>NC_064619.1:581819926-582444926 GCF_023898315.1 Schistocerca nitens | reverse complement strand
ATCCTTCACATGGAGTTTGGTTTCCTATGAAAATTCGTACAAGCATTGAGTTACAACAATACACTTAAGATGATAGCTTATACCTATGGCTGACATTCCATCCACCGCTTATACTACGAAAACAAATTTCTTACGTTTCAAAACCTCATAAATTTTTCATTACCTGGATTCTGTTACTGCAGTTTGTCTGGTAGTTTTATCTTCAATTCGTTCATATCACATATACAAATTAATTACATAACACATTGTTAGGGTATAATATAAGCATATGATATATATGTACTTCATTTTATAGATAGGCTTTTATCATTTATGGGAGCTCATTTGTTCCCTAGGTAGAGGAGGGAGAAAAACATTCGAAATAGGACTAAAACATTACGCATTGCTGGCCTAACTGCGCTTGGCTCCGCCCTCTTTGTTCGGGAGGGAAGAAAGGAAATACTCATCTACTGGGTCAAGGATTTATGAGGAAATGTTACTCGTATAATCATGGACTAATTGCTAAGGAACTTTTATTTCATGGAAATAATGTGTGCTGACTAATCATTCACGTAGTATCATGTTGTTTCTTGATGAACTAGTGCTGTTTATTTCAATTCACGTGTAGCTTAGTGTGAGATATGAATAAGTTTTAACCATCGTAGACTTGTCTTTCTCGAATACCTGGAAATGTCATTATTCAAGCTTTCATGTGACACGATAAAAATTAATTGGTTTTTGTAAAATCACATGCTTAAATGTTTATGTGTACCCTGCAGCGAATAGGTACTGGTAAATGTCACGGAGAAATGCTCTGAAAATGCGTATTTTATTTTTCATTTGCCCTGTGATTTTTCATTTGCCCTGTGACCTTTGTTTAGTCGAGGTGCGGCCCTTTTCTTCATTTGGTACCTGCTACTTTCGACGCAATTCTCTTCTTCTGCGCCGTGACGATGCCCTGGTCGCTGCAAGAAAAAAACTTAAAACTAACTGCATTACGTAGCTCGGTGGCCACTGATAAATTTGGTCATTTCCATTCTTTGTTTAAATTCATAGACATTCGTTTATTCTGTTACCCTTTATGATCATTTATTCTCCAAAGAAAATTATTTTACATTTCTTACGGTATTTTATTGTATCTCCTTAGCTTACACGTCTCATATATTTTTTCATAATGCTTCCTTTTGCTTGTAAATATGTTGTATATAGCTTGGTATTTAATTAAATTTCTGTGTGCATGTATTAATAGGTTTCTTAGTCCTTAGGCAGTAGATGCAACTGCTTAGTATTTCCGTTTACTTAGTATTTAACTAAAGTACTTGTAAATATCGCATTCCTATTTGGTTGCGCATGCGCATGCGCACAGGTCAATGCCTCCTCTCCTACTACTGACCTCAGCGCGTGTTGTTGAGGGCGGACAGCTGAGCCATAAGCCAATTTTGTTTATACTCGTAGTTTCGCTTCGCATGAAGCGGTGTATTACTTCTCATTGCTGTTAATTTTATGCCTAGGTGTACAAATCAAAAGAATTACTTAAGCCTATACACATTATCTTAAAATACACTCCAGAAGAAAAATTACACTATGTACAATTATCTTTTGAGAGAAAGAAAAAATGCTACCTAGCTTCACCATTCTATAAAAGCTGTTATATCCTTGTGAAGTTGGAGACCCGTGTCTCTCCCTGTTTTCTAATAGACTAACCTGTACGTCCCAGGGTATGGTATTTTGGAAATTACATATGGTCCTGAACAGAGTAACTGCCACTTCTTATTCAGTTTGCCAAATTTTGTCGATTTAGGGTACGTTCGTAAGAGGACTCGTTGCCCTTCAAAAATTGTCTAACACGTTTCAGTTTCTTATTATCAATCTTTCTATACTCGGTCCTGTTTTCTAATGTAACCATGGCTTATCTGATTTTGTCTTGTAGTGTCATTTCTGTGGTGGGTACCTTTGGTGTGGGCGAGTCCCACTCATTCGTTTGTTTTGCCTGGAACATCAATTCGTTATGTGTAAAACCTGTTGAAGAATGTGGAAGGTTATTGATAACTTGCATGAAAGGAGTTTATTCTACCCATCGGGTGTGTTTGTGAGGGGTGTATTTCCTAATAAACCGGTTAAATTCTTTAAAGACTCGCTCTATTGGGCTTGCTTCTGGGTGAAAAAACCTAATATGTGCTTTATGCCCTGTGAGGTCATAAATTGTTTCTACTTTTGCCCAACGAAATATGAAGCACTAACAGTTACTAGTAGCTTTGGTTTACCTACTCTTCTCAAATAGTCTCCCTCAATTCTTTTTCTGATATTTGTAGCTGTTGCATTTTTAATGGCATACATTTTGATTTGTTTCGAGAAAATACCGTATAGTGCTACTACGTATCTTACTCCTCCTTTATTTCTTGGATATGGACCAGCTATGTCCAGGGATACTATATCTAGAAGGTTTTTTATGAGTATTTGGTGTAGCTCAGTATATTTTGACACATTGGACTGTTTTGATTTTTGACATATTGAACATTTTGCTAATACCTGTAGGACTCGTCTTCTCAAATTTGGAAAATAACAAATTGTTGCAATTTTTAGTACATTTGCCTACTTCATAATGTCCCCATACTTTATGTATGAGTCATATAAATTCGTCGATATAATGCTTCAGGAATACACACATACCATTGATCAGATTTTTCGTATTTCCTACGAAACAAAACGCCCTTGCACTCCTGATACCATTTACTTACCTTCCCACCTTAATCTTGCTTAAGTTTTTGCATGACTTTACTCCATTTGCGATCTTGCTGTTGTATAATTTTCATTTGCTTACAAAACTTATGGTAATCAGATTGTTGTGTTGTACCTTGCATTAATAACGTTTTGAATTCTGCATCTTGCTCTGTTAATTCATTAAATTCCTCTAAACTTTGTAGTAACCTAGACAAGGCATCTGCAATAACATTCTGACTTCTTTTAATATAAATGATCTCGAAATTGAATTCTTGTAAATATAGACGTCACCCAGCTAATCTACGGTGCAATAGTTCACATGTTAAAAGAAATGACAGTGGGGGCATTGGCTGTTACTCCGTAATCTGCAAACCGTTAAAGCACCTGTTCAATGAGCCTGATATGTTCTAAACAAGTGGGCGTGGCTAGCAGCATGTCATCTACATAGACAGTAACTTTGCTAAGCAATTCTGGTTCTAAAACCTTGTCCGATGCAGATATAAGCACGCCTGCGCTAAAGTTCAGTCCAAAAGACAGAACACGGAATTCGTAACTTCTGCCACCACAAACAAATGCTGTATATTTTCGACTTTCTTCGTGAAGCTTTATTTGCCAGTAGGACATATTGAGATCGAGTATTCTGAAATATTTTGTACTGTAAAATTTTAGAAGCTGTTCGTCCAAGCCTTATGCGTACTGGCACTATAATCTTACTGATACCTCCAGCATCGAGAACTAATCTCACAGAACCATCCGGCTTACTTACTGGTAATATAGGTCTACAATAGGGTGAAAATGAAGGTTGTATAATTCCCCATTTAATCATATGACTGATCTCTTCCCCTGCTGCCTCTCGGTTTGCCCATGGAATATGACATTACACAAAATGTTTCATGTGGATGGACTTCAAATTTACATTCATAGTCTTTGATTACTCCTGAAAACATTTGCATACTTAAATAACAAGTCAGAAATTTCTTGTCGTTGCATATCATTTAGTATCTGTGATTCACTTTATCTGCTGCTGTACTAGAGCATGATGGTCGTTAAAAAATCTATCTTCTGTGTCGTCTGGCCACCAAGAGCTGTTGCATAACGATTTGATTCACAGATACAATTATATGGCTCCTTCCGTGTATAGCGATTTTACGACTATGACTTGTGGGTCCTGAAGATGGCATCAATATAATGCAGAAACTGTTCGCACCTCAGAAGTTCATAAAATAAATCTCTACAATACATATGGCTGTTGGTAAATTATTGTATCAAGAAATACATGCCAGCCGTTGTCCCATGGTCCATAATGGATCGACGAAGATTAAGACATTGTCTTGGAGTCTGCTAATAGACCAGACGGTAGGAAAGCTGGCAACGATAAACAAACACTGTGGTAGCGCCTCTTCCGGACAATCTACGAACTAGTTTCGAAGCGTCGCATTACAGCACCTTTTGTGGTAAGAATATGAACTAAAGAGGATTTATTCGGACAGTACTTCGTAAAAAAATTCAGTTCCTTCGACTTGCAGTGATAGTATGTGATGTGGCGTTCGTTGTTCATGGAATCTCTAGCGATTTCCGAGGTGATGATTAGGCTGGGCCGTAAGAGCAAAGTTTACATTTATTTGCACATTTTGTTCTTTTCGTTTATATTTCATTGCGTCTCCGTTAGTTTTCCTGCAGGCTACGATAAGATGACGTTTACCAAACGTAATTCTTGCACTTTTCCTCCACTTTATGTAGTCAACCAGCATCACTACTTACCAACTGTTATCTCTTATTTTACATACCTTTCTTAAAATTTCATTTTCGTCGTACTAGTTTTATATTTGTTGGAGCAGATATTCTTCCAATCTACTTTCCAGTATCGCACACACGAATCTAATGTACACCTGTGTCTCTTAATCGATTTCAGACCAGCTCAAATTTTACCTGTGAGCGCCTAGTCAGGAATCTAAGCAAATTGGCCACTTTCAAGTGTCAAGATCTTTGGTGTAATTAAAAAACGAATATGTACAGTGTTTCGCACCCAAGTCTGATTACTACAGGTCGTTCATTTCTTTATCATTTACGTACCAAACACTTTCCAAAAGCTTACGAATTTGAATACCTATCCGTTATCTCATTTCAAATGCGACCTGAATAAAATACAACGTTTCAGTTAATGTGAACCGCAGGAAATTTTATTTTTGATTGCTGTATTTTATTTAGAACGCATTTGAAACGAGGTAGCGGGTTTTTATTCAAATATGCAAGTGTTTGAACAAGTGTTTAGTATGTAAATATTCATGAGTAAAGACAAAAAGCCCTTCAGAGTGATTAAGTTTATGAAAATAGTCGATATGTCACAACAGCGCTCAACATGTTCTGATATGTCAACATCCAAACGTGTCAGAGATTATGAAATTAATGATACGTGACACAGCAAAAACGTCTGTCTTAGCCATTAACTTAGTGTCACATAAGTACTGTTTATGTAGGTAGTTAATTACAGTATTATGAACTTATTTAGATTGCAGATTTCTGCATGCAAATTACAAGACGCCAGACCTATCGCAAGAAATTAAATTAATTACTTTTGACTTTCAGACGTCAAAGCCACGAAAAAATAAGTGTCTACGTTTTATATAATAACAAGCAAATAATTTTCTCATCGTAACAGCGTGGAGTGTATAAACTTGAGAAATAATTCATTTACTTATACGCCTTAATTTAACAGATGTAAATTGCTGGGAGGTTATCAACAGATTTTAAGTAATTTACTTTGGCGTTCAAGCATTCAAAATAGCATTAATTATTAAAATTACTCATTACATAATTGAATTCTCCGACGTTGCTTGGCACACATGATAATAACTTCCTTGACACTCAGCAAAAAATTATGTAGTGTAAAATTCCTTTCACATGCTCAACACTAATCGATCAGTTGCAACGAAAACTGGTACACCAGTCCACATACTGGCAAAGTTACAGAGCTTCTTGGAAAAAGGTTAAAATCCCAAAAATTCAGATCTGGATTTTGTAATAAAATTAACACTGCTGGGATTTTATTCAAGAGTAAAAATACCATTAAATTTTTGAAGCATAATGTTGTGAATCTGCGGGCACTGTGAAAAATTGTATGTGGATCAGTCAGGCACATTTGTGACAGTTACGCTGTCTGAACTAAATAAGAGCTGGAGTCGACAAAATATAGAATGATCCTTCTCTGAGCATCTAATGGAAAATCGTCAATATGATTTACGACGCAATGTTCTGCGCACACGAAAGTTAGCAAGATGACGCCACTGAAAATGCTAATTTATCGCTAACCAAATGACAATGAATGCTTAATTAATCAATTAGAAACTTGCAACAATAAAATCATCTTTTAAAACGTCAGTTTTTTTGTTTGATGAAAAACGTTTATTTCTACTTCTTCTTCTTCTTCTGCTTGCCTTCTAAGGGACTCGAAAGCCTCGTTCCGATCTGTTATCTTACCTCCACATTCTTCTGTATTGTGCTACTCCTTGCAAATTATTCACGCCCACCCTGTTGCTTACTGTTTTAATTTCATTTAGTTATGTACTCCTGAGTCTTCCCCTTCATCTTTTGCTAACTGACTTCTTGAACAAATTTACCAAGTGCCTGGTTTTGGAGGAACAGTATCCAGAGTATCCTAGAGGAAATGGTCAATATTCAGGGATATGACAGAAACGCTCATTTGAAGCAAAAAAAACTTCATATGGGCATATGCCTTATTCCGAATGGTTTCCGAGGTAGGACGCATTTAATGTACATTTGTTTTTGGTCTAGTAGCGCGTACGTATGTGTCTTATCGACTCAACCTCTTTGACGTTTCGCTTTAGCACAACCTACCTCGTTGCTTTATACCTCTTTGGTTGGGATGTCTTTCTGCCATTAAACTAGCACGTTAAACGCGCATAGTGCGTTGTGAGTGAGGAAGTGTGAAGGACTGAGAGTGTATCAGAGGGAAGCAACGGTTAACTGTGTTAGTACATGCGCTGGCTAAAATGCCACACATCAACACTAATGAACAAATTGCAAATATGGCGTATGTTTACGGCTTCTGTGACGATAGTCTTCCTGCTGCTGTCGAAGAATACCATCGACGATTTCCTACACGTCGAATTCCTGACCATAGGGTGTTTTCCAGAGTTTTCAACACACAGATTGAAACAGCTATTCTTCCAAGTTCCAATTTTTCTTCGGAATGTGTAGTGCAACCTGTGCAGGAACAATAAAACATTTATGAAATTGTGCAGCGTAGACCTCATACCAGCACACAGCGACTTTCTGCGCGTATCCCATGAACACGTCTATGGCGAACATTACATGTGCAAAACTTACACACATTTCACATACAGCATGCCCACAATCTACTGTTTGGCAACGTTGCCTCATCACTTGAATTATGCTACCCATTGGATGACAATCGTTATTTGCTTCCATTAATACTGTTCAAAGATAAATACATGTTTACACGGAATGGAGTTGACAGCTCACATAATAATCATAGATGGTCGCAGGAAAATCAGCCCGTTAGAGTGGAAACCAATTACCAAGTACAGTTTTCACCAATGTTTGGTGCGACATTATCGGTAACATGTTGATTTGACCAATCATTTTAGAAAAGCTAATGACGGGACAGAACTAGTTTTTTGGAAAATTCATTTGTTGAACTCCTTAAGGTTGTTCCTTTGGCCACGCGTAATGCAGTGTACGCCCAGTACGACGGAGCCCCTTCATATTTTACCAAACGTGTGAAGGATTATCCCAACCGCCCTTACCCTAAATGCTGCTTGATTGTGGTAGTACAGTTAACTGGCCAGCCTTTGCATCATTAGATTTTTGAACATGGGGTTGGATGCAATCTGTGGCGTAGGAACAAACGAAAGCTGAATACGAGAGACGAACTGCTGCCCCTTCCCCCCCCCCCCCCCCCCCCGCCACCCCGATTAGGGAACGTGCAGAGGCAGAGGCACTCAGACAAGCAACAAAACGTGTTCTCTCAAGAGTGCACAATTGGTTTGAATTTGACGGGAGGATATTCAGTCATTTTTTGTGATTGTAAAGCAGCTGCAATATGGCGTGTTCAATGTTGCTTGGAGGTGAACGTATTACAAATACGTAATTTTTCAATTGATGTTTCGTAAAACGCATGTTGTAATTTTTGATACCTGTTGTACGTGTATGTAGGTGTAATGCTGACAACGTATTCAGTAACAATGAACATAAATAACAACATACATTGAATTTGTTCTATCGCTCACTCACGAGTTGTGGTCTCTCAGATCGCGCAAGAATTTGCGAACTAAATTTCCGAAGTCAGTTCTATCGGAATGTTTCTACATCCCTCCCACCCTCTTCAAATCGCCACCTTTACAGTGTTTTATTGTCAGTTGCATTATAGCCTTATTTGTTTGTTGTTGAAATGTGTTGGGATCTCCTAGACCGTTTCTCGTGAATTGGGCTCTGAGGACTATGGGACTTAACTGCTGAGGTCATCAATCTCTTAGAACTTAGAAGTACTTAAACCTAACTAACCTAAGGACATCACACACATCCATGCCCGAGGCAGGATTCGAACCTGCGACCGTAGCGGTCGAGCGGTTCCAGACTGTAGCGCGTAGAACAGCTCGGCCACATCGACCGGCCTTCTCGTGAATTACGTCATCAACAAAGAAAAAAAGTGTTCACAGGAACGTGTCACTTTTACACATTCTAAGCTTGACGAAATTCTTAGTCGGTGGATAGAGGATGATATCAGTGATATATAACAAGAAATAG
Source organism: Schistocerca nitens (assembly GCF_023898315.1). NCBI lineage: Eukaryota > Metazoa > Arthropoda > Insecta > Orthoptera > Acrididae > Schistocerca > Schistocerca nitens. The sequence continues at coordinate 582,436,439 of NC_064619.1, read as the reverse complement.
ACGAAAAAGAAAACGATTTTTCAATAGCCAGTGATCACAATTCTGCTAGAGAACAAGAGGACTGTTCACAGGAAGAACGTCAGGCGGTGGTGATGAGGACTTTTCTGTTTCTCGAATAAGATACTTCAAGTGTTAATTAAAATCAAATGCGTTATAAATGTTGATGGTGTTAGGACAGCAACCAGCCACAAATTTACTTTGAGTTCCTTTATTCAAAGGAAACCGTTACCGGTTTCGAATCGTTGCGATTCATCATCAGACGGTTTACACGCTTTCTTTATACATTTGGTGTGTTTTTATAGATTAACTGTCGTGAAACGTCGGTTTCGAGTGTTTGTTTCCATAACGTTCATCCAATCGATGTAAATGCATTCACACTGCATCCTCGTTGTTGCACACGTAATAGTTCTCACTGTACACTTTAGATTTGTCGCTGAGATCATTCCAACCACGCACCACATGTTTTGGTACATACAAAGAGCTTTGTATGTACCAAAACATGTGGTGCGTGGTTGGAATGATCTCAGCGACAAATCTAAAGTGTACAGTGAGAACTATTACGTGTGCAACAACGAGGATGCAGTGTGAATGCATTTACATCGATTGGATGAACGTTATGGAAACAAACACTCGAAACCGACGTTTCACGACAGTTAATCTATAAAAACACACCAAATGTAGAAAGAAAGCGTGTAAACCGTCTGATGATGAATCGCAACGATTCGAAACCGGTAACGGTTTCCTTTGAATAAAGGAACTCAAAGTAAATTTGTGGCTGGTTGCTGTCCTAACACCATCAACATTTGTCTTCAAAAACAGCCACGGTCTCCAACATGTCATCATATGACAAAATTGCAAATGCGTTATAAGTTGTGGTAAAGGAGCATGTAGATCTCAGCATTTAATATAAATTTTGCAGACTTCATTTTTGTGACTAGAGAGTTCAGAGTTATGCGCAAGTTTAAACTCAGGAATTTAGTGTTATGTCAATATTTACTTGCTACAGAAATACAGGGTTTACATAAAGTTCGGGAACACTTTAAATTATTTATTGCACAAGAACCAAGCATTGTAAAGATATCATACATATGTCATGTTTAAGAGAAACCCTGAAAGTTTTTTTTTGTTTTTTTTTTTCTTTTTTTTTTTTTTTTTGTTTTCGTGTATACCGCCACAGCGTAGTTTGGTAATTTGCCGATAGTCAGCGGTAGTCGCAAACATGGAGAGTTCAGTTGCGGAGCGAGCTTTCTGTGTGTTTGAGTTCTATAAAAACAAGTGTGCTTCAGTTGTTCGGCGGATATTTAGAACCAAGTACGGTAAGAAGCCACCAACAAGGAAGGCCATTTATCACTGGCGCAACAAATTCGTTACGACGGGTTGCTTGTGCCCGGCAAAGAGAAGCGGACGTCCGAGTGCTAGTGATGTGACTGTGGAGCGCGTACGAGAGACACTCATAAGGAGTCCAAAGAAATCGGTGCGACGTGCACCCCGTGAACGCGAAATGACTCCAATGACAGTGTGGAAAGTCGAGCGACAGAAGCTGTCCATGAAACCATTCAAATTGGAAGAAGTTCTTGGGTACCTGAACACGGAGCTGCCGCATCGATGGATCGGCAGTGCTACAGAATGGGACAGCTGTTTCATGATATGGCTTCCCCGATCACCAGATCTCACTCCGTGTGACTTTTCTCTGTGGGGACACATTAAAGATCTGGTGTATGTACCGCTTCTACCACGTGATGTAGCAGAGCTTTGGGAGAGAATACGGGAAGCGACTGCCACAGTCGACGATGCCATGCTGGGACGGATACGGCAAGAATTCTATTACCGTATTGACGTCTGCCAGATCACTCATGGTTCGCATATCGAATGTTTGTAAGAAGAACTTTCAGATCTGTACAATATTTAGTTCTTGTCCAATAAACAATTGAAAGTGTTCTCGGACTTAATGTACATCCTGCACTATAAAATTTCAGAAAGTAAAATTCAGTTCTTTAAGAGTTCGTTTATGTGTACTATTGAAAACGCCACACAAAAGTAAGTGTTTTTTGGTGATAAAAAGTAAATCACAGGTTTTATTTAGTGCAATTAAATCAACTATGCGTACTGAAACAATACTTAAATAATTCTAAGCATAAATGTTATTCATCGTGTATTAAATTTTTTAAATGAATTACGCCTTAAATCTCAGTTTACAGATAGGGGTCCCAGAGACCACACCACGAAGTATATGTTACACAAAAGTCGCTTCGTGAGTTAAAGGCTATTTCGGAAACCATTCAAAATGGGGTACGTGTCCATACGAAGCTTTTTACTTCAAATAATCATTCCTGTCATATCCCAGAGCATTGACCTCTCCTTCTGGGACACCCTGTATACGGAGGCAATTTCTAGTCAGCAGATGATGAAAGATCGTAAGTGATGACCTTTATTTCAAAAGTCACATAAGTCATCTGACATTTAGTAGTATTTTTACCCAACACTTCTTGTACATTAATGATTACAGTTTGTTACGTAACACTATGTACGCTACTCAGAAAACGAAAGACTGAAACTAAACCGTAACGATTATTGTATAGGTATAATGCCAATCAAGAAACGATAGGTGCTACAAAATTAATTCATTGGCGGTGGCACAGATCGGCTGCGCGGAACACAAGGATTTTTTACCGGTAAATACACACTGCATACGTTTCGAGTACCCCCCAATTATTCTTTAAGGTTCACATATGGAATAATTCTTTTGAATTCTTCATTCTTTTTGTCTACCTACGGCAGACTGAAAGAACAGAATATGCATCTAATCCATTACTCCAGACAGGAGGCCCTTTGATCCTGACAAGCCAAGTTTGCACGAAATAGAAGCCGTTTCTGAGGTAACATAACCGACACTTCCGGCTAGAACATAAAATAGCTTGAAATCATTTGTTTCTTTACACGTCAGTACTTTCATGTATATTTAATTTATCAACTTTCATTACGTGATTCAAGTTCTCACATTTGGTTTTTTGTTCATAATCAATCACCAACACCAATTGAAAGTCAGTTCCACCTCTTATTTGCGGTGAGTTATAGGTTTTCGGAGGACCATTTTCCACCAAAACTGATACGAGGGGATTGCGAAACTTACTTTTCGACATATTCTTTAAAAACCGTTCCGAAGCAAATGAGGTATCAAAGTCGCCATACGTCGTCAAAATTCCACTATCCATAAAACTTCTTTAATCTAAAAAGCATTGTTTTAATTACCGAAAGCGTCGATAAAATGTATTGATAACTTAGAATATAATTTGCCTTCCAAAATTATAATCGACAAATCAAATGTAATCATTTGCATTGCATATCAACCACAGTCTGTTTGGTTTTTATTTTATCATTTTTTTTTTGTATGGTTTTAGCCCTTCTATCCTCCTGCCAGCCCGGTTCAACGAACATATTGTAAACATATTGTGTGGCTCAATTGCCGGGTATAAGGCTTCGAATTGGTCTCCCTAATCTACCACAGTTATCCATCCAGGAAAGGGGAACCTACTGTTCAATGTGGAATCCGAAGTACGTGTCGTTCATGCTGACCCGCCACATCGGTGAGATGTGAAGGCTAGATTAAAGGCAAACTGAAGATTTCCGAGGTCCGACCGAGATGCGATCCCGTGGCCGCTCGTTTTCAGGACATGCACTTTATTACTAGACCACCAAATTCCTCATTATAAACATCATCCGCGTGCAAGCAGAGCCGGCAGTCAATAAGGATCCTCGAACATTTTTTTGATCCACCGAATCATGTTAAAAATTGGCCTCCAGTGTCAGTGAAATTTACAAATAAAAATTTAATGTCATTGGTGCTCTGTACTTCTGACGTTGAGCCTGGTTAACACCATAACAACGACGTCAGAAGCCACCATAATAAACGAAGGTGCCTCAGAGAAATAGAGGAGACAATGTCACAGATGTGATAAGCAAGTTCGGGTAGTAATCTTTAAAACAAAGGGTGTTTTCGTTGGTGAGATTTTGTCACATTTTCAATCACCTATTTACTCCTCCAAATTCCAAAATATTTCGTTGACTCCCACCTACATAGGGAGAAATGACCCGACAAACAGTCTGAAAGTAGTCCTATGAACCCTCTGGCAAAGACCTTAAGTGTTAACTGCAGAATGGAAATGGAAATGAGCGTTTGGCGTCATTGGCCGGGAGGCCCATTGCGGGGCAGGTCCGGCCGCCTTGGTGCAGGTCTCATTACATTCGACGCCACATTGGGCGACCTGCGCGCTGGATGTGGATGAAATGATGATGAAGACAACATAACACCCACTCCCTGAGAGGAGAAAATCTTCGAACCAGCCGCGAATCGAACCCGGGCCCGTAGGACGACAATCCGCCACGCTGACCACTTTTTTTTTTTTAACTCAGTTTGTTCGTTGCATCTGCTCGGGGCGGACGTCGTAAGACACCCGATCAAGTTCGTCGTTGATCGATTAACTCAGTTTTTTTATTACAGAGGGCAGCAAACCCTCTGACCGAACACGCTGAGCTACCGTGCCGGCACAACTCACAAGAGAACATCCCCATCGCACCCCCCTCAGATTTAGTTATAAGTTGGCACAGTGGATAGGCCTTGAAAAACTGAACACAGATCAATCGAGAAAACAGGAAGAAGTTGTGTGGAACTATGAAAAAATAAACAAAATATACAAACTGAGTAGTCCATGCGCAAGATAGGCAATATCAAGGTGAATGGGACGTCAGGAGCGCCGTGGTCCCGTGGTTAGAGTCAGCAGCTGCGGAACGAGACATCTTTGGTTCAAATCTTCCCTCGACGGAAAATTTTACTTTCTTTATTTTCGCAAAGTTATGATCTGTCGGTTCGTTCATTGACGTCTCTGTTCACTGTAATAAGTTTAGTGTCTGTGTTTTGCGACCGCACCGCAAAACCGTGCGATTCGTTGACGAAAGGACGTGCCTCTCCAATGGGAACCGAAAACATTTGATCGCAAGGTCATAGGTCAACCGATTCCTGCACACGAAAACACGTCTGATATATTCTATACGACACTGGTGACAGTATGTGCGTCACATGACAGGAATATGTTGTCGACCCACCTAACTAGTACACTTGGCGAATGGGTAAAAAGATTCTTCTACCTTGCCCGATTTAGGTTTTCTTGCGGATGTGATAATCACTCCCAAAAAAGTGATGAAAACATAAGAGTTTGTCACATAAACTGAAAATAAAATGTTAAACTTTTCACTCGAGAGAAGACTTGAACCAAGGACCTCTCGCTCCGCAGCTGGTCACGCTAACCACGGGACCACGGCGCTCCTGAGCTCAGACTGTCCTTGATATTGCCTATGTTGCACACGGACTACTCAGTTTGTATATTTTGCCTATTTTTTCATAGTTCCACACAACTTCTTCCTGTTTTCTCGATCGATCTGTGTTAAGTTTTTCAACGCCTATCCACTGTGCCAACTTATAACTAAACCTAAGGGGGGTGCGATGGGGAGGTTCCCTTGTCAGCTATCGGGGCGGACAGATGCAGAGTAATCATGTGGATTTAGATGTAGATGTAGGTGGGTAGTTTGTCTAGTTTGTCAGTTACCTTCGGCAGTTGCTAGCAGTATGACGGTAGCAACAGGTGGTGGTTTGGTTTCACGGCCTCAGCTGAGACCGCGTATATTCTTCTCCGAATAACTGTATGGTGGCAACACTGATGACGGCCATATTAAAGTGGAACAGACAAGTCCTTCATTTTGTGCTGAATGACAATTAACACCACAAAAAGTTTTTGATTGTTATCATGTCGGCAATAACATCTCAGACACCAAACGAAGCTACTGACCTGTAACTACGGACAAAATAACGGCGTCAAGGTACATGTATCCACGGGAGTTGTGGCTTTGAGAAGCTACTGGATGGAAGCTTGAATTACATGCCAAAAACTTAACGTAGATAGATACCGCGCGGCTTAAAAAGATTGCCAAGAGAGTTTTCAGCAGTTCGTTAAGGGTGCATGTCGCAGACAGCTGCTCTACAATGTATCTCACCTACTTTTGCGCAAGTTGTGCGTAGTGCACAGCAAGCAGTTGAAGCTGAAAGAGGTCGTTGCCCGCGGGCGCGCATACATACACACACACACACACACACACACACACACACACCACACGAACGGGCCTGGCCATAAACCGGGATTACCTCCGACAGGTGGACAACGGGCCTTTCCTTTGCAGCCGAAAGAACGCCGCGCGCCCACGATGCTTTTGACCTTCTCCGCGAGGGGCTTAAAAGGCGGCGATACTCTCTCGGATACGTCATGCTACGCCACGTAACATCGCGTTTCTCAAGCTTTTCTTTCCTTTAGGGCACACCAAAGTACGTTTCGAACTTTCGCAACACCCCTACGTGTGATTTTTTTCCTAAATGGAAAGAAAGCAGAAACATGAAGTACATGCAATGCATTTTTTACTATAGATCGACTTATGAGATTCGAATTTTACGAAGTTATTACACCAAGAATCGATTTGACGATAAATTTTTTATTCATGGAGGCATACTATGTCTTTGCAACCAAAGGGAAGGTTGTTTGCTTTTTGCCATACATGTTTCACTTCTTTCATCTATGAGGTATCTTAACACTTTGCCGTCCGCACGTGTCGTACAAATTTATTCGCTCGGCGCCGGTAGCGCTAGTTCGGATTACTTGGCTTGTCGCCGACCGCTTGTCACCTTTCCGTTGATGACAAGCTTCAAACACGTTGACTTTTGCCCGCTTTAATTTTCCTGAAACCCTCTGTTTTGCCGTATCGTTCCACAAACTCGAATTTTCTTTTCAAGTTACTTCTCTGCAAGTTCTACACAGTTATAATAATCATCCATGCACAATTGATGCCACTTTCCATCACAAGGCGTCAATAGTTCCATCACTGTTTTTGCTAAAGGCTGTCCAGCGCCGAAATATATCTTGAATGAGGAACTGTATCCCGTACTCGAATCACACAGTATCCGAATGAGCCGGATTGTAAACTTCAAAATTTAACCGTCCTTGCCACGGTATCATTATTCAATTTGAGATGTTTTCACTTAGATTAAACGCCTCTTTAAACCATCTGTAAAATTATTAGTTACGAGTTGCACTTTGACAAGCCGGTCGGCATTATCCGGTTTATTGTTGCTGTCGGAAAAATGTAAAAATGATAATATTTGTCTGAATCGGTTGCGGGACATCGTTTTAGGAAATATCGGTGAGTCTGTCAACGTATTCGTTGACCAAAATCATCGATCCATGCTTTTTTTACAGTTCCCGTAAGGATAGCAAGCCCAAACCATTTTCTAAGTTCGGGTCCCGTACCGTCGACAGATTGGGCAATTTTTTTGATCCAGTTTCCTTCTATAGCAATTTTGACTGTAGTACTTGTTGGTTTCGTTGCTAATATATTAAATTACGTCGTTCCCAGTATATAATTCTACGATATCCTCGACGCTCTGTGTATCTTTGGGAAATATGTTTGGACCCGGGGCTCCTTCAGATTTATTATTGGTCCTCGGTAAATCAAAGTCTGACCACTGCACCATCTTCTTCGTCTGATTCAGCCGAATCCGTTGGCAGCCGTAGCGTTCATCTAATTCTTCTTGGACGTATTTCATTATCTTCCTACGATTTTGCTCCACTTTCATTTTGTTGATATCCAATGTCTTCTTCCCAATTGGCCAAGTCGTCCGGAACGTCAGACAAGACGTCCACGCATTCATCGTAAATAATCCTATGGCCTCTTTCGTGCGACATGATGAAAGGGCACAAGTACTTATAAAAACAAAAAACATATTGTCGTGTGTAACTTATTGTTACCTAAACAAAACACCAACAGAATGCAAAAGACACGGAAGTGCTGTCGCCGGCCACTGCGTGATACTATGCTCACGACACGACTGTGGTGTCGCCAGCCACTGCGCTATATTATGCTCACGACACCACTGTGGTGTCGCCGGCCACTGCGCTATATTATGCTCACGACACGACTGTGGTGTCGCCGGCCACTGCGCTATATTATGCTCACGACATCACTGTGGTGTCGCCGGCCACTGCACTATATTATTCTCACGGCACGACTGTGGTGTCGCCGGCCACTGCGCCATATTATGCTCACGACACGACTGAGGTGTCGCTGGCCACTGCACCATATTATGCTCACGACACGACTGTGGTGTCGCCGCCCACTGCGCTATATTATGCTCACGACACCACTGTGGTGTCGCCGGCCACTGCGCTATATTATGCTCACGACACCACTGTGGTGTCGCCGGCCACTGCGCTATATTATGCTCATGACACCACTGTGGTGTTGCCGGCCACTGCGCTATATTATGCTCACGACACCACTGTGGTGTCGCCGGCCACTGCACTATATTATGCTCACGACACCACTGTGGTGTCGCCGGCCACTGCGCTATATTATGCTCACGACACCACTGTGGTGTCGCCGGCCACTGCGCTATATTATTCTCACGATACGACTGTGGTGTCGCCAGCCACTGCGCTATATTATGCTCACGACACGACTGTGGTGTCGCCGGCCACTGCGCCATATTATGCTCACGACACCACTGTGGTGCCGCCGGCCAATGCGCTATATTATGCTCACGACACGACTGTGGTGTCGCCGGCCGTTGACCGCTACTTCGCACACGACACCACTGTGGTGTCGCTGGACGGCATAGTGTTAAGTGGTCTGTAATACACGTTTGGTTTTCTAAACAATGAAGTGACAAACGTTATCAGATAGCGATATGCACATATATAGATGGCAGTCGTATCGCGTACACAAGGTATAAAAGGGCAGCACATGGGTGGAGGTGTTATTTGTAGGCCCTCCTCAGGCAATTCATGTGGAAAGGTTTTCGACGTGATTACGGCCACACGACGTGAATTAACAGACTTTAAACTCGGGATGTTAGTTGGAGCTACACGCTTGCGACATTCCATTTGGGAAATCGTTAGGGAATTCAATATCCCGATAACCACAGCGTCCCGAAAATACGAAATTTCATTCATTACCTGTTACCACGGACAACGCAATGGCCGATGTCTTCACTTAGCCAACGAGGCAGCGGCGTTTGCGTAGCGCGACAGTGCTAACAGACAAGAAAACTGTGTGAAATAACCGCAGAAATCAAAGTGAGACGTTCGACGAACGTATCCCTTAGGACAGTGCGGCGAAATGTGGCGTTAACCGTATGCAGCAGCTCACGGCCGACGCAGATGCCTTTGATAACAGCGCATTACCTGCAGCGCCTCTTCTGGGCTCATGACCATATCGACTGGACCCCAGACGAAAGTAAAAGCGTGGCCTGTTCAGACAAGTCCCGATTTCTAAATCTACATCTACATGGTTAGTTTGCAATTCACACTTAAGTGCCTGGCAGAGGGCTCATCGAACCATTTTCCTACTACTACTCCACCATTCCACTCTCGAATGGCGCGTGGGAAAAAGGAACACCTAAATCTTTCCGTTCGAGCTCTGATTTCTCTTATTTTATTATGATGATCATTTCTCCCTATGTACGCGATATTTTCGCATTCGGAAGAGAAAGTTGGTGATTGTAATTTCGTGAATAGGTCTCACCGCAAAGAAAACCGCCTTTGTTTCAGTGATTGCCACCCCAACTCGCGTATCATATCAGTGACATTCTCACCCCTATTGCGCGATAACACGAAACGGGCTGCCGTTCTTTGCACTTTTCTCGATGTCCTCCGTCAATCCTACCTGGTAAGGATCCCATATCGTGCAGCAATATTCCAGCAGAGGACGGACAAGTGTAATATAGGCAGTCTCTTTAGTAGGTTTGTCGCATTTTCTAAGTGTTCTGCCAACAAAGCGCAGTCTTTGTTTCGCCTCCCCCACAATATTATCTATGTGGGCTTTCGAATTTAAGATGCTCATAATTGTAATTCCTAGGTATTTAGTCGAATTGACAGCTCTTAGATTTGTGCGATTTGTCGTATACCCAAAATTTATCGGATTTCTTTTAGTACCCATGTGAATGACCTCGCAATTTTCTTTGTTTAGTGCCAATTGCCAGTTTTCGCACCAGACAGAAGTTCTCTCTAGATCATTTTGTAATTGGAATTGATCGTCTGATGATTTTACTAGACGGTAAATTACAGCATCATCTGCAAACAATCTAAGGGGGTTGTTCAGGTTATCACCTAGATCACTAATGTAAATCAGGAATAGCAGAGGGCCTATGACACTACCTTCCGGAACGCCAGATATCACTTCTGTTCTACTCGATGATTTACCGTCTATCACTACGAACCTCTCTGAGAGGAAATCACGGATCAAGTCACACAACTGAGACGATACTCCATATGCACGCAATTTGATTGGAATCGATCTGAGATCCCTTGTCGACAGCACTGATTACTTCATGGTTTTCAGATGGTAAGAGCTGGTGGTAACGTTCGAGGGTTGCACATACCCCACGAAGCTATGCACCCAAGTTGTTTGCAAGGCCCTGTCCAAAATGGTGGTACTCCCTAAAGTTGTGGGCTTTGCTAACATGGAATGTTCCACTGACTGGAAATACTTACGTTCAGCTAATGGGAGGCCACTTGCAGCCATTCATGGGCTTCATGTTCCCAAACAACGATGGAATTTTTATGGATGACTATGCGCCATGTCACCGAGCCACAATTGTTCGTGATTGGTTTGAAGAACATTCTGGAGAATTCGAGCGAATGATTTGGCCACCCAGATCGCCCGGAATGAGTCCATCGAACATTTGCGGGATGTAATTGAGAGGTCCGTTCGTGCACAAAATCCTGTACCGGCAACACTTTCGCAATTATGGACGGCTATAAAGGTATCCACAAGACTTTAAGCGTCGTTTCGTCACTGTCGATGAAACATGGATACATTACTATACTCCTGAGAGCAGACAACAATCTGAATAATGAGTTACCAAGGGAGAATTCGCACCAAAAAAGGCGAAGATCATTCCTTCGGCCGGAAAGGTTATGGCGACTGTCTTTTCGGATTCGCAAGGAATAAGCCTCATCTACTGTCTGGAAAGGGGTAAAAGTATTACAGGTGCATATTATTCAACGTTATTGGACCGTTTGAAAACCGAGCTGCAAGAAAAACTCCGGCGATTGGACCGCAAAAAAGTCCTTTCCGTCACGATAATGCACCAGCACACACCTTAGCAGTTGTGGTCGCAAAATTAATGGAGATGGGAGTCCAACTTGTTTCACATCCCCCTATTCTCCAGACTTGACTCCCTCAGATTACTATTTGTTCCCCAATTTGAAGAAATGGCTGGCGGGACAAAGATTTTATTCAAACGAGGAGCAGTAAGTAACAGCTGTTTTACAGACTTGGACAATTTCTATTATTCGGAAGGGATCAACAAATTAGAACAGCGTTGGACGAAGTGTATAAGTCTAAAAGGAGACTACGTCAAAAAATAAAAAAGTCTTACCCCAAATACGTTAGTAGTTTTTATTTTTGCACGGACTTTTCAAACGCCCCTCCTATTTCGCCCATTCAGATGCACGTGCTCATTGTGCAAGCTCGTTACTCTCTCGATTTTCAGTCAAAATCATGGTAGGGTATTGTCAAGTGCAATTTACCTGTCGTTTCGTTTTTGATAGAAAGGTTACGCTTAGAAATCAATAAACGAATTCTATGTGGAGTAAACAATCAAGTTGCCATATAGCATGGTCTTTATTACTTTCCCTTGCGCTGCAGTCCGGAACCGCGGGACTGCTACGGTCGCAGGTTCGAATCCTGCCTCGGGCATGGGTGTGTGTGATGTCCTTAGGTTAGTTTGGTTTAAGTAGTTCTAAGTTCTAGGGGACTTATGACCTAAGATGTTGAGTCCCATAGTGCTCAGAGCCATTTGAACCATATTTGAACTTTCCCTTCGTCACTGAAGAGAGAAAACAAGCAGTTTACATAAGATGTGTCGCACCATCGACCACCATATGTGCAGCGCCACCGATGGGGACGAGTTTGTAACTAATTCTGATTTTAATTAGCGCACCCGTATGCTCTCTGTGATGCGGTTCGACTACGCAGAAACATGGTGGATGACAAGTACGCTATAAATTTTATTAATCATTACACTAAATCTAATGTGCCTTCTCTGTAGCTATTGAGGGGAAAAATTACAGGGAAGGGTAGTATTAGATGAGGTGGAATGTTTACAAGGCAATTATCGCGGATACTAGCAACTTGTTATTGTGGTTTACATTCCACATCAAATATGTGAACTAACATAGACTCACCAGTGAAGTTACAGTATCTTACGTATACAACAATCATGTTTGGAACGAAGATTGCAAGGGAAACTAGAGTAATTAAGTCAAAGGCAGGGACAAGAAAAATTTGGAAACTACACAAGAGGAGAATAATCCTGCATCGATATCTAAATGTAAATACGCGTACCTTAACAAGTGAAGGAAACAGTTTATTCCACCACCATTGAAACCACACATGGGAGCCAAAGAGGTCCCAAGGTCGAAGTGAAGGCCTTTCCACTAGAAGTGATAAATTGCATTACCGTTATTCTGCTCGAGAAATATTATTCAAACTGGGGATCGATCTGTGTAGAATTAAGTAATCTACGCAATGGAATCGCCTAAATTTACAATACTGTTACTTCATTGACACATCACAGTGAAGTTGCACAGAGAGTCACACCTCAACATGGAAAAACAAATCCCAGATTCTGTGACCCGATTCGGCAAGAACGTGAGTGAAATTTCTAACAGATTAAAATTGTGTGCTGGACCAGGACTTCTCATACACATCCGTCCGCCCAGCTGCGATTAATCCATGTCCCCGCTATACACTTTCTTCCGAAAGTCCCAGTCCTGCAAATTATGCAGTATAGATTGTGAGGTGTCCCTCTTTTAGAGGAGTATTTATTTTTCCAAATTTTACCTTTACTGAAACTCGGCAGATAGCCGACGTCAATTCTCCAGATTATGCGGGCAGAATGAGCCTGAAGTGAGCAGGGAGCCAGTTTCCTTCGGGGCACAGGTGGCAACCGGGCACTATGGCATGATGGAGAATCATGAGAGTGGGAAGGGAAACGCGAGCCTTGAGGACGTATCTCACTCGACATTAAGGGACCAATACAGCTTCTGGCGCGAAGCACCCATTTTGTTAAATATTAGTGACTAAAGTCGTCTTTTAATATAACTGGTACTAGGAAGAGCCTATGGGTCAACAGGGCTTCTTACGGTAATACTGCTGTGCAGTAAACTAGTAGATTCAGTAAACAAATGAATATTGTTAGCGTATTGAAGGTGTACGAAGGGCTGTCACGTGCTACGATGTAAACAAGACATTTTGGCTGCGCACCAAACTCGTGAATCTGCGCTAGGGCGTAGCTTGAGCATGTTCATATGTAAGAGACGGCGATAGGATATATCCATACACTGTTCAGATCGATATTCAGCATTATCGTGATCTCGGAACTTCTTAACTTTGTGAAAGGAATCGTTTTATAATACTAAACTGTTACTACTTTACGGTGTTTGCAAGTAAAAGGATCTCAATGACATCCAGGAACCTATTTCACAGAGACTCGGTACCCGCACTACTAATTAGAATCACTGGTCGCTTGCTGGCATCTTCTAAAGAATCCAGTGGACTACCGGATCTGCTTGTGGGAACATCACCTACAAGAGCTCCACATAGTACAGGTAGGAGGAAACCCAAAGCGACGATTCACTACGGTAATCCGAGAAAGGATCACCTTAATTAGTGTCATCTTAATTAGTCGCCTGTGGAAAGGCTCGACCAGTATACTGTACTTCATCTACAGTACTTTCTAGGAAATAGCGCCTGAACTGAGAAACTTGAATGGTGGGGAGTTTCCAAGCTTCCGTGAAGTTAAGGAAGGTAGTAGATGACGTGCAGCTTTGAGGAAGGGTTTTGCGTCGTGCTTGGATAGCTCATCTGGCTGAGCAGTTATGCGCAAAAAGCAAAGTCCCAGATTTGAGTCCTGGTCCGATACACAGTTCTAATCTGGCAGGAAGTTTCATATCAGCGTACGCTCCGCTGCAGAGTGAAAATTCATTCTTGAAGGAATATGAGTGTGTGCTGTAGGCAATAACTCGAATAAACAGGTAGAAGCTAAATACTGCACACATGTTTTATCACATGGAAATGTTTAGCTGGTTAGAGTACAAAAGTGATTTAAATCAGTATTATTGTTCTAGAGGATACGTAAGATATATTATTAGTAAGCAAACACGGTAGATATCCAATTAAATCGAGAACAAGACTGATTGCACATGGTCGCTTCCGCTGTGAGCCAATAGAGTCACAGTTCAACATTACTCATGAAAATTAACTGAAAAACTCAACGAAGCGAAATGAAAAACACTCCAGAATATTCTGTGAAAGAAATAAAATGAGCCCATCACAAATGACAACAAAAACATATCCGCCTTAACCAGAACAATATGCTAACGAGGAGGACACGGAAAGTGCCATAAATCGATTTTCCAGAAGTTTCGCACAGTGGAAGATGATCCAAAAGAAGCGAACACCTGTCTGGGGGTATCCGTAGACATTTGAACGTTTCCGATAAGACGATGGTCAAAGTTTTCGATTAACTTTGTGTGTCTTTTAGCGAGTAAACAGTTCCACCGAATCGGTGGTACAGTGGCTAGTGTCATGACTTTACACTTCTGATTATTATTTACATGTTTTCATTCATCTGCTCGAATGTTTTCCAATGCTTTCTGAAATAACGCTGCCCTTATTCGTCTACTGACTGTACGTCTGGTGAATTAATTAAAAGAAAAACAATAAATAAGTGGGAAAATTATCTCAAGTTGTTTTCAGTTCCTACAGTGTATATTGTTTCCTAATCAACTGCGAGTGACGTTCTTCGGTACAGTAATCCGTTATGCGTTTTTGCTGCGTAGTTACTGCCAACAAATGAAGCCTTCAGCAATGTTAACGGCGTTTGGTTCCCGAGTGAGATCCATACGAAGAAATGAGGCTGTTGAAAATCTACCTTCGTCCGATGCTCGCCGTTTTCGGAATTTCTATGTTTCGAATGTTTCTAAAATCGGTATCATCCAAGGGAATGCACGAAATCTTTCTGAAGAATAAACACAAGAATAGCATATAATGAACTAAGATAAGAATTGATGTAAGTATGAAATATAAGAATATGAGAACGTAAAAAGATTGTAACCACTTAAAATACCATACACACGTATATTACATAAATTAATGACACTTGTAGAGGCCAGTTGTAATTTTACAGTTAATATTACGCCCTTGTATCCCCTAACTTGATAAGAAACATTAATGTAGTAGCCTTCTACGGACTTGGGTAGGTAAATGAAAAAGATAAAATAATATAAAATAAAAACAATAACTGGGTTTCGAACACGGGGCACAAAAGTGGAAGGCTGCGACGGTAGTCACTGTGCCATCATTTCGGCTGATTTTGTGGCATGCTAAAAGGCTTATAAATTGCGTCGAAAACATTGACCGCCGTCGTCTCAGAAACGGTCGAGTATCTGCGGATAAATCGAAATACGTGTTCACTTATTTTGAGTCGTCTTCCACTGAGCGAAGTTTCTGGTAAATCTGATTATGGCACTTGCCGTGTTCTCCTCGTAAGATGTATTCGAAGGAACATTAATTAAGTCTTACCACTTAGGCGGCAGGACACAGAGAGTCGCTTCCAAAAAGTCAGGAGGTTGCTTCGGCCGCCCGTTTCTTTTTTTTAGTTGGTGGGGGAGGGACATCTAGCGTTTAGCAAGAAGAGATGGTAATCACTTTGATTCGCACAGAATCAAACTTGTCAACCACTCAAAAAGAGCCAGACGACAGACTACTGCGACAACCAGTGTGTGAATGGTTCTCGCTACCAACGTTGTGTAGAGAAAACCAGCATGATGCCTTGACTCAAAAATAAGCACTTTGTTAGACCTCTCTGGAGGAGGTTAGCAAGGTTGGTATTACGATACACAACCCAAGAGGCGGAGAAGATTAGCGTTTAACGTCCCGTCGACAGCGAGGTCATTAGAGAGGGAATACAAGCTCAGATTAGGAAAGGGTAGGGAAGGAAATCGGCCGTGCCCTTTCAAAGGAAACATCAAGGCATTTGCCTGAAGTTATTTAGAGAAATCACGGAAAACCTAAATCTGGATGGCCGGACGCGGGATTGAACCGTCGTCCTCCCCAATGCGAGTCCAGTGTGCTAACCACTGCGCCACCTCGCTCGGTGCACCCCAAGAGTGTGTCTGTTTCCCTCAGTAAAAAATTCGTACTCTTCCACATATTCGTACTTTGCGGAGTTTATCTGAGGAGATCGAGGGGCCGGCCGGAGTGGCCGAGCGGTTCTAGGCGCTACAGTCTGGAACCGCGCGACCGCTACGGACGCAGGTTCGAATCCTGCCTCGGGCATGGATGTGTGTGATGTCCTTAGGTTAGTTAGGTTTAAGTAGTTCTAAGTTTGTAAGTAGGCTGTTTATGTTTTCTTATTGGCAACGTTACGTAGCGCTCTGTATGAAAATCACTGGCTGTGCTGTGTGCAGTCTGTGGCTAGTTTGCATTGTTGTCTGCCATTGTAGTGTTGGGCAGCTGGATGTGAACCGCGCGTAGCGTTGCGCAGTTAGAGGTGAGCCGCCATCAGTGGTGGATGTGGGGAGAAAGATGGCGGAGTTTTGAAATTTGTAAGACTGGATGTCATGAACTGCTATATATATTATGACTATTAAGGTAAATACATCATTTGTTCTCTATCAAAATCTTCCATTTGCTAACTATGCCTATCAGTAGTTAGTGCCCTCAGTAGTTAGAATCTTTTATTTAGCTGGCAGTAGCGGCGCTCGCTATATTGCAGTAGTTCGAGTAACGAAGATTTTTGTGAGGTAAGTGATTTGTGAAAGGTATAGGTTAATGTTAGTCAGGGCCATTCTTTTGTATGGATTATTGAAAGTCAGATTGCGTTGCGCTAAAAATATTGTGTGACAGTTTAAGCACAGTCATGTATAATTTTTCAAAAGGGGACGTTTCAAGTTCTAGGGGACTGATGACCTAAGAAGTTAAGTCCCATAGCGATCAGAGCCGTTTGAACCATTTTTGAAATGGAGGGAATGTGGAGAGAGTGCTGGCTGACACACAAAATAAAGTCAAGCCCTGCGCCTTATCTTACTATCGGAATATGTACACACACAGGAAAATCATCTACGCGTCTAGCCATGTGGCTAGGGCCTCCAGTAGGGTAAATCGTTCGCCGGGTGCAAGTCTTTCGAGTTGACGCCACTTCGGCGACTTGCGCGTCGATGGGCATGAAATGATGATAAGGACAACAAAACACCCAGTTCCTGAGCGGAGAAAATCTCCGACCCACCCGGGAATCGAACCCGGACCTTTAGGTATGACATTCCGTCGCGCTGACCACTCAGATACTAGGGGCAGACTTGGACTGGATAATCAACCAGTATCATTACATTACAAATGGAAGTTCGTTTATACAGTCACCTTTCAAAAGAGGCGTGGTCAAGAGTTGACGATGTAGGTAGAAATTTAACAGACAGGCCATTTCCAGTTAATACGCTGCCATTGACCAGCACCTCCTGATGTCACCGGGGAGATAGCAGTGCTGCAGATATCAGTTACCCGTTGTGACATCCAGTGACCTTGATGTTGTTCCTCCTTCATCGTACTGATCATAAACAGTTATATCTTTTAGCTCTGATGCATTTTCAAAACGTTTACAGTTTAATTAGTCAAATCGGAACCACTGTATAATAAGGGATTTAAAAAACAGAATGAGACTGCTCATAGTAGCGGAACATTGAAAAGCCTCAATTATTTTCCCTCGCAGATGCGCGTGTTTATCGTTTGTAATAACCTGGAGACCCGTGCGAGACTTTCGCACTTGTATAGTTTTAAATAATGTCAGTGTTTGAAATAACTGTAGTCGCTGGTATAAGGGTAGTTGTGAGAATGAAAAGAAAACATTTTTAAAAATGGACCAAACAACATGTAACAATAATCATGAGTTTCTGATACATCCTTGTATATACATTTACATGTGTCCAAAAATGTCTTCTGCATTCGAAATGTTGGACCCGGCTTGTACGACGGGCAGAGATCTGGAATTGTCAATAGCGCCACATAACTTATAATTTTAAGTCGACAGGCATTTTCAGTTACATTAAGCACGATAGGCGTAGTAGCAACAGGTAAATCATAATTCACGGCGACGGTGACAGTTAATATGTTTGTCGCTTTGGAATGTATATTCGTTTAGAAGAGTCAACCTGTACGACGGGCACAGACAATAGATTACCGCTGTGGTCACCGATATTATTTTTGACAGCGGTGTGTATAAATTATCCAGTTAATAACTATATTAAAAGGAATAAAAGGGTATTTGCAATAAGGAAATACGAAAAAAGAGTCAGTTATTCGTGATTATAAGTTAGCTTCGTAAAATGTAGGTGCCAAGCTGGATAACCATATGATAGTTAAAAATCTCTTTCATCTTAAAATTTACCACAAGTAGTAAGCTCTAGCGCAAAATCAGTATGCAGTGCCAGGAACCTGATAAAAATAATTTCTAACGATACCTATAAGATACCTATAAGATTAATACGTATTGAGAAAAAGAGATCTTGACTTGAGAGGTAGTATATAATAATTATCGTATCAAAACGAACACCAGTTTAAACACACACACACACACACAAACAAACAAACAAACAAGCACGCACGCACACGCACAATTTTAATTTTGTTAAAAGACTGTGGACAACATTGTTCCAGACATAAATTAAAATAGTTGTAATACACCAGAACGACCAAAATATGTGGAGGTTCACTTGGTCATCAAGCGTATCTTGGAACTGGAAATTCCATGCCCCACATTCCTAATTCGGATTCCCGTGCCTCGCTATCAGCCTGGGATAGTTGACTGAAAAAATCGAAGTTGTATAACAGCACGCCCTGGTCACACAAGCTGAGGATGAAAGATGAGGAAGAAACTATGGTACTGCTCCAACAGTCCACGGGTGTACTGCCGGTCCATAGTATCCAACGAGCACAATATTTCGGCCATCAGACATGTCGCCATCGTCAGGTGCGCTGACGAACTGAGCTCCTGAACAGAACGGTTTTCGGATAGAACAGACGTCCTCTTGTGTTAGAGGCCCGGAACCCTTTTGTTCCTCTCCTCTTATTGGACCTTTGGGGTTATGGGCGGAGGGATTAACCCGTTTGAAGATATTTTTGGGATGTCTGAGGTGTGGATAGGTTTGGGATTGGGATGTTGGCGGATGTCGGCGTCTTCTTGGCTTCCTGCGCCCCATCGTGCCTGAGGGCGGGCGGCCGTCTTAAATCCCCTCCCCTCGCGAGGCGTTCTCTCCGCGGTCCGCGTCCGCGCGTCAGCGGTCCCTGAGACGCTGGCGTCGGCGTATGTGGTGGTGTCGGTGTACTTGCCTCGTCCGCCCTGGTCGCCCGTTCGTTTCCTTTGCTGTGCGTCTTTTTAATTACACTCAATGTTGGTTCCCATGCCCTGCTGAGGTTGTAGCCGCAACTCGGTTGATGAGTTCGTCCCTGGTACGTAAGGCGTTGCTGAATTTGTTGGTCTTTCAGCAACAAACTGTTCAGTGTATCTACAAGCATTGCAGAACACGAAACACTACGGCAGAATTGTGGTCGGAACAAGATCCTGACCGAGAGCGACTGGAGACGCGTTTCACGGTTTGTGAATCAGAATCGCTTCCAGATCTGATAATAATTGTTGCAGGCAGTGAATGAAGGACCAATAAAACCCGATAGTGAGAGAACATTGCGATGATAACTGCATGCAATGAGCATATGGAGTTAGTCACCTCGTAAGGCACGTAAAGCTGCAAGTCTTCAGTGGGCTACAAATCATCGAACGTGAACAGTAGGAGCCTGGCGGTATGTAATGTGGTCTGCCAAATCACGGTTTTGCCTGTATTCAAATGACACACGTCGTCGAGTGCACGTGGTCCAGTTTTCCTAGAAATCTCCGCTGCTTTGCAATAAGAGAAAGGACCTTTTTCGGCTAAAACAACCACTGTAATTTTCTAATATTGGTGACATCCTCAAATGACGCTTTCGTGTATGCTTTTTTTTAACATCATTGCGTTTTTCTTGAAAGTTGAGTTATGTGCATGGCCTCTTTATATTTCTTTTTACTCAACCGCCCCAATGGTCTTTTTATTAAAGATGGCAATCCTGTTTAATATAATCCTTTCCGCTTTTATAATCACAGTTAATTTGCCTTCCTCTGTTGTGACAAGCAGGCATTTTTTCCCATTTACATCCTTGGTAATCTCGACTAATTGGGAATTAAGCCAGGCACAGAAACATGTCTTAGAATACGGACTAATTCCCACAAAACTGATGTCCTTCAGGATATAAATATCGATCGTTAAAGTCTCCAGTGAATATTGTATATTTGAGGCTTTTGGCAAGATCAATGTGTAGTTTTTTTTAATAGATAAGGGTTAAGGGTAAGGAAGGGAACTTTAATTTCTATAACAAATGAGTCAGATCACCAACGCGTGCGATCTTTTTACAGTTGTCAACACCTTTCACACACACTGAGACAGATTCCGATTCATTTATTTTGAGATGATTCCTGGTCTTGAGAAACAAAGGCATAGTCGACATGTAATACGATGAACCCTTATCTCTGTTGGAAACTTCACAAATCTGAAATGTCCGATAAGCGATGACATCACGTGCGTTGAAATTATCTAGCCCTTTTACTTTATCGACTTTTGGTCCACGTACGAGAACAACGGTGACCCAGCCGTTACCGTGTTCATTCGTATCCTTGTTAGCGAGAGTGAAGTTCAAAACTGCACCGCAAAACACCGATGGCCCATGCAAGATGACTTGGGCTCCTATGTAATTATTTTGTCCGCAGCTCGTGGTCGTGCGGTAGCGTTCTCGCTTCCCGCGCCCGGGTTCCCGGGTTCGATTCCCGGCGGGGTCAGGGATTTTCTCTGCCTCGTGATGACTGGGTGTTGTGTGCTGTCCTTAGGTTAGTTTGGTTTAAGTAGTTCTAAGTTCTAGGGGACTGATGACCATGGATGTTAGGTTCCATAGTGCTCAGAGCCATTTGAACCATTTGTAATTATTTTAGGAGGAGTAGGCGTTCGTGTCTTACAATTTTTAAAGCAATAGACAACATTTCTATTACTACCAATAATTACGTAGGCGCCCAAGTCATCTTGCACGGGCCATCGGTGTTTTGAGGTGCAGTTCTGAACTTCACTCTGGCTAACAAGGATACGAATGAACACGGTAACGGCTTGGTCATCGTTGCTCTTGTACGTCGTCACGTCAGTTGGAATACCTCTAGATACCTCTGGCTGCGACGATTGCAGCAGATGCGCCAAATAAACAGTGGAAGTCTGTAAGTGTAAAATGTGACACACCAGTAGTTGGACAACAATATAACAACAATCGCGGAAGTACCGGCAGGGTGAACATTTCGAAAGATGATGCAATACAGGGTGGAAACAAAAGACAATATCCAATGACAGCACTCCTCCATAGTAAATAAGTAACCAACCTAGTGCTCATTCAGCAGTTAGCAATACACGCTGACGAGGGCGTCTTCCAATAGTCGCCGAAACCTCGAAATTTTATGGTTGACAATGCGGCCTCAAACCCAGAAGAATTTTTTGATTATAACATCGGCCGCGGAAGCCTACGTTTACAATTACACAAAAGATAATAAGTTAGAGACAGTCGTCAATCAGTCTCATGAAATGGTGTTTGAGGATCATGTCAAAAGTCCTGCACATGCGCTACCATTACGGTGGTGTGATAATCTTCCAATCCATCCCAGTTGCGAGCAAGACTTTCGGCGTGACGGTGATATACGTGTTCGCTGATTCATGAGTACCGATACTTCAGTCTTGAAATGGAAGCTGAAACCGACTCAACGTCGGATTACACGTAGTGACCAGCTTTGCTACCTCGAAATCGAATCCCTACGTGGAAAGAATCCAACGGAAATTTATAATGCTTTGAGAGATACGTGTGAGAATAGTGTAGTGGATCATAGGACAGTATCATGTTGTCTGCTCGTTTGCGTGAAGGTTAGGTAAGCACAGAGGACAAAGCAAGAAATGGAAGGTTGTTACACTGCCCCTTTCAGGTTATTGTTAATGATATTTTGAGAGCAGATTGACGAAAAACATGTGACGAAACTGCACATGAGGCCAGAATGTCTGTAACTTCAGTTTACAGAATCATAACTGTAAAGTTAAGAAAACGGTTCAAATGACACTGGGCACTATGGGACTTAATATCTGAGGTCATCAGTCCCCTAGAACTTAGAACTACTTAAACTTAACTAACCGAAGGACATCACACACATCCATGCCCGAGGCAGGATTCGAACCTGCGACCGTAGCAGTTGCGCGGTTCAAGCGCCTAGAACCGCTTGGCCACCGCGGCCGGCCTGTAAACTTAAAGATTAGAAAAGTGGTTGCCAGAAGAGTTCCGCATGGTCTGCGTGAAGAGCAGAAATCAAGTCGCAAAAGAACTGTTTCAATGTTATCGAAAAGAAGGACAGTTGCTGAAAAGGATTGTTGCACTTGATGTAGCTTGGATAAGAGATTTTGAGCAAGAACCGAAACATCAGTCGTCACAATGGAGAAAAAAAATGTCGCGGGGCACAACGTCCTGCTGTAAGTCTTTCAATTGGACGCCACTTCGGTGACTAGTGGGTCTTTAAAATCAGCGGTACCCGGTTTCTCCTGAACAGTCACCCATCCAAATACTCGCCGGGTACAAGGTTGCTTAGCTGCGGCGCTCAGGCGGCAAACGGTGTTACCAACTTGGCAAGGCCGTCACTGTCTTAATTGAGAAATTGATTAAGCTTTCTGTGAGGTGACCCGAGCAGTCAAACAGCTCAGTAGTGAAGCTGCCCTAATCGGATAACAGGAGTTGTCAAAACGTTGGGAAGATGTCATAAGCAAGAACAGAGACTGTTTTGAAGGCCAGTAAAGATATTTTGCCAAATAAATTATTTTCTTCAGTTCTGCCTTACAGCGTACTGAACTTTTGAAATGACCCTCGTGTCTATCACTTTGTACAAAAGCGACTTGGAATATAGCTAATTTTCGCTTATGTACGTATACTTCGCCATATCTCATGAAATAAAAGTCATTGCATATTCTTTTCTGTCATAGCATTCGCAGTCAGCTCATAAATTGGTATCGTTTTTTTCGGAGTGTTGTCGGTTCATTAGAGGGCTGTCCTCCAGCCCTCTTATCGGGTGTTACCATCACCTTCGTTAATACTTTTGCATTTACTTCGGACACTCGTAAAGAAAGCGGCGTGTTTATTAACACCTTCCGTGAAAAAAACAGTGACAGGATACGCTATATTTCAGTAAAAGCATTAGGACATAAAGCAAAAAACATTTTGGTATCTGATGAAGGCATCGACGCCGAAATTCTTAGATTACTACTACAGGATTGATGTCCCGGTAGTAAAGACACCTAAGAGCACATTACAGCCTATAAAAGCTTCGTAAACAGAAATTAGAATTACACATTGGACGTGCGATCGCTAACGAGATAATTTAGTTGCCTTCTGAAACAGTTAACTGCACGGGTCGTAACACTACCGTAGGAGCTGCAAAAGCCCCCCCCCCCCCGTGTGTATTCATTTACATTTACGGCATTGCTGGAGATAGTATAATGTCATAAGAGGCAGAAATTATCAATTTACGTAAAATCGGATAAAATAAACTGTGAATATTACTTCTCGTTAGAACCTATTTCGTGCGTGTATTCTGATGAAACAGGTTCTGTAACAACCTCATTCGCGATCATTAGAGTATCGGTAGCATATCTGATCTCTACTTTTGGAAATATGTCAGTGAACTTTGGCACGGACCATCATAAGACACAAAAGCGAATGACAGAATATTAAATTTATAACTAGTAGTAACTGGTTTAGTCAATCGAGGATCGACTTTACACGAATATTGTACATATGCTCGATTTACACTTTAAGAATAAAAACCTAATTCATTTACATAGACATGTATGTACTTACAGGTCTAGTTTGACATGGATGGGACAGATAGCCGGCAGTGACCTTATAGTGGGAACCATCCCGACATTTGCCTGACGTAATTCAGTGAAAACACGGGAAACCTAAATGAGGCTGCCCGGATGAGGTTTTAGAACCTCCATTCTCCTGAGCAGAAAGCTGCTCTGTTCAGAACAGAGCAAACTCATTCAGTTCATCCCTAACGTACAGAACTGTCTTGTTTGTATATCCTTGCAAGGAAGTTATTTCATAATGCGAAAAGCTGTTGCTACACTTTTCACTCAGTTCTGGACACCAACCAGTGCACGCACTATTACCACACTGTCAGCTGGTATCAGAATCATGACATTCATGTAGGCTTTCGATTTTGTTTATTTACTATTAGTTTATCTGAAAAATTGTGCAGCTTACCTACAAAATGAGATGTTGAGCTTAGAAAGAGAATATGATATTTGTATTGTCAGTTGAAGAATAATGATATAAGTCTATTCAGAAGAAAAGTATATATAGTGCGAAAATGTGTAATGCCATTACAAAGATGTTTTATTACGATTTACTTGTTTTACGCTCTTTACCTAACCCGTGCTATGGCTTATCTAAGCAGTGCTTCATTATACAGGGTGGTCCATTAATAGTGACCGGGTCAAATATCTCACAAAATAAGCATCAAACGAAAAAACTACAAAGAACAAAACTCGTCTAGCTTGAAGGGAGAAACCAGATGCCGCAATGGTTGGACCGCTAGATGGCGCTGCCATAGGTCAAACGGATATCAACTGCGTTTTTTGAAATAGGGATCCCCATTTTTTTATTATATATTCGTGTAGTACGTAAAGAAATATGAATGTTTTAGTTGGACCACTTTTTTCGCTTTGTTATAGATGGCGCTGTAATAGTCACAAACGTATAAGTATGTGGTATCACGTAATATTCCGCCAGTGCGGACGGTATTTGCTTCGTGATACATTAGCCGTGTTAAAATGGACCGTTTACCAATTGCGGAAAAGGTCGATATCGTGTTGATGTATGGCTATTGTGATCAAAATGCCCAACGGGCGTGTGCTATGTATGCTGCTCGGTATCCTGGACGACATCATCCAAGGGTCCAGACCGTTCGCCGGATAGTTACGTTATTTAAGGAAACAGGAAGTGTTCAGCCACATGCGAAACGTCAACCACGACCTGCAACCATTTATGATGCCCAAGTAGGTGTTTTAGCTGCTGTCGCGGCTAATCCGCACATCAGTAGCAGACAAATTGCGCGAGGAACGGGAATCTCAAACACGTCGGTGCTGAGAATGCTACTTCAACATCGATTTCACCCGTACCATATTTCTATGCACCAGGAATTGCATGGCGACGACTTTGAACGTCGTGTACAGTTCTGCCACTGGGCACAAGAGAAATTACGGGACGATGACAGATTTTTTGCACACGTTCTATTTAGCGACGAAGCGTCATTCACCAACAGTGGTAACGTAAACCGGCATAATATGCACTATTGGGCAACGGAAAATTGACGATTGCTGCGACAAATGGAACATCAGCGACCTTGTCGGGTTAATGTATGGTGCGGCATTATGGGAGGAAGGATAATTGGCCCCCATTTTATCGATGGCAATCTAAATGGTGAAAAGTATGCTGATTTCCTGCGTAATGTTCTACCGATGTTACTACAAGATGTTTCACTGCATGACAGAATGGCGATGTACTTCCAACATGATGGATGTCCGGCACATAGCTCGCGTGCGGTTGAAGCGGTACTGAATAGCATATTTCATGACAGGTGGATTGGTCGTCGAATCACCATACCATGGCGCGCGGGTTCACCGGATCTGACGTTCCCGGATTTCTTTCTGTGCGGAAAATTGAAGGATGTTTGCTATCGTGATCCACCGACAACGCCTGACAACATGCCTCAGCGCATTGCCAATGTATGTGCGAACATTACGGAAGGCGAGCTACTCGCTGTTGAGAGGAATGTCGTTACACGTATTGCCAAATGCATTAAGGTTGACGGACATCATTTTGAGCGTTTATTGCATTAATGTGCTATTTACAGGTAATCACGCTCTAACAGCATGCGTTCTCAGGAATGATAAATTCACAAAGGTACACGTATCACATTGGAACAACCGAAATAAAATGTTCAAACGAACCTACGTTCTGTATTTTAATTTAAAAAACCTACCTTTTACCAACTGTTCGTCTAAAATTGTGAGCCGTATGTTTGTGACTATTACAGCGCCATCTATCACAAAGCGAAAAAATTGGTCCAACTAAAACATTCATATTTCTTTACGTACTACACGAATATGTAATAAAAAATGAGAGTTGCTATTTACAAAAACGCAGTTGATATCCGTTTGACCTATGGCAGCGCCATCTAGCGGGCCAACCATAGCGCCATCTGGTTTCCCCCTTCAAGCTAGACAAGTTTCGTACTTTGTAGTTTTTTCGTTTGACGCTTATTTCGTGAGATATTTGGCCCGGTCACGATCAATGGACCACCCTGTGTAGGATGTATTGTTAAATACACTCCTGGAAATGGAAAAAAGAACACATTGACACCGGTGTGTCAGACCCACCATACTTGCTCCGGACACTGCGAGAGGGCTGTACAAGCAATGATCACACGCACGGCACAGCGGACACACCAGCAACCGCGGTGTTCGCCGTCGAATGGCGCTAGCTGCGCAGCATTTGTCCACCGCCGCCGTCAGTGTCAGCCAGTTTGCCGTGGCATACGGAGCTCCATCGCAGTCTTTAACACTGGTAGCATGCCGCGACAGCGTGGACGTGAACCGTATGTGCAGTTGACGGACTTTGAGCGAGGGCGTATAGTGGGCATGCGGGAGGCCGGGTGGACGTACCGCCGAATTGCTCAACACGTGGGGCGTGAGGTCTCCACAGTACATCGATGTTGTCGCCAGTGGTCGGCGGAAGGTGCACGTGCCCGTCGACCTGGGACCGGACCGCAGCGACGCACGGATGCACGCCAAGACCGTAGGATCCTACGCAGTGCCGTAGGGGACCGCACCGCCACTTCCCAGCAAATTAGGGACACTGTTGCTCCTGGGGTATCGGCGAGGACCATTCGCAACCGTCTCCATGAAGCTGGGCTACGGTCCCGCACACCGTTAGGCCGTCTTCCGCTCACGCCCCAACATCGTGCAGCCCGCCTCCAGTGGTGTCGCGACAGGCGTGAATGGAGGGACGAATGGAGACGTGTCGTCTTCAGCGATGAGAGTCGCTTCTGCCTTGGTGCCAATGATGGTCGTATGCGTGTTTGGCGCCGTGCAGGTGAGCGCCACAATCAGGACTGCATACGACCGAGGCACACAGGGCCAACACCCGGCATCATGGTGTGGGGAGCGATCTCCTACACTGGCCGTACACCACTGGTGATCGTCGAGGGGTCACTGAATAGTGCACGGTACATCCAAACCGTCATCGAACCCATCGTTCTACCATTCCTAGACCGGCAAGGGAACTTGCTGTTCCAACAGGACAATGCACGTCCGCATGTATCCCGTGCCACCCAACGTGCTCTAGAAGGTGTAAGTCAGCTACCCTGGCCAGCAAGATCTCCGGATCTGTCCCCCATTGAGCATGTTTGGGACTGGATGAAGCGTCGTCTCACGCGGTCTGCACGTCCAGCACGAACGCTGGTCCAACTGAGGCGCCAGGTGGAAATGGCATGGCAAGCCGTTCCACAGGACTACATCCAGCATCTCTACGATCGTCTCCATGGGAGAATAGCAGACTGCATTGCTGCGAAAGGTGGATATACACTGTACTAGTGCCGACATTGTGCATGCTCTGTTGCCTGTGTCTATGTGCCTGTGGTTCTGTCAGTGTGATCATGTGATGTATCTGACCCCAGGAATGTGTCAATAAAGTTTCCCCTTCCTGGGACAATGAATTCACGGTGTTCTTATTTCAATTTCCAGGAGTGTATGTTTTTAAATGCTTTCTTAAATAATTCTGAAAGACTGTGTAACTTACTTAGATAATTGATGGACCAATATTAGTCCTCGATAGAAATGCTGTAATGAGTTTCATTCTTCTTTATTCTTAGAAAATGTAATCTAGATTTTGTTCCGAGGTGATGGACGGAGCTGTTAGTGCGGTAATTATCAAGATTATTATTGCTGATGTTCACATTTCATTGATAAATGTACTCAGATCATGTAGTTAAAAACATCAATGTTTTGAATAGACATACAATGCGTCCGATTACTTTTTTTTTGTTACTATCTTTACTGCCACTTTCTGTCGTTTAAACTCATCTTCGGTTTTGCACTAATGTTCCCCAGAAAACAGTTCCATACCTCAGAAACGACTGAACACATGAATATTATGCGGCTAAAATGAATTGTTATATTTAGATTAAAGTTCAGTCTTGATCACGTTATGTCTGTTTTAATGAGTAACCGGTTTCGGTTTTTTCTATAAAACCATCTTCAGACCTGTGAATAAATTTTAAGAAATACTAGATACCAATCTTTAAATGAATGAAAAAGTCTAATGATGTCAAAATTTTTAACAAAATAAAATAAAATTAGTTATACCCATTGGCTCCTTTGGGCTGGTAGGTGGAGCTCCCCTTGCTGCTGTGCAGTCAACTGATGGTTATGAGTGCTGAGCACGAGCTTAAATATGCAGAGGCTCCGCCTACTTACTGTCACAATACTTCATAACTGCCAATCAGCGTTCATAATATGACGCCATCGTCAAAGTATAAAAGTAGGAAATACACTAATAACATAAAATTGATTCATTTAAATATCTGATTAACAGATAGTAGTTGTGTCTACAACTTATTTATATTTTGAATAAAAACAGTGAATTACGATGTGTGATAGCTGTGCCCTCTATGGACAACCTTAATACTATTACAGTTCCAGTTACATCAAAGATGTAAAATCCTTGGCGTTGTGGTATATATCGATTATACCAAGTCGCCTACATCACAATTGCATCTTTGTTGGATGCTGCAGAATCGTCTTGTTTTAACTGTAGTTTTTATGGCAATGTTCTTTATAGCATTAAGTTAGCAGCCAATAGTATGTTCCACATTATGTATATCTGATTAACTGATGAGACTGCTGATGCAGCATATTTTTCATACATTGCTTTTGCCATGGGTATAACTAATCTTATATTTTAAAAAACAAAAGAGTAGATGCTTTTATTATAAAATTTCATCAAAAAGGTCGTAATAATATTTTTCGCGAAAATCTAATTGTTCATTGAGCAGCATTGATGATTTGGTTTTCAAATGAGCATATATCTCGATTTCTTCTAGGATATTCATAAGTAAGCCTTTATTTGCATAATGAAGAACTTGTAAATTCTGTTGTACTGTCCCCTCAGCATGATTATTAAATGTTATATGATGACCAAAAACAGACTTTGTTCGTGAGGTACCTGACGTATGTTCTTTGTACCTTACTGCAAAATTTCGACCTGTTTGGCCGATATATATTTTCTCACAGTCTCTACATTGGATCTTGTACACTCCTGATCTGGTAGATTTTCCATTATCTTTATTTATGGTATGTCTTAATTTTTGTTGTAAAGTATTGTCAGTTGTAAATGCTATTGTTATTCCAGAATTTTTGAATAAGTTAGTGATTCTATCTGATATGTTTCCCATATATGTCATCTTCATATATTTTGGATTACTTATTAGTGGAGTACTTTGTGATTGTTGTACTTTATTAAAAATGATATCTACCTGTCGTGTGTCGAAAGAGTTGGTTTTTGCAATTTGTTTTAAGATGGTCATTTCCTTTTTGATCTCATTAGCTTCTAGCGGTAATTTTAGTATTCGGTGTATCATAGACTTAAAAAATGCTTTTTTATACTTGTCAGGATGACATGATGTAGCATTAATAATAACATCAGTGGTTGTAGGTTTCCTGTATATGGTGAATAAATGTTTCCCGTTGTTATTAGTTATAGTGAGATCTAGGTAGTTAATAGATTTTCGATTTTCATGCTCAACTGTAAATTGTAACTTTGGATGCATAGAGTTTAATTTTATAGCAAGTTTCTCAATTTCGTCTTTTGAATCATTATAAAGTAATAATGTATCGTCTACATATCGCTTGTAATATATGATTTTATTTGCGATATCAGGGTTATTTTTCAGGAATTGTGTCTCAATGTGGTTTACGAAAATGTCTGCTACTGTCCCAGCCAAAGAATTTCCCATTGCTAAGCCATCTTTCTGACAATAGATTTTTAGTATTAAACGAGAAATAATTGTAATCTAAAGTGCATTCAAGTAGTTCTATAAGTTCGATTATTTCGTCTTTAGTCATATTTTTGTATTGTATTAAGTTATCCCTAATTATATTAATCGTCTCAGTAATTGGTATATTTGTATATAAATTCCCTGAGGAAAAAAAAATATGAAAAATATGAATCCCCAAATACCTAAATTAAGATCACAGATTAAACTGCATAAAAAAGAGAAATCTATACGACCTATTGTCAACTACAGAAGTAGTCCTTCATATAAACTAAATATGAAACTTCATAAAATTTTGAAAGCATTCTATACATATGACAGCAACTTCAGTACCAAAAACAGTTATGAACTAACACAACAAATCCACAATATAGACATTCCAACTAGTGCAAATTTCGCCTCATTAGATATTAAAAATTTATATACAAATATACCAAAAAAAAAAAAAAAATTTATATACAAATATACCAATTACTGAGACGATTAATATAATTAGGGATAACTTAATACAATACAAAAATATGACTAAAGACGAAATAATCGAACTTATAGAACTACTTGAATGCACTTTAGATTACAATTATTTCTCGTTTAATACTAAAAATCTATTGTCAGAAAGATGGCTTAGCAATGGGAAATTCTTTGGCTGGGACAGTAGCAGACATTTTCGTAAACCACATTGAGACACAATTCCTGAAAAATAACCCTGATATCGCAAATAAAATCATATATTACAAGCGATATGTAGACGATACATTATTACTTTATAATGGTTCAAAAGACGAAATTGAGAAACTTGCTATAAAATTAAACTCTATGCATCCAAAGTTACAATTTACAGTTGAGCATGAAAATCGAAAATCTATTAACTACCTAGATCTCACTATAACTAATAACAACGGGAAACATTTATTCACCATATACAGGAAACCTACAACCACTGATGTTATTATTAATGCTACATCATGTCATCCTGACAAGTATAAAAAAGCATTTTTTAAGTCTATGATACACCGAATACTAAAATTACCGCTAGAAGCTAATGAGATCAAAAAGGAAATGACCATCTTAAAACAAATTGCAAAAACCAACTCTTTCGACACACGACAGGTAGATATCATTTTTAATAAAGTACAACAATCACAAAGTACTCCACTAATAAGTAATCCAAAATATATGAAGATGACATATATGGGAAACATATCAGATAGAATCACTAACTTATTCAAAAATTCTGGAATAACAATAGCATTTACAACTGACAATACTTTACAACAAAAATTAAGACATACCATAAATAAAGATAATGGAAAATCTACCAGATCAGGAGTGTACAAGATCCAATGTAGAGACTGTGAGAAAATATATATCGGCCAAACAGGTCGAAATTTTGCAGTAAGGTACAAAGAACATACGTCAGGTACCTCACGAACAAAGTCTGTTTTTGGTCATCATATAACATTTAATAATCATGCTGAGGGGACAGTACAACAGAATTTACAAGTTCTTCATTATGCAAATAAAGGCTTACTTATGAATATCCTAGAAGAAATCGAGATATATGCTCATTTGAAAACCAAATCATCAATGCTGCTCAATGAACAATTAGATTTTCGCGAAAAATATTATTACGACCTTTTTGATGAAATTTTATAATAAAAGCATCTACTCTTTTGTTTTTTAAAATATAAGATTAGTTATACCCATGGCAAAAGCAATGTATGAAAAATATGCTGCATCAGCAGTCTCATCAGTTAATCAGATATACATAATGTGGAACATACTATTGGCTGCTAACTTAATGCTATAAAGAACATTGCCATAAAAACTACAGTTAAAACAAGACGATTCTGCAGCATCCAACAAAGATGCAATTGTGATGTAGGCGACTTGGTATAATCGATATATACCACAACGCCAAGGATTTTACATCTTTGATGTAACTGGAACTGTAATAGTATTAAGGTTGTCCATAGAGGGCACAGCTATCACACATCGTAATTCACTGTTTTTATTCAAAATATAAATAAGTTGTAGACACAACTACTATCTGTTAATCAGATATTTAAATGAATCAATTTTATGTTATTAGTGTATTTCCTACTTTTATACTTTGACGATGGCGTCATATTATGAACGCTGATTGGCAGTTATGAAGTATTGTGACAGTAAGTAGGCGGAGCCTCTGCATATTTAAGCTCGTGCTCAGCACTCATAACCATCAGTTGACTGCACAGCAGCAAGGGGAGCTCCACCTACCAGCCCAAAGGAGCCAATGGGTATAACTAATTTTATTTTATTTTGTTAAAAATTTTGACATCATTAGACTTTTTCATTCATTTAAAGATTGGTATCTAGTATTTCTTAAAATTTATTCACAGGTCTGAAGATGGTTTTATAGAAAAAACCGAAACCGGTTACTCATTAAAACAGACATAACGTGATCAAGACTGAACTTTAATCTAAATATAACAATTAATTGATCACTGTATTCCAGAAATGTTTACCAAAATTGTGTAAAATGAATTGGTTTTTACACACTGATAACAGGACTGAACACTCAGGGAGTCATATTCTGATTACATTCTGTTATCAAACAGCCATGTGATCGAAAACGATAGAAATAATTGTCGAATCATCTTCCACACCATTTCAAAATTAAGACTTCTAATAATGTGAGTTGGAGAGAAAAACGTACGTACAAGGAACGTAGCTGCGAAAAAACCATAGGTAACAGAAGAAATACTTCAGTTGATCGACGAAAAAAGGAAGTGCGAAAATATTCAGGGAAATTCGTAAATAAAGAAATACAAGTCACTTATGAATGAAATAAATAGAAAATACGAAGAACCTAAGGCGAAGTGGCTATATGAAGAATGTGAAGAAATCGAAAAAGAAATGCTGTCGGACGGACTGACTCAGCATATAGAAATGTCAAAACAACGTTCAGTGAAATTAAAATAATGGTGTTAACATTAAGTTTGAAACGGGGATTCCACTGCTAAATGCAGAGGAGATAACAGATTTGTGGAAAGAGAACAATGAGGGCTTCTGTGAGGGAGAAGGACGTACCTGATAACATGATAGAATAAGCAAGAGTCTATAGGGAAGAGATAGAAGATCGAGTATTAGAATCAGCATTTAGAAGAGTTTTCGAAGACTTAAAATCATATAAGGCAGAAGGGATAGACAACATTCCATCGGAGTTTCTAATATCATTGGAAGAAGTGGCAACAAAACGATTACTAACGCTGATATGAAGAATGTATGAGACTCGTGATATGCCATCAGAATTTTGGAAAAACAGCACCCACACAATTCCCAAGATTTCAAGAGGCGACAAGTGCGACAATTGTCGCACAATCAGCTTAGCATCCAAGTTGGTGACAAGAATAATAAACAGAAGAATTGGAAAGAAAATTGATGATCTGCTAGTTGACGATCAGTTTGGCATTATGAAAGTGAAGGTAACATTGAAGCAGTTCTGACTTTGCGATTGGTAATGGAATCAAGACTGAAGAAATATCAAGACACGTTCATAGGATTTGTCGTCCTGGAAAAAGCCTTTGACAGTGTGAAATAGTGCAAGATGTTCTAAATTCTGAGACAAATAGAAGTTAGCTATAGACGAAGACAAGTGATACACAATATGTATAAGAACCAAGAGGGAAGAATAAGGGTGGAAGAGCAGAAACGGTTGGGCCTAAAAAGGGTGCAAGGCGAGGATGCAGGTTTTCGCCCCCACTGTTCAACCTATACATCGAAGAAGAAATGACGGAAATAGGAGGGTAATCCCAAAAGTAAGATCTATTTTTTTATAAGTACATAGGCCTGTTTCTTTCTACAATGGTTTATATCAGTTTACAGCTTGAACATTTTGCTATTTTTTTACATAATCACCATTTCTGTCGATACATTTTTGTAGACGCTGTGACACTTTTTGTATGCCCATGTCATACCAGCTCGCCGCCATGCTGTTCAGAAAGTTATGAACCTCTTCTTTCACCTCGTCGTCGGAGCTGAATCGCTGGGACCACAATTAACGCTGACAGGTACTGTCATGATAGAAGGTTGTATACATGGAAGAACCCTGGAGATACTAAAAGGTATCAGATTGATTATATAATGGTAAGACAGAGATTTAGGAACCAGGTTTTAAATTGTAAGACATTTCCAGGGGCAGATGTGGACTCTGACCACAATCTATTGGTTATGACCTGTAGATTAAAACTGAAGAAACTGCAAAAAGGTGGGAATTTAAGGAGATGGGACCTGGATAAACTGAAAGAACCAGAGGTTGTACAGAGTTTCAGGGAGAGCATAAGGGAACAATTGACAGGAATGGGGGAAAGAAATACAGTAGAAGAAGAATGGGTAGCTTTGAGGGATGAAGTAGTGAAGACAGCAGAGGATCAAGTAGGTAAAAAGACGAGGGCTAGTAGAAATCCTTGGGTAACAGAAGAAATATTGAATTTAATTGATGAAAGGAGAAAATATAAAAATGCAGTAAATGAAGCAGGCAAAAAGGAATACAAACGTCTCAAAAATGAGATCGACAGGAAGTGCAAAATGGCTAAGCAGGGATGGCTAGAGGACAAATGTAAGGATGTAGAGGCTTATCTTACTAGGGGTAAGATAGATACTGCCTACAGGAAAATTAAAGAGACCTTTGGAGATAAGAGAACCACTTGTATGAACATCAAGAGCTCAGATGGAAACCCAGTTCTAAGCAAAGAAGGGAAAGCAGAAAGGTGGAAGG
The DNA here is from genome assembly GCF_023898315.1 of Schistocerca nitens. NCBI lineage: Eukaryota > Metazoa > Arthropoda > Insecta > Orthoptera > Acrididae > Schistocerca > Schistocerca nitens. Next base: position 582,401,319 of record NC_064619.1, on the reverse strand, counting down.
AGTATGTAGAGGGTCTATACAAGGGCGATGTACTTGAGGACAATATTATGGAAATGGAAGAGGATGTAGATGAAGATGAAATGGGAGATACGATACTGCGTGAAGAGTTTGACAGAGCACTGAAAGACCTGAGTCGAAACAAGGCCCCCGGAGTAGACAACATTCCATTGGAACTACTGACGGCCTTGGGAGAGCCAGTCCTGACAAAACTCTACCATCTGGTGAGCAAGATGTATGAAACAGGCGAAATACCCTCAGACTTCAAGAAGAATATAATAATTCCAATCCCAAAGAAAGCAGGTGTTGACAGATGTGAGAATTACCGAACAATCAGTTTAATAAGCCACAGCTGCAAAATACTAACACGAATTCTTTACAGACGAATGGAAAAACCGGTAGAAGCCGACCTCGGGGAAGATCAGTTTGGATTCCGTAGAAATACTGGGACACGTGAGGCAATACTGACCTTACGACTTATCTTAGAAGAAAGATTAAGGAAAGGCAAACCTACGTTTCTAGCATTTGTAGACTTAGAGAAAGCTTTTGACAATGTTGACTGGAATACTCTCTTTCAAATTCTAAAGGTGGCAGGGGTAAAATACAGGGAGCGAAAGGCTATTTACAATTTGTACAGAAACCAGATGGCAGTTATAAGAGTCGAGGGACAGGAAAGGGAGGCAGTGGTTGGGAAGGGAGTGAGACAGGGTTGTAGCCTCTCCCCGATGTTATTCAATCTGTATATTGAGCAAGCAGTAAAGGAAACAAAAGAAAAATTCGGAGTAGGTATTAAAATCCATGGAGAAGAAATAAAAACTTTGAGGTTCGCCGATGACATTGTAATTCTGTCAGAGACAGCAAAGGACTTGGAAGAGCAGTTGAAGGGAATGGATGGTGTCTTGAAGGGAGGATATAAGATGAACATCAACAAAAGCAAAACGAGGATAATGGAATGTAGTCGAATTAAGTCGGGTGATGTTGAGGGTATTAGATTAGGAAATGAGACACTTAAAGTAGTAAAGGAGTTTTGCTATTTGGGGAGCAAAATAACTGATGATGGTCGAAGTAGAGAGGATATAAAATGTAGACTGGCAATGGCAAGGAAAGCGTTTCTGAAGAAGAGAAATTTGTTAACATCGAGTATAGATTTAAGTGTCAGGAAGTCTTTTCTGAAAGTATTTGTATGGAGTGTAGCCATGTATGGAAGTGAAACATGGACGATAAATAGTTTGGACAAGAAGAGAATAGAAGCTTTCGAAATGTGGTGCTACAGAAGAATGCTGAAGATTAGATGGGTAGATCACATAACTAATGAGGAGGTACTGAACAGGATTGGGGAGAAGAGGAGTTTGTGGCACAACTTGACCAGAAGAAGGGATCGGTTGGTAGGACATGTTCTGAGGCATCAAGGGATCACCAATTTAGTATTGGAGGGCAGCGTGGAGGGTAAAAATCGTAGGGGGAGACCAAGAGATGCATACACTAAGCAAATTCAGAAGGATGTAGGTTGCAGTAGGTACTGGGAGATGAAGAAGCTTGCACAGGATAGAGTAGCATGGAGAGCTGCATCAAACCAGTCTCAGGACTGAAGACCACAACAACAGGTACTGTGAGACTCTGAATAAAACTCAAACGGGCAATTCAGAACCGGAGAAGAGGAATGTTAGGCAAGGGTGTCACATTCTCCATGACAACGCTCGCCCATACATCGCTCGGCAAACCGTTGCTCTCCTGCAACAGTTTCAGTGGAACATAATCGCCCACCCACCCTACAGTCCTGACTTGACACCCAGTGACTATCACCTGTTCCCCAGGTTAAAAGAACGTTTGGCCGGAAAGCGATTCAGCTCCGACGACGAGGTGAAAGAAGAGGTTCATAACTTTCTGAACAGCATGGCGGCGAGCTGTTATGACATGGGCATGCCACAGCGTCTACAAAAATTCATCGATAGAAATCGTGATTATGTCGAAAAATAGGTAAATATTCAAGCTCTAAACTGATGTAAACCATTGTAGAAATAAACATGTCTATGTACTTATAAAAAAATTGGAGACCTTACTTTTGGGATTTTCCTCGTAAAAGAAAGGTCCAAGAGTGAGATAAAAGGACATCAGTGATAAAATTCGCTGATGGCCTCTGTGAAAGTGAAGAATCGAGAGTAAATCGAAGAAAGATGAACGTAATGAGAAGTAGCAGAAATGAGAACAGCGAGAAACTTAACATTATAATTGATGAAGGCTCATTAGATGAAGATACGGAATTCTGCTACCTATGCAGCGACATAAATCATGACGGACAGACCAAGGAGGACATAAAAAACGGACTAGCACTTGCAGAAATGGCATTACTGGCCAAGAAGAGTCTGATAGTATCAAACATTGGCCTTACGCTGAGGAAGGAATTTCTGAGAATGGAGTTTGGAGCACAGCATTGTATGGCAGGGAGGCATGGACTGTGGGAAAACCGGAACGGAAGAGAATAGAAGCATTCGAGGTGTGTTACTACAGGAGGATGTTGAAAATTAGGTGGATTGATAAGGTAAGGAATGAGGAGCTTCTCCGCAGAAATAGCGAGGAAATATACACAGGGTGAGTCACCTAATGTTACCGCTGGATATATTTCGTAAACCACATCAAATACTGACGAACCGATTCCACAGACCGAACGTGAGGAGAGGGGCTAGTGTAATTGTTAATACAAACCATACAAAAATGCACGGAAGTATGTTTTTTAACACAAACCTACGTTTTTTTAATCGAACCACGTTAGTTTTGTTAGCACATCTGAACATATAAACAAATACGTAATCAGTGCCGTTTGTTGCATTGTAAAATGTTAATTACATCCGGAGATATTGTAACCTCAAGTTGACGCTTGAGTACCACTCCTCCGCTGTTCGATCGTGTCTATCGGAGAGCACAGAATGATCTGCCAACGTTGCTCGAGAATGTCCCACTGGAAACGCGTCGACGTATGTGGTATCAGCATGATGGTGCACCTGAACATTCCGCAATTAACACTAGGCTGACCCTTGACAGGATGTTCGATGGGCGTTTCATAGGACGTGGAGGACGCATAAATTGACTAGCCCGTTCTCCTGATCTTACACCTCTGGACTTCTTTCTGTGGGGTACGTTAAAGGAGAATGTGTACCGTGATGTGCCTACAACCCCAGAGGATATGAAACAACGTATTGTGGCAGCCTGCGGCGACATTACACCAGATGTACTGCGGCGTGTACGACATTCATTACGCCAGAGATTGCAATTGTGTGCAGCAAATGATGGCCACCACATTGAACATCTATTGGCCTGACATGTAGGGACACACTCTATTCCACTCCGTAATTGAAAACGGAAACCAGGTGTGTACGTGTACCTCAACCCTCATGGTAATGTACATGTGCGTCAGTGAAAAAGACCAATAAAAAGGTGTTAACATGTGGTCGTAATGTGCTGTTCCAGTCTCTTCCGTACCTAAGGTCCATCACCGTTCCCTTTGGATCCCTACGTAAATCGGTGCTCTCCGATACACACGATCGAACAGCGGAGGAGTGGTACTCAAGCGTCAACTTTAGGTTACAATATCTCCGGATGTAATTAACATTTTACAATGCAACAAACGGCAATGATTACGTATTTGTTTATATGTTCAGATGTGCTAACAAAACAAACGGGGTTCCATTTAAAAAAACTTAGGTTTGTGTTAACATACTTCCGTTGAAACACGTATGTATTCATTACCAGCGATGGCCAGGCATGACAGAATCTCTGACCGGAGAGTTATTTATCGTTAGCTGTTGCTAGTCTGCGCTTGACCGCGCGAGACGACAGAGCAGTTGCGTGTAGCGAGTCGGCAGGAACAGTAACAGTTGTACTCTGTCAGTAGTGTGTGGCGAGTCGGCAGAAGCAGTAGTCAGTCGACAGTGGTAGCGAGTGGACGGTTGTACTGAGCAGGCGTCGGCATGCGCCGACGGCGTGTTCTTCTTGCGACTCTGGTCAGGATTGTGGTGGACGATGAGTATTGTTGTAGAAGGTAATGAAGCAGCATTGCGCACATCTAGTAATGTATGTTAATTGTAATTAATTTGTTCAAAAAATGTCCCAATAATAATTTTCTATAAAGTAACTCTTTTAAAGAAAAACATTCATTTCAATTTAAAGAATATTTCCTATGCATTTCCTCCAAGAATCAAAATTAAATATACGCCAGCATTGCACGAAGCTGTGTCGATAGTAAGAGCAGATATAGTTGCAGTTTTTATTGAGGTAAGAATTTTTGCTTTTTTTATTCAGAATACAGGGCCGAAGGTCAGCGTTGCTGTCCTTATAAAATTTATCAGGTTTAATTATTTCACAGGGCCGAAGGTCAGCGCTGCTGCCCTTATAAAAAATTTATCAGGTTTAATTATTTCTGTTGAGATGTTAGATACGGTTCATGGTTCATTATTTAATTAATTAATATTATTGTGTAGTTCATTTTTCATTTAATAATTTCTGAGGGGAGGTTACACCGTGCATTTTTGTATGGTATGTATTAAACAATTACACTAGCCCCTCTCCTCACGTTCGGTCTGTGGAATCGGTTCGTCAGTAATTGATGTGGTTTACGAAATATATCCAGCGGTAGCGTTAGGTGGCTCACCCTGTATACCTGGTGATCAAACCGTCAGTATAAATTTGAAAACTGAATAAATCACGGAATAATGTAGATAGAGAAGTACAAAATGACACACATGCTTGGAATGACATGGGGTTTTATTAGAACCAAAAAAATACAAATGTCCGACAGATGGCACTTCATCTGATCAGAATAGCAATAATTAGCATGACAAAGTAAGACAAAGCAAAGATGATGTTCTTTACAGGAAATGCTCAATATGTCCACCATCATTCCTCAACAGTAGCTGTAGTCGAGGAATAATGTTGTGAACAGTACTGTAAAGTATGTCCGGAGTTATGGTGAGGCATTGGCGTCAGATGTTGTCTTTCAGCATCCCTAGAGATGTCGGTCTATCATGATACACTTGCTGAGCACACGATCAGCATCAAACGACGCGCGCAAGAAATCTTTCACGCGTCTAGCAATATGGGGCGGAGCGCCATCCTGCATAAACATTGTACGTTCCAGCAGGTGTTTATCAGCCAGGCTGGGGATGATGCGATTCTGTAACACATCGGCGTACCTCTCACCCGTCACGGTAGGAGTTACAAAACCATAATCACGCATTTCCTCGAAGAAAAATGGCCCGATGACTGTAGATGTGGTAAATCCAAACCATACCCTGACTTCCTCGCAGTGCAATGGAGTTTCCACGACAGTTCTAGGATTTTCGGTAGCCCAAATTCTGCAGTTGTGGGCGTTGACAGACCTTCAGAGCGTGAAATGAGCTTCGTCGGTCCACAACTCGTTACTCAATCAATCGTCATCTTCCGCCATCTTTTGAAACGCCCACACCGCAAATGCTCTCCGCTTCACTAAATCATGATGCCGATGGATTTTGTACGGATAGCATCGCAGGGTACGCCTAACTGCCAACCAAACAGTAATGCATGGAACGCCGGTGCGACGTGCGACTGCAAGAGCGCTGACTTCCCCGTGCATAGACGAAACCGCTACAGTCTCCATTTCTTCCTGAACTGTCAGGCAGCATTATGCCTTGTACTCGGTCGGCCACTATGGGGTCTATCGTCCAAACAACCCGTGTCTTCGAACTTCGAAATCATTCTCGCCACAGCTGCATTTGTCAACGGACCTTCACCCGTTCGAATCCCCTTCCTATGGCGATAGGATCGTAACGCTAAACTAGCACATTCCCCATTCTGATAACACAGCTTCACTAAAGGCGCCTTTTCAGGTAACATCAACATGCTGCGACTTCTGGCGCGTCTGATTCTCTCTCTCATTACAGCTCCTATTATACACGATTGTCATGTGCAGTCACTGACGTTTTGCTGTCCAGCGCCATCTGTGAGACATTTTGTGAACTTTTTTTTGTTCTAATAAAACCCCATGTCATTCCAAGCATGTGTGACAATTTTTACCTCTCTATCTACATTATTCCGTAGTTTATTAAGTTTTCAAATTTATGCTGACTTTTTGATCACTCGGTATATTGAAATGGTTCAAACGGCTCTAAGCACTAAGTGACTTAACATCGAGTTTATCAGTCCCCTAGACTTAGAACTACCTAAACCTAACCAACCTAAGGACATTACACACATCCACGCACGAGGCAGGATTCGAACCTGCGACCGTAGCAGCAACGCGGTTCCAGACTGAAACGCCTAGAACCGCTTGGCCACAGCGGCCGGCTATATATTGAAAACGTTGACAAGAAAAAGGGACATGATGATGGCACATCTGTTATGACCTCAGGAAATAACTCCCATGATATTAGAGGGAGCTGTAGATGATAAAAACTGTAAGGGAAGATAGGTATTGGGATACGTCCAGCAAATGACTGAGGACGTAAGTTGCTAGTGCTACTCAGATAAAGAGGCTGGCACTGGAGAGGAGGTCATGGCGGGGCGCTTCGAAACAGTCACAAAACTGTTGACTCAAAAAAAAACAGTCGTTGTTACTTCTATGTTCAGTGCAGTTATGACAAGTACTGAAATTTTATTGAATATAAATACTTCCCCCTCACCATTACCCTTTCAATCAGCAGTCTATCACAAACACTAAGTAAACGAAAAATATAAAACAGACGTAAAGAAGTAAAAGAGTAAATACTGGTATACGCTATCTTATCAAAAGTATCCGGTATCCTACATAATGCAGAACTGACCTTTAGGTAGCACAAGAGGCAGACACCCCGGAAATAAAAGGTGGCGGAGAATTAAGTGTTTTCAGCAGAGTAGCAATAGCAGCAAATTGGGTCTATCAGGAGAGCTCAGCGACTTCCAACGTAGACTAGTGTTTGGATGTCACCTGAGCAACAAAGTCCATCAGGAGTACTTCACCCCTTCTAAAGCCGCCCAAGTCAACTATTTCTGATGTTATTGTGGAGCGGAAACGCAACGAAACAGCCATACCTACACCAAGACCAGGCAGAGCTCATGTACTGATGGACGAGGACGGTAGAACATTGTGGAAAGTGGTTGTAAAAACCTGCATAGAATCAGAGGAAGACATCACTGCTACCAGAAGACCCGCTAGTACACTTTGCATAGGAAATTAAGAAGAATAGGATACACTGATCGAGCAGTTCCTCGTAAGCCACACATTTCTGTAGTAAATGCTTCTGTTGGGGTACATAATGACGCCAACGGACAGAAGGTAACTGGGAACGACTAATTTGGAGTGATGAATCGCTCTATACCCCATGGTAATTCGATGGAAGCGTTTGGATTTGGTGAATGCCTGGAGAGCTCTGTCTGCTGATCATGTGCAGAGCCAACAGTGAAGTACGGATGAGAGGGAATGGTGGTTGTTTTTCGTCGTTAGGGGTATGAGCCCTTTATTGCACATAAGAAAAAGCTGAATATTATTGGGTATGAACACAGTTTGCAGTGTCGCGTACCACGTACAGTGGAGGAGTAGTCCTGAGACGATGACAGTGCACCCTGTCGTAAAGCAACATCTGTGAGGAAACAGTTTGTGGACACCAACATTCCTGAAATGGTCTACCTGCCCTGATTTCAGACCTGTAAGCGATGGAACACCTATGGGACGAGTTAGCGTGTCGACTTCACTCGAGACCCCAGCGTCCAAAATCGGATCTTGAGACAGAATGGGCTGCCATTCCTCCACCTAACTGAAAGTATCCCAAAGTGGAGTTCAAGCCGTCGTAAAGTCGAAGGTTGGACCCGGCCCATATTAAAACCCATTAATAAGTGTCTGGGGACTTTTGATCAAATATGTAAACGTAGTATATTAAAAAACAAGAAACCCGCCTCGATTGCGAAATAAGCACCTAGTGTTAACCTAGGTTTCGGAGTAGATAACTACACCTTCTTCAGAACAATAAAACCCACAAGTGCCTAAGAAGACCTTTGTCAATGATTTAAAGAACACCATAGCTATACATTTATAAACGAAAAAAAGGAAAACACAAACAGTACATATGTACAAAGTCAAAGCCACTACTTAACTTAATGGTGTACGCTCCACCTCACACCGGCCTATGTTCGATGGGCCATGACCCGCCATAAACTGCAGCTACAAATGGTCGCTCACTTACAAGCCCGACCCACTACCTATGCACATGCGCAAGACAAGGGAAGTTACTTGAATGCGCATACGAATACGAGAACGTTTATACACGGGTCGGGGCTAAATAGCCCATATATTCCCAACCGTGGATCAACGTATATTAAAAAATGGAATGGATACAATAAGTGACGAGCTAAATAGGAGATGAAACCTAAAAATAACCGCACACGGTTGCTTATGCTAGGAAAGAAACATATATGAAGCTACCTATGACAACAGGAGGAACTCTTAAAAACTATTCCTAAAGCCAATAGTTAGCCTGGGGGGGGGGGGGGGGGGGTGCTGAGGGGACGTAATCTAAAGACGTCGTGGTAATAAAGATATAGGTATAAAACGAGGTGTTCAACGGGCTAAAATCACCTTCATCGTAAAACGAAAATGAGGAAAAAAAGGAAAAAGATGAACAGCTTGACCAACCGCGCTCGCCAATCAGCGCACGCATGTGAACCTCCCCAGGCCATCAGATTTACAAGTATGAAGAACAAACGTAGGCTTCCGCGGCCGTTGTCACAGTCAATAAAATTCTTCTGGGTTTGAGGCCGCATTGTCATCTGTAGAATTCCGACGTTTCGGCGACTGTTGCAAGGTGCCATCCTCAGAGTGTATTGCTATACACCCTGTACGCCCAGAACCGCCGCCATCTTTCATTCTTTGGACGTAACTGGGCCGGAAGTTGGAAACAGTGTGACACAAGACTCAAACGACAAAATTACTTTGTGCTGTTGCTCCAAAGTCCCGGTTTTATGGCTTCGGCTCCTCGTTTTCCTGTTTTGGGTATTTGCATCCCTGGTAGGTGGGTTTGGAATTCCAGCTGACACAGTAATTCCCTGATTATGGAGCTTCCTTCGTGTTGTTTTGGTCCTGACTTTTGCAGCTGTATTTCTCTTATTTTTCGGCACAGTCCCCTTCAGTGACCATTTGTCACGATCACTCAACACACACCTTCGTCCGCTTTATGGCTTGGAGGATGATGGTTTTCCGCTTTCTCTGTATACGGTATAAATCTTAGATACGGTGCGTCTTCAAACTCCACCCACTTCGGCTATCTTGGTTACGGAAGCACCCACCATATGAGCACAAACAATTCGCCCACTTCCGAATTCGCTTAGCTCCAACATAATGCAGGCACAACCTCACAGAACACTATTCTGACCACGACTGACACTTGCAACGTGGGCAAATACAAAAGCGCAGCCTGCAGACGTGCCTAGCATCTGCATAGATGCTCAAGGACGCATTTCTCCCGATGTTCCCATATTTTTGTCCAACCCCTGCAGCAACACATGAATTCCACCTGAGAAGTTTCCTGTTTCTGTGGGCTTTTGCGTTTTAGTATGCCATAGCTCAATATTTAATTCGTTGATCAGGGTATGGCCTTTGGCTTCACAGGTGACCTATCGTCTGTTTTAGATGGGCATGAGATGAGAGTGGGAACATTTTTAATTAATACTTAGGGACAAAATTCCTGCGTGAATCTCTGAAAAGCCAAACCCTTTAAATTGTGTTACTCACTGGCTCATCCAGCTTCATAATAAGTGATTGGCCTGCCAAGTGCATTTGACGAAGAACACTGCGTAAAAAAAATGGTTCAAATGGCTCTGAGCACTATGGGACTTAACTTCTGAGGTCATGAGTCCCCTAGAACTTAGAACTACTTAAACCTAACTAACCTAAGGACATCACACACATCCATGCCCGAGGCAGGATTCGAACCTGCGACCGTAGCGGTCACGCGGTTCCAGACTGAAGCGCCTAGAACCGCTCGGCCACGCCGGCCGGCCACTGCGTAAAGCAAGAAAGGAATTGCGGTTAGATTTTATAATGAATGCGATGTAGTTGTAGCCCCTTTCCTAGCCCACATCATCGAGAATCGCTTGCACAGTGAATAGTCGTGCGTGGTCGGGAAAGAATACATGTCGCTTGTGTTGACAGAAAAGGGTAAGACATGGGCAGTTTTACAGATCAATATCGCTGGTGACCGTCTCTCGCAGGATTCTAAGGCACATTCAGACGTTATGACATTCCTAGAGAACAACAATTTCATACAAAGAATCATCACTAATTCTGGAAAAAAAGTGTCAAGTTTGGCGCACATTGCTTTATTCATACACGAATTCATCAAAACGGCAGATACAAGGCATAGATTCAACTGCGTCTATCTAGATTTCCGAAGGCTGTTCGACATTGTGTAGCATCATCCAGTACTAACCAAGACGCGATCGTACGGAGTATTTTCGGTGTGTGGTTGACTCGATGGATATTTGGTAAACAGGACACAGCAGATTACACTGGACACCAAATGTTCCGCAGAACGAAATTAGCTTTGTGTGTGCCTCAAGTAAGGGTAACAAATTCACCAATACTGTTGCCTACAGGGAAGTTTCTATTTTGGACGGGCATAAGACATTACAGGAATAAACAGACGGAAAAAAATAGCAGCACCGAGTTGTGCGACATAAAAGAAAGTTGGCAAGCGTGTTTCTACATGTGGAAGATGACGTCTGTTCAAATTTCGCGGCAGTGGCAAAAGAATGGCGCTAGCAGCGCCAATACGAAAATCAGGTTTGCTTTAAATACACGCTGCAACGGTCGTGAGAGTTACTTACCTTTGAAGTTCGTTGTGAGTTGATGTCACTCAAAAATGCCCTTAAAGCGACAAACACGACATTTCCATCATCCCATTGAGCTTGAATTAGATCGTGTATTAGGGCTACGAGAAGCAGGATGTTGCTTCTCCGATATAGCAAGAAGACTTGGCAGGAATGTAGCAGGTGTACATGATTGCTGGCAGCAATGATCACGAGAATGTACGGTCACGAGACGACCAAGCTCCGGACGGCCACGTGACACTACCGGGAGGGAGACGATCGTGCTCGGCGTACGGCTCTGGTGCATCGTACTGCAACTGTAGCAGCAATTTGAGCAGCGGTTGGCACCACAGTGACAGAACGATCTGTTACAAACAGCTTAAAGGACGGCTCCGAGAAGACGCTCTGTAGTGTGCACTTCACTGACCCCAAACCACTGCCATCTGCAACTTCAGTGATGTCAAGTGAGAACTCATTGGAGGGCAGGGTGGATGTCTGTTGTGTTTCTGATGAAAGTTGGGTCTGCCTGTCTGCCTGATACACACAGTCGACCTACACCTAGAGTTATGGTATGGGGTGAGATTTCGTATGACAACAGAGCCACTCTCATGGATATCTCACGCACCCTGAATACAAATTTCTGCATCAGTCTTGTGATTTGATCTGTTATGATGCCATTCAAATGGTTCAAATGGCTCTGAGCACTATGGGACTTATTATCTGAGGTCATGAGTCCCCTAGACTTAGAACTACTGAAACCTAACCAACCTAAGGACATCACACACATCCATGCCCGAGGCAGGAGTCGAACCTGCGACCGTAGCAGTCGAGCGGTTCCGGACTGAAGCGCCTAGAACCGCTCGGCCACAGTGGCCGCCAATATCCCGACATTCATTAACAGCATTCCATGATGTGTTTTCCAACAGGATAATGGCCACGCACATACCGCTATTGTAACCCAACGAGCTGTACAAAGTGCCGACAGGTTGCTTTGGCCTGCCGGATAACCAGATCTGTCTCCTATTGAGCATATATCGGAGATCATCGGATGACAGCTCCAGCATCATCCACAAAGAGCATTAACCGTCCCTGTATTGACCGACCAAGTGCAACAAACACGGAACTACATCCCGCAAACTGACATCCGGCGCCTGTACAACACGATGCATGCACGTTTTCATGCCTGAATTCAGCATACTGGCGGTTACACTGGTCATTAATGTACCAACATTTCACAAAATGGTTCAAATGGCTCTGAGCACTATGCGACTTAACTGCTGAGGTCATCAGTCGCCTAGAACTCAGAACTAATTAAACCTAACTAACCTAGGGACATCACACACATCCATTCCCGAGGCAGGCTCGAACCTGCGACCGTAGCGATCACGCGGTTCCAAACTGAAGCGCTAGAACCGCAAGGCCACACCGGCCAGCAACATTTCACATTTGCAACGGCTTATCTCGCGCTTACATTCACCTGTTTTCTTGCAGCGTTAATCACTTAACATATGTTACCTAGGCAAATACGAGGGCTATTCAGAAAGTAGGGAACGTTTCCGTCTGACGCCGCTAGGCGCGCGCCGATCGCGTGTATTTTGGTATGCGCGTGCTCGGCAGCTCAGTCGGCATCCATTCGTGACAGCGGGAACGTCTCTGCGCGTCATGGTTTTTCGATATTAGAATTTTGAAATGTGCGCAGCCGTCGAAAATCTCGCCAGTTGTGATGTGTGGTTTGTGATAGGTTTTTGTTGGCAAAAAAACTAAAACCTCTAGAAATTTATTGTGAACTGTGCGAAGTGTACGGAAACAACGTAATGAGTGAATGTTCTGTCCGGAAATGGTAATTCGGTTTAAAAAATGGCCGAACCAACTTTCATGATGAAGTGAAGAGTGGACGCTCAAGCATTATGACTGACGATCTTGTCGCTAAAGTTGATGAAACGATTCGTAAAAACCGTCGCTTCGCAATAACGGAGCTTTCGCTTTCTTTTCCACATTTTCACGGACTTTGCAGTTTGAAATTGTCACTCAAAAGCTAGACTATCACAAATTTTGTGCACGATGGGTGCTTACAGAGCACCGTAAAGAACAGAGAATGGGGGCAACATTGAAATTTGTGGAGGCCTACCACAAACATGGTCTTTCATTACTGGATCCAATCGTAACCGGTGACGAGATTTGGGTGAAATACGTTAATTGCGAGACAAAATTACAGTCCATGGAGTGGGGGCGCACAAGGTTCCCCCCAAAAACCAAGAAAATGTTTGCAAATCTTGTCAGCAAGGAAGTTGATGGCGACAGTGTTTTGGGATAGGCAAGGTGTGCTTCTTATTGATTTTCTCTAACGTGGAGCAACCATAAATTCTGCCCGATACTGTCAAATTTTGCACAGCCTTAGAAGAGCAGTTCAAAACAAACGCCGAGGAAAGCTGACGTCCAAAAATTTGTATTTGCACAACCATTCCCGACCTCACACGGCAAACCGCACTAAAGAACTCCTTAATTCATTCAAATGGAAAATATTCCCTCATCTGCCCTTCAGCCCCTATCTTGCACCAAGCGATTTCCATTTGTTTCCCAATATGAAGAACTGGCTTTCAACGCAGCGCTTTGATGATGACGCGGAATTCCAGGCGGACGTGACTCACTGGCTGGTCTCAGGCAGCAGAATTTTACGACGAAGGTCTTCCAAAGCTTGTCCACCGCTATGATAAGTGCCTCGATGTGTTTGGACTATGTGGAAAAGTAGTATGTCAGTCGCTCTTTCAGATGTATATAGTAACATGTATTTCTTGTACTTAGTTTTTTGTAATGCCAAAGCGTTCCCTACTTTCTGACTATCACCCGTATATTACCGAAATTTCATTTCTCTGCGTTAATTGCTCTTTGATGTTACGATTTTTTCTGTCAGTGTAGTAAGTCAAAATTTAAACTTGGTTCGATGAATTACAGTTCGCTTCAGTTTTGGATAAAGGTAAGATAATGCCTACCTGAAAGAAAAGGAAGTAATAGTATTTATTTACAAGATTAACAATCAACATCTGGAGCACACGTAAAATCAGTGGAAAGGGAGGCGAGTGGAAATATTAGATTTGTTGTAAGGGCTGTGGCAACTAGCAGCGTATCTGTAGAAAACAACGCTTACAAACTGCTAGCGCGTCCAATCCGAGGAGAACTGCACCAGCGTTTGGGGTCCTTATCGAATAGTCTTCAAGCGGATATCCAGTGAATTCAGAATCGTGTTGCTACACTCGTAACAGGTCGGTATACACGATACGACAGTGTAACGGAAATGCTCAGAATCTTCGGAAGAACTGCGACAGTGTTCTCGCGAAACCCTGTTGCCTGAGTCTGGAGAATCAGTATTCGAATAAAGTCCGTCTGAACAGGCCTCGAGGGCTCAACGATGCCGGCCGATCGCCGTGTTATCCTCCGCAAAAAGGCGTCATCGGATGCCGACAACGGGGGTGGGGGGGAGGGGCTTAGGGTCAGCACACCACTGCCCCGACCGCTGTCAGCTGTGACCTGCAACCGCTACTACGCAGTCAAGTAGCTCCTCAGCTTGCATCACGAGGCTGAGGGCAACCTGGTAGGTCAACAACGCTTGGTGATCAGGATGGTCAGCCATCCAAGTGCCAACCACGCCTGACGGTGCTTAACTCCCGTGACCTTATTGGAACCTGTGTATCCGCCGCCGCGGCACTCGAATACAGTGAGAAAAATTACAAGATCTGTTGAAGTAAATGAACGCCCTCAAGACCACACACACAGTAATGAGAGTAAACCAAAGAAAGACGAAAGTAATAAGAAGAAGTGGAAATGAGATGAGCGACAAACTTAACATAAGGATGCTGTAGCAATACTGTTGCCCTAGAAACAAAAATAAGATGGACGATGCAAGGACATAAAGAGCAGACCAGCACAGATCAGGAGGGTTCTACTGTCCAAACGAAGTCTACGAGTGTCTAATGATCTTCATTTGAGGAAGTGTAATTTCTGAGAATGTTAATTTGAAGCACAGAATTGTATGGAAGTGAAGGTGGACTGTTGGGAAGCAGGAAATAAGAGAACGTAAGAGTTTGGGATGTAGTGCTACAAAATACTGCTGTTGAAAATTCAGAGGAGTGATACGATAAGAAATGAGGAGATCCTGCACAGGATGGGCGAGGAGAAGCGACACGTTCATCGAACATCAGAGAATAACTTCCATTTTACTTGAGTGAGCTGGAGAGTGGCAAACTGAACTTGAATAAACCGTTTTATTCAACTTACATTTACCATGAATTTCAACGGCTGTGGTTGTCCATATTACAGAGTTGGAGCAGTAGAGAGTAGAAACTACAGGTGAGGGCAACGGGTAACTGAGAATACTGGATGCAACTGCTACTTTGATATGAAGAAAGCAGAGGTATTTTTGGTGGGCCACATTAAGCCGATCGGAAGAACAATGACGACAGAAAAAAAATCGAGTGAGACTGTGGGACAATTCTGGGGCTATGTTTCGTACGAAGTATGAGAGTAAGATAAAAGATATTAGTGAGCGTACAGACGCACATAAAAAGTCATTTGTCATTTGTTCAATAGGAGAATGGAGTACGTGATAAAAAGGCTGAAGCTGGCACTGTGCAGTACATCGCTGAGGTTATCTGTACATATGGATATAGAGAGGTTATTATTCAGTTAGGCGGCCATTTCGGCTGTTAACGAAAGAAGTGACAGTGCAATTACATCTAGAATATGTTTACGTTTTCTCATAGATCGGAGGAAATCTCCATCTCTCATAGTTTTCTCTAGCGTAACAGGATGGGAACAGGAAATTTTATACTCCATTGCCAACTAGCTAATCGTGTTGCCGACCACATGGTTCTCTAGCAGCATCGGGGAGCAAGGAAGGTGCCTCCACGTGTGCATTTTACTTACATGCTACATAGAAGAAAGTAAAATGCCGGCGCTCCCCGGAAACGTTGCCCAATGGGACAACGGTCAAACCTTCCACCACCTGAAACCAATGCAATCAAAAGCCAAAAACAAAAACAGGTTCTCTTCAGGGCCAACCCTGACGATTGTCAGCCTGAACGTCGAGGGAATCACCAAGAATAAGGAGGTTGTAATATCGCAACTATGCCGATCAGAAAAGTGGGCCGTACTGTGCCTGCAGGAAACGCATAGAGATGAAACAGCAAACAGACCCAATATCAAAGGAATGCGCTTGGCAGTAGAAGCACCTCACAGAAGGTATGGGAGCGCAATATTTACCAGACCCGAGATGCTGCTCTCTTCCACGAGTAAGACAACCACCAACAACATTGAAGTGTTAGCGATAGAGAGTGGATCATTTACAATATGCTCCGTATATAAACCCCCCGGCCAGAACTTACACACTTCAACGCCAGAAAGCTTCAACAACCAAAGGACACTTCGTTGTGGGCGACTTTAACAGCCACAGCACCACCTGGGGCTACGACGAGACTGACGCCAACGGTCAGCTGCTAGAACAATGGGCTGACGCAAATAACCTCTCACTTCTCCACGACCCCATGCTCCCCTGCTCCTTCAACAGCAAAATTTGGAAGCGAGGTTACAATCCCGATATTTGCTTCGTCAGCCGGAACATCTACGACACCTGCTGCAAAAGAGTATATGATGCAATCCCAAAGACACAACATCGACCTATTGGAATCTAAGTCTACTCAACAATCAAAACAACTTTAAAAAGGCTAGGTGGTCAGAATATTCCCAAGCGCTGGATGAGGAATTAGCCAGTCTGACCCCAACACTAAATAATTACCTTACCTTTGTTGAGACTTTGCGAAAGGTATCTAGACAATATATTCCTAGGGGTTGCAGACAACACTATATCCCAGGGTTCTCAAATGCCTCAAAGGACATCCTGGAGAAGTATCAAGTATTGTTCGCGGAAGACTCATTCAGCGACGAAACCATCACCTGTGGCACAGCGTTAATGTCAGCCCTCAGCGAGGCACGCGAGAAGAAGTGGATAGCAACCCTAGAAAGAATGGATATGTCCCACAGCAGCAAAATAGCCTGGAACCTGATTAAGAAACTGGATGGTGACCCAAGGCTAAGCAAGGCCCCGGCCAACGTAACTCCAAACCAGGTGGCCAACCAACTCCTTCTAAACGGCAAGTTCAACTCCAAACGTCAGAAAAGTAAAATCACACGCCTACTGCCAACGGAAAACACCAACTTCCAGAAACCATTTAGCATGAGAGAGTTGAAAAATGGCATAAATACCATGAAGAATGGGGAAGCCGCTGGGTTTGATGATATTTACGTGGAACAGATTAAAAACTTCGGCCTTGGCGCCAGGGACTGGGTACTTGGACTTTTTAACGTGTGCCGTGAAACCTTTCAAATCCCGAAACTGTGGAGGAAGTCAAAAGTGGTGGCTCTCCTTAAACCCGGGAAGGACCCAGCGTCTCCGAAGAGCTATCGACCCATAACCCTTCTCTGCCATCTGTTTAAGCTCTACGAAAGATTGATCCTCAACAGAATAGAGAAGATTGTTGACTCGAAGCTAATTCCACACCAAGCAGGTTTTAGACCTGGAAAGTCCTGTACCAGTCAAATTCTAGCATTGACGGAACATATCGAGGATGGGTTTGAGAATGAACTAATCACCGGGCTGGCACTAGTCGACCTAAGTTCCGCCTATGATACAGTACATCACCGGACACTACTGCATAAAATCTACGAGACCCTGAAAGACTACCACCTAGTCAAGATAATCGAATCCCTGCTCCAAAATAGACAGTTCTGCGTAATGCTTGAGGGAAAAAAAAGCCGATGGCGGAATCAGAAACATGGGCTCGCCCAAGGGAGCATGTTGGCGCCAATCCTATTCAACATATATACAAATGACCAACCAACTCCAGACAAAACCAAAACTTTTGTATATGCAGACGACCTGGCAATAACAGTTCAAGGCAACAGGTTTGAAGCCATCGAGGGGAAACTAGAAACCGCCCTTTCTATAATGTCAACATACTACAAAAAGAATTCTCTAAAACCCAACCCCTCCAAAACTCAAGTGAGTGTATTCCATCTGAACTCGAGGCAGGCAAAGTACAGGCTCAATGTTACCTGGGATGGGACATTACTAGAACACACAGATACTCCCACCTACCTTGGCGTCGTGCTGGACAGAACATTGACATACAAATATCATTGCGAAAAAACACGCAAAAAAGTAGAAGCACGAAATTCCCTAATAAGAAAGCTGTTCAACAGCAAATGGGGTGCCAAACCTACCGTGGTCAGAACTTCAGCCCAAGCTTTGTGCTTCTCAACCGCCGAATATGCCTGCCCGGTATGATGCAGATCCGCCCACGCAAAAAAGGTAGATATTAGCTTGAATGAAACATGCAGGATAGTGACAGGCTGCATCAAACCTACCCCCATAGAAAATCTTTACAGGGCCGCAGGTTTCACAAACCCTGACTCACGTAGGAAAGCCCATGAACATACCGAGAAGCTAAAACAAACCTTTGATGCTCGTCACTCAATATTTCGCCTAGAGTGTGGCCCCAGCAGACTCAAATCCAGACGCCGTTTCCTAAGTTGCGCATTAGATGAGCCCCCCATCTACTATCCACTAAGAGAGGACCCACCAAGCGGCGTTTCTGGTGATTGGAAAACCTGGAGAATGCTTAACCGCATCAGAACTGGTGTGGCTCCTGTGAAATCTAATCTGATCAAATGGGGTTTGTTGGACGAAAATGACGGCAAATGCGACTGCGGCACTCGACAGGACATGGAACATCCCTTCAATGCCCAGCCTGCCCGCACAGATGCACCCTCGACGATCTATGGCTGGCTAAAGAAGAAGCATTGGACATTGCCCAATATTGGGCAAACAAACTGTAGTTTCCGGACACGAAAAAGTAAAGTAAGTCTAGCAGCATCAAACCAGAAACCGAAACTGACAGGATTATCACTGTGCTGTCATTTATGTTAGCAGTATATTACGTCATAGTAGGACTTAAGTTCTGCTATTAACGCAGAGGCCTCGGGATAAGTGTGGATGGTACAGCAACTATTTGATTCAAACACCGTCCGATACATGTCACATTGTACTGGCAGTACACTTCACTATTTCAGAGCGACGTATTGTGTTTTATGGGAGAGGCCCAGTTGTTGTTGTTGTGGTCTTCAGTCCTGAGACTGGTTTGATGCAGCTCTCCATGCTACTCTATCCTGTGCAAGCTTCTTCATCTCCCAGTACCTACTGCAACCTACATCCTTCTGAATCTGCTCAGTGTATTCATCTCTTGGTCTCCCTCTACGATTTTTACCCTCCACGCTGCCCTCCAATGCTAAATTTGTGATCCCTTGATGCCTCAGAACATGTCCTACCAACCGATCCCATCTTCTAGTCAAGTTGTGCCACAAACTTCTCTTCTCCCCAATCCTATTCAATACCTCCTCATTAGTTACGTGATCTACCCACCTTATCTTCAGCATTCTTCTGTAGCACCACATTTCGAAAGCTTCTATTCTCTTCTTGTCCAAACTAGTTATAGTCCATGTTTCACTTCCATACATGGCTACACTCCATACAAATACTTTCAGAAACGACTTTCTGACACTTAAATCTATACTCGAAGTTAACAAATTTCTCTTCTTCAGAAACGATTTCCTTGCCATTGCCAGTCTACATTTTATATCCTCTCTACTTCGACCATCATCAGTTATTTTACTCCCTAAATAGCAAAACTCCTTTACTACTTTAAGTGTCTCATTTCCTAATTTAATTCCCTCAGCATCACCCGATTTAATTTGACTGCATTCCATTATCCTCGTTTTGCTTTTGTTGATGTTCATCTTATATCCTCCTTTCAAGACACTGTCCATTCCGTTCAACTGCTCTTCCAAGTCCTTTGCTGTCTCTGACAGAATTACAATGTCATCGGCGAAAATCAAAGTTTTTATTTCTTCTCCATGAATTTTAATACCTACTCCAAATTTTTCTTTTGTTTCCTTTCCTGCTTGCTCAATATACAGATTGAATAACATCGGGGAGAGGCTGCAACCCTGTCTCACTCCTTTCCCAACCACTGCTTCCCTTTCATGCCCCTCGACTCTTATAACTGCCACCTGGTTTCTGTACAAATTGTAAATAGCCTTTCGCTCCCTGTATTTTACCCCTGCCACCTTCAGAATTTTAAAGAGAGTATTCCAGTTAACATTGTCAAAAGCTATCTCTAAGTCTACAAATGCTAGAAACGTAGGTTTGCCTTTTCTTAATCTTTCTTCTAAGATAAGTCGTAAGGTTAGAGGCCCGGACATTCAGAAAATAGTTGGGTTTAAATTCGTAAGTGATCAGGGCACGCTCACTTCCTACAAATAAAGAACAAAACGTGTCAGAACTTCATTTTCATCTTCAAGAGAGGGCGCAGCGTCAAACAGACTCGTCTCATGCTTGCTGAATTCAATGAAATGCGAAATTTGTCGTAAGGAAGACCACCAAACAGTTTTTAATTTTTTTTATTTTTTGCTGTTTTGCGATACATCTATTAAAAGATACAGCTGTTTGAGAGCATTTAGCATTTTTCTTGCTTGGCCCCAGTGAACCGAGATTGAGCAGAGGCTTCTCAATTGAAAATATTAAGAAGGTTATTTCCAGCTCCGGAAAACCTCTTGGAAACTTGAGTGGAACGGAAGGATTACGGCTATTTTTATCTATTTCTGGAACAAATATATTAACGCCTCGTGTACGTTTAGGTATATGTCTTAGTGGGTGTGACAGAATAAGTCGGTGATTTGCTTGACATGTATAGCAGAGTATTTCTTTCAGTGAGAAACTGATCACGTGCACAGTATTGTTATATACCACAATATTCTCGCAGTCAGTTTTCTGGCGACACCCTTTGATATAGACAAATGAAGGTTTCAGCCACATGGTTTGGTAGTTCATTGACGCCTTTATGTTTGGAGACTGTCGAAATTAATAGTGTCGTGTTGTACGTTGTGTGTCAGCATTAATCTAGCGGCATATTTCGTAAATGCTGTGATGCATTCGCCTTTAAAGCCACATGTTTGATAAACTGAAACACGTAACTGTTTCGAAACAAATGAAACAGTACAATGTAATGTTTCGAAACAGTGAAACAGTTTGTGTTTTGTAATAGTATAGGCCCTCACATTATATCATCTTGAGTGTCTGCTGTATAAATATTGTCATAGAAACACAAGTGAGGTGCGAGACCGCCAATCATATCGCAGAAAGTATGAAACTTTCACTTAGGCGTCTTTGCAGTTCCATATTTCCTGTAGCAAATGCGCTGCTTTCATGTCATGTGACTTTCCAATTGGCCGAGGTCTGACTGAATACGTTTGACATAACAGATTTTGCCAAACTCGTTTCCCTGTATTCTACTGCATAATTTTGATAGGTTTTATGAGTGATAATCTGTATGTGCTCTTGAAAAAGCATATCATGAGATATAATTTATTGAGCCCCCCCCCCCCCAAAGAACCATGGACCTTGCCGTTGGTGGGGGGGGGGGGGGGGGAGGGGGCTTGCGTGCCTCAGCGATACAGATAGCCGTACCGTAGGTGCAACCACAACGGAGGGGTATCTGTTGAGAGCCCAGACAAACGTGTGGTTCCTGAAGAGGGGCAGCAGCCTTTTCAGTAGTTGCAGGGGCAACAGTCTGGATGATTGACTGTTCTGGCCTTGTAACACTAACCAAAACGGCCTTGCTGTGCTAGTACTGCGAACGGCTGAAAGCAAGGGGAAACTACAGCCGTAATTTTTCCCGAGGGCATGCAGCTTTACTGTATGGTTAAATGATGATGGCGTCTTCTTGGGTACAATATTTCGGAGATAAAATAGTCCCCAAGTTAGATATAGTAGGAATTAGTGAAGTTCGCTGGCAGGAGGAACAAGACTTTTCGTCAGGCCAATACAGCGTTATAAACACAAAATCAAATAGTGGTAATGCAGGAGTCGGTTTATTAATGAATAACAAAATAGGAGTGCGGTTAAGCTACTACAAAAGCATAGTGAACGCATTATTGTAGCCAAGATAGACACGATGCCCACGCCTACTACAGAACTACAAGTTTATATGCCAACTAGCTCTGCAGATGATGGAGAAGTTGATGAAATGTATGATGAGATAAAAGAAATTATTCAGGCAGTGAAGGGAGATGAAAATTTAATAGTCATGGCTGACTGGAATTCGACAGTAGGAAAAGGAAGAGAAGGAAACGTAGTAGGTGAATATGGATTGGGGCTAAGAAATGTAAGAGGAAGCCGCCTGGTAGAATTTTGCACAGAGCGTAACTTAATCATAGCTAACACTTGGTTCGAGAATCATGAAAGAAGGTTGTATACATGGAAGAACCCTGGAGATGCTAAAAGGTTTCAGATAGATTATATAATGGTAAGACAGATATTTAGGAACCAGATTTTAAATTGTAAGACATTTCCAGGGGCAGATGTGGACTCTGACCACAATCTATTGGTTATGAACTGTAGATTAAAACTGCAAAAAGGTGGAAATTTAAGGAGATGGGACCTGGATAAACTGAAAGAACCAGAGGTTGCACAGAGTTTCAGGGAGGGCATAAGGGAACATTTGACAGGAATGGGTGAAAGAAATACAGTAGAAGAAGAATGGGTAGCTCTGCGGGATTAAGTAGTGAAGGCAGCAGAGGATCAAGTAGATAAAAAGACGAGGGCTAGTAGAAATCCTTGGGTAGCAGAAGAAATACTGAATTTAATTGATGAAAGGAGAAAATATAAAAATGCAGTACATGAAGCACACAAAAAGGAATACAAACGTCTAAAAAATGAGATCGACAGGAAGTGCAAAATGGCTAAGCAGGCATGGCTAGAGAACAGATGTAAGGATGTAGAGGCTTATCTCACTGGAGTAAGATAGATACTGCCTACAGGAAAATTAAAGAGACCTTTGGAGAAAGGAGAACCACTTGTATGAATATCAAGAGCTCAGATGGAAACCCAGTTCTAAGCAAAGAAGGGAAAGCAGAAAGGTGGAAGGAGTATATAGAGGGTCTATACAAGTGCGCATACTTGAGAACAATATTATGGAAATGGAAGATGATGTAGATGAAGATGAAATGGAAGATACGATACTGCGTGAAGAATTTGACAGAGCACTAAAAGAGCTGATTCGAAACAAGGCCCCGGGAGTAGACAACATTCCATTAGAACTACTGACGGCCTTGAGAGAGCCAGTCCTGACAA
Source organism: Schistocerca nitens (assembly GCF_023898315.1). NCBI lineage: Eukaryota > Metazoa > Arthropoda > Insecta > Orthoptera > Acrididae > Schistocerca > Schistocerca nitens. The sequence goes on along the minus strand of NC_064619.1, from coordinate 582,378,278 downwards.
AACGCTACCATCTGGTGAGCAAGATGTATGAGACAGGCGAAATACCCTCAGACTTCAAGAATAATATAATAATTCCAATCCCAAAGAAAGCAACTGCTGACAGATGTGAAAATTACCGAACTATCAGTTTAATAAGACACAGCTGCAAAATACTAACGCGAATTCTTTACAGACGAATGGAAAAACTGGTAGAAGCCGACCTCGGGGAAGATCAGTTTGGATTCCGTAGAAATATTGGAACACGTGAGCCAATACTGACCCTACGACTTATCTTAGAAGCTAGATTAAGGAAAGGCAAACATACGTTCCTAGCATTTGTAGACTTAAAGAAAGCTTTTGATAATGTTGACTGGAATACTCTCTTTCAAATTCTGAAAGTGGCAGGGGTAAAATACAGGGAGCGAAAGGCTATTTACAATTTGTACAGAAACCAGATGGCAGTTATAAGAGTCGAGGGACATGAAAGGGAAGCAGTGGTTGGGAAGGGAGTGAGACAGGGTTGTAGCCTCTCCCCGATGTTATTCAATCTGTATATTGAGCAAGCAGTGAAGGAAACAAAAGAAAAATTTGCAGTAGGTATTAAAACCCATGAAGAAGAAATAAAAACTTTGAGGTTCGCCTATGACATTGTAATTCTGTCAGAGACAGCAAAGGACTTGGAAGAGCAGTTGAACGGAATGGACAGTGTCTTGAAAGGAGGATATAAGATGAACATTAACAAAAGCAAAACGAGGATAATTGAATGAAGTCGAATTAAGTCGGATGATGCTGAGGGAACTACATTAGGAAATGAGACACTTAAAGTAGTAAAGGAGTTTTACTATTTGGGATGCAAAATAACTGATGATGGTCGAAGTAGAGAAGATATAAAATGTAGACTGGCAATGGCAAGGAAATCGTTTCTGAAGAAGAGAAATTTGTTAACATCGAGTATAGATGTGTCAGGAAGTTGTTTCTGAAAGTATTTGTATGGAGCGTAGCCATGTATGGAAGTGAAACATGGACGATAACTAGTTTGGACAAGAAGAGAATAGAATCTTTCGAAATGTGGTGCTACAGAAGAATGCTGAGGATTAGATGGGTAGATCATATAACAAACGAGAAGGTATTGAATAGAAATGGGGAGAAGAGACGTTTGTGACACAACTTGACCAGAAGAAGGGATCGGTCGGTAGGACATGTTCTGAGGCATCAAGGGATCACCAATTTAGTTTTGGAGGGAATCGTAGAGGGTAAAAATCGTGGAGGGAGACCAAGAGATGAATACACTAAACAGATTCAGAAGGATGTAGGTTGCAGTAGGTACTGGGAGATGAAGAAGCTTGCACAGGATACAGTAGCATGGAGAGCTGCATGAATCCAGTCTCAGGACTGAAGGCCACAGCAACAACAACAATTTATTGAGATAACATTCTGGGAAGCGAGGCACTGAATTAACATTTATGAGTGTGCCACTCACACTTTTACTACTCACAGTTAAATTTCCCATTGTTTGTCACACAGAGCAGGATGCAAAGTGACTGATGCACACAGATCAAAAAATTACCCTAACAGACTGGAGGATATAGCACAATGGTCAAGTATGGCAGTTTCTCATCAAACATTCACAACTTAGCTCGATACATCTCACAGTAAGTACACTTGATGGAATTGGGAAACATTTCAAGATAACTGAAATGTAGAGATAGAGATGTTTCTTTGAAGTATAAAATCCAGACTAAAACTTAAAACAATTCATACAGTGTAATGCCTTTACCTATATCATGGCAGATCTGCCTCTACACCACTTATAGGTCTTGCTAAAGAAGTTTGATTGAGGTACAGGTACATGGATTTCCCTCAAGTGCTCACAGCAAGCAGATGTATTACCATTTTATTATAAGCTTTCCCAGTAAATCAGAGGTGAAGTTACGTAGCTGTTGAAATGCAATGTTTATCACAATATCTGAACGCCAAAAACAAAAGTATCGAAGTACCATTGTTGATTTGCCTCAGAATTATTTATCATACACAAGTATCAAGATGCCTATAGTGTCATAACCAAACACAGCACATTTACAAAAACACACAAACATATACATACACAAATCAGATAATTATTCTCAAACACATAAATGAATAAATAACATAGAAAAAAATTAAACTCACTGTATGGTGAGCTAAAACGTGTCTTCTGTGTGCAACAAGTATGAGAAAAATGTTTTTGTAAGGTAGCTACATGCACAATTTAATGGACTAAACAAAATACAATCAAATATAAATTCAGTGCACTCGGTCCAGAGAAGAACAAAATCAATTGTAATTTTACTGCTTCATTTCTGAGTAGATCTGCTGTACCTATTCTAAGCTGTAGTTTAGAAATATCATTTTTGATACTTTTTCGTTTAAAAGACGGGATCGTCTGTCTGTTATTTTTTGCCCCTGCTTTGAAAATATGCGCTCACATGGAACAGAGGTGGCCACAATACAAAGACGTCGTTTCATTATTTCAAACAGTGTAGGAAACAACACATGATTTTCTTTCCACGACAGCATTGGATCTTGTGATCTGTGTATCAGTGGCATCTTCATATATTTATCAAGCTCGACTATACTTGCAGCACGTGGATTGTCTACACTTTGGTTCAAGCCACCTACAGCTTGGTCAAAATCTTACCAAATGTTGCCACTGCTAGAGGTGAATGTGCTCACCACAACTGGTTTGGCTGGTGGTGGATTTTCTGTAGAACACCGAGTGGGTTTCTGTCGTGTTGCACAGCATTTGTTAATTATAGCATCTTTTTTTTCTTTTAACCGATGCCCAGTTTTTGGAAAACCATGCTCCCTGAAGCGAGGATCCAATAGTGTTGCTTCACAAGCAGTTGCTTTATCTGCTAACTTTTGAACGAGGCGGTTTCAGATTCCGTCCTCAAGTTTAGCAATTACTGTATTAGTGGCTTCATTGGTGTGATCGGAGTTTTTAAGTCTCAGACAATGACTTTGTAAACATTTGCTTAATAGGACAACTTTTGACAAGGTTACATTTCTTTCACTGCTAATTTCTGTTATGACTTGTTCAAAAGGAGATAGTCTCTCACAAGATTTTTCAATAATTTACCAGTCTTCATTGGACAGTTCTGTTTGTGAATCCACACTGAGGATGGCGAGGGCGCTTTGCAAAGGCTCTTTGATTTTCAAAAGCCTGTCAAACATTTCATACGTGGAATTCCATCTCGTAGGGCAATCTTGTTTTGGTGTTAAAATAGGGAAGCCCATTTGCTTCTGAATATTGTGTAATTTCGCAAGTGCTTGAGGACTTCTTTTGAAAAATTCCACTATTGACTTCACTTTTGCCCTTGTGTCTGTAATTGGTTCAAGGCTTGCTTGCACAATTAAATTCAGTGTATGTGCAAAACAAGCTACCTGCCACCATTTTCACATAATCACTGCCTTCACCATATTGGGTGCATTATCTGTAGTGCAAGCAACAATTTTATTGGTAATACCCCAAGTTGAAGTCACATTTTGTAATTCACGGCCGGTCGGAGTGGCCGTGCGGTTCTAGACGCTAAAGTCTTAGTTTAGTTAGGTTTAAGTAGTTCAAAGTTCTAGGGGACTGATGACCTCAGAAGTTGAGTCCCATAGTGCTCAGAGCCATTTGAATCATTTTTTTGTAATTCACTGTAAATGTTTTCTGTTGTATGCTTGTCATGAAATTTAAAACTAGATAACAAATATGACTTCAGATTGGAGTTTTCATCAATGAAGTGAGCAGTCACTGGAATATAATTCTCATTTTTCACAGATGTCCATCCATCAGTTGTAATGCAGATGTAGGATGCAGCTTGCACTGCAGATCTTACTCGCACTAGTGTGCAGTCGAAAACTTGAGAGAGTAAACTGTGGAAGAGTGTTTTCCTACTGGGACGTACATAGTTTTCATTTAATAAAGTCATTTTTCTAAACTCTACACTCTCAACTACATTAAATGGAAGGTATTCTTTAACAATAAGTCTTAAAATCTGTTCATCTATTTTGGCTCGTTTGGATGAAGGCACTGGTCTTGATGCAAATCCAGTAACCTTTGTTTGTCTACCACACCCACCCAGAACTGAACTGGTGGAAGTGCTGGGTATTTCTTGCACAGATTGTTCATCTTGACGCACAGGCACTGAAATGGCACATTCCTGAACAGTTGATGTGGAAACTGAACTGGCTTCCTCATTGCCCAGATTCATAAGTTGGTGATTGGAATTTCGTGAGAAGATTCCGTCGCAACGAAAAACGCCTTTCTTTTAATGATTTCCAGCCCAAATCCTGTATCTTTTCTGTGACACTCTCTCCCATATTTCGCGAAAATACAAAACGTGCTGTCTTTCTTTGAACTTTTTCGATGTACTCCGTCAGTCCTATCTGGTAAGGATCCCACACCGCGCAGCAGTATTCTAAAAGAGGACGGACAAGAGTAGTGTAGGCAGTCTCCTTAGAAGGTCTGTTACACTTTCTTAGTGTCCAGCCAATAAAACGCAGTCCTTGGTTAGCCTTCCCCAAAATATTTTCTATGTGTTCCTTCCAATTTGAGTTGTTCGTAATTGTAATACCAAGGTATTTAGTTGAATTTACGGCATTTAGATTAGACTGATTTATCGTGTAACCGAGTTTAAAGAGTTCCTTTTAGCACTCAGGTGGATGACCTCACGCTTGTCGTTATTTAAGGTCAACTGCCACTTTTCGCACCATTCAGATATCTTTTCTAAATCGTTTTGCAGTTTGGTCTGATCTTCTGATGACTTTATCAGTCGATAAACGACAGCGTCACCTGCAAACATCCGAAGACGGCTGCTTAGATTGTCTCCAAAATCATTTATATAGATAAGGAACAGCAAAGGGCCTATAACACTATCTTGGGGAACGCCAGAAGTTACTTCTGTTGTACTCGATGACTTTCCGTCAATTACTACGAACTGTGACCTCTCTGACAGGTAATCATAAATCCAGTCACATAACTGAGACGATATTCCTTAAGCACGCAATTTCACTACAAGCCTCTTGTGTGGTACAGTGTCAAAAGCCTTCCGGAAATCCAGAAATACGGAATCGATCTGAAATCCCTTGTCAATAGCACTCAACACTTCATTTGAATAAAGAGCTAGTTGTGTTTCACAGGAACGATGTTTTCTAAACCCCTGTTGACTTTGTGTCAATAGACCGTTTTCTTCGAGGTAATTCATAATGTTCGAACACAATATACGTTCTAAAATCCTGCTGCATATCGACGTTAACGATATGGGCCTGTAATTTAGTGGATTACTCCTACTACCTTTCTCGAATATTGGTGTGACCTGTGCAACTTTCCAGTCTTTGGCTATGGATCTTTCGTCGAGCGAACGGTTGTATATGGTTGTTAAGTATGGAACTAATGCGTCAGCATACTCCGAAAGGAACCTAATTGGTATACAGTCTGGACCAGAAGACTTGCATTAATTAAGTGATTTAAGTTGCTTCACTACTCCTAGGATATTTACTTCTACGTTACTCATGTTGGCAGCTGTTCTCGATTCGAATTCTGGAATATTTACTTCGTCTTCTTTTGTGAAGGCATTTCGGAAGGCTGTGTTTAGTAACTCTGCTTTGGCAGTACTGTCTTCGATAGTATCTCCATTGCTATCGCGCAGAGAAGGCATTGATTGTTTCTTGCCGCTAACAAACTTCACATACGACCACAATCTCTTTGGATTTTCTGCCAGGTTTCGAGACATAAAGTTTCGTTGTGGAAACTGTTATAGGCATCTCGTATTGAAGTCCGCGCTAAATTTCGAGCTTCTGTAAAAGATCGCCAATCTTGGGAATTTTGCGTCTGTTTAAATGTGGTATGTTTGTTTCGTTGTTTCTGCAACAGTGTTCTAACCCGTTTTGTGTACCAAGGAGGATCAGCTCCGTCGTTTGTTAATTGATTTGCTATAAATCTCTCAACTGCTGCCGATACTATTTCCTTGAATTTAAGTCACATCTGGTCTACACTTATATTATTAATGTGGAATGAGTGGAGATTGTCTCTTAGGAAGGCATCAAGTGAACTTTTATCTGCTTTTTTGAATAGATATATTTTTCGCTTATTTTTCGAGGATTTGGGGATTACAATATTCAATCTCGCTACGACAACTCTGTGTTCACTAATCCCTGAATCGGTTTTGATGCTCGTTATTAACTCAGGATTACTTGTTGCTAAGAGGTCAAATGTGTTTTCACAACCGTTTACTATTCGCGTGGGCTCATGAACTAACTGCTTGAAATAATTTGCAGAGAATGCGTTTAGCACAATTTCGGATGATATTTTATGCGTACCTCCGGAATTAAACATGTATTTTCGCCAACATATCGAGGGTAAGTTAAAGTCACCACCAACTATTATCGTATGAGTCGGGTACGTGTTTGAAATCAAACTCAAGTTTTCTTTGAACCTTTCAGCAACTGTATCATCTGAATTGGGAGGTCGGTAAAAGGATCCAATTATTATTTTATTCCGGTTGCCAACAATGACCTCTGCCAATACTAACTCACAGCGAGTATCTACTTTAATTTCGCGACAAGATAAACTACTTCTGACAGCAACAAACACGCCACCGCCGAAATGACAGTTAATTGGTTCCTATTCATCGCATGTAGTACATATTTTTTGTGATGTGGTACTGTTTTTATTATTTCTTTGACGAAGGACGTCTTTAACGTCCGATCATTATTTAACTTTCCCTTACCTATGATTTAAATGTGAAGCAAACTACGGAAGGGCCGGCCGAAGTGGCCGTGCGGTTAAAGGCGCTGCAGTCTGGAACCGCAAGACCGCTACCGTCGCAGGTTCGAATCCTGCCTCGGGCATGGATGTTTGTGATGTCCTTAGGTTAGTTAGGTTTAACTAGTTCTAAGTTCTAGGGGACTAATGACCTCAGAAGTTGAGTCCCATAGTGCTCAGAGCCATTTGAACCATTTTTGAAACTACGGAAGACGACAGGTTAAAGTGTTGGAATAGTTAAAGTGAAAAAAAAGAGAAGTGAAGCTCACAAGTGATCTCTGTTCTGGTTAGAAAGGAGCTTTTCGAATCAATTTGATCCAGCCTTTAGTTAAGTAAGAAGAGAGCTTGGGAATGGAGTCGGGTGGTAAGGATCTGAAAGTGAAGTCACGCTTTTTATTGAAGACTGAAACGTTCCCAACCATCGCAAAGAGTATATTACTTGACGTTGTATGCGAGACAATAGTGTAAGGTATACACAAATGACGAAAAAGCTGTAGCACCCAGAAGACGTGGTCAGATGTCAATGTAACTTCTAATACCGCAGGTATGTAAACGTTGCAATTCTGTGACTCGTAGAACGGCCACCAGAGTGCATCATTGTTGTTCATGTTCAGTGTTGTTACCAGACCGGAAGCGTATATAAGGCCGGTATTACACTATCATATTTCTTTGTCAAAGTTGATATGTCAGATAGTTATGTCAAAGAAATTTGATGGTGTAATAGGGAACGTGGTCAAATCTCGCCTGTCGTCAGATAAATATGTTCAAATCCAGGGGCTCGCTTTATAATCTGTTCATCATAAGAATGTTGGGGGTCGATGTTGCTTCACGTCCGCTGGTGTAAACCTGAAATTTGCCCGACACGTGACCCCTGGGTGGTGCTAAGAAGGTAACAAAACTGGCAGCCAGACAATCTTTCTAGATCTCCTGGCTATTCGAAAATCAGAAGTATAAAACCGAGAGGAAATGACTCACAATCACACCAAAAGCCCCTCTCAGGGCCAAGCATCTAGGAAACTTGGAACAAGTATTAAACTATGCCAATTGAACATTGAAGGCATTAGTGAAACCAAATGCCTAACTCTTAAAAAGCTATTGACTAAGCACAACTTTGACGTGGTCGCCCTTTAGGAAACCCACACAAAGAACGAAGATCAACTACACTCCACAGGAAAAATACCAGAATACGATATCATTGGCGCAACATACCACCATGCTTACGGAGTAGCCACGTACGTTAAAAATAAAATAGAGAACGCTCACTTGATATCCACTTCCATAAATGACAATATCCACTATGTGATAATCAGAACAGGTGAACTCGTCATAAATCACATTTACAAAGCACCAGGATCAGCCTGGCCAGCAGATGTTCTCCAATCACACCGCCATCCCGCGGTCTTTGTAGGAGACTTTAACAGCCACCACACGCAATGGCGATACAGAACAACTGATACAAATGGTGAAGCCTTAGCAAACAGGGCAGAAGAAAACAACATCCACCACCTTTTCGATGCTAAAGATCGCGGTTCCTTCAGATCAGCAGGTTGGAAACGGGACTATGACCCAGTCCTATGCTTTGTCACAGCTGATGAAAATCACCAACTGGTCAACACAAGTCGAAATGTTCTGCCAGATTTCCCTTGCAGTCAACACCGTCCAGTCCTAGTAGAAATCGGCACAAGTATTCCATTGATAACCTCAACTCGACCCAGATGGAACCTACAAAAAGCGGATTGGAAAGCTTACTCCGAAGACCTCGCTAAATACCTGGGACGGAGCCGTCCATCTGCTGATAGCTACAAAAGATTTGTGGGGGCAGTTATCAGTACAGCAAGAAAGCACATACCTAGAGGATACCGCAAAGAATACATTCCAGGCTGGGATGAGAAATGCGAGGAACTGTATAATGACTACCAAAGCAGCGGGTACAGGGAAATAGCAGGTGAACTCATACACAGCCTTGATACTGCACGACGACAGAAGTGGATGGAAACTACTCAGGCTATGGACTTTGAAGTATCCAGCAGAAAAGCATGATCCCTGCTTCGAAAACTAGGAGGAGCCAGCCGTGTCGCTAGAGAAGAAAACCCCATAACACCTAACAAAATTCCTTTGCACATTGTTAAAACATGTAAAGGGGTAAACCACCGAGAGATAACAATACGCATTAAATGTGAACTTAGAAAGCTAAAAGCAACAGCCAATGTTAACACTAAATATTCATGCGACATCACCCCCGAAGAGATCTCGGCAGCAATAAAGAACACAAAACCAGGTAAAGCCCCGGCTCAGATAACATCTTCCCAGAGTTTCTTACCAAGTCTGGCAAATATACGAAAATATGGTTAGAAAAGTACTTCACATTACTACTGCAGACAGGAAACATACCACAAGAACTTCAACGTGCCAAGATTTTCGCCCTCCTAAAGCCAGGTAAAGTGGGAAATCTTCCGCAAAACTACCGGCCCATAGCACTGCTTAGCATGGTGTACAAACTTCTGGAACGAGTATTAATTAACAGGATCGGTCAGACAATACTCACGGCCATCCCAGTAGAACAAGCCGGCTTTTGTGCCAACCGAAACTGTGCAGACCAAGTCTGGTCCTTACAACACATATTGAAGCGGGATTCGAAAAGAAATTAGAAACGTCGGTGGCCTTCATTGACTTGTCAGCAGCCTATGAAACCGTCTGGAGACAAGGCCTACTCTATAAACTGATGAAAATAATTCCCTGTCAAAAAGTGACAAAGCTTATTGGTAACATGATTGGTAACAGAGGATTTCAGGTCGTCATGGGAAACAAAGTCAGTAGCCAAAAATTTCTTCAAAATGTCTTACCTCAAAGCTCGGTATTAGCCCCACTGCTTTTCAGCCTACACATTGCTGACATGCCAGAAACAGCTTGTAGGAAATTTGGCAACCCTGATGACTAGGCCATTGCAACAAGGCACACCGATTTTGATACAATGGAAGAAACCTTGATATCCGATCTGTCTGTCCTGTCAGCATACTTCCGTAAATGGAGGCTTAGGCCAAATGCCACGAAGACAGATGTAACTTGCTTCCATCTCAGTAACAGAGAAGCCGACATAGCTCTGGAAGTATACTTTGACGACACACGCCTCAGTCACAACAAGGAGCCAAGGTACCTAGGGTTCACGTTAGACAGAACCTTGTCATTTAAATCACACCTTACAAAAGCAGCTGCCAAGGTGAGAACAAGAAACAGCCTCATCCATAAACTCTGCGGAACCACCTGGGTATCAACGGCAACAGCTCTGAGGACGTCTGCGCTGAGCCTGGTATACTCTGCGGCGGAGTACTGTGCACCAGTAGCCATGTGAACAAAATCAATGTTGAACTTAACAATACCATGCGCATTATTTCAGGAACTGTTAGGTCTTCACCTAACATATGGCTACCTGTCCTGAGTCACATACCACCCTCAAAAACACGACGAGAAGCAGCCTTGGTCAGGGAATACAAGATCGAAGCAAACCTTGAACTACAGGAACACATCGATATTCCTGATCCGAGTATCAAGATGCTTCGTTCAAGACATCCTCCTCTTGCTCTCGACAGCCTCATTGGGGCTGACATCAACTCTTGGAGAAGAGAACAACTTGCCACCTAATGCCTTGTATTACTGAGGCAGTTGCTGGGTTTGATCAGCCCCGCAAGATCTGGTCAACTCTGAACCGACTAAGAACTGGGCATGGAAGATGTGCTAACTCACTCTTCAAATGGGGACTGCTGTTTCCGCCAGCATGTGACCGTGGAGCGCCTAAGCAGACCATCCAACACATCAGAAATGAATGTAGTGCCATAGTGTTCATCGGGGTCTTCGAAGAATTCCTCATCTCATCCCAAAAATCCATTGAATATATACAACGACTAAAAAATGGATCAAATGGCTCTGAGCACTATGGGACTCAACATCTGAGGTCATCAGTCTCCTAGAACTTAGAACTACTTAAACCTAACTAACCTAAGGACGTCACACACAGCCATGCCCTAGGCAGGATTCGAACCTGCGACCGTAGCGGTCGCGCGGTTTCAGATTGAAGCAAAATGATTCAAATGGCTCTGAGCACTATGGGACTCAACATCTGAGGTCATCAGTCTCCTAGAACTTAGAACTACTTAAACCTAACTAACCTAAGGACATCACACACATCCATGCCCGAGGCAGGATTCGAACCTGCGACCGTAGCAGTCGCGCGGCTCCGGACTGAGCGCCTAGAACCGCTAGACCACCGCGGCCGGCTCAGATTGAAGCGCCTAGAACCGCTCGGCCACACCGGCCGGCGTACAACAACTAGATGTTTGTCTGAGAATATATGTAATGTTATGTAATGTAGAATAACGTGATCCAATACTGAAATGCACTTAAATGCCGTACGCTAAATAAATAAAATCATAAGAATAAACCTGATGTAAACAAACACAAATGTGATGATTGGTCAGAAGCCGTAGCACACGTACACTGGTGTTGTCACGCTCTTGGAAGTAGGTCCTACTTATGTATTATAACCTTATTACTAAGTTACGTTAAACAAAACTTTAAGATATTCAAATGTATTAAAGGCCACCAACGTTTTACTTAATCACGCTTTAGCTACTTAGTTTTTATTTCAAAAATCGTGTACAGTCACAGCCTCTGCAGCGTCGTGCTCTGATTGTCGCGCTGTTAATACGTAGTATGAAAATGGCTGAGGCTGCTCTCTGTTCCGTAGTGAAACGCGCGCGTGGAACAGGGTTAAAAAGTGCTGAGAAATCGGCTGTTGTTAGTGTCTTTCATACATTTACAGAGATAATCGGCTTTGAACTTTTCCCACGTCTGTATACAATGTTGTTGTTGTGGTCTTCAGTCCTGAGACTGGTTTGATGCAGCTCTCCATGTTACTCTATCCTGTGCAAGCTTCTTCATCTCCCAGTACCTACTGCAACCTACATCCTTCTGAATCTGCTTAGTGTATTGATCTCTTGGTCTCCCTCTACGATTTTTACCCTCCACGCTGCCCTCCAATGCTAAATTTGTGCCGGCCGAAGTGGCCGCGCGGTTCTGGCGCTGCAGTCTGGAACCGCGAGACCGCTACGGTCGCAGGTTCGAATCCTGCCTCGGGCATGGATGTGTGTGATGTCCTTAGGTTAGTTAGGTTTAACTAGTTCTAAGTTCTAGGGGACTAATGACCTCAGCAGTTGAGTCCCATAGTGCTCAGAGCCATTTTTTTGCTAAATTTGTGATCCCTTGATGCCTTAAAACATGTCCTACCAACCGATCCCTTCTTCTAGTCAAGTTGTGCCACAAACTTCTCTTCTCCCCAATCCTATTCAATACCTCCTCATTAGTTACGTGATCTACCCACCTTATCTTCAGCATTCTTCTGTAGCACCACATTTCGAAAGCTTCTATTCTCTTCTTGTCCAAACTGGTTATCGTCCATGTTTCACTTCCATACATGGCTACACTCCATACAAATATTTTTAGAAACGACTTCCTGACACTTAAATCAATACTCGATGTTAACAAATTTCTCTTCTTCAGAAACGATTTCCTTGCCATTGCCAGTCTACATTTTATATCCTCTCTACTTCGACCATCATCAGTTATTTTACTCCCTAAATAGCAAAACTCCTTTACTACTTTAAGTGTCTCATTTCCTAATCTAATCCCCTCAGAATCACCCGATTTAATTTGACTACATTCCATTATCCTCGTTTTGCTTTTGTTGATATTCATCTTATATCCTCCTTTCAAGACACTGTCCATTCCGTTCAACTGCTCTTCCAAGTCCTTTGCTGTCTCTGACAGAATTACAATGTCGTCGGCGAACCTCAAAGTTTTTACTTCTTCTCCATGAATTTTAATACCGACTCCGAATTTTCTTTTGTTTCCTTTACTGCTTGCTCAATATACAGATTGAATAACATCGGGGAGAGGCTACAACCCTGTCTCACTCCTTTCCCAACCACTGCTTCCCTTTCATGCCCCTCGACTCTTATAACTGCCATCTGGTTTCTGTACAAATTGTAAATAGCCTTTCGCTCCCTGTATTTTACCCCTGCCACCTTCAGAATTTGAAAGAGAGTATTCCAGTTAACGTTGTCAAAAGCTTTCTCTAAGTCTACAAATGCTAGAAATGTAGGTTTGCCTTTCCTTAATCTTTCTTCTAAGATAAGTCGTAAGGTTAGTATTGCCTCTCGTGTTCCAACATTTCTACGGAATCCAAACTGATCTTCCCCGAGGTCGGCTTCTACCAGTTTTTCCATTCGTTTGTAAAGAATTCGCGTTAGTATTTTGCAGCTGTGACTTATTAAACTGATAGTTCGGTAATTTTCACATCTGTCAACACCTGCCTTCTTTGGGATTGGAATTGTTATATTCTTCTTGAAGTCTGTGGGTATTTCGCCTGTCTCATACATCTTGCTCACCAGATGGTAGAGTTTTGTCATGACTGGCTCTCCCAAGGCCATCAGTAGTTCTAATGGAATGTTGTCTGCTCCCGGGGCCTTGTTTCGACTCAGGTCTTTCAGTGCTCTGTCAAACTCTTCATGCAGTATCTTATCTCCCATTTCATCTTCATCTACATCCTCTTCCATTTCCATACTATTGTCCTCAAGTACATCACCCTTGTATAAACCCTCTATATACTCCTTCCACCTTTCTGCCTTCCCTTCTTTGCTTAGAACTGGGTTGCCATCTGAGCTCTTGATATTCATAACAAGTGGTTCTCTTCTCTCCAAAGGTCTCTTTAATTTTCCTGTAGGCAGTATCTATCTTACCCCTAGTGAGACAAGCCTCTACATCCTTACATTTGTCCTCTAGCCATCCCTGCTTAGCCATTTTGCACTTTCTGTCGATCTCATTTTTGAGACGTTTGTATTCCCTTTTGCCTGCTTCATTTACTGCATTTTTGTATTTTCTCCTTTCATCAATTAAATTCAATATTTCTTCTGTTACCCAAGGATTTCTATTAGCCCTCGTCTTTTTACCTACTTGATCCTCTGCTGCCTTCACTACTTCATCCCTCAGAGCTACCCATTCTTCTTCTATTGTATTTCTTTCCCCCATTCCTGTCAATTGTTCCCTTATGCTCTCCCTGAAACTCTCTACAACCTCTGGTTCTTTCAGTTTATCCAGGTCCCATCTCCTTAAATTCCCACCTTTTTGCAGTTTCTTCAGTTTCAATCTGCAGTTCATAACCAATAGATTGTGGTCAGAATCCACATCTGCCCCTGGAAATGTCTTACAATTTAAAACCTGGTTCCTAAATCTCTGTCTTACCATTATATAATCTATCTGATACCTATTAGTATCTCCAGGATTCTTCCAGGTATACAACCTTCTTTTATGATTCTTGAACCAAGTGTTAGCTATGATTAAGTTATGCTCTGTGCAAAATTCTACAAGGCGGCTTCCTCTTTCATTTCTTCCCCCCAATCCATATTCACCTACTACGTTTCCTTCTCTCCCTTTTCCTACTGACGAATTCCAGTCACCCATGACTATTAAATTTTCGTCTCCCCTCACTACCTGAATAATTTCTTTTATCTCGTCATACATTTCATCAATTTCTTCATCATCTGCAGAGCTAGTTGGCATATAAACTTGTACTACTGTAGTAGGCATGGGCTTTGTGTCTATCTTGGCCACAATAATGCGTTCACTATGCTGTTTGAAGTAGCTAACCCGCACTCCTATTTTTTTATTCACTATTAAACCTACTCCTGCATTACCTCTATTTGATTTTGTATTTATAACCCTGTAATCACCTGACCAAAAGTCTTGTTCCTCCTGCCACCGAACTTCACTAATTCCCACTATATCTAACTTTAACCTATCCATTTCCCTTTTTAAATTTTCTAACCTACCTGCCCGATTAAGGGATCTGACATTCCACGCTCCGATCCGTAGATTGCCAGTTTTCTTTCTCCTGATAACGACGTCCTGATGAGTAGTCCCCGCCCGGAGATCCGAATGGGGGACTATTTTACCTCCGGAATATTTTACCCAAGAGGACGCCATCATCATTTAATCATACAGTAAAGCTGCATGTAAAGCTGCATGTCCTCGGGAAAAATTACGGCTGTAGTTTCCCCTTGCTTTCAGCCGTTCGCAGTACCAGCACAGCAAGGCCGTTTTGGTTAATGTTACAAGGCCAGATCAGTCAATCATCCAGACTGTTGCCCCTGCAACTACTGAAAAGGCTACTGCCCCTCTTCAGGAACCACATGTTTGTCTGGCCTCTCAACAGATACCCCTCCGTTGTGGTTGCACCTACGGTACGGCCATCTGTATCGCTGAGGCACGCAAGCCTCCCCACCAACGGCAAGGTCCATGGTTCATGGGGGAAGCTGTATACAATGCAGTTGATAAATTCACCGAAAGTGAATGTGTAGCGCAGTTGGTAGCGTAATGGAATGCAAGCCAGTCTCTCCCAATCTCCCAGATATCATTTTTTCCTCGGTCAATCTGAAATACCTACAACTCATAATTATAAAACGGTTAGGTTAGGTTAGGGTAGGTTCTAACTACGCATTGGATGCGAAATTCCTGTTTCCATTTCAAATACAAATTCTTAATTATCGATTTTTTATGTAAGACTGTTCATAAAAGTTGTTTAAAGCAAGAAAACATAACAATTTAATTTTTAAAGAAAAAAATGGAAAACCAGATCCTCTTTATTTGGACTATGCCCATCGTTTTATACCACAGAGGTAGATAAGTATTGTAGAAACATGAAAAACAATCATTTTCACAGCATCGAGCACGTCATACAAATGCTGCATTTTTACATTTGCTACTCTACCATTACAATATGAACCAAACAGAACTGATATGGAGCCAAGCTGCGGAATTTGTCCCGAGATGTCTGTAACAAGACTGTTAAACTGCTAGACGTACTGAAACTAGCGCACGCAGCTTTTTCACACGTCGCTGCCCAACGCTGGCGATATATAGAACTGCTCGTCGCAAAAGAAGAAGAGAAAATGCTGCGCCTGGTTGACTTCATCGATTCTGTTGCTGACAGGCTCGTTATCAACGTAGCAGGTGACACTTCCAGAACTGAAATGCACATCTCGGATTCGGATAAGGAAGGAGCTAAGAGATTACCAGACGACTGACTACAAGTAATACCTTCAGTGGCTTCAACATTTAACTATACGGTGACATCCTTCAATACCGTCTTATGTTATGCACAGCTTACGCAGAAAACTTACCCTGTGGTTAAGTCAGGAATTTTTTTTCTATCACGAGAAAGCAAAAGTACCTATCGACATACTTAATTATTATTATTATTTTCGATTATTCCCATTTAAAGAGAGCGTTTGAACTTGAATCCCTTTATGATGATTGTTTATGTTTTTTCTGAGCCCAAATTTTCTTCATGTGTTCACTGTGTTGTTTCTTTCGCTCCGCTGTCCATTTGCATCCTGGTCTCTTCTGTGTTGTGGTGTCAAATTTATGTTTTTTGATAATGTTCCTGAATTCAGTTCTATTTTCTGCATCTTTTACTGTTACGTGTGCTTGTCTGAGGTCCTCTTCAACTTCTTTTATCCATTTTGTTTTTGCCCTGCCTGAGTTGATGACTTCAACAATTCGGTTGGAAATTTTCTTTTCATTCATCCTGTGGATATGTCCGTAGAACTGCATTCTTCTTTTCCTTATTTTATCCGTAATCATGTCTGTGTATTTCTCGTATAATTCTGATGTTGGTCTCTTCTTCCAGATTCCTTGCTCTTGTATCGGGCCAAAAATTTTCCTGGGAATTTTCCTTTCTTGCTTCTCTATTTCTTTGATTTTAGTTTGCCCACCTATTTGTGTTGTTTCAGATGCATACAGTGCCTCTGGAAGTACGACAGTGTTGTAGTACCTCAATTTTGCGTTAATGGATATGGACGTTTTGTTATACTAGTTCCACGTGAGTTTATATGCTTTCTGTAGTTTTTTTATTCTTTCCTCATTGGCCTTTAGGTTGATCCCTGATGGCTGGATGATTTCTCCCAGGTACTTAAAATGTGGCACTTGTACGATTTCCCCAAGGGTTGTCACAATAGGCAATTTGTCTTGTGGCACTCTTTCTATGTAATGGGTTTTCCATACGAAATTTGCTGGGCAGTTCTTTGTGCAATTTCGTGTAACTTCTCTATGGCGTTAGTGGCTTCTTTTCTATTATTTGTGAGGATTGCAAGGTCATCTGCAAAAGCTAAACACTTCACATTGAATCTATTATCTTTTCTAATGCCAATTTGGATTCCTTTGACTTCTTTTTCCCATGTCTTTATATTTTTTTCAAGAATGATATTAAAGAGTAATGGTGAAAGTCCGTCACCCTGTCGCGCTCCAGTTTGGATTTCAAACGGCTCAGAGATATCCCCCATAAATTTGACCTTGGAGACTGTGTCAGTTAATGTCTGCCGAATGATTGCTCTTGTCTTTCTGTCAATGCTGAATTCTTCCAGCGTGTTGCAGAGCGCTACTCTGTCTATTGAGTCGTAGGCCTCTTTAAAATCTACAAAAGTGACCACTGTGTTTCGGGTGTTTCTCATCTGGAGAATCATTTTCAGATTCCAGATCTGTTCTACGCATGATCGTCCCTTGCGAAAACCAGCCTGGTATTCTCCTATTTGTGGGTCAGCTTGTTCTTCTAATCTATTCATGAGAACTTTTGAAAAGATTTTATATGTGACCGGCACGAGTGAGATACCCCTGTAATTATTTGGTTCAGTTTTGTCCCCTTTTTTGTGGAGTGGATGGATGAGTGTGCATTTCCATTCAGAAGGGATCTGTTCTGTTTCCCAAATGTTTAATATGATTTTGTGGATTTTTCCTGTTAATCTTTCATCATTTAATTGCCATAGTTCTGCAATAATTCCATCTTCTCCTGGGGCTCTATTGTTTTTCAGTGTCTTGATAATTTCTGCTATTTCGTTGATGGTTGGTGGTTTAGCGTCGGGGTTTGGTGTAGACGTCTGGTAGTGAATATCCTCTTTAGGTCTTTCGCAGTTGAGAAGTTTGTTGAAATAGTCTGCGAGGATTTGGCAGTTATTCTTCGTGTTAGTTTCTAGTGAACCACCCGGTTTCTTGAAGCAAAGATTGGGTGGCTGCTGTCCTGCAATATGTTCTTTAAACGTCTTATAAAAATTCCTGGTGTTGTTCTTCTTAAAGTCTTGTTCTATCTCATCCAGTCGCTGTTTGTCATAATTTCTTTTTTCCCTCCGAATTGTTTTCGATGTTTGTTTTCGGATTACTAGAAATTGTTGCCATTTTTCTGATGTTTTGTGACTATTGAAGATTTCCAGGCTTGGTCCTTCCTTCTATTGCTTGGTCACATATTATATTCCACCACCTGTGTTTTCTCCTTCTCGGGGGTTGACCCAATTTCATCGCGGATTTTAGGACGTCCACAAGTTCTGTCCAGTTTGTGGTGTTTTTCTGACTAATTTCCTGTAGGATGTTTTCCTTGCTGAGTTTTATGTATTCGGGGTCTGGTCTCAGCACTTTGTTTAGTTTTGGCTTTTTTTCTATTGGGTTGTAATCTGGTCTTTATCTGTAGAAGATGGTGGTCTGATTCAAAAAATCCTCTTCTCGTTTTCACATTCAGAATTTCTGCGGTGTTACTCTTGGAGATGGCCACATGGTCTATCTGGAATTCACCCAACATTATGTTGGGCGACTTCCAAGTATACAGTTTCTTGTTGGGTTTTTTAAATTATGTTGACATAATTACGAAGCCGAAATTTTCGCAAAAGTTTATCAATCTTTCCCCATTCTTGTTAGTTCTCTTGTGAGCTGTATGGATTCCGGTGATTTTCCTGTATTCTTTCTCTTTGCCTAATTGTGCGTTAAAGTCGCCTAACAAGATTATTACACGGTGTTTGGCAATTTTGCTTGTCGTCTCTTCAAGGTCATTCCAGAAGTCATCCACTTTCTGGGGGTTCTTCTTGTTATGGTTATTTGTGGGTGCGTGTGCGTTGATCAAGGTATATGCTTTGTTGGCCGATTTGACGGAAAGCGTTGATATGCGTTCTGAGGCAGACTGGAAGTCAATGACAGGGTCGCTGATAGATTTGTGGACTACAAATGCTGTACCAAACTGTTTGAGTCCTTTCTCATTAGTTTTAACTGCTGGTTTTCCTTCGTAGATTCTGTAGTTGTCTGTGTCAAAATGGTTTTCGTCCGTAAATCTTGTTTCCTGGATTGCAAGGATTTGGATCTGGAATTTTTGCAGCACATCTGTAAGTTGTTTGATCTTACCAAGTTTGAAGAGAGTATTAGTATTAAGTGTCTTTGTTTTGTGTGTAATAATTTGGATGTCGTCTGGTTCTCAACCTTAGGCGTAACATGATGCTCCTGGTCTCCCGGAATCCGATGACCAGGTAAAGCCAGCCTTGCGACTGGTGCCCAGGGTAGTGGATTCATTCCTTGTGTTATCATCATGTTTGGTTTTCAAGTTGAAAAGTAACCTGGTTGTGGTCCTTCCGAGGAAAGATCACGAGGAATACGACTTGATTGTTGAGATCAAGAAGGTTGCTGCAGCCGCACCATCTAGGCGAACAGACGCTGACCCCTAACCGCTGAATACCAGGCAGACGTTAGTGGATTTCGGTTGATAGTTTTGGTCCACCCCGGGTATTTTATTTCCCCGGTACCCTCCATATCTGGAGAGCATTCCCCTATCCGCCACCTGGGGAGGCGCCCGATGGGAGACTATCAACTCCACACGGGCGACATACTTAATATACAGGGTGTTACAAAAAGGTACGGCCAAACTTTCAGGAAACATTCCTCACACACAAAGAAAGAAAATATGTTATGTGGACATGTGTCCGGAAACGCTTACTTTCCATGTTAGAGCTCATTTTATTACTTCTCTTCAAATCACATTAATCATGGAATGGAAACACACAGCAAGAGAACGTACCAGCGTGACTTCAAACACTTTGTCACAGGAAATGTTCAAAATGTCCTCCGTTAGCGAGGATACATGCATCCACCCTCCGTCGCATGGAATCCCTGATGCGCTGATGCAGCCCTAGAGAATGGCGAATTGTATCACAGCCGTCCACAATACGAGCACGAAGAGTCTCTACATTTGGTACCGGGGTTGCGTAGACAAGAGCTTTCAAATGCCCCCATAAATGAAAGTCAAGAGGGTTGAGGTCAGGAGAGCGTGGAGGCCATGGAATTGGTCCGCCTCTACCAATCCATCGGTCACCGAATCTGTTGTTGAGAAGCGTACGAACACTTCGACTGAAATGTGCAGGAGCTCCATCTTGCATGAACCACATGTTGTGTCGTACTTGTAAAGGCACATGTTCCAGCAGCACAGGTAGAGTATCCCGTATGAAATCATGATAACGTGCTCCATTGAGCGTAGGTGGACCAAACTAAAATGAGCTCTAACATGGAAATTAAGCGTTTCCGGACACATGTCCACATAACATATTTTCTTTCTTTGTGTGTGAGGAATGTTTCCTGAAAGTTTGGCCGTACCTTTTTGTAACACCCTATATAGTCTTTGTTTTTGTACTCAGGATGCCTCCCATTGTAAAGCGCCTCATCAGCTTCATACATTTCTATTAATTTTATAGTTGGACACAAAATGTAATTATTACTTTGATCTACAATAAAAAAGTTCTTAATGCAGGTAAAGTTTATTGAATATTTATTTACTTTCAGATATTGGTCCTTTAGTGCCTTATAAATTAATTCGCACGTTTCAAGTATTGTTTTATTTAACGTTCACTGTGGTATTCGATTGCTGCACTGTTAGCTAGAGTAACTCCTTCCTGTAGCAAGAAATCGGAGTGTTACTGTGAGCCTGTCTTCTACAGAGATAACAGTTCATAAGTGAGTATGGTGCTTTGTGATATGACGAGACACTTCACTGAGCAAATACAGAAATGTATGCTCATCCATTCTTAAGTTATTGCCGGCCGCGGTGGTCTCGCGGTTCTAGGCGCTCAGTCCGGAACCGCGCGACTGCTACGGTCGCAGGTTCGAATCCTGCCTCGGGCATGGATGTGTGTGATGTCCTTAGGTTAGTTAGGTTGAAGTAGTTCTAAGTTCTAGGGGACTGATGACCACAGATGTTAAGTCCGATAGTGCTCAGAGCCATTTGAACCAACCTCTTAAGTTATTTATGTACAACTTGACGTCCTCCACTAGAAGCTCACGTAACAAATTTTGTTGAATGCTTTTATCGTTTCGTTGTAAAACCCACGGCTTCACCCAGGTACGTTTCTTTTTTTTTCCCCGCTTCTCTTCCAAAAGCGCACACAATGCAACTGTGGTACATGCAACTGTTGGGCATAATAACAACTTGTTGTCAGCCACCTTGAACTTTGACGAAAAATTTGGTGACAGTGTAATGCCCCTTTTTAGCGCCACGTCATTTATCTTTGTCAAACAAATTGGACGAATATTTGATCATATCTTTGATCAAATCTTTGTCTAAGAAATATGATAGTGTAATACCGGTCTAAGAGTCGTGAGCAGCCTCAAAGTTGAGTTGTCACTGGGATGTTGCGTATTCGTGTAAGACAGCGCTGTCAGTACTTGACAGCTTGAAACTGTGGATCTTCATTTGGCCGCTTGGTCAAAGCGTGCAGATTTATGGAGCAGTCGACGGTGACAGTGGCCCGGTATTGGACTGCATGGGAACATGAGGGCACGATTATCCGTCGTCTAGGTTCCAGTCGAGCAGTTCTCGCCACCACAACGGAAGATCGCCGTATTCTGCACCAAGCATATCGTAACCTCTTTACACATGCGTCTGCCATCCGAGAACAAGTAATGATGGCCACATTTTGTATAATTCCTCCGCAATGGTTGGAAACTAGTAGCAGGTGGACTAGGGAATTGCCGTAGCGTGCCGTTAACACCACAACACGAACGGCTACGTTTGGAGTAGAACTGTAGATATTTTTAAAAATAATGGGACTCCAATATATCGATATTTTAAAAAATGCCGTAATCGGATCTCAATATATCAAGAGAGCTATCGATATATCTAGCACCGGTCTATAAATACACTCCTGGAAATGGAAAAAAGAACACATTGACACCGGTGTGTCAGACCCACCATACTTGCTCCGGACACTGCGAGAGGGCTGTACAAGCAATGATCACACGCACGGCACAGCGGACACACCAGGAACCGCGGTGTTGGCCGTCGAATGGCGCTAGCTGCGCAGCATTTGTGCACCGCCGCCGTCAGTGTCAGCCAATTTGCCGTGGCATACGGAGCTCCATCGCAGTCTTTAACACTGGTAGCATGCCGCGACAGCGTGGACGTGAACCGTATGTGCAGTTGACGGACTTTGAGCGAGGGCGTATAGTGGGCATGCGGGAGGCCGGGTGGACGTACCGCCGAATTGCTCAACACGTGGGGCGTGAGGTCTCCACAGTACATCGATGTTGTCGCCAGTGGTCGGCGGAAGGTGCACGTGCCCGTCGACCTGGGACCGGACCGCAGCGACGCACGGATGCACGCCAAGACCGTAGGATCCTACGCAGTGCCGTAGGGGACCGCACCGCCACTTCCCAGCAAATTAGGGACACTGTTGCTCCTGGGGTATCGGCGAGGACCATTCGCAACCGTCTCCATGAAGCTGGGCTACGGTCCCGCACACCGTTAGGCCGTCTTCCGCTCACGCCCCAACATCGTGCAGCCCGCCTCCAGTGGTGTCGCGACAGGCGTGAATGGAGGGACGAATGGAGACGTGTCGTCTTCAGCGATGAGAGCCGCTTCTGCCTTGGTGCCAATGATGGTCGTATGCGTGTTTGGCGCCGTGCAGGTGAGCGCCACAATCAGGACTGCATACGACCGAGGCATACAGGGCCAACACCCTGCATCATGGTGTGGGGAGCGATCTCCTACACTGGCCGTACACCACTGGTGATCGTCGAGGGGACACTGAATAGTGCACGGTAC
This sequence comes from Schistocerca nitens, assembly GCF_023898315.1. Taxonomy (NCBI): domain Eukaryota; kingdom Metazoa; phylum Arthropoda; class Insecta; order Orthoptera; family Acrididae; genus Schistocerca; species Schistocerca nitens. The sequence continues at coordinate 582,355,560 of NC_064619.1, read as the reverse complement.
ATCCAAACCGTCATCGAACCCATCGTTCTACCATTCCTAGACCGGCAAGGGAACTTGCTGTTCCAACAGGACAATGCACGTCCGCATGTATCCCGTGCCACCCAACGTGCTCTAGAAGGTGTAAGTCAACTACCGTGGCCAGCAAGATCTCCGGATCTGTCCCCCATTGAGCATGTTTGGGACTGGATGAAGCGTCGTCTCACGCTGTCTGCACGTCCAGCACGAACGCTGGTCCAACTGAGGCGCCAGGTGGAAATGGCATGGCAAGCCGTTCCACAGGACTACATCCAGCATCTCTACGATCGTCTCCATGGGAGAATAGCAGCCTGCATTGCTGCGAAAGGTGGATATACACTGTACTAGTGCCGACATTGTGCATGCTCTGTTGCCTGTGTTTATGTGCCTGTGGTTCTGTCAGTGTGATCATGTGATGTATCTGACCCCAGGAATGTGTCAATAAAGTTTCTCCTTCCTGGGACAATGAATTCACGGTGTTCTTATTTCAATTTCCAGGAGTGTATATCGGCTGCACAGTTGTAAATATACTCCCGGTTTCACAGCTGTATATTTCAGTATTGATTTATTATTAGATGTTCTGTACATCGATAAGCTAGCAGCCTGCCTAGCCCCCTTAGAACAGGAATTGAAAGGAAAACGATGCACTTCCACGGTCGGCGGTAACCACAATGGTAACGGCATGTAAGTCTCACAACAAATGGTGTCAAATGGGTCCGTCTTTCGGTTTCGTTCAAAAATGGTTCAAACGGCTCTGAGCACTATGGGACTTAACATCTGAGGTCACCAGTCACCTAGACTTTGAACTACGTAAACCTGACTAACCTAAGGACATCACACACATCCAAACCAGAGTTAGATTTCGTCACATATCGGATTTGTCCGGAACACTTCATGTCGACTTCCGTGCCTTTTTTTTTTCGTTTTTGCCAAAGCCAGCGACCTAGCAGCTATAGTGTCAAAACTGCAGGGTGAAGCTAAACGTTGCAGTTTCTGTCGGTAGCGCTGAGCACCTAATATGTCAGCATTTCCAAGAAATAGCACACTAGTTGCGTCAAAAATTGGTTTTTAAAGCAACGGGTTTGCTATTTCTTCACATTGGAAATCTTGTTATTCCATTCACACCGCCACCATCCAGTGCAATCGGATTTTTTCTTTTGTGCCCCCTTTACTTGCTTCACACAGTCAAAGAGAAAGAACTGAAGTGATGAAAGCTCAAAAAGTAGCGGGACTCCTTCACACGGTAAAAGTAAAATTATGTTCTACTACAATTTCAAAAGAACAACTTCACATATTTCCGGAAAATTGTGAAAAAATATAACATAAAATAAAAATATCAGCACTCGATATTGCCAATTTCAAATCAATATATCTACATATCGGGGGAAGAAGTAAGGCATATACGAGGGTAATCCCAAAAGTAAGACCGAGCGAGGTGGCGCAGTGGTTAGCACACTGGACTCGCATTCGGGAGGACGACGGTTCAATCCCGTCTCCAGCCATCCTGATTTAGGTTTTCCGTGATTTCCCTAAATCGTTTCAGGCAAATGCCGGGATGGTTCCTTTGAAAGGGCACGGCCGATTTCCTTCCCAATCCTTCCCTAACCCGAGCTTGCGCTCCGTCTCTAATGACCTCGTTGTCGATGGGACGTTAAACACTAACCACCACCACCAAAAGTAAGGTCTCCTATTTTTTATAAGTACATAGACCTGTTTATTTCTACGGTGACTTACATTAGTTTACAGCTTGAACATTTAGCTATTTTTCGACATAATCACCATTTCTGTCGATGCGTTTTTGTAGACGCTGTGCCAGTTTTTGTATGCCCATGTCATACCAGCTCGCCGCCATGCTGTTCAGAAAGTTATGAACCTATTCTTTCACCTCGTCGTCGGAGCTGAATCGCTTTCCGACCAAATGTTCTTTTAACCTAGGGAACAGGTGATTATGTTCCACTGAAACTGTTTCAGGAGAGCAACGGTTTGCCGAGCGATGTGTGGACGAGCGTTGTCATGGAGAATGTGTACGCCCTTGCTCAACATTCCTCTTCTCCGGTTCTGAACCCCCCGTTTGAGTTTTTTCAGAGTCTCACAGTACCTGTCAGCGTTAATTGTGGTCCCAGCGATTCAGCTCCGACGACCAGGTGAAAGAAGAGGTTCACAACTTTCTGAACAGCATGGTGGAGAGTTGGTATGGCATGGGCAGACAAAAACTGCCACAGCGTCTACAAAAATTCATCGGCAGAAATGGTGATTATGTCGAAAAATAGCTAAACGTTCAACCTGTAAACTGACGTAAACCATTGTAGAACTAAACAGATCTATGTACTTATAAGAAAATAGGAGACCTTACTTTTGAGATTACCCTCGTATATGTCGATATGTCTTGTAAAAATATCGATATTTTACCAGCAGCCCTAGTTTAGAATGGTGCAGTGATCAGGAAGCAAGGGCTGTAGGTGAATGGCGTCGCACTGTATTCAGCGATGAATCACTGTTCTGCACTACGCCGGATGATCATCGGCGGCGAGTATGGCAGCGACCTAAGGTAAAGATCCCATTCGACATTAATTTTTGGAGAGTCACAGCGGTGTTACTTCTGGAGTTATGGTGTGGGTAGCTATCGAGCATGAGTTAGGTCAGGGCGCGTTGTGACTCATGAAATTCTTGTCGCATCGATACATCATCGACATCCTGCGCCCACATGTATTACCTCTCATGCGACATTGTCGTGGTACCATTTTTGAACAGGAAAATGTTCTCCCCCGCAGTGCGTACGTCCCTATAAACTCCCGTGACCAGAAAGATCCTCGGATCTGTCACCAACACAATACGAGGTGTGGCTAGAAAAAAACCGGACTAGTACTGCTGAAACAATAAAACGAATGCAATAAGGCTGAAAGTCGCGTGGCCTGTCACGTGACTCTCGCTCCGCCTACTGCTCGAGTTTCATCTGCCTCCTGCACTCAGTCTGCCCGTGGCGTCTGTTTTAAGTAGTTGACGTTTTGTCTGTGCGTCGGAAAATGTTGAGTGTACAGAAAGAACAGCGTTTTAACATCAAATTTTGTTTCAAACTAGGAACATCTGCAAGTGAAACGTTTGTAATGTTACAACAAGTGTACGGCGATGATTGTTTATCGCGAACACAAGTGTTTGAGTGGTTTAAACGATTTAAAGATGGCCGCGAAGACACCAGTGATGACACTCGCACTGGCAGACCATTGTCAGCAAAAACTGATGCAAACATTGAAAAAAACGGTAAACTTGTTCGACAAGATCGCCGTTTAACAATCAGAGCAGTGTCTGAGTTAACAGGAGTTGACAAGGAAAGTGTCGAACAAGTTTACCGATTTTTTCAATGTTTGCATCAGTTTTTGCTGACAATGGTATGCCAGTGCGAGTGTCATCACTGGTGTCTTCGCGGCCATCTTTAAATCGTTTAAACCACTCAAACACTTGTGTTCGCGATGAACAATCATCGCCGTACATTTGTTGTAACATTACAAACGTTTCACTTGCAGATTTTCCTAGTTTGAAACAAAATTTGATGTTAACACGCTGTTCTTTCTGTACACTCAACATTTTCCGACGCACAGACAAAACGTCAACTACTTAAAACAGACGCCACGGGCAGACTGAGTGCAGGAGGCAGATGAAACTCGAGCAGTAGGCGGAGCGAGAGTCACGTGACAGGCCACGCGACTTTCAGCCTTATTGCATTCGTTTTATTGTTTCACCAGTACTAGTCCGGTTTTTTTCTAGCCACACCTCGTATTTATAAAACAGCTAAGAGACAATCAACACGTGGCCATCTTTAAGACAATACCAAAATATGACAGATAGCTTGCTTTTTAAGCAAGGCAGCAAATTATAATTACCAAAACTGACTTAAAGAGATGAGCCACGAAGATTTCAATAGTTAAAGGAACAATAAATTACAATCTGGAGGTGATTTAAAGAAAAGTGAACAGATAATTCTTTTTCTTAAGAGCAATAATTTGCAATATGAAAGTGATTTATGAAACGCCCATCAGCTCATTAAGAACGCAAATAACACAAGCAGCAGAACAAGTTACCAATTAATGCAATTCATTCCCAATCAAATTAAAAAACCCTTTTGTTTTAATATACATGAAACATGTTAAATGTTTACCAAACGGGTAGTGACGCCAGGCTGCCTTGGGCAAAAGGTGACTTAACTTAAAATGTCTGAAGCAGCAGACCAGCCGTCCAAAACAACACCTAAACGGCAGGGCCCAACCGGGACTCACTTCCCATTAGACGTCACGTCACAGCTTCTGAGCACCGAAGCCAAACGTGGCGCCGCTCCCACACACCCTAACTCGCAGAGACTGGAACACAAACAGACCGCAGAAGACACGGCAAACACCAACCAAACATCAATTAATATAAGAGATCAATAAATAACAATAAAAATGAAGAAGTAATTGCGCTAATACTGAATGAGCGTATTCAAATAAATGCACGTATATAAAGGAACTACGTACGAATGACTAGCTTTACAGAATACGAGTCTTTACTACCAACTGAGTTAGTGCTTTCAAATAAATGCACGTATGTAAGTAACCCAAATTTTACAGCAATAGACAACGGACGTCGACTTGATGGCAATCAAAATACACTGAAAATCTCATACAGACAATACATAAACTTCTGGATACTGTCCCAAAAACCAAAAATATAACACACACACCTTCGTGCAAATCAGCTTCCTCATAGTAATCCAACCAGCGGATTTTTAAAAGGAAGTAGCAACTGCTGGTCTCCGTGCGGTTACACACTTCGCCGGCCGCTCTTACTTACATTAGGGGAACCAAGCAACAAGTACACTCGCTGCAACGCAAATGGTTCAACGAAACGAAGGCATCAAAATCACTTACACCTTCGATGGAGAGCGTTTTTCGAGATGGTCTCCAGGGATCGGTCTCTCTGACAAAACAGGCACCAAGGCAACGCGACGAACAGCTGTTTTCCTCTTTCGTCCACTCAGGCACGTCCTTGCGCCCCGTAGCTACTTCAACACCAACTGCCGGGAGCGCGAAACACCTGCGAGATCACAACAGGGGCCAAGATCCTAGTACAGCCGGGTAATCGATAGAGTCGTGCCAAAGAGCTGGTGTGCCAGAAAAGGCGCACCACGGCTCAACTGGCAGTTGGCACTAGACGCGTGGAACATTCAGTTTCGGAAATGTCCGCAGCTCGTGGTCTAGTGTCAGGAGGCACTGACCACAGGAGCCGGCAGCCTCCGCGCTTCTGCATGGTGCGCGTAGAAAATCTGGAAAGGAATCTCTGGCTCAGCTCCAAATGCTGGCACGATTGCTCAGCGTGTTCGGTCAGAGGGCTGCTCGCCCTCTGTAATAAAAAAACAGAGTAAGGGAATCAAGGATCAACTTGAACGGAAGTCTTGTGACGTCCGCCCAGACCAAACGCAACGAACAATACCGAACAAAATGAAAGGAAAAAAACAAAAATGGCTAGTGTTGCTGCCTCTGGATTTTGGGGTCCTGGGTTCGATTGCCAGCTGGGTTGAGGATTTCTCTGCCTGGGGTCTGTGTGTTTGTGTTGTCGTCATCATTTTATCATCATCATTCGTGACAGTGGCTAGATTGGATTCTGAAAAAACTGGACTGTGTAAAAATTGGGACTTTGTATGGGTGCTGATGAACGAGCAGTTAAGCGCCCCAAAAACCAAACATCATCATCAGTTTCGGAAATCTTTAGGGATTTCTGTACTGGGACATCCACTGTGTCAGGAGTGTGCCGAGAATACCAAATTTCAGGCATTACCTCTCACCAGGAGCAACGCACTGGTCGACGGCCTTCAGTTAACGACCGAGAGCAGCGCCGTTTGCGTAGCGTTGTCAGTGATATCAGACAAGCAACACTGCGTGCAGAAATCAATGTGGTACGTACGACGAACGTATGCGTTAGGACAGTACAACGAATTTGGCGTTAATGGTCTATGGCAGCAGTCGACCGACGCGAGTGCTTTTGCTAAAAGCGAATCCAGATAATATTCCGGCCACACAGATCGCCTGACATGGATCCCATCGAACATTTATGGGACATTATCGAGAGGTCAGTACGTGCACAAAATCGAGCATCAGCAACACTTCCGCAATTATTAACGGCTGTAAAGACAGCATCGTTCAATACTTCTGGAGGGAGTTTCAATGATTTTTTCAGTCACGTTGAGTTTCCGCGCTACGCTAAGAGGTCCGACACGATATCAGGCGGTATCTCACGACTTTAGTCACCTCTGTGTAAAGGAGCAGATTGAACGTTTTTATGACACAGTTCCCAATTGAATAAGTGCGTCCATCCAAGCCAGAATCAGGCAACATGATGCTGATAAGTGGGCTCATACTGCCAAGTTCTTTCTATATTTGACTCGATTTTGTAACCACTGTAAAAACACCACATAGCTGCTCAGTCTGTGAACTTTCATTTGTTTCCTTCTCCCCGTCTGTCTCCTTCACTTTTCTATCAGGCAGAGTATGTGTTCTCACATGCCTCATTTCTACATCCACATCTACATGGATACTCTGCAACTCACATTTAAGTGCCTGGCAGAGGGTTCATCGAACCACCTTCACAATTCTCTAGTATTCCCATCTGTATAGCGCACGGAATGAATGAACACCTCTATCTTTCCGTACGAGCTCTGATTTCCCTTATTTTATCGTGGTGATCGTTCCTCCCTATGTAAGTCGGTGTCAACAAAATATTTTCGCATTCGGAGGAGAAAGTTGGTGACTGGAATTCTGAGAGAAGATTCCGTCGCAACGAAAAACGCCAGCCAAAATCCTGCTGTGCTGGTACTGCGAACGGCTGAAAGCAAGAGGAAACTACAGCCGTAATTTTTCCCGAGGGCATGCAGCTTTACTGTATGGTTAAATGATGATGGCGTCCTCTTGGGTAAAATATTCCGGAGGTAAAACAGTCCCCCATTAGGAACTCCGGGCGGGGACTACTCAAGAGGACGTTGTTATCAGGAGAAAGAAAACTGACGTTCTACGGATCGGAGCGTGGAATTTCAGATCCCTTAATCGAGCAGGTAGGTTAGAAAATTTAAAAAGGAAAATGGATAGGTTAAAGTTAGATATAGTGGGAATTAGCGAAGTTCGGTGGCAGGAGGAACAAGACTTTTGGTCAGGTGAATACAGGGTTATAAATATATAATCAAATAGAGGTAAAGCAGGAGTAGGTTTAATAATGAATAAAAAAATAGGCGTGCGGGTAAGCTACTACAAACAGCATAGTGAACACATTATTGTGGCCAAGATAGAGACGAAGCCCACGCCTACTACAGTAGTATAAGTTTATATGCTAACTAGCTCTGCAGATGATGAAGAAATTGATGAAATGTATGATGAAATAAAAGAAATTATTCGGATAGTGAAGGGAGACGAAAATTTATTAGTCATGGGTGACTGGAATTTGAGTGTAGGAAAAGGGACAGAAGGAAACATAGTAGGTGAATATGGATTGGGGGTAAGATATGAAAGAGGAAGCCGTCTGGTAGAGTTTTGCACAGAGCGAAACTTAATCATAGCTAACACTTGGTTCAAGAATCATAAAAGAAGATTGTATACGTGGAAGAATCCCGGAGATACTAAAAGGTATCAGATAGATTATATAATGGTAAGACAGAGATTTAGGAACCAGGTTTTAAATTGTAAGACTTTTACAGGGGCAGATGTGGACTCTGACCACAATCTATTGGTTATGAACTGTAGATTAAAATTGAAGAAACTGCAAAAAGGTGGGAATTTAAGGAGATGGGACCTGGATAAACTGAAAGAACCAGAGGTTGTACAGAGTTTCAGGGAGAGCATAAGGGAACAATTGACAACAGTGGGGGAAAGAAGTACACTAGAAGAAGAATGGGTAGCTCAGGGATGAAGTAGTGAAGGCAGCAGAGGATCAAGTAAGTAAAAAGACGATGGCTAGTAGAAATCCTTGGGCAACAGAAGAAATATTGAATTTAATTGATGAAAGGAGGAAAGATAAAAATGCAGTAAATGAAGCAGGCAAAAAGGAATACAAACGTCTCAAAAGTGAGATCGACAGGAAGTGCAAAATGGCTAAACAAAGATGGCTAGAGGACAAATGTAAGGATGTAGAGGCTTATCTCACTTGGGGTAAGATAGATACTGCCTACAGGAAAATTAAAGAGACGTTTGGAAAAAAGAGAACCACTTGTATGAATGTCAAGAGCTCAGATGGAAACCCAGTTCTAAGCAAAGAAGGGAAAGCAGAAAGGTGGAAGGAGTATATAGAGGGTCTATACAAGGGCGATGTACTTTAGGACAATATTATAGAAATGGAAGAGAATGTAGATGAAGAGGAAATGGGAGATACGATACTGCGTGGAGAGTTTGACAGAGCGCTGAAAGACCTGAGCCGAAACAAGGCCCCGGGAGTAGACAACATTCCATTAGAACTACTGACGGCCTTGGGAGAGCCAGTCCTGACAAAACTCTACCATCTGGTGAGCAAGATGTATGAGACAGGCGAAGTACCCTCAGTCTTCAAGAAGCATATAATAATTCCAATCCCAAAGAAAGCAGGTGTTGACAGATGTGAAAATAACCGAACTATCAGTTTAATAAGTCACAGCTGCAAAATACTAACACGAATACTTTACAGACGAATGGAAACACTGATAGAAGCCGACGTTGGGGAAGATCAGTTTGGATTCCGTAGAAGTATATGAACATGTGAGGCAATACTGACCCTACGACTTATCTTAGAAGAAAGATTAAGGAAAGGCAAACATACGTTTCTAGCATTTGTAGACTTAGAGAAAGCTTTTGACAATTTTGACTGGAACACTCTCTTTCAAATTCTAAAGGTGGCAGGGGTAAAATACAGGGAGCGAAGGACCATTTACAATTTGTACAGAAAGCAGATGGCGGTTATAAGAGTCAAGGGGCATGAAAGGGAAGCAGTGGTTGAGAAGGGAGTGAGACAGGGTTGTAGCCTCTCCGCAATGTTATTCAATCTGTATATTGAGCAAGCAGTAAAGGAAACAAAAGAAAAATTCGGAGTAGGTATTAAAATCCATGGAGAAGAAATGAAAACTTTGAGGTTCGCCGATGACATTGTAATTCTGTCAGAGACAGCAAAGGACTTGGAAGAGCAGTTGAACGGAATGGACAATGTCTTGAAAGGATGATATAAGATGAACATCAACAAAAGCAAAACGAGGATTATGGAATGTAGCCGAATTAAGTCGGGTGATTCTGAGGGAATTAGATTAGGAAATGAGGCACTTAAAGTAGTAAAGGAGTTTTGTTATTTGGGGAGCAAAATAACTGATGATGTTCGAAGTAGAGAAGATATAAAATGTAGATTGGCAATGGCAAGGAAAGCGTTTCTGAAGAAGAGAAATTTGTTAGCATCGAGTATAGATTTAAGTGTCAGGAAGTCGTTTCTGAAAGTATTTGTATGGAGTGTAGCCATGTATGGAAGTGAGACATGGACGATAAATAGTTTGGACAGGAAGAGCATAGAAGCTTTCGAAATGTGGTGCTACAGAAGAATGCTGAAAATTAGATGGGTAGTTCACATAACCAATGAGGAGGTATTGAATAGAATTGGGGAAAAGAGGAATTTGTGGCACAACTTGACGAGAAGAAGAGACCGGTTGGTAGGACTTGTTCTGAGGCATCAAGGGATCACAAATTTAGCATTGGAGGGTAGCGTGGAGGGTAAAAATCGTAGAGGGAGACCAAGAGATGAATACACTAAGCAGATTCAGAAGGATGTAGGTTGCAGTAGGTACTGGGAGATGAAGAAGCTTGCACAGGATAGAGTAGCATGGAGAGCTGCATCAAACCAGTCGCAGGACTGAAGACCACAACAACAACAACAACAGTGTGTAAGCTTAGGTACTGATAACCTTAGCAGTTAAGTCCCATAAGAATTCACACACATTTTTGAACATGTTGAAACTTCCCCTTTAAACAATTTATACTCGGCTGTGCTTAACCTGACACAGAATATTTTTAGCGCAACGCAATCTGACTTTCAAAATTCCCTACAAAAGAATGGCCCTGACTAACATTAAACTATACCTTTCACAAATCACTTACCTCACAAAAATCTTCGCTGCTCAAGCTACTGCAATACAGCGAGCGCCACTACTGCCAGCTAAATAAAAGATTCAAACTATGGAAGGCACTAACTACTGATAGGGATAGTTAGCAAATGAAAGATATTAATAGAGAACAAACAATGTATTTACCTTGATATCATCATATATATAGCAGTTCATGACAAATTACAAAACTCCGCCATCTCTCTCCCCACATCCACCACTGCTGGCGGCTCACCTCCAACTGCCCAACGCTACGCGCTGTTCACAGCCAGCTGCCTAACTCTACAATGGCGAGTATTACAACAATGCAAAGCAGCCACAGACTGCACACAGCACAGCCAGTGATTTTCATACAGAGGTGGCGTTACCAAAAAAAAAAAAAAACCTAAACAGCCTACTTACATAGCCCCCATGCTCCCCACAAAAAAATTTTACAAATTGGTTTGGGCAGTGCCCAATACAGATTTGAAAAAATTTTTCATTATTACAATAACAAAGAAATCAAATGCACACACTTATTGATACAATGTTGGTCAAAAGCTCAAATTTTCTCACAGTCCATAAAGACAGTCCTGATCGTTCATGACATTAAAATAGCAGTGTTTTTCTCAAAGTCTGAGCAGTAAAAGAAAATGCACACTGAAGTAGTGGATTTCCATGCAGTCTTGAAGAAGTAGTGTTGTCCTTCCAACGGAAAGACAGTGCTGACTCTTGACATGCTGACAGGTAATGGGCCACAACAGAGCAAACCCACAGCGGAGTCAATCGAAGTTTTGAAGAATATCGTTTTTGGTAGGTCATCACAGAGCAGACCCACTGTAGTCCTGGTAGAGATTACGGTATTGGTGGGCCACCAGAGGCGCAGACCCACTGCAGTCCTTGTGGAAATAATGGTATTGATGGATCATCAAAGAGGTAGACCCACTGTAGTCCTTGTAGAGATAATGGTACTGGTGGGTCATCAAGGATGCAGACCCACTGTAGTCCTTGTAGAGATGGTCAGCAGCCATCTGTTGTGACTGTGCAGGTGCACAATCACCATTGAAGAGTCTTGTGGCTAATATAGCAAGTCCATAAACCACCACTTGTCCACTCACAAAGTTTTTGGAATTGTCCTTAGAACCAGCAATGCTGTTATCCAGTCCCTTGCTGAATTATTAACACATGTGCAAACACTAACAGTCCCTACTTCTCACATATTGTCCATATAGTATGACCAACAGAAACGTGTGCAGTGAAATGGAACTTACAAGTTACTTAATTTGATGAGCTGCTGTCAATTACCATTTTATAACATGAGAGTACAATTACAAAGGTACAAAATACATCATTAAAGAACATAACAATACAGATAACATTTGTAGTACAGGCTTTACAACACAATAGAAATAAACATATACATCAATGTTACAGGAATTATGACATAAGTAAATACATAAAAGATCAGAATAATTATTGAAACATCAACTTCACACATGAGCATTAAAGCAAAACAGAATAAATAATATCTAAGCATATTTACAAGTTAAATAACATATTATTAATACCAATTATATTTGAGGATAACAGTATTCCTCATCATAGTGAATAGTATTAGAAAAAAAAATCTATGAAACTACACAGAGACAGGAAGAAAACAAATACACAAGGGTACACAAACACATAGAGGAATAACATAAAAGGAAAGGACAGGGTTTGTTTTACTGCAGTATTTTGCAAACAAAACTTTCTTTACTTCTCGGAGATCTCCCTGCGTTCTTCATTATTTCCAAAAGGTCCTAGCTAAACCTCCTTCCTGTATTCTATTCATATTTCTCTCAAAATAATTATTTCTCATTGTACAATACTCATTTGGCCCAAATCTTTTTCATATACCTTCTTAATGCATTGCTTCCAATTCATCATAGTTAGTTTCTTATATAGTCTACCCCCTCTTAAGCTAACTTAAATCTACTGAGCTCAGATATATATACCAAGGGACGAGGCAATGCAGCATCACATAAAACAATTAATATAAACAGCAATGAAAAAAAACGCAGATTTGCGAAGCAAGCAGCATTAAGAAATTAGCAAAGCAATTGTAATATTACAACTAATCTAAGGCAATGTGCAGCAAACAATAAAAATAAATCATTAGTAAAACTGGCTTAACAGTATAATACAAAGTCAAATTCAATAACACTATGCCTGGCAAACAGCAGCAACTTATACCTAAACATGACATAGCTCAAGCAGAAAAAATATTACAGTAAAAATGGCCATGTTTAAAACTTACGTCGCATCTTAACACTAGAGTGATGCATCACAAAAAACTTACTCTACGAAAAAAAATTACCAAGTAGTTGAAAAGAAAATTATGTATGCAGTTCCTGTTATTAGTCCCTTCTTATTGTTCTTTCCTTTCCAAGAGCTCCTTTTTCGAAGAATGTGGGTCATAAAATAATTATTTAATAGATCTGTTGACAGAAAGTGTTCACATTAGAAAATGAAATTTTTTTTTTTTATAAAACCCATGCTGCAACACAGCTGGAAACTAGATATCAAATGAAATAAGCAACTATGAAAGGCAAAGCATAAAAATATCATTCAATAGTCATGTGACATTTCATAAGTTGGTAGAAATTCTCACAACTCTCGTAGAAAGACGCTTGTCGTAATCAGGTGTGCAGATGTAAAAATATTTCTCGTCATTTCATTAGGCATTTCAGTAAATATCATAAATTACGAGCTCCACAGTATGCTTTCAACAAGAAAATGTCAATAGCGAGGATAATGGCCTCCCCTTTTTTTTTTTCTACCTGTGCTTCGGGAAAGGCACACCCTAATGGCTTGTTCTCCAGGTGTCTGACACAGCTGTGTGCCCACGACGCACGTGCAGGTGGTCACTTAACTTTCTTACGGAAATATTTACGACGGCAGTTTCCGCTACAGTGACAGTCTCATATAAAAATTTCAGAGGTCGAGAATTTACGTTGCAAATGTGTAGAAACAAAATCCTATGAATATAACAGTGTCCAAGAAATTTTCGCCGTCATTGTGATACATTCACGCATTTACACACATTTCATAACTCTTAAAGTACGATTCTTGGTTTCCAACATCCTTTTTCACAAGTCAAGAGTCCCTAACTTCTATCCATTATTCATACACATATAAACACGTAATCACATTCCTTATAAAGCATCAGCTTATTGATCATAAACATACCTCAACAGCATAATACACATCGTCGTCGTAAAAATAACATCATAACATCTCAGTCAATTCTCAAAATCGTCGTAGCTTCCTCCAATAATTTCAAAACCTAAAAAAATTCTCTGCTCATTTCAATAGCGTCATCTACCTCAAATGTACTTTAAATATTATGATCCCACACCAAATATATCATTCAAAGCTCTCATAATATCACAATGGGTCCGCAAAAATATGAACAGTTCACAAAGTACAGACAAAATACAATTTCATAAGTGTGAAGTTACCCAACTGTGTAATTGCGTAAACATGTGTCACTGATGTAGTAAAAAAAAATGTTTATCTCTGTCAAATAATCAGATAGCTGTGTAATTATGTGTTAGAGAAATATGGTACCGATGTGTAAAGTTGTGTAAGCAAATACCATATTAGCTAGGGCTCCTTGTGTGTGCCAAACACATGGTACACAAAGTAAGCGTGTACCCCCCTGAGGATAAATGTAATTATACCCTCAGGTGTTACAAATTACAGCAATGGAATTAAATGTATCACAGAAACTTTCTTTGTAATTCAAAAATCTTTAAAAATAAATGTTTTAAGTATAAAATTAATCACTCAAATACGTGTCCTATAGCGCTAAATGTGCGTCTTGCTGTAAGATAATTCTGTGGAAGTGTCGTAATTATCGTCCTCCGAAAGCTCAGTTCTGCAGAAGTCAATGTACTTACCTGATGATAAACAAAAGTGAAATGCTTTGCTTGTAGATATCGTAGTTATTACGCTTATTGTTGTGATGAAGGAAGTACTGTACTGTAACGTATTGTTGTGCTACGGAAAAGGCTGTCTCATTGTAGCTATACCACAAAAGTTACTAATAAAACATGTTTTTCTTTCCAAAAGAATTCAGAAAACTGTGCAAATATAAAACAGATACACCACAAAAGCAACATTGTAAATTGTCACTCATTAGTAGTGTCGTGATAAAATCGTGTAGCTGTCACATAAACTAACCTCTGTGTCATCTGGTATCTCACAGAAAGTACTTTAAACCCAGAAAGTATTTTCAACTAAACCAAAATGTTGCATTAAAATCTCATTAGCAGTACCAGTATGTGTCATAAGTATTTACGCCTGATAGTCGTTACGTAATCGTGCAGCTAACAAGCAACAATGTACAAATACAACACTGTGTCGTCTGTTCACTATAACAATACATTCGTAATTTCTGTTTAAAAATGTTCCCTAGGTTCTAGACTGGATGTTTAACTTCAAACATTGTTGCATGTTAACAGTTTCTTAAGTCTTACAAAGCATACTAGTAATGTAAAGTGAAAAGTTATATGGCAAAGACAAAGTTAAAAAGCAGATTATTTTTCAATAAACGGTTTTACATGTGAAATGTGGTGTAAACTTTTACTCTTCCCAGTGCACAGAGTTTCAACTTCAAAGCAATTATCATGTTGTATACATCGGTAAAGAATACTAAAATTTTTCTCAAGGCTAGCGTCTTATGTTATTTTTCTCGGAGCCAGCGAGCGCACGCGGCTGCCTGCTGTGCGAGTCATTGTCTGTCTCTTTGTTGGCGCGCGCCGTTATTGGGATTAGGAGACCTAACTTCTACAAATTCGCCTTGCCGAGAGGGCCCAGCTCTGTTTGAATCCCGCCAGTTCTGATGCAATTCAGGTCTGTCGTTACGATCATATCGTCTGTCGTCATGTCGGTAGATTCGATAGTTTCTTTCTTGTCGGTCATGTGGTGGAGAATTTCTTCCTGAATCGTACCTGCGCTCTGAACTGTTGCGTCTGAAGTTATTCTGTCTCCCTTGATAATAATAGTTCTGGTTACCATATTGTCTGTTTCTATGATTGTCTCTGTCATATTCATTACTACGGAAATGCGAACTTTCTCTGTAACTATTACTCTGCCAGTGGTTGTCATACGGGTGGTGTCTGTTTTGGTCACGATTTGTGTTGTGAGAATAGCCTTGTCGCGTCCAGTTATTATTTCTTTCATCGCGGAATTGCGACGGATGTGATCTGTAATTGTTGTGCTCGTGCGTTCCGCGATTGTCAGTGTCAATTTCCAGTTCTTGTAAGAGTCCTTGAAATGCTTCAATGTCGTCTTTGCAACGTCCTGCCAAAATAATATGTCGTAAATGTTCAGGCAGTTTGATTAAGCAAATGCGGATGAGTTCTGAGGGGCTGTATGGGTTTGAAAGATACTGATTCTTATGCAACATGTCTTCAAAATATTTCATAATACTGGAAAATTCAGATTGTTCGAAACGTTTCATCATTATGATGCTATGTTTTACTCGGTCTTGTGTGGCTTGAGACCAATATGCTGAGAGGAAGGCATGGTAAAATTCTCCTTCACTGTGGCAATCGTGAATTACCGATCGCGTTCTTACAGCTGGTTCATTCTCTAAGTAGCCATACATAAATTCTAATCTGTGTTCTAATAACCAGTTGGGAGGAAAACAATGAGAGAATTGATGGAGCCACGCTTGTGGATGAATGTCGTTGGCAGAATTCTTAAACGTTTTGAATTTACGTGTAGTAATGAACAGCTTATAGTCTAAATCATCGTGTCGGCGAGTAGCATATCGGTCATTGTTACGTCGTGTCGGCGGTTCCATCTCAAAATTCGGTGTGCCTTGCCAATTTCTTTCATAATTTCCGAAGTGTCCTGTGTTATTATTTTGTGGTTGATCCGTATTTCTATGTCCCTCTTCCCGTATTGGGGTGCGAGTGTCCTCTGAAATACGTAATTCTTGTATTACCTGTGTCAGCTGATCTTGTACTTCGCGGATTTCTCTTTGGTGTTGCGTATTAATTTGATTCAGATTTTGTTTCAGTTTCCTAATTTGTTCGCTCTCTTCTGTGTCATTAAAGACTACCGGTTTTGTGTCGTTCAGATTATCATCTACCTTCGTAGATAAGTTAGTGAACTGATCCGAAAGTTCGGCTACTTTCTCCGATAGTGAACACATTTCCTCAGTGTGTTTTTCTGAACCAAGTTTCAGATTGTCCATTTGTGTTGAAATCGAATCTACTGTGTCCTTCAAGTTTTCCTAAGTTTTTGCAAGTTGCGTAACCGAATCGGTAGATGCAACTGAGTCAAATTTAGCTTGTAAGGTCTCATGATTTTCATGAACAGTAGTTTGCAGTTCTTTTATGGCTGCTTCGTGATTCTGTAGAGCATTTTCATGACGCGAAAAAATAGGTTGGAAATGCTCACAAATTTGTGTTTTTACGTCGTACAGACTTTTTGACATTTCGATTCAATGTGATGTAACTCATTAGTTAAATCCTCACGTGTTTGTTCAAGCGTGGTGTCTAACTTTTGAAGATTTTGTTCCATTGCGTCTAACTGTTGCTGTGTTTGTCTCTGGTGTTGTTCCATTGTGTCTAACTTTTTAAGATTTTGTTCCACTGTGTCTAACTTTTGAAGATTTTGTTCCATTATGTCTAACTTTTGAAGATTTTGTTCCATTATGTCTAACTTTTGAAGCTTTTGTCCCATTTGTTGCATTAATTGTAATAACAGTGCACTGGTGTCTGAAACATGTTCCTCAGTGCTATTCGGCAGTGAAGTTGCACCGGCAACATTCACATTTTGACAAGCAGAAAATGTGTCTTGACTCATTTGAGAAAACGGTGAGGACCCAAAACCTGAGTCTACAATATTTGCGAGATTGTTTCCTGTCATTTCGGATTCCTGAGGCGAGCTGTTGCCGACCGATCGATCGATAATGCTTCCCTGTTCTCTAATTGTTTCACTGTCTACACCAATGTTTGCCGCCCGCTCCATTTCCCTATGCACAATTACCAAATTACTACTTTGAACATTAGTTAATTCATTACTCTGCGGCGCTAACACACTGCTTTCGTATTCACTGTCATTTCTCAATTTAGTTTGGAGCCTAGTATTACGTTTTTCACACGCCATTATTGTCACAGTATTTCACACGACAACACAGAAAAGCACAATTTGAAGAGCAAAAATAAGAGAACACATTAACATAACACTGAAAATAATATCTAGTTAATTGCAGCTGCGAAATACTTGGTGCAAATCTACATGCGTGCCACACCTGTTTTACTGTACAACAATGAAAGACTGCCACTACAAAGGAGATTTTCTATACAATTACGCGCTAGCAATAAACAAAATCTACACTAATTACACAAACTACAAGAAAAAATCAGAAGATTCCAGTGAGGTATCCTAGGCTATGGGTCGACATATGAAATGTCCCCTTTGAAAAATTATATACTCGACTGTGCTTAACCTGACACACAATATTTTTAGCGCAACGCAATCTGACTTTCAAAATTCCCTACAAAAGAATGGCCCTGACTAACATTAAACTATACCTTTCACAAATCACTTACCTCACAAAAATCTTCGCTGCTCAAGCTACTGCAATACAGCGAGCGCCACTACTGCCAGCTAAATAAAAGATTCAAACTATGGAAGGCACTAACTACTGATAGGGATAGTTAGCAAATGAAAGATATTAATAGAGAACAAACAATGTATTTACCTTGATATCATCATATATATAGCAGTTCATGACAAATTACAAAACTCCGCCATCTCTCTCCCCACATCCACCACTGCTGGCGGCTCACCTCCAACTGCCCAACGCTACGCGCTGTTCACAGCCAGCTGCCTAACTCTACAATGGCGAGTATTACAACAATGCAAAGCAGCCACAGACTGCACACAGCACAGCCAGTGATTTTCATACAGAGGTGGCGTTACCAAAAAAAAATATTGCTTCCATTAGCAAGAGCCAAGTCAGGATTATCACTCTGGTGCTTTTAGCGTTCCTAAAGCCAAATTGGCAGGAAAAAGGAATCAGTATAATGGTGGAAATTCTTTGTAGGTAAATACTAAACTGATCAAAGATAGTCCCGAAATTGCAGATATTTTCAACAATTCTATTAGCTATATAGTGGATAATTAAGTCTAAACACTTTCTTAGTGGATGGATTAGAGTTCCCAAGATAGGGTTCGAAAACAGAGCTGCTAGAAATACGAGTAGTAAAGTTTCCATAACAGAAATTTCCGACTCAGTAGAGTTCAGAATAAAAGTTTCAATTCGGTGGTAATAGCTCGTATGTGGAGACATCGATGAGAGTGAACGATTTCAGAACTGCTAGATGTGTCAGATCAGGAACACAAGGTCGTAAGAAGTCATGTACAGGTAATACTTACTGCTATAGATTATTTATCATTGAAATGAATTACAGGATCACGTATTCACGACCATATTGTTAGTTCTACTGCACACATTACCGACTGATCACCGAAGTTGGCAGCGAGACGAATCAATATTAGCAGTTCGAATTCCATAGACCTCTACCGATTCAGTACTACCGTGGAGAGGAGGAGCCAAGTAGCATTGAGAATACGAATGTAGAGGCACAAAGTCAAAAAAAGTGAGACGCCTTATTTAATTATACGTCAGGAGAAACAATCATTTCAAATCGCATTTCGTTCCGTTACCCCTCATAATACAAAAGGAGGGGGTGGGGTGGGGGGTGGACTTAATGCCCACCTTTGTATAATATTGTAATATAGTCACTTACTTTGGTTTTAAAATTTTGAAGAAAATATTTATTGTTTTTAATGAATTCTTCCACCAGATTCCATACACGTTTTTAATTTTTCAGGTAACTTTAATACAAAAATTTGTCACTTTTCTCAATGAATGTCGTATTCAATATTCCAGGTTCATGAATTTACTTACACATCAGTATCTCTTTAAAAAGTATGTTGAGAGTACAATTCAAGAGCAATGAATGAAATTTGTTTTTACTTTTTTTGTGATGGTCATAAAGTCGGTAGTACACGTCACTGAAAATGTGGTGAGACTCCTAAGATGGTGCTAACAGTTATTTTCAGGGTCTTCACTCTACTGACACGTCTTTAAAAAATGTGCCGTTAACATAGTACAACAATTAACTAATTTATTTTTTTGGGAGTGGGCATAAAGTATTTCCCCCCCCCCTTCTCCCCCCGACCCCCACCGTCCTCTTTCCCCCCTTGTCCCCCTTCGGTAATGGAAAATGCCTTGTTATTGCTAGGGTTCATATCCATAGTTTTGAGACTCTTATTACTTCAATGAAAAATTAGTTTTCTGGCACAAAAAACAGCTAAATGTAATGAAATCAATCTTCAACTTGTTACAAATTCTTATAAAAACGAATTATGTGTTATAGTAGACGCATGGATAAGGTATGCTTCGACACACAAAAGTTATACACTCGGGAGAAAGGTGCAGTCGATTTGGTGTCTGTGTTCTAGGTGGCACAGTACTCAGATGTTGACAGAACTCTTAGATGCTCAATGACTGCTTACCTCCTGCCTACTACCGTTGCCCAGTGCTGTTACTGCAGTATATGGGTTTCTTCAGTTTTTGCTGAGTGGGGAAGGAAGAATTCGTGTTGGTCGCCGGTCATTTCTTGTCGGACTGTTGTTGAGCAACGTTGCGGATCTCTACGGGGAC
Organism: Schistocerca nitens; assembly: GCF_023898315.1. NCBI lineage: Eukaryota > Metazoa > Arthropoda > Insecta > Orthoptera > Acrididae > Schistocerca > Schistocerca nitens. The sequence goes on along the minus strand of NC_064619.1, from coordinate 582,335,707 downwards.
TCTCCTATTGTTGAGAACAGTGGCGGGTCGTGATTTGTATTTACTCTTAAGAGCCCCACACACGAGTGACGCATCGCAGCGATCTGTCGGATGCGCAGCTGGTTGCTCTGTAAATCGCACGTCTGTCGCCAAATAGCGTATCGCTGATTGTACGGAAATCCGAGGCAATCTGATGTATCGCATACGACTCGTGTGCACAATATGGCTGCCGAATGGTCAGCAGCGGTGTGTGGCGATATGGCTGCGAGCAGTTTCTCTACTTATTAAGCGTAGTTCTGTAGTTTGGTTTCGTTTCGTTTTGCCCACACTAAGTAAGATCTTCATGTTCCAATTAACTTTTATTCAGGGACCACGAGCTACTCTGAGAAATTGCCATTTGTTAGAAGTTATACATCTTCCGGTTTTGCAGTGATTAGCATTTAGAAGCGTGTTTCTAGTAATATAACGGTACACTGCACTTCATCTGATGATTTTGAGTTATGTACGAAACAGTTACACGTAATACTAAAGTTTTTAACTTCTGAACAGAATGACGTACAGGCACCGCAATTTAAATATTCAGGGCAAATCTATCACACAGCTAGGCTCAAATCCCATATCATTTCATATAATCAGTCTGTCACGCCTAAAATTTCTAACAAAAGTTATGATAATCGACAGTGGCGCTATTGATAATGTTTCTACAGATTGCGAATCAAATTGGGTGCTGTAACTACTTCAGTTAAACAGAAAGGACAATGAATGAAAAAGGAATTGAGGAATAATAAACTAAAAACGAGTTATATTAAGTGACTAAAAAGATGCACACAACCCATTTAGAGTCAGTAATAAATGAAATGTTACAGATAGGGCAACGTATAGTCCCAAGAAAAGCCTTTTAGTTCGCGTTTTTTTTTTTTTTTTGTTTATTTTTTCCAAGTACGGTACTAGTGGGGATACAGAGATCAACTGCGATTGTTGCTAAACATAGCAGCTCTTTTTACCTAGCATAACTACCCTACGTAGTGGCCGAGTGGCGTTCGTTATACATGTTTAAATTGCTTGGAAATTTCGCTCATCTGCGACGGGTCCGAGGCGAGTGACTGATTGCAGCGATATCGCAAGCGACGGATCACTGCTATATACACACATCAAAAAAAGTTTTGCATCACCCCTGCTCCCAGAACTCTTGAAGATAGACTTTGACTGTGGATATTGTATCAGAGACACAGTCCCTTTGACTGTTCAGAGATGTCACTAAACCCGCCCAAAGATGTAGACAACCATGCATGAGAAGCGTGTATTAGACGGAGTCCGACAGCCGATCAGTTCCAGTCATTCCACCAGGAAGGAGTTACAAGGCTCGTGTTGTCTGTAGTCCAATCACGCCTAGACGGTCAATACCGCAGTTCGATCGCGCCCGCATTGCTACTTTGTGCCAGGAAGGGCTCTCGAAAGGGAAGTGTCCAGGCGTCTCGGAGTGAACCAAAACGATGTTGTTCGGACATGGAGGAGATACAGAGAGACAGGAACTGTCGATGACATGCATCTCTCAGACAGCCCAAGGGCTACTGCTACAGTGGATGTCCGCTACCCATGGATTATGGCTCGGAGGAACCCTGACATCAACGCCACCGTGTTGAATAATGCTTCTCGTGGAGCCACAGGACGTCGTGTTACGACTCAAACTGTGCACAATAGGTTGCATGATGCGTAGCTTCTCCCCCGACATCCATGGCGAGGTCCACCTTTACAACCACGATACCATGCAGCGCGACACAGATGGGCTCAACAACTTGCCTAATGGACCGCTCAGGATTGGCATCACGTTCTCTTCACCGCTTAGTGCCGCATATGCCTTCAACCAGACAATCGTCGGAGACGTGTTTGGAGGCAACCCGGTCAGGCCGAACGCCTTAGAGACACCGTCCTGCGATTGCAGCAAGGTGGAGGTTCCCTACAGTTTTGGGGTGGCATTACGTGGGGCCGACGTAGGCCGCTGGTGGTCATGGAAGGCGCCGTAATGACTGTACGATACGTGAATGCCATCCTCCGACAGATAGTGCAGCCATATCGGCAGCATATTGGCGAGGCATTCGTCTTCATGGACGACAATTCGCGCCCCCATCATGCACATCTTGTGAACGACGTCCTTCAGGATAACGACATCGCTCGACTAGAGTGGCCAGCATGTTCTCCAGACATGAACCCTGTGGAACATGCCTGGGATAGATTGAAAACAGCTGTTTATGGACGAAGTAACCCACTAACCACTCTGAGGGATCTATGCTGAATTGTCCTTGAGGTGTGGAACAGTCTGGACCAACTGTGCCTTGATGAACTTGTGGATAGTATGCCACGACGAATACAGGCATACATCAGTGCAAGAGGACGTGCTACTGGGTATTAGAGGTACTGGTGTGTACAGCAGTCTGGACCACCACCTCTGCAGGTCTTCATGGATGACAATTCGCACCCCCATCGTGCACATCTTGTGAATGACTTTCTTCAGGATAACGACATCGCTCGACTACAGTGGCCAGCATGTTCTCCAGATATGAACCCTATCGAACATGCCTGGGACAGATTGAAAACAGCTGTTTATGGACGAAGTCACCCACCAACCATTCTGAGGCATCTATGTTGAATCGCCCTTGAGGAGTGGAACAGTCGAATACAGGCATGCATCAATGCAAGAGGACGTGCCACTGGGTATTAGAGGTACCAGTGTGTACAGCAGTCTGGACCACTACCTGTGAAGGTCTCGCTGTATGGTGGTACAATAAGCAATGTATATTTTTAATGAGCAATAAAAAGGGTGGATATGATGTTTATGTTAATCTCTATTCCAATTTCCTGTACAGGTTCCGGAACTCTCGGAACCGAGGTGATGCAAAACTTTTTTTGATGTGTGTATATCCCAAGTACAAGCTACCATTTCACCGCAATTACAGTACCTCATTGCGTGAGAATGACCATCAGAAAGCAACTTCAGTGCATTCACAACAGGCTGTCACACCAGTCGACCATATCAAAATGCGGGGGCAGCGAGACAGCCAAAAGCCAATAACAGGGTCAGAAACAGAATACTTTGATCACCGTTTAACTGGACTCGCAAAGGCACGAGACAGCCAGCACAGGCCTATGGTTGGACCGTACCCACTACCTCCAAAAGTATAGGCTAGCAGGCATGCCTACACTCGACTAGTCAAAGGCTGTAATATATTAAGCAGTCGATAATCTGATACGGAATATTTTTGCAACAGGCTTGTGACTCAGGATGGGGTGCTGCAAGAGCGCTATTGTGCATCGCAAGATCTCTGTTCTCAGCAGTCCCAAAAAACCTATGTTCCAGTACCAGTGGTGAAACGAACTACTTACCTCCGAAAGATCATGGGATTTATAACGTATTACAAGCATATTGACGCTATCTCTTCCTGTAGACTATCCGTGATTGAAACAAAATAGGAAGGACAGGGGGCGAGAAATAATCATGGTACTACATGTATTGTCCTTTAGGTATAGAATGGTGTCCAAGGGATTGAAGATTGAGACATAACCATTCATTTTAGTCCTGCAAATAACAGTTATTTAGGTCATCGACCTAATGTTAGTTTCATGTACTTCTTCAGTTCTATCGCTTGCCAACTAAATCTCTTCATTTCGGGATAGTTGTCACGTCGCACGTCATAACCATCTGCCTTACATTGTCATGTCTAGGCTTATCTCGATGATTCTTCCCGTCCGTTATCCCTTCAACCACAATTTTCCGCCAAGACTGGTGCAATACAGGGCGAAACATGTCGGAGCCACGCGCTGCGACCTGCTTCGTAATTCACTTGTTTATGAGCTTAACGTTCCTCAATGGTCGATAGACAAGTTGCAAAGATGATAGCACCAGTTCGTATGTCATATCTTTGTGATCTCTAATACTTGCGCCAGTACGAGCCAATGGGAAGTCCAACCGCCGAAACCCCTTTTTTCCGAGATGCTCTGAACAACGAAGTGGGATCGCGTTCTGGGTAGTTAATGGGAAGGTTTCGGTGTTTCAGCACGCTCTTTACTGCAAACGCTAATTGCGTATTTCATTCATTTCGTTCATGTCATTTCGTTCATGGTTCTCATGTTTCAAGTACATAGTTCATCTAAAGTACACTACTGGCCATTAAAATTGGTACACCAATAAGAAATGCAGATGATAAACATGTATTCATTGGACAAATATATTATACTAGAACTGACATGTGATTTCATTTTCACGCAATTTGGGTGCATAGATCCTGAGAAATCAGTACCCAGAACAACCACATCTGGCCGTAATAATGGCCTAGGTACGCCTGGGCATTGAGTCAAACAGAGCTTGGATAGCGTGTACAGGTAGAGCTGCCCATGCAGCTTCAACACGATACCACGGCTCACCAAGAGTAGTGACTGGTGTATTGTGACGAGCCAGTTGCTCGGCCACCATTGACAAGACATTTTCAATTGGTGAGAGATCTGGAGAATGTGCTGGCCAGAGCAGCAGTCGAACAGTCTCTGTATCCAGAAATGCCCGTACAGGAACTGCAACATGCGGTCGTGCATTATCCTGGTGAAATGTAGGGTTTCTCAGGGATCGATTGAAGGGTAGAGCGCCGGCTGAGGTGGCCGAGCGGTTCTAGGCACTACAGTCTGGAACCGCGAGACCGCTACGGTCGCAGGTTCGAATCCTGCCTCTGGCATGGATGAGTGTGATGTCCTTAGGTTAGTTAGGTTTAAGTAGTTCTAAGTTCTAGGGGACTTATGATCTCAGAAGTTAAGTCCCATAGTGCTCAGATCCAGTTTGAAGGGTAGAGCCACGGGTCGTAACACATCTGAAATGTAACGTCCACTGTTCAAAGTGCCGTCATTGCGAACAAGAGGTGACCGAGACGTGTAACCAATGGCACCCCATACCATCACACCGGTTGATACGCCAGTATGACGATGACGAATATACGCTTCCAATGTGCGCGATGCTCAGCAAACACGGATGCGACCAGCATGATGCTGTAAACAGAACCTGGATTCATCCAAAAAAATGACGTTTTGCCATTCGTGCACCCAGGTTCGTCGTTGAGTACACCATCGCAGGCGCTCCTGTCTGTGATGCAGCATCAGGGGTAACCGCAGTCATGGTCTCCGAGCTGATAGTCCATGCTGCTGTAAACGTCGTCGAACTGTTCGTGCAGATGGTTGTTGTCTTGCAAACGGCCCCGTCTGTTGACTCAGGGATCGAGACGTGGCTGCATGAGCTGTTACAGCCATGCGGATAAGATGCCTGTCATCTCGACTGCTAGTGATACGAGGCCGTTGGGATCCAGCACGGCGTTCCGTATTACCCTCCTGAACCCACCGATTCCATATTCTGCTAACAGTCTTTGGATCTCGACCAACGCGAGCAGCAATGCCGCGATACGATAAACCGCAATCGCGATGGGCTACAATCCGACCTTTATCAAAGTCGGAAACGTGATGGTACGCATTTCTCCTCCTTACACGAGGCATCACAACAACGTTTCACCAGGCAACGCCGGTCAACTGCTGTTTGTGTATGAGAAATCGGTTGGAAACTTTCCTCATGTCAGCACGTTGTAGGTGTCGCCACCGGCGCCAACCTTGTGTGAATGCTCTGAAAAGCTAATAATTTGCATATCACAGCATCTTCTTCCTGTTGGTTAAATTTCGCGTCTGTACCACGTCATCTTTGTGGTTTAGCAATTTTAACGGCCAGTAGTGTAATTTTGCAACTCGTTTGTCTGATGATGTATTACAGGGCTCTGTAATTCCTTTGTGAGGTACTAGAATCGACGTTTACATGTGTGTGTCTACGTTCAGTTCCAGTTGGAAATATTTTTTAGCTTTCATTACAGGTATAGTTGGTTAATTAAGCGACATATTTATTAGTAAACTATACTGTATTAAGGCGCTACAAATTTTGTATTATTTGTACCCCAACATTATAGAAATTTTCTGAGATTTTTCGTTCTCGCATTCATTGAAGTAGAGAGGTTTCTTTTGTCCTCCCTTGTAGAATCACGCATTCATGATGATACGAGATGGCATCATGGCACCTAACCCTATTTTCATGCCCAGTTTGTTTAAGAATTAGAGCTCCTACACGTTTACCAGTGCACCAGCTTATTTTTCATAAGATTTTTCAGAAATCGGGTAAAGATGCCTTGAGGCAGTTGCTGAGACGGTGCTTTGAATTTTTAAATGATATCTGTAACAAACGACAAGGACATTTCTCGTCACGAATCAAGCCTATTAACTTAATACTCAGTACAGATTTGGCCTTTGTTTAGGCACCAGTTATGCGTAATATTCAATCAGTGTTACTTGGAAATAGTTTGCAGTAAACAAACCCTTTGCGTTTAAGAAGGTTCTATCAAGTCTTTATAAAGGTTGTACGAGTCATATTTGCATTATTCAGCGTTGCACATTTGAAAATTGATAACATTCAGTGTGAAACTTACTCAAATGTTATTTGCGCGTGCATTAATGCTTTTACAAAGTGGTACTCTTTGAAGGGTTATTTAGAAATATGGACCCAATTTAATTACTTTTATTTCATGAAAGGTACATTGGATGTGAGAAATGTGCAAACAGTTGGAAAGCAGAGGATCTAAAGTTTCGATCAACAGCTCAATGATATGACTCTCACTCTTTCCCACTGAGATTTCCTGATCTCACGCCGCATGACTTTGTCTTGTGGGGCTTTGGAAACCAGACAGTTTGCACTCAACCTCTACCAACAAGTATGACCAACTGCGAAACCGCATGAGACCTGCTTTGAACTCAGCAATACGATAGATGATTCTTCTCGAATGGGACGCATTCGGCTACCACACAGATGTTTGCCGTGCATCGCGTGGAGGACACACCGAACAACTGAGTTGCGTCTTAAGCTTTAAGAGTTACTGTTTTCGTCTCTACACAGATTTTCATATGCAATTTACATTTCAAGAAGTAGAAATTAATTAAATCCTATCTATCTATTTAATAACCATTGAAGCGATCAATCATTCGCTGTCTTCGATACATTATATTTTGCGTATTATCCTTGCACAGGGCCATCCTAATCTTCTCTGTATCCTTTCAATTTTAGTATACGTACCGCCAAAGCGAATGCAGATTGATTACGATCTTTATTAGCTAGTTCTTTCCTTCTTCGCTTGTCGCAGAACGTCTTCATTCCTGATGCGAACAGCCAGCGATATGATGTTGAAAACTCCTGTAACGCTATTTTTCAGAAGCTTCTAATTTTTTCATTGTGTCTTCTTCATTTCACAGCCATAGAGAACTGCGATCCAACGAGACGAGTGAGGAGTCGTGAAGCTGTAACACTAAATCCTTTCATTCCTTACCTTACAAATCTGTCAAATTGAGGGAAATATCAAAAATTAATAAGAGTCGTCGCTTTATGTCCATAACACAGAAGGTGAAATTTGCTTAAATACTTTCACTCTGATCAGAGAAGAGGCTAATGTTATCTGAAAAAACGCATTTGGAGCTTCATCATACGAGGTGTACTTTTTGCTGGGAACAGAAAAGCTTAGCCGTGGGCCTGTTTCGGGACCGTCTATGATTTACAACGCTAGGAGGGTCAAACTGAGTCTAGCTGAGATACGGAGATTACCGCCGACCCTGAACACATGGTGTGTTGCTTTCGCTGCTATTCAATTGAAAGCAAAAAACTGAATCTTGATTTGAGAAGCGCTGCAAGAGTACTCGAGTCCCCTCAACGCGCTGTGAAATTACAGAGCGCCTGCTGGCCGTGCTAAGGAGATAGGAATCTGGTCTACAGGTTACGGTGAGCACCGTTCCTATACATGCGTGCGTTGCACGGGCTCAAGGGCGTGCCACCTTACCGTTGCATCTGACCGAAATAAGACTTAGAGAGAGAAAATACGTAGCAAACATATATTTCTTTCTGTCAGACGCAACGGTATAATTCGGACAGACCTTTTACAAAGCCCGTTAAATCAGTATATCAGTTCTTCTTGTTTGTCTTCTTCTTCCTCTTCGGGCACATTCATGTCATATGCTCTGACCTCGGATTGCCGAACTACTGGATGCTATGAGGGTATTTTCTATTTCTTTCTTGTTCATCCATTATCATTTCCTGAATTTTGTTCCTAAATAAATTCCGGTTGTAAGTATCCTTTACGAACACCGACGGACACGAATCCCAACACCAAGAAATAATTAATGCAGAGTAATGAAATTTCGGGAGCATATTTGTGTAGATACGAGGGTAATCCCAAAAGTAAGGTCTCCTGTTTTTTTATAAGTACATAGACCTGTTTATTTCTACAATGGTTTACATCAGTTGACAGCTTGAACATTTAGCTATTTTTCGACATAATCACCATTTCTGTCGATGAATTTTTGTAGACGCCGTGGCAGTTTTTGTATGCCCATGTCACACCAGCTCGCCGCCATGCTCTTCAGAAAGTTATGAACCTCTTCTTCCACTTCGTCGTCGGAGCTGAATCGCTAGGACCACAGTTAACGCTGACAGGTACTGTGAGACTCTGAAAAAACTCTAACGGGCAATTCAGAACCGGAGAAGAGGAATATTGAGCAAGGGTGTCACATTCTCCATGACAACGTTCGCCCACACATTGCTCGGCAAACCGTTGCCCTCCTGCAACAGTTTCAGTGGAACATAATCACCCACCTACCCTATAGTCCTGACTTGGTGCCCGGTGACTAAGACCTGTTCCCTAGGTTAAAAGAACATTTGGCCGAAAAGCGTTTCAGCTCCGACGACGAGGTGAAAGAAGAGGTTCATAACTTTCTGAACAGCATGGCGGCGAGCTGGTATGACATGAGCATACAAAAACTGCCACAGCGTCTACAAAAATGCATCGACAGAAATCTTGAGTATGTCGAAAAATAGCTAAATGTTCAATCTGTAAGCTGTTGCAAACCATTGTAGAAATAAACAGGTTCATATACTTATAAAAAATAGGAGACCTTACTTTTGGGATTACCCTCGTATTATATTTATGCATTTAACGTTGCAGCATTACAGGTTAACGTGAGTGCCAGAAAAACTATTGCAAATGTGAAATGCTGGTACATTAATAACCGGAGTCCCATGCCTGTTTTCGAATCCTACCTCGGGCATGGATGTGTGTGATGTCCTTAGGTTAGTTAGGTTTAAGTAGTTCTAAGTTCTAGGGGACTAATGACCACAGCAGTTGAGTCCCATAGTGCTCAGAGCCATTTGAACCATTTGAACCCATGCCTGTTGCACTTAATATCGAACGAGGACTTCTCTGTACGGGTGAGGAGAAAGAAATGCATTCCTGAAAAAATTAAATTAGTTGACATCTAATATAAGTTTTAATTTAGGAAGTCTGTGCAGTATAAGCAGATCAGTCGAGAAGAGAATGGAAGCTTCTGATTGTGGTGCTACAGGGGAAAGCTGAAGAAATTATTAATAAGCAGTTACTAAATCGAACTGAGGGAAAAAGTAATTTATTGCAAGTTGGGGAGGGGGGGGGGGATTGGAAGGACTTAAGGAGTGAGGCAAAGGCTTGAGTTAGGTAAGCAGGTTCAAACGGATGTAGGCTTGCGTAGGATAGACTAGCGTGGAGATCTGCATCAACCAGTCTTCAGACTGAAGGCCACAACAACAACATATCGAGTGTTTTTATTAGTAATTGTGAGGTGCAATTTCTCCTTGTGTTTCAGTGAATATCTGCAATCTGTATATCATCCGAATTAAATATTACTCGTGACATATTCTCGCGCCACGACGGAAATCATCGAATTCTTCCTTATTACAAAAATCTTTTTAAAGAGAAATTGTGTATGTCCATTCTATACAGAGGTATCACATTAACGTAATTCGCTCTTCGGATACTGACATGTTTTAAGAAGGAATGTGAAACTCTAGAATAGCCATTGTATAGGGTAGCTATGTTTTGCAGCAGACAGACAGACAGCACGTCGCGAACCTATACACTTTTTAACGTTTGTATGCTGTTCGGAAGAATTAGAGGAGCATGTGAATCAGCGTCCAGTTTTGGTACATGCGGCATCTGTGATCCTGTTGGATGGCTCGAGATCTTCCCTTTCAATGTATGCAACAGTTAAAATCATTCACTATTTGTTGGCTGTGTCATGCACTACAATGCGAGGTGACCCCGCAGAAAGAATTGAGGTGTCCCAGTGTTTTCTAGTAAAGTACACATACGACAATCATTTGTGGACGTTGTATTCAACCAAGCATATGCATTGCGACATCTCAATACATTGCAAGTTGCAAGAGCGGTCTATTTGATCCAAAAAGGACTGACTTTCTCTCCTGTTGCTGCAGATGCCAAAGTCTCTCCATTTGTCATCCATAGGTTGTGGACACGCCACAGGGAGACAAGGAGGTACACAAGGCGCCGATGCATTACAGCCGCACGTGAAGACCGATATCCAGCCATCTCTGCGTTGCGGCGTCGCACGTATACCGCCAGAACACTGCAAGATGATCTCAGAAGGCCCACTGGAGCCGCTGTGTCCCATCAGACTGTAATGAACAGGTGACGAGAAAGCACCGTACGGTCCAGACGTTATGTCCGAGTACTCTACTTGACAACACATGCAGCTCGCCTTCAGTTCTGTCTCTCCCGTGTCAACTACCACATTATCGACGACGAAACGTGTCATTCACAGACGAGTCCTGATATCCTCTGATGCAAGGTAAAGGCCATGTTGATGAGTGAAAACCTGTGGTAAGCGTGACCTTCCAGACGCTGTCCAGGAAATCGACAGGTTTCCAAGGTTCTGCTATGTGGTGGGGAGGCATCAATGTTGACAGTAATAAGGATCTTGTCGTTGTCCATGGTCGCCTCACCACCACGCAGTAAATTGAACGGATCGTGTTGAGCCATGTAGTGCATGCAGCACACGGTGGTGGCCACGAATTCCTTCTAATGCCAGGGCCCATGTGGTGGACTTTAGCAGGGGTGTCTGGCGAAGCCTGGACATTGAAGTAACGGAATGGCAGTCGGTGAGTCCCGACCTAGACCCCAACGTGCACATGTGGGACATGCTTGACAGACGTGTCCGTGGTCGTCCTGTTCCATAACACACTCAAAGAAATCTCATGGGCTCTCATTGAAGAAAGGGAACAAATAACACAGGGTGACCTCCATGGGCTTATAACGGGCATGTCAAGTTGGTGTCAGGAAATGATAAACATTCACAGAGACCACTGAAGTCTCAAAGTCCATTGAAGAGCACTCAGGAATACAGGATTAATGATTGCTCCCAATTTGTTTTTTCGATAGCTGTCTGACATTTCAGTTTTTTTATGTAAGGAATCAAGGATTTATTGAAGTTTTGTTGTGTACTTAGTTTGTGAAAGATAAGGGTATAATTTCGTAGCCGGCCGTTGTGGCCGAGCAGTTCTAGGCGCTTGAGTCCGGAACCACGCTGCTGCTACGGTCGCAGGTTCGAATCCTGCCTCGGGCATGGATGTGTGTGATGTCCTTAGGTTAGTTAAGTTTAAGTAGTTCTAAGTCTAGGAGACTGATGACCTCAGATTTAAGTCCCATAGTGCTGAGAGCCATTTGAACATAATTTCGTAACATATGCAGTTCTGAATTACTGATCAATTGAGTATGGCAGGCGCCAAAAACTAACTTTTCCCTTATTCTTTAGAACGGTGTAGGTGTTTCGTTTATTTTACTGCTGTTCAGGTGTAAGTACCGACGTCATTTAGATTTTGAGTAACTGCTGGAGCTGTTGGTGGCTTGTGACCGTCAAAAGTACGGAAGAATCCTGGGCCCAAACGACGGTATTCTCCGAGAAAGGTACGCGCACTGAGGTTGGGTAGGAAGGTCAGGTGGATGTTTCAGAGGGAATATGATTGGTCATTGCTTTCATGATGGTTTGCCACAAGAAATCAGTCTTATATTTAATTTTGGCGCAATTTGGGACGCTGATATTGCGGCTTTCGGCCAGGATAAGAATATGGTTTGTCATGCAGCATACCATTTTAATGCACAGTAGCCATTCGACCCTTGGTTTTCAGACGAGCCTCGTAACTTGAAACAAGCTTCCACGTTCAAAAACAAGTATGCGCGCTGAATTAATTTTCCTGACATTGGATACACCAGTTTCTTTCTTCTTCTTCCTTGCTTTTAACCCGTTATGGTCTGCCCCAGTAGCTGAGTGCCGGCACGGTAGCTCAGCGTGTTCGGTCAGAGGGTTAGCTGTCCTCTGTAATAAAAAAACTGAGTTGTTCGATCGACAACGAACTTAAACGAATGTCTTACGACGTCCGCCCCGAGCAGATTGAACGGACAAACAAAACAAAACAAAACAAAACAAAAGTGGTCAGCGCGACAGAATGTTAATCCTAAGGGCCTAGGTTCGATTCCCGGCTAGGTCGGAGATTTTATCCGCTCAGGGACTGGGTGTTGTGTTGTCCTAGTCATCATCATTTCATCCCCATAGACGCGCACGTCACTGAAGTGGCGTCAAATCGAAAGACTTGCATCTGGCGACCGGTCTACCCGACGGAAGGCCCTAGTCACACGACCCGTTATAGAGGGTACACTGTTTTGCAAGATTTAGCAAATTTATTTTATTTCAAATTAGGCCTTTCCGTCTCCATAGTCTTCAGTTGACCTAAAGAATGGAAATCGAATGCGCCATCTGTTTGTAAATAGCGTGAAATTATTTCTGTTTGTTATTGTATCTGTACATATTAAAGTCTACCTTCGGGTTTTTTCTGTGTGTACCTGAAGGACAATCTCCGAAACCCAATTAGGGATTCTGTGTGTACCTGAAGGATAATCTCCGAAACCCAATTAAGGATCCTGATACGGTTTTCACTGGTAGATAGACTGATTCACGAGGAAAGATCGTGTGTATTTTTATAGTCATAAAATTATGAGTGCAATAAATGAATTATTATCCATTCCGTAGTAATAGTCGTTTGGAATGACATCTTGCGGCGATGTTGAGAGCTACAACCTGATCAGCCACACAGGAGGCGATACCTAGTGGGAAAAGAAGTAAGCAGCCGTCGCAACTCCAGAGAATGGCGAAGCTTGACCAGAATCATACATAGTAATCTGTACACAGTGTATTATAAAGTAAGTAGCTGACCCATCGAGGCTTCGCGTGGGTGACATTTACTCTCTACAGTGGGGCGACTTGTTTATAACATGTAGTAATACAACAAACCGAGCGAGGTGGAGCAGTGGTTAGCACACTGGACTCGCATTCGGGAGGACGACGGTTCAATCCCGCGTCCGGCCATCCTGATTTAGGTTTTCCGTGATTTCCCTAAATCGCTTCAGGCAGATGCCGGGATGGTTCTTTAGAAAGGGCACGGCCGATTTCCTTCCCCATCCTTCCGTAATCCGAGCTTGTGCTCCGTCTCTAATGACCTCGTTGTCGACGGGACGTTAAACAGTAATCTCCTCCTCCTAATACAACAAATTTTCCTCGTGTATCAATATATACACTCCTGGAAATTGAAATAAGAACACCGTGAATTCATTGTCCCAGGAAGGGGAAACTTTATTGACACATTCCTGGGGTCAGATACATCACATGATCACACTGACAGAACCACAGGCACATAGACACAGGCAACAGAGCATGCACAATGTCGGCACTAGTACAGTGTATATCCACCTTTCGCAGCAATGCAGGCTGCTATTCTCCCATGGAGACGATCGTAGAGATGCTGGATGTAGTCCTGTGGAACGGCTTGCCATGCCATTTCCACCTGGCGCCTCAGTTGGACCAGCGTTCGTGCTGGACGTGCAGACCGCGTGAGACGACGCTTCATCCAGTCCCAAACATGCTCAATGGGGGACAGATCCGGAGATCTTGCTGGCCAGGGTAGTTGACTTACACCTTCTAGAGCACGTTGGGTGGCACGGGATACATGCGGACGTGCATTGTCCTGTTGGAACAGCAAGTTCCCTTGCCGGTCTAGGAATGGTAGAACGATGGGTTCGATGACGGTTTGGATGTACCGTGCACTAGTCAGTGTCCCCTCGACGATCACCAGTGGTGTACGGCCAGTGTAGGAGATCGCTCCCCACACCATGATGCCGGGTGTTGGCCCTGTGTGCCTCGGTCGTATGCAGTCCTGATTGTGGCGCTCACCTGCACGGCGCCAAACACGCATACGACCATCATTGGCACCAAGGCAGAAGCGACTCTCATCGCTGAAGACGACACGTCTCCATTCGTCCCTCCATTCACGCCTGTCGCGACACCACTGGAGGCGGGCTGCACGATGTTGGGGCGTGAGCGGAAGACGGCCTAACGGCGTGCGGGACCGTAGCCCAGCTTCATGGAGACGGTTGCGAATGGTCCTCGCCGATACCCCATGAGCAACAGTGTCCCTAATTTGCTGGGAAGTGGCGGTGCGGTCCCCTACGGCACTGCGTAGGATCCTACGGTCTTGGCGTGCATCCGTGCGCCGCTGCGGTCCGGTCCCAGGTCGACGGGCACGTGCACCTTCCGCCGACCACTGGCGACAACATCGATGTACTGTGGAGACCTCACGCCCCACGTGTTGAGCAATTCGGCGGTACGTCCACCCGGCCTCCCGCATGCCCACTATACGCCCTCGCTCAAAGTCCGTCAACTGCACATACGGTTCACGTCCACGCTGTCGCGGCATGCTACCAGTGTTAAAGACTGCGATGGAGCTCCGTATGCCACGACAAACTGGCTGACACTGACGGCGGCGGTGCACAAATGCTGCGCAGCTAGCGCCATTCGACGGCCAACACCGCGGTTCCTGGTGTGTCCGCTGTGCCGTGCGTGTGATCATTGCTTGTACAGCCCTCTCGCAGTGTCCGGAGCAAGTATGGTGGGTCTGACACACCGGTGTCAATGTGTTCTTTTTTCTATTTCCAGGAGTGTATATACACCACTCAAAAGAATTAGGGAAACATGACCTTGGGCGTCTGCTGCACTCCACTGAGCAGTAACTGACACTGAACCAAATTGCATCTTTATCTTTTACATATTAAGCACACAACAAATCACCAGTATATCTTCAATCGTTTACATAAAAAAAAAAAAACAGAACTGCCCTACAGGTGTCGACAACAAAGTGGAAACAACCATCATACTGCGTGCTTTTAATTAGTCTCTAAGAGCATGAATAACGTTTATTACCACCTGATGCCTACGTGGCATCCTCCGCATACGCCAACTGGGGTCACCCTGAGGTATCCGGTCCCATTCGTCAATGAGAGCGCTCAGAGAGTCTGTGGCGGAACAGGATGACAACCACGAACGCGTCTCTCAAGCATGTCCCACATATGCACGATGTAGTTCAGGTCGGGAGTCACCGACGGCCGTTCGATTACTTCGAAGTCCAGGGATCGCAAGACATTCCTGCTGACGCCCACCACATATGCCCCCCGGCTGTAGAAGGAATTCAGGGCTACCGTCGTACGCTGCAGCTACCACATGGCGCAACAGGGTCTGTTCGACGTACTACCCGGTGGTAAAGCGACAATGGACAACGACAAGATCTGTAAGGGAGGCACATTGAAGTCTTCCCACAATATTACAGAACCTTGGTAATTTGTGGATTTCCTGGAAAACATTTGGCAGTTACCGCTCTCCACGGATCTCCGTACACGAACACGGCCAGTACCTTGCGTCACACGTCTATGAATAACACGTTTTGTCAGTGATGAAGTTGCCAGTGGACGTGGGAACGGCAGAACTTGAAACTTCCCCTTTGAATGTAAAGAATGACTGTGCTGGTAAAACTTCTACGTTACTTGATTTTGAAACTCCAGAGTGAAACCGAGCGTACTGAGACTGTTTTCTCTTTACTTATTCTGATCATTTCTAAACTCACACACAATATTTTAGCGCAACGCAATCTGATTTTTACTAATCCCTGCAAAAGAATAGCCCTAACTAACAATAACATATACCCTTCATGAATCACTTATCTCACCAAAATCTTCGTTGCTCGAACAATTTCAATACAGCGAGCGCCAATACTGCCAGCTAAATAAAAGATTCTAACTACTGAAGGCACTAACTACTGATAGGCATATGGTTAGCAAATGAAAGATTTTGGTAGAGAACAAACAATGTATATATCATAGTAGTGTTCAAAAGTCATTATATATATATATATATATATATATATATATATATATATATATATATATATATATATATATATATTCTTGACATCCAGTTTAACAGATTTTCTTTTTCTGACGGACACACGTCCAGGTCGTCCGCTCGTATTAACATCTCAGAACTCTGGAATCTCTCTCTCCACATCCACCAATGCTGGCGGCTCACCTCCAAATGCCCAACGCTGCGGGCTGTTCACATCCAACTGGCCAACACTACACTGACGAATAACTTCCAACATCGAGTCCAACCAGCCACAGAATGCACACAGCGCAGTCGGCGATTTTAATACAGAGCGCTACGTGACGTTACCAATATAAAAACCTAAACAGCCTACTTACAAACTGAACGCGAGCTGCAAGATGATGTCGTGTCAAGCGGGGTACTCGAACAGGACGTCTGGGTCGTACGGTGCTTTCTTGTAATCTGTTCATTACAGTCTGATGGGACACAGCGGCTGCAGTGCCCATCCTTTTTGGTTATAAAAAGACCGCTCTTGCAATCTGCTCTACATTAAGAGTCTCATTGCACGTGCATGGTTGAATACAACGTCCACTATTGACATCTGTCATCTGTGTACCTCACTAGAAAATACTGGGACACCGGCACTCACTTCCTTTTGAGGGAACCCCTCACAATGTAATGCATAACACAGTCAACAGAAAGCGAACGAATTCATACATTGAAAGCAAAGATCTCGATCCATGCAATTAGAGCGCAGGACCGTCTGTATCAAAACTGCTTTAGTATACTGGTCGTTGACACACGTGTTCCCCTAATTCTTTTGAACAATGTGTATTAGTGAAAGCTATATAAAAATCCTCGCGGTAGTTCCTGAGATCAGACATAGCATCCAGACAGTAAAAGGCGGTGGGGTAAGTTAATTTATAATATGTTAAAAAGTCCTCCGCTGCGTTTTTCTCTGTCTGGGTTACGGATAGTCTCAGGAACCACTGCAGCGGTTCTGACACAGTTTTCATCAGTAGGTAGACTGATTCACGAGGAAGGTTTGTGTATATACACTCATGCTCATAATTTAAGGATAATGCTGATACATAGTGAGACAACGCTCTGGTAGGCGGTTTGCGGGTTTAAATCACCTCGGGGTATGACCATGCGGTGCATTTGACCTGCGGTCGTCGCACGGTGGCGCTGGCAGCAGTCCACATACGCAGAGGCGTGTTGGTGCATGTCAGAGTATGATGCAGCGAATAAGTGTGCAGACGTTTTCAGATGTGCTAATGGTGACTGTGTGTTGAAAATGGCTCAAAGAACACATATTGATGATGTTATGAGGAGTAGAATACTAGGGCGACTGGAGCCTGGTCAAACACAAAATGTCGTAGCACAGGCCCTCCGTGTGCCACAAAGAGTGATCTCAGGATTATGGCAACGATTCTAGCAGATAGAAAACTTGTCCAGGCGCTACAGTACGGAACGTCCACAGTGTACAAGACCACAAGAAGACCGATATTTCACCACCAGTGCCCGCAGACAGCCACGGAGTACTGCAGGTAACCTTACTCGGGACCTTACCACAGTCACTGGAACAGTTGTCTGCAGACAACTCAACAGACATGGTTTATTCGCCCAGAGACCTGCAAGATGCATTCCACTGACCCCTGATCACAGGAGAGCCTGTAAAGCCTGGTGTCAAGAACACAGTACATGGTCATTGGAATAGTGGTCCCAGGTTATGTTCACGGACGAGTCCAGGTATAGTCTGAACAATGATTCTCGCCGGGTTTACATCTGGCGTGAACCAGGAACCAGATTTATTTATTTAATCGTGTCCAAGCCATAGACAACCCACATATTACATATACACACAAATATAAATACAATACACATATGTATAAATAAAACAAACCCAAAATGGGGAGTCACATTATAATATAAAGACAAACATAGTATATATATCATATCACGTCCCGCCAAAATTCAGCGCATTTAACTGCCACTGCCGTAGCGTTTGCCAGATCTTCTTTCCTGCACACTTCTCCCATGCTGCTGCATTCCAGGAGGTGGTCCATTGTTTGTGTCTGTCCGCACTGGCACGTGTCCGTCCCGTCTCGGTATCCCCATTTACACATGTTTACGTTGCATCTGCCCACTCCAGTTCGTAGGCGGTTGAGGGTTCTCCATAATGGCCATTTTAGTTCATTTCCAGAGGCCAATTGTTCGTTGGGTGAGATTAGATGTGCCTGGTCTCCCGTAGGTAATGTTGCTTGCCATTTTGACAATCTGACCTTTTGTTTTGAGGTTTCGAGCGATTGAACTGAGGTGAGGAAACTCCGTCTTGATTTTAGACGTGTGTGTGGAGGGTTTTGTCCGAAGAGAGGATGGCGCTGGTCGCGCAGCTGCTTGAGGCGCTCTGCTTCGCTTGCTATAGCTCGTCTGATGCTGGCTGGAGCTATGCCACTAAGCAAGTAAAGTTGGCTATGTTGGGTGGAGCTATGCCACTAAGCAAGTAAAGTTGGCTAACCGGGGTGGGTCTTAGGCATCCCGTGATTACGCGACAGGCATCGTTCACCAGAGGATCCACTCGTTTCGCATGCGCTGATCTTTCCCAAACTGGGGCAGCGTATTCAGCAACCGAGTAGCAGAGTGCGAGTGGCGACGTACGTAAAGTATGTGGGTTGGCACCCCATTTTGTGGAGGTGAGCTTACTCAGGAGGTTGTTTCTTGTTAATAGTTTACCCCTGACCTTGTCTACATGATGTCTGTAAGTAAGTGTGCGATCAAGGGTGACGCCTAAATAACAAGGAGTGCTGCTGAACGCGATCCGTTGGTTGTTCCACGTGATGTTTAGGATATGTTTGGCGTCTCGGTTTCGAAGATGGAATAGGCAGGATAATGTTTTTGCTGCGTTCGGGCGCAGGCAGTTGGCTTCGTAGTATGGCGTTAGACCGTTGAGGGCATTCGTAAGGCTAATTTCTATGTCGTTAAAGTTCTGACCCTGCACGAATATTGCAAGATCGTCCGCGTAAGCAAAGCTCCTAGTCCCTGGTGCAACTGGTTGATCATTCACATACACTCCTGGAAATTGAAATAAGAACACCGTGAATTCATTGTCCCAGGAAGGGGAAACTTTATTGACACATTCCTGGGGTCAGATACATCACATGATCACACTGACAGAACCACAGGCACATAGACACAGGCAACAGAGCATGCACAATGTCGGCACTAGTACAGTGTATATCCACCTTTCGCAGCAATGCAGGCTGCTATTCTCCCATGGAGACGATCGTAGAGATGCTGGATGTAGTCCTGTGGAACGGCTTGCCATGCCATTTCCACCTGGCGCCTCAGTTGGACCAGCGTTCGTGCTGGACGTGCAGACCGCGTGAGACGACGCTTCATCCAGTCCCAAACATGCTCAATGGGGGACAGATCCGGAGATCTTGCTGGCCAGGGTAGTTGACTTACACCTTCTAGAGCACGTTGGGTGGCACGGGATACATGCGGACGTGCATTGTCCTGTTGGAACAGCAAGTTCCCTTGCCGGTCTAGGAATGGTAGAACGATGGGTTCGATGACGGTTTGGATGTACCGTGCACTATTCAGTGTCCCCTCGAAGATCACCAGTGGTGTACGGCCAGTGTAGGAGATCACTCCCCATACCATGATGCCGGGTGTTGGCCCTGTGTGCCTCGGTCGTATGCAGTCCTAATTGTGGCGCTCACCTGCACGGCACCAAACACGCATACGACCATCATTGGCACCAAGGCAGAAGCGACTCTCATCGCTGAAGACGACACGTCTCCATTCGTCCCTCCATTCACGCCTGTCGCGACACCACTGGAGGCGGGCTGCACGATGTTGGGGCGTGAGCAGAAGACGGCCTAACGGTGTGCGGGACCATAGCCCAGCTTCATGGAGACGGTTGCGAATGGTCCTCGCCGATACCCCAGGAGCAACAGTGTCCCTAATTTGCTGGGAAGTGGCGGTGCGGTCCCCTACGGCACTGCGTAGGATCCTACGGTCTTGGCGTGCATCCGTGCGTCGCTGCGGTCCGGTCCCAGGTCGACGGGCACGTGCACCTTCCGCCGACCACTGGCGACAACATCGATGTACTGTGGAGACCTCACGCCCCACGTGTTGAGCAATTCGGCGGTACGTCCACCCGGCCTCCCGCATGCCCACTATACGCCCTCGCTCAAAGTCCGTCAACTGCACATACGGTTCACGTCCACGCTGTCGCGGCATGCTACCAGTGTTAAAGACTGCGATGGAGCTCCGTATGCCACGGCAAACTGGCTGACACTGACGGCGGCGGTGCACAAATGCTGCGCAGCTAGCGCCATTCGACGGCCAACACCGCGGTTCCTGGTGTGTCCGCTGTGCCGTGCGTGTGATCATTGCTTGTACAGCCCTCTCGCAGTGTCCGGAGCAAGTATGGTGGGTCTGACACACCGGTGTCAATGTGTTCTTTTTTCCATTTCCAGGAGTGTATATGTTGAAAAGAGTGGGTGCGAGGACACTGCCTTGGGGTACTACATTTTTCTGGAAACGCCATCGGCTTCGCTTCCCTCCTAGGTTTACGATGAACCGTCTGTTGCTGAGAAGAGTTGATACAATTTTATATCAGCCCAAAATCATTAGTCATAGCGTATATTTTAGTGAGCAGCAGTTTGTGGTTTACAGTGTCGAATGCGGATGAGAGGTTGACAAGTACGGCTCCAGTAATTAGACGGTTTTCGTACCCATTCTCTATAAACTGGGTAAGATTCAAGATCTGTCCAGTGCAAGTTTTCCCAGGGCGAAACCCCGCCTGTTCCGGAATTATCTGATGATCAATATTAGGCACAAGTCTATTCAACAGCATGCGCTCGAACACCTTGTACAAGCAGCAAAGTAATGTTACCGGTCTGAAATTTTTTGGCTCGTCCAATGGTTTGCCGGGTTTTGGAATGGCTATGACCTTGCCCTTTCTCCAGATTTTCAGGATGTTGTTTAGCCGGATACAGGTATTGGAAAGTAGGAGCAGCCAGTTTTTCGTGTACTCGCCAAATTTAAGGATCTGTTCATTCCTAAGGTCGTCTAGCCCTGCTGCTTTGCCAGGTTTCAGAGATTTAAGTGCGGACTCTAGCTCTTCGATGGTAAATGGACGGCTGTAGTAGTTCGTGTCACTTTCGCCACTTCTTATTGGGATGGTTTTTGCTGGAGTCTTCGTTTTCCCATTAAGAACGAGTTGGTGCGCTATTTGGTTGGCTGTTACTCTTAGTGCTTCCATCTGCTGCTTAGGGTCATTATTTAGCTTCTTAATTGTCTTCCAGGCAATCCGGCTAGAATGTTTCATGTCTACCAAACCAAGGAACCAGATACCAACCCCCTAATGTCCTTGAAAGGGACCTGTATGGAGGTCGTGGTTTGATGGTGTGGGGTGGGATCATGATTGGTGCACTTACACCGCTGCATGTCTTTGACAGAGAAACTATAACAGGTCAGGTGTATCGGGACGTCATTTTGCACCAGTATATCCGCCTTTTCAGGGGTGTAGTGGGTCCCACCTTCCTCCTGATGGATGATAACGCACGGCCGCACCGAGGTAGCATCGTGGAGGAGTACCTTGAAACAGAAGATATCAGTGGGCTGCCTGTTCACCAGACCTAAACCCAATCGAGCACGTCTGGGATGCTCTCGGTCGACGTATCGCTGCACGTCTTCAAACCCCTACGACACGTAAGGAGCTCCGACAGGCACTGTTGCAAGAATGGGAGGCTATACCCCTGCGCAGGAAACAGTGGCGTTCTGTAGCACATGTGTTTCGGGACGATTTTCTCAGCTTATTACCAATACCGTGGACTTACAGATCTGTGTCGTGTGTGTTCCCTATGTGCCTATGCTATTAGCGCTAGTTTTGTGTAGTGCCACGTTGTGTGGCACCACATTCTGCAATTATCCTTAATTTATGATCTTGAGTGTAGTTTACGAGATGCATTCAGTAAGTAATGCATCACATGTTTTTCTGGAAGCAAGTTTTATTCAGGATTCCAATAAACAATAGTCCCACTGTTTTATCTACAAAACCCTATTTTTCAACGTAATCTCCGTTCAATGTGACGGCCTTACGTCACCTTTCTGGGAGGACCTGTAGGCGCTCGTAGTACTACTCTGTAGATCGATGTCGGAACCAACTTCTTGATGCATCAGTAACCCCCCGTCTAATCCACATACTATTTTATGTGGAGTGCATCCTTCATTGGACCAAACAGATGGAAGTAGAAGAGGGCGAGAACTGAACTGTAGGCTGGATGAGGAAGGACAGTTCAACGAAGTCTGGGATCTCCTATCGCGTCCACAGGCTTGTGATAAGCCTTGCGTTGTTGTGGTGAAGAAGCAGTTCCAGAATGGGATTTTCACTCTGCAGCGGAGTAGTATGCGCCGATATGAAACTTTCTGGCAGATTAAAACTGTGTGCCGCAGGAGAGCTTCCGTGAAGTTTGGAAAGTAGGAGATGAGGTAGTGGCAGAATTGAAACTGTGAGAACGGGTCGTGAGTCGTGCTTGGATAGCTCAGATGGTAGAGCATTTGCCCGCGAAACGCAAAGGTCCCGAGTTCGAGTCTCGGTCCGGCACACAGTTTTACTCTTCCAGAAAGTATCAAGAAGAAGTTCGTTTGCATTTTTGTGGCAACAAACACGCTGAAGTTGTTTTTTCTTAAGTTTTTTGGGGGTAGTACAATAGGCTTCAGTGCTGATCGTTGCATCATGAGGAAGGATACCAAACAGAATAAACCCTTCAGAATTCAAGAAGACCATTGCCATGACTTTACCAGCTGAGGGTATGGCTTTGTACTTATTCTTCGGAGGAGACGAGGTGTGGCACCACTCCATGGATTGCCGTTTTGTTTCTGGTACAAACTGATGAACGCATGTTTCATCGCCGGTGACGATGTTAGACAAGGAATTGTCACGATCAGACTCATAACGTGCAAGCACGTCTGCACAGATGGTCCTTCGTTGCTGTTTATGTTCTCTTGTTAGCCAGCAAGGAACGCAGCGGGCACACAACTTTGTATTCTCCAACTGTTAGACGAGTGTGTCAGCACACTACCAACAGAGACGTCCTGTTGTGGATATTCGACTGTGATCCATCGATCACCTCGAATGAGAGTGTCCACACGCTCCAACATTGCAGGAGTCAAAGAGGTGTGCGGCTGGCCGGCACGCCGGAGAGGTCTGCATAACCTTGTTGTGATGATGGCAGACGCGTCGCCCAACGACTCACCGTACTTTTGTTCTCTGGGAGGTATTTGTAAGCGCCTATGAATATCTGCGATGCTGTGGTTTTCCATTTAAAGAAACCCATTGGAAATGCCGTGTGGCTAGGGCCCCCCGTCGGGTAGACCGTTCGCCTGCTGCAAGTCTTTCGAGTTGACGCCACTTCGGCAACTTGCGTGTCAGAAGCCCATTGAGAGCTCTCTGGTTAGAATGCTCCTGCGTGGACGCCATTTTGAAGGCTTTGCATAGAGCCATGCCCCGTCGAAACTTTATGAAACTGTTGGGACTGAAACGGAAATATTCCACGAAGTCCCACAGCAAATTTCGCTTTTTTTTCAAACGAAGTCGGTTGATAAGAGAAATGTGTTGTATTACTTATTGAACGAATGTCGTATTACACTACACCGGACAAGTCGTCCAACCGTAGATAGAGCGCACGCAGAATAACGTGGCCGGTAGATGCAGAATGGGCGAGGCATGCATTGGGAGAACGATAATGGTGGAGGTTGAGGGCGGGAGCTACTGTTGAAATGCAGAGCGCGTTGGAGAAGTCCATCCTAAAAAGAAGCCTTCGCTCACGTTTCTTGTAAATATAATGTGGGGCTGTGTTCGTATCTCCCTCGTACCACTCTTTTTTTTTTCACAAAATGTTGAACTGCCCATGCGGTCGGTCATTGGCGTGCCTGTTCGCTGTATTCAAATTTCCGTCTGTATCGTTGTGTATGATCCGTTTAGAATAGCGAGGTGTATGGAAAGGATCTATAACGAAAGTTGATTCCGAGATCTTGTGTGTTTGCAGCGGTACCCGACAGTGGCAACCGTTGATTACAAGGCATTGAGCCTCCAGATGTACGCACATCCTTTTTGCTCCACACAAGTCTACATTTTATGACTCTTGAGTTCCGTTTTGGAAGTTTTGACTCTTCAGTTCCTTTCTTGCACCGTAGTTCACATCCGATTGTGTTGTTTTCATTTCTGTGAAAAGTCTTGTGGCATTTCGCCTGCTGTCACTATTCATCACATTTACGTTTGAGGTAATATTTGCTTATCACATGACTCGTATTCTACAATCAATGTATAGTATGAAAATTACCAAGACTACGGAAAGAGAACAGATACGTCAATAAACGGATGTACAGTTCATAATTTTGTGAAAAAAATGGGCGGAAATGAGATTGGAACACGGATCTCCTACTTTGCAGTCCAACACCATGACCACACAACCACGACGCCGCGCCCCTTCCAAGTAGCTCGATGTTGCATATCTTGAGCTTGGAGGGTTGACTGTTTCTATTTTGCTTCTTTTTTCACAGTTCAGCACATTTTCCTCTTGTTTTCATACTTGGTCTGTGTTTGCTTTTTCACGGTCTATTCACCAAGCCATTTTACCATTAAATCTAGGGTGTGTGGCGATGGGGAGTTTCTCTTGTTAGTGCTACCCGTTCGAAGCTGGAGCAGGTCGCTGGTTTCAGTTGTTAGTGCGTCGCATTTCCTGAGGCAGAGATTGCGGAACAGGTCAGCATTTGCCTATACGAGCGAAGAAAACCGCCTAGCGCGACGCTCGAGCCGGCTAGTCTCCCAGATCAACGATCGTTAATCCACAGCGCAGGTTCAGTCCTGGGATGGCTCACCACTCTGCTTCCAAAGATGTAGAGCTGAACGTTAAAGATATAACAGCAGGTCAGTTAATGGTTATAGGAACATGAGTTGCCTTAATCCGTGGTAGAAAGGCATCGGAAGCAAAGAGAGTGCGTGCCGGAATGACATAGCTGTATAGAAACCGTTAACGTACGATGAAACAACCGTACTACATTTTCCCTTTGTTGTATTACGACCTGGATAGTTGGCAGCCCCACCTGCAGAGGCAGTGCCGGCAGTGGCTGTGGCTGCCCCGGGGATCCCCGCCGACCGCGCGCCTCGTAATTACATTGTTGTGCGTGCCGCAGTAAATTGGAAAACTAATTAAGACGGTGAAGGTTCAATAGATGCGTGATAAGCCGGGCCGGAGAGGTTAATGGAGCGGGATGCTGCGCCGCCCGTCTCCTGCTGACCCGCCGCCGTGATCCCAGCCAGCGATCGAATTATGCCGGTACCTCTCCACATTGGCGGGGCACACTCCGACACAATCAGTAATACCAACACTCGCTGCCGCTCCTTGGCAATACCTAAGTCTGCTGTGATCTCTGTGTAACTCGTTGTAGTAACAAACAGCAATTGTCGTATCTTTGTTTTATTGATTGATTCTGTTTAGGATTCGTTCCTTTCTTGCGAGTATGTCATTCGAGTCTGTCAGGAGAAAGGAGATATGGGAAAACCTCTGACCAATAGGTGAATACTTACACACTGATCAGCCGTAACGCCATGGCCTCGTAACTACTATCGATATAAACTAGCCGAGGTGAAAGTAGCGTCACTTAGCGAGAAATGACTGCCAATCAGACATACGCACAGTTCATGTTGTTGAGTGGTACTTAAGTAAATAAATTAGTGAAATCAAAGTGAAGTCTGATTTTTACGTACCCGGGTGACTCGTGAGAACGGGAAGGAGACGGCCTCACATCAGCAGTCACCTATGAGCTGGGATGAAGATCTGACAGCCGAAGACTGGCAAGCTGGAGTCCGTTGTTCGAGTCCGGGACACTGGCCTTCCCCCACCGTGCCGCTCCGCTGGCCGACGCACAACACACGCGGCCGCTTAGAGAAGAGAAACACTGGGACTCCACATCCAAGGTATCACCATACGATGCACGACTTCGCTCTCAATAATTAAACGGGCCACAGCGCGATGCGCGTCTCCAGTCAGCTGGGCGAGACGACGACACGAGATACACACTGCCACGCGTAATCAGACGCCGCCGCTGCCGCAGCAGAAGGCTTCGCAAACGACACAGCTGCCGCTCTCCGAGCCAGAACATCCAGTAAAAACAGTTGCACAAAACTTTCAATAAAAGTTATCTTATGTAAAAATGCTGTTTCATTCTACCTCACACCCGAGCCAAGGAAGAACCCACCCTGCCCACATGTTGTTAAGAGAGAAAAATTAATTTATTTAGTATTTTCACCGTGACATAATGCTTTAGAATTAAATGCCCTTTTCAGCAATGCTCATCCTGACAATTGACTAGCATCAAAAGAGAAAACCCAGTTACATTTAGTGACAGAAGTGTTACATTTAGTGTCAGAACTGTTACAATGTACACTACTGGCCACTAAAATTACTACACCAAGAAGAAATGCAGATGATAAACGTGTATTCATTGGACAAATATATTAAACTAGAACTGACATGTGATTACATTTTCACTCAATTTGGGTGCATAGATCCTGAGAAATCAGTACCCAGAACAACCATCTCTGGCCGTAATAACGGCCTTGATACGCCTGGGCATTACGTCAAACAGAGCTTGGTTGGTGTGTACAGGTACAGCTGCCCATGCAGCTTCAACACGATACCACAGTTCATCAAGAGTAGTTCAAAATGGTTCAAATGGCTCCGAGCACTATGGGACTTAACATCTGTGGTCATCAGTCCCCTAGAACTTAGAACTACTTAAACCTAACTAACCTAAGGACATCACACACATCCATGCCCGAGGCAGGATTCGAACCTGCGAACGTAGCGGTCACGTGGTTCCAGACTGAAGCGCCTAGAGCCGCACGACCACACCGGCCGGCCATCAAGAGTAGTAACTGGCGTATTGTGACGAGCCAGTTGCCCGGCCACCATTGACCAGACGTTTTCAATTGGTGAGAGATCTGGAGAATGTGCTTGCCAGGGCAGCAGTCGAACACTTTCTGTATCCAGAAAGGCCCGTACAGGACTGCAACATGCGGTCGTGCATTATCCTGCTGAAATGTAGGGTTTCGCAGGGATCGAATGAAGGGTAGAGCCACGGGTTGTAACACATCTGAAATGTAACGTCCACTGTTCAAAGTGTTGTGTTGGCAGAAGAGCCAACACCGTGTTACTGGAGGAGGCCGAAATGCACGCGTTGTAACTCACGCAGGCTGGCGTGAGGAGGGAAGAACTATACTGACGTGAGGTCTGGAACATGACAAGGAATTAGAATTCAGAAAGCGGACGTAATTTGTTTGATACTTAGCTTTAATCCATTAATGATGAACGTCGCTCGTGACGGTACATGATTCACAATATTATCTGTTCAGGATACATAGTAACTGAATATGGCGCCTTGCTTGGTCGTAGCAAATGACGTAGCTGAAGGCTATGCTAAACTGTCCTCTCTGCAATTGAGAGCGTCTGTAGACAGTGAACCATCGCTAGTAAAGTCGGCTGTACAACTGGGGCGAGTGCTAGGGAGTCTCTCTAGACTAGACCTTCCGTGTGGCGGCGCTCGGTCTGCAATCATAATAGTGGCGACAGGCGGGTCCGACGTATACTAACGGACCGCGGCCGATTTAAAGGCTACCACCTAGCAAGTGTGGTGTCTGGCGGTGACACCACACAAAGTGCCGTCAATGCGAACAAGAGATGACCGAGACGTGTAACCAATGGCACCCCATACCATCTCGCCGGGTGATACACCAGTATGGCGATGACGAATACACGCTTCCAATGTGCGTTCACCGCGATGTCGCCAAACACGGATGCAACCATCATTATGCTGTAAACAGAACCTGGATTCATCCGAAAAAATGACGTTTTCCCATTCGTGCATCCAGGTTCGTCGTTGAGTACACCATCGCAGGCACTTCTGTCTGTGATGCAGCGTCAAGGGTAACCGCAGCCGTGGTCTCCGAGCTGATAGTCCATGCTTCTGCAAACGTCGTCGAACTGTGCGTGCAGATGGTTGTTGTCTTGCAAACGTCCCCATCTGTTGACTCATGGATCGAGACGTGGCTTTACGATCTGTTACAGCCACGCGGATAAGATGCCTGTCATCTCGACTGCTAGTGATACGAGGCCGTTGGGATCCAGCACGGCGTTCCGTATAACCCTCCTGAACCCACCGATTCCAAATTCTGCTAACAGTCATTGGATCTCGACCAACAAGAGCATTAATGTCGAGATACGATAAACCGCAATCGCGATAGGCTACGAACCGAACTATATCAAAGTCGGAAACGTGATGGAACGCATTTCTCCTCGTTACACGAGGCATCACAACAACGTTTCCCCAGGCAACGCCGGTTAACTGCTGTTTGTGTATGAAAAATCGGTTGGAAACTTTCCTCAGGTCAGAACGTTGTAGGTGTCGCCACCGGCGCCAATTTTGTGTGAATGCTCTGAAAAGCTAATCATTTGCATATCACAGCATCTTCTTCCTGTCAGTTAAATTTCGCGTCTGTCGCACGTCATCTTCGTGGTGTATCAATTTCAATGGCCAGTAGTGTAGTATCAGTGAGCGTGCTGTCGGTGCGTAGAATGGGGAAGGCGCGCGATCTACGATTTATCAGAGTCTGACCGAGGGCAGATTGTGACGGCCCGGAGGTCTGGCACGAGCGTTTCGGAAACTACATCACTTGTCGCGTGTTGGAGAAGCGCTGTGGCGAATTTCTTCAACACATTGTGTAACCAAGATCAAATCGCGTCCAGACGTCGTGAGGTTGGGTGGCCACCTGTCATTACAGATGTCGGACGCCGTAGACTGGGCGGACTGGTAAAACAAGACAGGCTGCGAACTGTGGCGGAACTAACATTAGACTTTAATGCTGGGCATAGTAAAAGTGTGTCTGAGCACACAATGCACTGAGCACTCCTAACGATGGGCCTCGACATCCGACGACCCACGCATGTGCTAATGTTAACACCACGACATCGACAACTGCGACGAAAACGGGCAGGTGATCATCGTCATTGGGCGTTGGTGCAGTGGCAGATCTGCATAGTCTGATGAATCCCGTCTTTATTATGCCTATGGGAGGGCGCGAATCTGTCGTCTTTCAGGGGAACATGTCCTTGACACATGTACTGCAGGACGGAGAGAAACTGGCGGCGGCTCCATTATGCTCTGGGGAAAATTCACGTGGACATTTTTGGGTCCAGCGGAGCTCGTGCAAGGCACTATGACGGCCAAGGAGTACTGTACACTGGTTGCAGACCACGTACACCCCTTCATGACGATCATATTTCTCGACGGCAGTGGCATTTTTCAGCAAGATAATGCGCCATGCCACAAGGCCAGGAGTGTGATGGAATAGTTCTAGGAACACGATGGCGAGTTCCAGTTGATGTGCTGGCCCCCCAATTCGCCAGATCTGAACCCGATCGAACACGTCTGGAATGTGATTGAACATGGCGTCAAAGCTCATCGCCCCCCTTCGGGAATGAAATACGAGTGTGCAGAATTGGTGACAGCTCGCTCCAGCGACCTATCAAGGCCTCATGGCTTACACTCCACGACACGTCGCCGCTGTTGTCCATGTTAAGGGTGCACATACCGGCTATTAGGTAGGTGGTCATAATGTTCTGGCTGATCAGTGTGATGTTGTTGAGGTATTTACTTCCATAGCTCATTTGGTTCACGTCTCCAAGCTAGTGCATCCTGTGCAAGTCTCTTCATCCCTGCCTAACTATTGTAACCTACATCCAACCTACATCTACTTATTATAGACAAGCGTTTGTCTCCCTTTACAATTTCTATCCCCCAAACTTGTCTGCGCATCTAAATTAACTATTTCTTGATGTGTCAGAATGTGTCCCATCAGCCTGTCACTTCTTTTAATCGTGGCACAAAGCTCACTTCTCTCCATTTTGATTCACTACTTCTTGATTAGTCACTCTGTCTACGCATCTAATATACAACGTTTTTCTGAAAGACCACGTATCCAAGTCCTGTTTCGTAGCTAAGTGGTCAGAGCAGCTGATTGCGAAGTGGGAGACCCGGTTCGATTCCCGGTACCTCCAGGGATTGTTCCCGTGGTGAGAGGACTGGTAGAAGGTGGCCCCAGCCACATGATCCAACTGAGGAGCTGCGCGACCACTTAGCGGGCGGTTCCAAGTTCAAGAAACGCGACAACCGTAGGGAGAGCGGTGTGCTGATTCACACGCCCCTCCATACCGCATCCGATAACACTATTGGCAGAGAATGACTCGTCCGCCGGTCGAGCAACATTGGCCCGAGTAGTACCAGAACGCGGAACTTTACTGCACGTGCAAAGTATCCATTCTTTCACTGTCTGTACTGTTTGTCGGTCACATTCCGCTTCCGTAGAAGGCCATACTCAAGACAAATACATTAAGTTTTATTCGACATCAACAGGTTTCTCTTTTTTCAAGAACAGTTTTACTTCTATTACCTGTCTGCATTTTATATCCCCTCTGCTTCAACCAGCATCACCTATTTCGTTGCCCAAATACCAATCTTGCTAATTTTACTCTACATTTCCTAATCTAATTACTTCAGTATTGCCTGATATGAATCGACAACATTCCATTATTCTCGTTTTACTTTTGTCGGTGTTCATCTTATAACTCCTTTTCAATGTGCCGGCCATTTCGCTCAACCAACCTTCGACGTCCTTTTCAGTCTCTGACAGCATTGCAACGCTACCGGGAAAGCTTTTAATATATTTTTTTTTATTTCTCAACTTTAATTCCCTTTCGTAAACTCTTCCTGGTTTCCTGTACCGATGGCTCAAAGTACATACTGTGGCTCATAGGCGCCAATCCTGTCTCTCTCCCTTCTCAATTACAAGTTCCATTTATTTTTATAGACTCTTATAAGTCCAGCCTGATGTCTGTACAATATACAGGTAACTCTTCGCTCCTTCTGTTTCATTCCTGGCAACTTCAAAATTTCGAAGAGTATATTCCTTTCAACATAATAACTATTTCGAAAAACGTCATTGTGATTCAGAAATTGGCAAGTGCTACGCAGCTTTTGTCTTGTTCTGAATCACAGAGGCGTTCTCGAGCTTAGCCAAGCCACGGAGTACAAGATAGACATGAAAACAATAGTCAACTGAACCAGTACTGTCGCCGAATTACTGCAACGAAAAAACCGAGAGCTAATGGCGAAAGGCCGCAATCATAATCAAAACACATCAGAAGAATGGACCACGGTTCCAAGATATATAAATGGCGGACCTCTTATGGATAACACCTAACACTGCAAAAGTCAAATATGAAAGAGGAGAGACTATTTCTACAGGAAATGCTCAATTGTAAACCGCAGTGTGTCAATCAGACATTTCAGTACCATTGCATATTAGACAGGAAGAAACATATAATGTAAGGATAATAGCGTACTGGTCACGAGAGGACATAGTTGTCTGACACATCAGTATTTTCCTTTCAGTCAGACGTTCAATATGTCAAAATCTAGCAAAAAAACTTTCAAGAAAATAGGGTATGTGGGGACCACTGCGTAAATTGTGAACATTTCAAGGATCTACTCTAGGCGACATTCTGAGCCGCCATGTGGACCCCTGCTAAAAGAATACCCCACGTAAAATTTACACAGTATATAATCTGACGGTGTCCATATAACTGCAATTTTTATAGCAAGAATTAATTTCAATTCAGTGGAACTGTAGATATGTGAGCAATTTTCTGAAAATATCTAGTATTAACTCCGTATGTGGAAGATATTCTATTTTATTAAATTCATTTTTTTGGTACTGTTCATCCCTTACTCAAATAGGTAGACAGGAACTCTGTGGATCATTTCAGCCTCATCTGGGGCTGGTTTGGAGCAAAGTATTACCGAGTGGGAATATTTGGCAGGTTCTGTCCTTTTTTTCTCACCTTTGATTTCCTACTCTACATAAAGGTAGGGTGCGCAGTTTTAGATCAGGCCCGTGATATAGTAGAATTGGTTTATTTTAACTCAAATTTCTGTGAGCTGAGAATGGAGTAGACGGGTGGTTCGCAATTGGAAATATTTGGCGGGAAACTTCTGGTTCTGGCATATTTCGGGGAAACTAGGGAAACGTCAAAACCCTGTTCGGAGCTGTGAAATGGTAGCTACTTTTAATATCTGGGACAAAATGTACCTGGCAAAAGTGCGAAGGTCTTTTGTGGGTACGTGTATCTGTTATTGTATGCAACAGAAGAATTCCATTAGTTGCTCAAATTGTTCCGCAGTTTATCTGCGCCACAGTTGTATAGTGTTGCTTTTTTCTTTTCGTTCTCTGTTCAAAGATGTAGAGCGGGCTTTTGCAGAGCCAGTCCATTAAGAGTCTTGGTTCTTTTAAGTCAGACATCTGTCGAACTTGTGGTATGGCAGACGAGTTCCCAATAGGACTGAGAGTGTGTTACCAGTTTCGGCAGTTGCCTTGCAACGAAGAGAGATCTCTCGAATACCTTAGTCGGATCCATGAAATTGGAACGATTCTTAATCTATTTCTGGAACGACGTTGTCCACTGTCGCTGATAAAAAAATTTAAGAAAATAGGTGTGTAAGTGTTTCTGCGTGTTTCAATCTCTACTTACGAGAACAAGGCGTGCTGTTGTAGAACTTCGTTCCTTTCAGCCAAATACCACAGCAGGCAGAGGGGTTCCCTGATGGGAATATTTGGGAGGGGTATTCGATTACAGTGTTCTCGCGACTACTTTTGTTTATTATTATTCGTCAGTCTTCTGACTGGTTTGGTGCGACCCACAGCAACCTCTTCGGCTCAGAGTAGCACTTACATC
This sequence comes from Schistocerca nitens, assembly GCF_023898315.1. Lineage (NCBI taxonomy): Eukaryota > Metazoa > Arthropoda > Insecta > Orthoptera > Acrididae > Schistocerca > Schistocerca nitens. The sequence goes on along the minus strand of NC_064619.1, from coordinate 582,302,723 downwards.
AAACTTACCCAGTTATTTGTTGTAAGTATTCAGATCCATGTCTTCTCCCCCAGTTTTTACCCTCGACAGCTCCTTCTAGAAATATCCACTGGTATCCTATCATCCTGTCCCTTCTTGTCATTGTTTTCCAGACATATTCCTTCCTCGCTGATTCTATGGATGACCTCGTCACTTCTTATGTTATGAGTCCATCAAATTTTTAACAGTCCTGTATAGCATCACATTTCAATTGCTCCGGTTCCCTTCTTTTCCAGTTTTCTCTTAGTCCGTGATTCACTTGCCGTGTTCCAAGAGAACATTCTCAGATACGTCTTCCTCAAATTAATGCCAGTAGGCTATTTGCCTGTGATAGTCTGGTTCTTATGTCCTTTGTCCGTCACGTGTTATTTTCACTTGATAACTAAGAGTAAACTCTATTATTTGTTATTATTATTTACCATATGGCTAGCAACACATCACACAAGAAAAGGTTTTCTTTGACAATACATACACGTATATTTAATACAAAGAAAATTCATAATTATAATTCAATTACGTTTAAGTCATTTGCAAAGTACAGAATCTCACACACATGTATCCGGCTGCTGATATATTCAATTGATGTCTTTGTTGTCATCATGAACTTCTACGGATCACGAGGAAGTGACAGTTTGGGCAAGCGCTTATGATATGCTGAACAGTTTGTGGTTCTGCACCACTATCACAGCTGGACGACGTGTTAATTCCCAATTGTACGAGTACATTGAACCACCATACCTTCCACTATTTGTCCTTATTCTGTCGACCGCAGACTAGATTTTTCGGTGCTCTTCGAAGCCTGGTAGCCTAGATGAGGAGCAGGGCGTATTCAGCTGCTCTAGTGTAGCACTGTTCTTCTGTATTCCTGCCCATTGGTCTCTTATTGTTATTCCGTTGCCCATCAAAAAATTTCCGTGATTCAAGCGAAAAATTATAAATACGTTCATGCGTATGTACATCTGTTGTGCACCTGCACGAGCTAGTTTGTTCGAAGTGAGTTAGTGCACCACCTAAGGGAGTGAAATGCTGTTGCGAAATTGTTGCTCACCTGGCGCATTGAAATAGCTGCCTCATTCTGACAGTGCAGTAAACACGACCCAGCTATCTGGTACTGGCACTTTTCCAGGATGTTGCGCGAGCATGTTGCTAGACACGGCACTTGCAATCCGAACACGAATACAACTGACTCATAAAAACTCCCGCGTCTCCCTAGGAATGTCGGTAGTAAGTACCTAACTTTTCCTCTGGTCTTGGGGTTCTGCTCTTACTCTTGTCACTGCAAAGCTTTACTGTAAAACTGCGCCTCGACTCAGCAAGAATTTATGTTCACGAAGAACGTATGAATTGTTTCGTCTCGTAGGTTTATTTCTCTCAGTAACTTATAACAGCTTTCAGTGCTATTAACTGATACCTGATATCCAGTGGAGGAGTCCCTCACTTCAAAGTGAAATATCTCGAAACCTAAGATCGATACGAGAGTGCAAAAAGCGGTATGTTTATTGCAAAAGCTGTAACAAAAAGTTAGGCAGAAGTTTCGAAATAGTTCGAAAAGCTGCTAACAGAATGCGCTATAATAGCAATACGTAGTGCCTATAAATAGTGCGGCGCAGCTCAGAGCGATGAGTTTCAGAACAGCAACATACGTCGGAGGGACGGGTGTTGTCCGTTAAGTTCCGCGAGAAACTTTCCGCGAAGCTCAACATGGACTCCGGAAACAGCGATCGTGTGAGACCGAACTCGCTTTATTTGTTCATGAGACCTAGAAAATATTAGATACAGGCTCCCAGGTAGATGCCATTTTACTTGACTCCCGGAAGGCGTTCGATACAGTTCCGCACTGTAGCCTGATAAACAAAGTAAGAGCCTACGGAATATCAGACCAGCTGTGTGGCTGGATTGAAGAGTTTTTAGCAAACAGAACGCAGCATGTTGTTCTCAATGGAGAGACGTCTACAAACGTTAAAATAACCTCTGGCGTGCCACAGGGGAGTGTTATGGGACCACTGCTTTTCACAATATATATAAATGACCTAGTAGATAGTGTTGGAAGTTCCATGCGGCTTTTCGCGGATGATGCTGTAGTATACAGAGATGTTGCAGCATTAGAAAATTGCAGCGAAATGCAGGAAGATCTGCAGCGGATCGGCACTTGCTGCAGGGAGTGGCAACTGACCCTTAACATAGACAAATGTAATGTATTGCGAATACATAGAAAGAAGGATCCTTTATTGTATGATTGTATGATAGCGGAACAAACACTGGTAGCTATTACTTCTGTAAAATATCTGGGAGTATGCGTACGGAACGATTTGAAGTGTAATGATCATATAAAATTAAATGTTGATAAGGCAGGTGCCAGGTTGAGATTCATTGAGAAAGTCCTTAGAAAATGTAGTCCATCAACAAAAGAGGTGGCTTACAAAACACTCGTTCGACCTATACTTGAGTATTGCTCATCAGTGTGGGATCCGTACCGGGTCGGGTTGGCAGAGGAGATAGAGAAGATCCAAAGAAGAGCGGCGCGTTTCGTCACAGAGTTATTTGGTAAGCGTGATAGCGTTACGGAGATGTTTAGCAAACTCAAGTGGCAGACTCTGCAAGAGAGGCGCTCTGCATCGCGGTGTAGCTTGCTGTCCAGGTTTCGAGATGGTGCGTTTCTGGAGGAGATATCGAATATATTGCTTCCCCCTACTTATACCTCCCGAGGTGATCACGAATGTAAAATTAGAGAGCGCGCACGGAGGTTTTCTGGCAGTCGGCAGTGAGGTAATGACAGTGGCACGTAAAGTGCCCTCTGCCACACACCGTTGGGTGGCTTGCGGAGTATAAATGTAGATGTAGATGTACCGACGAAAGAAGTTGCAATCATGTATTCCATTGAACGTCATGTTTTTATGGTACTGGAATACCACAAATTACAGCACAGTCCTACGGCAACAAGATGCAGTTTTCAAAAACGATTCAGTGTTCCAAAAGGACCCGACGCGAAAACAATTCACAAGCTCTTCGCCAAATCCAAGGAAACCCTACAGAATAATTGCAGCGGAGACTGGTGTGAAGAATTTCAGCATACAGAAAATACTGGGAAAGAGCCTACAAGATTTCCATTCAAAATCCAAAGCCACCAGTCCATACCTTCGACAGCTTGATAATGAAGGATTTGATACTGGATGCATCTGGTTCACAGACAAAGCACTCTCCCACCTAAATGGAGTCATGAATAAACAAAACTGGCGACTTTGGGCTTCCGAAAATCCCCATTTGTGTTAAGCGAAACCCCTGTATTCTCCCAAGATTACTGTTTAGGGTGCAGTATGCAGTAGAGTCATTAGTGGCCTTTTTTTCGTGAGAGAAACTATCATTTGTGTACGTTACATTGCAATTTTGGAACAATTTGTCGTCACACAGCTAGTCTTGGTGGATCAAGCAGGCACCTATTGGTTTATGCAAGATGGGGCAAGAACGCATTGCACTGAAAAGGTATTTCGCTTTCTTGATGAATACTTCGCGAGTAGAGTCACTGAGTTGAATTGTTGCAAATTTACTGGCTCGGGCATGGATTGGCTTCCTTACTCGCTCCATCTGCCTCCTTGTTGAACCTACTTCATTCTATAAAATAAAGTTACATATATAAAATAGGAGCCTAGATTTCAACAGACTTGCACCGGTGTTCTTCATGTTGATGAGGCTATCAGTTCCTAGGTGTGGGTTCCTCTAAACAACCAGAATCTGAAATACTTGTACCATCTGTGGGAACAGAGTTCTGAGATAATAACAAAAATAAGTGTTCAGATCATGTTCCTGATGCACTGTTTTCGCAGATGAGTCATGTAAATCGAGAAAGGTGGTGGAATGGTAAGACAATCGTATTCGGGGGGAAGGCGGTTCATATCCCCTTCCAGCGATCCGTTTAAGTTTTCTGTGATTCCACTAAATCGCTGGAGGTAAGTAACTACACGGCACTTATGGAAAGGTATTTCCTAAGTCCACGTTTCATGTTCACCCACTAATTACATCGTTGTCGAGAGGACGTTGAACTCTCTGTTCTTGCTCTCTACCTATAAACCTCCCTTTGTGAAACAAACCTCTTCCTCAGTCGTCCCCATGTTGGACAACTCTGTGATGTGTCCATTCTTGTCCCAAAGTCTCCGGCTGGAGTGGCCGAGCGGTTCTAGGCGCTACAGTCTGGAACCGCGCGACCGCTACGGTCGCAAATTCGAATCCTGCCTCGGGCATGGATGTTTGTGACGTCCTTAGGTTTAAGTAGTTCTAAGTTCAGGGGGACTGATGACCACAGCAGTTAAGTCCCATAGTGCTCAGAGTCATTTGAACCATTTGTCCCACAGTCATCGAGGAACGCTGCTCCGACGACCTGCCGATAACTATAAGGGGCAGTCGAATGAAAACGAGACAGAAGGAAAAAAAGTAAGTAAACCCTTTTTTTCAAAAGTAATTGCCATATCTGATAATTCTTTTATCCTACTGTGAGACAAGATGGTTGATGCCTTCATGGGAAAATGTTTGCGGTTGCATACGGAAGCGTGATTCAAGCCAGGCGTGCAACCCTTCGTTCGACGCAAATCGACGGCTACAAATGTTTCTCTTCAGGGCTCAAAAAATATGGAAACCACATAAAGGGGGGGGGGGGAGGGGGATCGGACCTGTATGGAGGATGTGTAAGCACTTGCCAGCGAAACACCTGCATAGTAATCGTTATAACCTGCCAACAAACTGCCTGTCCACATTTCGCCAAGGTTGTTTCGACTACACTGCAGAAGTTTCACTGGGAAGCCCTTGCACATCCATCCAGTCCCGACGTTTCCCCATGGGATTTCCATATTTTTGGCGCCCTGAAGAAAGATATTCGTGGCAGTAGAATTTCTTTGGGCGCAGATATGTACGTCTGGGTACAATCGTGGTTCTGCAGTCAACCGCAAACCGTTTTGTCTCATCGTGGTATAAATGTACCGTATTAACAGTTATGGTTACTTTGGAATATTAAACATTTTACTCACCTTCTTTGCACCTGTTTCGTTTTAATTTGACTCTGCCTTATATTTGACTCTCTTCTCAACGATTGCCCAAACTCTGAAAACTACTTTGACGGCTCCAGAATTAATGACCGAATTCGCGTTGAGTTCGCTTACACTACTGGCTGTCAATAACATACCTTCCCGTATGCATGTAACGTATTTACCTCTGAAATTAGAGTTATCGTCCAGCCACTGCATTAGATCAAACCTCAGAACAGTAAGAACTTATTATTGTGATTCAGTTCAATGAACGTCTACAAAACGGAGACAAATGCTACATACGTAAGGAACAGGCGTTCATTATCCAAGAGTACTTAGGTGGCCTTCACGACAGCATCTCTGTCAATTTCACTTGCGTACCAAGCCACATGGGCATTCCAAAAAATATTAGCTGACTGATCAAATGGCCAAGCGAGCTAGAATGACAAAAACGGCAGCATCTCAGAGCATTTGCCACTGCTGTTTACTCTCAACTGATGTAAATGCTTTGAAAGGTGTGGGAAGAGGAATGTCAATCCAGAAAGAGATCCAATAAAAGAATACTCATTAAGGGAATGAGATTTCAGTAAACTGTTATTTAGATCATATGTTTTTATAATAAACTACAATGGTCACACGATTTCTATGTAAGGCATAGATAGAAACATCAAAACTGGTGCTAAGTTATTACTATCAAATAACTGTACGCGAGTTGAATGTGCACAGAAGGTAAAACGCCCATTCAAAATCTGTTTTCTATCTACAGGAGGTCAATATAGTATGAACGTGCATCTGAATGTGAAGGAGCTCACATTAGACCGGTAGGGGTGCTGTCGTTGACCCTCTGTCTGTTGGGTCTCTTATTTCACGCTCTGCAACCAGCACAGTCGCTGTCACGCTCTCATCGACCTCATTTCTCACGACACGCTTGGTGTTTACTCTAGCTTCCTCCCTCTGCTGCACATTCCCGTTCTGAATATTATGAAGAAAAAGTGCCCTTTCAGTGCACTTGCAGTTTTTCTGCATCTTTCATTGTGGGATGGAGGTAGTTGTAAATATACACTGAGGTGGCAAAAGCCATGGGGTACCTCCTCATATGAAGTCGGATATCCTTTCGCCCGTCGTAGTCCAAGAATATTGACCCACGCTGCCTCTACAGCAGTCCATAATTGCGAAAGTGTTGGCGGTGAAGGATTTTGTGCACGAATTGACGTCTCAATTATATCCCCTAAATATTCAATGAGATTCACGTCGGGAGATCTAGGTGACGAAACCATTCGCTCGAATTGTCCAGAATGTTCCTGAAACAAATCGTGGCCTGCTGACAATTCTATCGTTCAGATGCTGAGAATTTTTCCGGGTTGTATGGCCATGGTCCATGGAACTCTTCAATCTTTGACGTTTCATCCAAGGCTACGTTGGACATCTTCGGAGGTGCTCCTGGTTGTGCTGAGTCTTGCCGAAGTTGTCCAGCGTAGCCTTGGACGAAACGTCAGCGATTGAAGAGTTCTATGGACCACGGCCATACAACCCGGAAAAATTCTCAGCAGCTGCAACACCCGGTCGTGAAAGCCTTCATTGTATGAATTCCATCGTTGTTTGGGAACATGAACATTAATGGCTGCAAGTGGTCTCCAAGTAGTCGAACATAACTATTTCCAGTCAGTGGCACATTCCAGGTAAACACGGCTCGCACCTTTATGGAGCTGCCACCATTTTGCACAGAGCCTTGTAAACAACTTGGGTCCATGGCTTCGTGAGGTCTGCGCCACACTCGAATCCTACTATCAGTTCTTAACAACTGAAATTGGTGCTCATCTGACCACACCATGGTTTCCCAGTAGTCTAGGCTCCAAACGATGCGGGCACGAACTCAGGAGAGACGCTGCGAACGATATCGTGCTGTTAGCAAAGGCATTCGTGTCCGTCTTGTCCTACCATAACCCATTAACGCGAAAATTTCGCCACTCTATCCTTACGGATACGTTCGTCGTACGTCCCACAAATTATATCACGTAGAGTTGCTTGTCTGTTAGCACTAACTACACTACGCAAACGCCGCTGCTCTTGGTCGTTAAGTGAAGCTGTCGGCTACTGCGTTGTCCATGATGAGAGGTAATGCCGGAAATGTGGTATTTTCGGCAGATTCTTGACACTGCAGATCTCGGAATATTGAATTCCCTAACGATTTCTGAAACGGAATGTCCCACGCGTCTAGCTCCAACTGCCATTCCCTGTTCCAGCTCTGTTAATTCACGTCGTGCGGCCATAATCAAACGATTCAAATGGCTCTGAGCACTATGGAACTTGACATCTGAGGTAATCAGTCCCCTAGAACTTAGAACTACTTAAACCTAACTAACCTAAGGACATCACACACATCCATGCCCGAGGCAAGATTCGAACCTGCCACCGTAGAGGTCGCGCGGTTCCAGACTCAAGCGCCTAGAACCGCTCGGCGACACCGGCCAGCTGCGGCCATAATTACGTCGGAAACAATTTCCCGTGGATCACGCTGAGTCGAAATGAGAGCTCCGCCAATGAACTGCTCTTCTGTATCTTATGTACGTGATATTACCACCATCTGTATATGTACGTATCTTATCCCATGACTTTTGCCACCTCAACATAATAAAAACATCGATATTATATCAACGGTTGCAAGACGGATAAGTAAATGCAACCTTCGAAACTGAAAAGCGTCAACATACATCAATAAACTGCAAGCACTAAAGCAGTATTACCCTCCACAATTTTAACTTAGGCAACTGAGCGGGGTGGTGCAGGAGTTAAAACGACTGGATTCGCATTCCGATCCCAAATTAAAATCGCTATCTACTTTGTTACTTACGGTTTCCATGAAACTACTAAACTAGGTGTACACATGAGCGTTTTCCACTTTAATGTATTTCATGCAGTCAGCACTGAGTCGCAAACTACACTCATACTCATAAATTAAGGATAATGCTGATACATGGTGAAACAACGCTCTGATAGGCGGTTTGATGGTTTAAATCACCTCGGGGTATGACCATGCGGTGCCTTTGACCTGCGGTCGTCGCACGGTGGTGCTGGCAGCAGTCCCCATACGCACAGGTGTGTTGGCGCATGTCAGAGTACGGTACAGCGAGTAAATTTGCAGACGTTTTCAGACGTGCTAATGGTGACTGTGTTCAAAATGGCTCAAAGAACACATATTGAGGACGTTATGAGGGATAGAATACTAGGGCGACTGGAGGCTGGTCAAACACAGCAGGTCGTAACACGGGTACTCTGTGTGCCACAAAGTGTGATCTCAAGTTTATGGCAACGATTCCAGCAGACAGGAAACGTGTCCAGGCGATACGGTACGGGACGTCAAAAGTGTATAACACTACAAGAAGACCGATATCTCACCATCAGTGTCCGCAGACGGCCACAGAGTACTGCAGGTAGCCTTGCTCGGGACCTTACCACAGCCACTGGAACTGTTGTCTCCAGACACACAGCCTACAGACGACTGAACATGCATGGTTTATTCGCCCGGAGGCCTGCAAGGTGCATTCCACTGACCCCTGGTCACAGGAGAGCCCGTAAAGCCTGGTGTCAAGGACGCAGTACATTCATTGCAACAACAGCCGGCCGAAGTGGCCGTGCGGTTCTGGCGCTGCAGTCTGGAACCGCGAGACCGCTACGGTCGCAGGTTCGAATCCTGCCTCGGGCATGGATGTGTGTGATGTCCTTAGGTTAGTTAGGTTTAAGTAGTTCTAAATTCTAGGGGACTAATGCCCTCAGAAGTTAAGTCCCATAGTGCTCAGAGCCATTTGAACCATTTTCATTGCAACAGTGGTCCCAGGTTATATTCACTGACGAGTCCAGGTATAATCCGAACAGTGATTCTCGTTGGGTTTTCATTTGCCGTGAACGAGGAACCAGATACCAACCCCTTAATGTCCTTGAAAGGGATCTGTATGGAGGTTAATATCTGCCTGTCATGCACATGAAGACTTACGTGCAATTATGTACACACACACACACACACACACACACACACACACACACACACGTGATGGGTAACTAACACTGCAGGCAAATGTGCCCTGTTACAAATGAGTCTTAAACTTACAGCCAGTATACAGGGTGTTACAAAAAGGTACGGCCAAACTTTCAGGAAACATTCCTCACACACAAATAAAGAAAAGATGTTATGTGGACATGTGTCCGGAAACGCTTAATTTCCATGTTAGAGCTCATTTTAGTTTCGTCAGTATGTACTGTACTTCCTCCATTCACCGCTATGATTTCATACGGGATACTCTACCTGTGCTGCTAGAACATGTGCCTTTACACGTACGACACAACATGTGGTTCATGCACGATGGAGCTCCTGCACATTTCAGTCGAAGTGTTCGTACGCATCTCAACAACAGATTCGGTGACCGATGGATTGGTAGAGGCGGACCAATTCCATGGCCTCCACGCTCTCCTGACCTCAACTCTCTTGACTTTCATTTATGGGGGCATTTGAAAGCTCTTGTCTACGCAACCCCGGTACCAAATGTAGAGACTCTACGTGCTCGTATTGTGGACGGCTGTGATACAATACGCCATTCTCCAGGGCTGCATCAGCGCATCAGGGATTCCATGCGACGGAGGGTGGATGCGGGTATCCTCGCTAACGGAGGACATTTTGAACATTTCACGTAACAAAGTGTTTGAAATCACGCTGGTACGTTCTGTTACTGTGTGTTTCCATTCCATGATTAATGTGATTTGAAGAGAAGTAATAAAATGAGCTCTAACATGGAAAGTAAGCGTTTCCGGACACATGTCCACATAACATATTTTCTTTCTTTGTGTGTGAGGAATGTTTCCTGAAAGTTTGGCCGTACCTTTTTGTAACACCCTGCATACCTCTGAAAACGTAAAGCATTTCTGTGACAAAATTACACTGTTAGTACTATGTTAACATTGGACACATTACAATGCTTCAATAAGATTGCACACACATTCTTTTTCACACACAGAGCAACGACTTACATATGCTAGAAATATGTGAATGAGTTTTCAGTGTTCCTTTCTACACAAGGAAACTGCAGTCCAGATTATAGAGAATGTGGAACACGCGCTTGTTGTGGCCAACGAAATCATTACTAACGTACACAAATAAAAATTAAAAGTAACTGCAAAACTGGGAAACAAATTTTCTAAACATTTTATGGATTCTAGTCTACTGGGAGGAATGATGGGTCAGAAAGAAGCACTATCCAGGTTCACCAAGGAAGACGAAGTCGAGAAACACGCATCCTCTTCTTTACTGAGTACATCTACAGGACTGAATGAAGTTTATATATAGATATACATTTATCAACATCAATCTTAATACAATACACATGTGCAGTATTGTGGAACATAAATGCTGTTAAACATTTAACACACATAATATATCTTATATACAGTTTCCTTTAAGATAAATTTCGATACACTTAACTTACAGTGCTTTCTACTGCAGCACTATCTTCTTCTATTTCATTCATTCCCATTCATAATCAACAATGAAAATTCGATTCACTTTAAATCCAATAGACTTACTTTCAATTTTGTAAGTGCAGGAAACAGATCTATTTAACACACACAAACCATGGTGTTAATACATGCTTGCAAAACATTTTAGTTTACTTGCACTGCTGCTGATTAAATTTCTTCAGTTTTTACAGTGCACGTATACACCTGCTTGTCTTTGACAGAGAAACTGTGACAGGTCAGGTGTATCGGGACGTAATTTTGCACAAGTATGTCTGCCTTTTCAGGGGTGCAGTGGGTCCCACCTTCTTCCTGATGGGAGATAATGCACGGCCCCACCGAGCTGCCATCGTGGAGGAGTACCTTGAAACAGAAAATATCAGGCGAACGGAGTGGCCTGCCTGTTCTCCAGACCTAAACCCCATCGAGCACGTCTGGGAGGCTCTCGGTCGATGTATCACTGCACGTCTTCAAACCTCTAGGACACTTCAGGAGCTCCGACAGGCACTGGCGTAAGAATGGGAGGCTATATCCCAGCAGCTGCTCGACCACCTGGTCCAGAGTATGCCAACCCGTTGTGCAGCCTGTGTACGTGTGCATGCTGGTCATATCTCATATTGATGTCGGGGTAAATGCGCAGGAAACAGTGGCGTTCTGTAGCACATGTGTTTTGGGACGGTTTTCTCAGCTTATCACCAATACCGTGGACTTACAGATCTGTGTCGTGTGTGTTCCCTATGTGACTATGCTATTTTCGCCAGTTTTGTGTAGTGCCACGTTATGTGGCACCACTTTCTGCAATTATGGCTCAAATGGCTCTGAGCACTAAGGGACTGAACATCTATGGTCATCAGTCCCCTAGAACTTAGAACTACTTAAACCTAACTAACCTAAGGACATCACACAACACTCAGCCATCACGAGGCAGAGAAAATCCCTGACCCCGCCGGGAATCGAACCCGGGAACCCGGGCGTGGGAAGCGAGAACGCTACCGCACGACCACGAGATGCGGGCTCTGCAATTATCCTTAATTCATGAGCTTGAGTGTAGTTATGTGAATGGCAAATTTTTGTTGACAGTTCTTGTCTGGTAGTAGCTCAGGGTAAAGTTCGAGAAATATCTGAGAGCTGATTACAGAAACTTTTACACTGAAATATTTGGGAGAACTGAGCATCTTAGAGAGATTTTGCAGGTGCTCTCTTAAACTCGAAGTGAAGTGCTCTGATGGAAGAACGTTGAACTGCAGGTCTTCATTATTTGGGTTGCCAACAAAGTATTTAAACGGACACATTCATCTCTGAGTAGAAACTGGAGTACGAGAAAGGATGATTTTCCATCATGCGTTGTCCCAAGTAGTAAACCCATTATTGAAGACACACAACAGTATCACAGTTTCATAAGAATGAATCCCATAGAAATGAAAGAACCACTGGTTACAACTAGACTAATTTTTTTCTGTGACGAAAGAGATATACTTCCAGAATCCTTTCCCTAGGAAAGACTTCTTTCCCCCGATTCCGTAACTTACGCCTCGAAGGATTTCTTTGTGAAGAAAACATTAATCAAGTTGTAATACATCAGGAATAGGTAAAGCAACAGTTAATACAAAAACTGATTTGAAAACCACGCACTTTTACTGGGCGTAGTACTATTGGTGCTCCCAAGCCAATGTCTGTGTCCGATATGTGGCGTTTTTAAAATCTCCTGGCTCACAATTAGACGAATACTGTAAAGGTCTCCCAAAGGCGCGACATTATTTTAGCGATCTGCAAGTTATACAATTCCGTATATTATGACAATCGCGATACGGAGGCAACCCACTTTGAGGCTGGACAATCTGTGCATAAATACCACGTTGCAGTGCAGAACATCGAGGTCTATATGGTTATTAACAGATTACCTTACTGCAGACCATTCTTGGACTTTTTTTACAATCATTTGCTTATGTCAGGCCAATGAGTACGCCAGCAGGCGTCGTTGTTCGGAAACAATAATCTATCAGACCGTGTAAGTCTCGCTATAAAATACTGCGTGCAGCACGAAAGTGACCGAATAAAATATCTCAGGGGTTCCGGTTCTTGACTGATAAGCGCTTAGCGAAACGACACCAATAGTGACCGATCGTTCGTTTTCGAACAATCCGCCGCCAAAAAAAGCCTGTTTTATGCTTGAAATATGTATAAATCACAATTTAAATTGAATAAATGGTAAGAAGACAAGGTGTTGGCTTGTTTTAATGGTGGACTCGTCAAATATAGCGATATAAATAACATATACCCAACAAAGATTTAAGGATTACAAAATTTACATCTGCTCAGTTTTATGTCCCAGGAACAAGAGACAAGTTAACTAGAAGATGAGAAAAGACTACAATACCTTCACCTTTTTCAGTGGCTTTACATTCACTACGTATACAGTTTCTGGAAGTGTCGAGGAATCGCGCCGGCCGAAGTGGCCGTGCGGTTAAAGGCGCTGCAGTCTGGAACCGCAAGACCGCTACGGTCGCAGGTTCGAATCCTGCCTCGGGCATGGATGTTTGTGATGTCCTTAGGTTAGTTAGGTTTAACTAGTTCTAAGTTCTAGGGGACTAATGACCTCAGCAGTTGAGTCCCATAGTGCTCAGAGCCATTTTGTCGAGGAATCAAATATATTTTTTGGATCTTGGCGAATATTGTTTTCTACTAGATAGTTTCGTTTGCTTATAAATGAAATTATTTTATCTTATTACACATTATCACATCATCGGCAAAATTAGGAGAAACTAGAGAAACAAGAAATAATAAGAAATGTTTCATACACATGAAAGAGCTAACACGGCTTGTTAAAACACGCAGCCCGATCCAAAGCGCGGTTTCGTTCTCTTAAGACAAAAAGTAATGGAAGAGAAGAAAAACACGTTAAATGCATTAAATTCGTTAAGGAAACCGCAGATCGAATTGAAAAGCTATGAATTTTTAATCTTGCACCTCGATAATTTTGCGACGTTGCTTCATTGACAACGCGTAATGCATTGTGCATGTACTGCCACATAAAAACACGTTGAAAGTCGTCCGACAGCGAATTCCTCTCGGCTGAGCGTGTAAGTATCGAATCAAGACGCAGCAATCCATTGCACGTCATGTAGCCACCTGCTGTTTTCAGACGAGACACTGTAACAAAAACTTGACCAGTCTTACACGCTTCACCAGCATGTTCTGATACGAGCTCTACTTACCGTAATCTGAGGTAATTTATATCTGCGATCAGTTTTCTGGATTTTTTATGATGCTGTTACACGTGAGACGATCGATTATGTGTCAAAAATTTTAAAGTGTGAAGAAACAACTGCAGAATGGGCATTATTCAAGTAGCAAGCAGCTTGCACTGAGTCACCAGTGTTTAAAGTCTCTAGTCACTTGAGTAGAGCTCAGACGCTCTAGCCTGAAGATACGCTTTTGACCAAAAGTCTACAGATAGCACTCCGAACACAGTTTGTGCGAAGTTAGGCTACACACGCGAGAACATAGAGCTGTAGATACGACGCGCTCGTATCATAAGTAATTAATTGGTATCATATCTGAAAGGGTCAACGCAGGAATCTAACAAGGAACCCCTTGAATGCGAGGTCGCTAAAGGCCACTGACATTTACGGCATTCGACGCCCCACATATTGTCTACCATGCAACCACAATATTGGCTGCTAATGGCAGCAGGGGGCGGAACTGGAGGTCCATAGTGGTCAGCACAGCATGCGGCTACGGAGTGTGGTTGAACTGCTTAGCACCGGCCGGGGTGGCCGAGCGGTTCTAGGCGCTACAGTCTGGAACCGCGCGACCGCTACGGTCGCAGGTTCGAATCCTGCCTAGGGCATGGATGTATGTGATGTCCTTAGGTTAGTTAGGTTTAAGTAGTTCTAAGTTCTAGGGGACTGATGACCTCAGATGTTGAGTCCCAAAGTGCTCAGAGCCATTTGAACCATTTGAACTGCTTAGCCGACAAGTAACTCACAATTGTGCTACAGGGCTAGTGGTGTTGGTGCAAGGCAGAGCAATTCCAACGATAAATAAAGCAAACATTGTCAATAAAATTCTTCTTGGCTGTTGACCGCATTGTCAGTATGTAAAATTGTCCAACGTTTCGGTCGCTGTTGCAAATGGCCTTCCTCAGGGCTTTGTGCCGAGCTGACTGAAAGTAACAGTGGCAGAAACGTCGGACAATTTTGTATATTGACAACGCGGTCAACCGTCCACAAGAATTTTATTGACATTGAGGAGAAAACCTACGCTTACAAAGCAAACATTGCATTATATCTACAACAATAGTTCCAACTTTGACATTTGTCACAGAGGAACCCAAGGAATTTCGCAGAGCGAGAAAGAAATCGCAGATGGAATATTAGCGTTTCTGCAAGACGAGTCAGTGTAATGTATGGTGTCGTATACGCTAGACTGTGCAGTCAATGTGCATGAGGAGTATAATGATGACGATACGTGCTTAACAAGTGAAAGTGATTCTGAAACAAGTGTCAAGCCTTGTAGTTCACCCTTGTTAGGACAGAAAGCCACAAATCCCGTCTCCAATGAATCGTAACAGCGCACAATCGTCGTCAAAGGAGCAGGTACAAAACAATTACTTGTTGGAAGATCATCCGCAAAATACACACATAAAAAAAATGTTTTGCATCTCCCCATTTCCCAGAACTCCTGAAGATAGACTTTGTGGATATTGTATCACAGACACAGTCCCTTTGACTGTTTAGAAATGACACTAAACCCGCCCAAAGATGAAACAACCATGCATGAGCAGCGACTATTAAACGAAGGGGGTCCGACAGCCGATCAATTCCAGTCATTTCATCAGGAAGGAGGTACACGGCTCGTGTTGTCTGTAGTTCAACCATGTCTAGACGCTCAATACCGCGGTTCGATCACGTCCGCATTGTTGCTTTGTGCCAGGAAGGGCTCTCAAGAAGGAAAGTGTCCATGCGTCTCGGAGTAAACCAAATCGATGTAGTTCGCACATGGAGGAGATATAGAGGGACAGGAACTGTCGATGACATGCCTCGCTCAGGCCGCCTAAGAGCTACTACTGCAGTGGATGACTGTTACCTACGGATTATTGCTCGGAGGGATCCTGAGAGCAACGCCACCATGTTGAATAATGCTTTTCGCGCAGCCACAGGGCGTCGTGCCACGACTCAAACTGTGCGCAACTTCACTCGCGACGTCCATCTTTGCAACCACGACACCATGCAGCGCGATACAGATGGGCCCAGCAACATGCCGAATGGACCGCTCAGGATTGGCATCACGTTCTCTTCACCGATGAGTGCCGCATATGCCTTCAACCAGACAATCGTCGGAGACGTGTTTGGAGGCAACCCGGTCAGGCTGAACGCCTTAGACACGATGTCCAGCTATTGCAGCAAGGTGGGGGGTCCCTGCTGTCTTGGGGTGGCATTATGTGGGGTCGACATACGCCGCTGGTGATGATGGAAGGCCCCGCAACGGCTGTACGAGACATGAATGCCAACCTCCGACCGATAGTGCAACCATACTGGCAGCATATTGGCGAGGCATTCGTCTTCATGGACGACAATTCGCGCCCCTTCGTGCTCATCTTGTGAGTGACTTCCTTCAAGATAACGACATCGCTCGGCTAGAGTGGCCAGAATGTTCTCCAATCATGAACCCTATCGAACATGCCTGGGATACGTTGAAAATCTATCGACAACGTGACCCTCCAACCACCCTGAGGGATATACGCCGAATCACCGTTGTGGAGTGGGACAATCTGGAGCAACAGTGTCTTGATGAACTTGTAGATATCATGCCAAGACGAATACAGGCATTCATCAATGCAAGAGGACGTGCTGCTGGGTATTAGAGGTACCGGTGTGTATAGCAATGTGAACCACCACCTGTGAAGGTCTCGCTGTGTGGTGGTACAACATGCAATGTGTGATTTTCATGAGCAATAAAAAGGGCGGAAATGATGTTTATGTTGATCTCTATTCCAATTTTCTGTACGGGTTCTGGAACTCTCGGAATTGAGGTGATGCAAAACTTTTTTTGATTATGAATAGGTTTCGAATAAGTCTACAGCATTATGACTGTGTAGTGCATAAGAAAAACTAGGGATATTCAAGAGAGGACAAGGCGTCTCCGGTTCTCACCTTGAACGGACTGGATGAGTGGGGGTTAATGATAAAATGAACATTGTGCTTTTCTCACTTGTTTAGCTTTATCTGCCCACTTTCCGCTCCTAATCCGTTACATATAGAAATATTTCCATACGCCTTTCTCCCTTTCACAAGTCTAATGTTGCACCTGTTGGCCAAAACTGAACCTAAGTTTTTCAAGTGTAAATCGTTTCCGTATTAATGCGTTAGGATATCTGCCAAGTTTCGCTGGCATACGATAATTACAGCCCACACTGGACCTCTGTGAGACCACTCCGTCTTCCGTCCACATGTGACCGCCGTGTCAGTCTCAGATAAGCATGCACATAGGAGCGTGTGATCAACACACCGCTCTCCCGGTCGTTGTGATGGTTTTCTGTGACCGGTGCCGCTACTATTCGGTCGAGTTGCTCCTCAATTGGCATCACGAGGCTGAGTGCACCCCGAAAAGTTACATCAGTGCATGGCGGCCCGGATGGTCACCCATCCAAGTGCCAGCCACGCACGACAGCGCTTAACTTCCGTGATGTGACGGGAACCGGTGTATCCACTGCAGCAAGGCCGTTGCCCACCTCTTCGAGTAGCTACACTTTAATTATACCCACCCGGTACCTCCACTATTACTTGTGGTTTTATGGAATGGGAAGGTCAGAAAAGCATTGCACTCAGCCGTCCCTCCGGTGAGACTACAGTCAGCTTTGTGTCTATTTTTATAGTTAATATCTTGCTGAATATGTGGTCCATCTATGTAACTAAGTATTGGAGATGTGGTCCGTTTTCTTTCGTGCGCCAATTTCAACTTAGAAAAGCACATACAGCCAACATATTTAATTATTTGTTGTTTGTACTGGGTGGTTAAGAACGAATAGTAAATATTTTAGGAGGTTGTAGCGTAGACTAATTCGTGTATAAACCATCAATGAACATATGCCAGTTTTTGTTGGTTACAGCTGGTTGTACATGTTGTGTCTGACTTCTTGGACAATGAGGTGGCTAGTAATAACACAGTTAATTAAATCACTCTGAATAGTTAATACTTTATTAACTGCAAAAAAACTATCTCTGCTCGCCAGGCTCGGTTGTAGCTACGAAACTGCACATGTGGACTTGTGGTTCAAAACACACTAAATGAGCCGCGATTACTGGGTGCCGTGGCTGCGCTACAGTCCTAGAAAACACCAATTCGTAAACACTTTATAACACTCCAATTCCCGTGCTATACTTCGTTTGTAATGACACGTGTTCCTAAGGATCCCTACAATATGGATTAAGGCATCTAATCCGAAGTAAAATTTTCGTGCAGTAACGTAGCATGTGTTATAACCGATTCGTCATTAACCTCCGTTTCTACTAATGACGAGAAACAAAGTCTCGGTAAACTGAAATATTATTCAATGGTCGATTTGAAATTTTAGTAGTTAGTTCTGATTTCCTGTTCATTAACATCCACGGTTAACTGAAACAGACTTACGGTCGCCAGCTCTCGGCACGAGCAACGCTAGTATACTGACATATTGAAATAATGACATTAGCAGCGTAACTCAGCTCGTTTTGTTATTAGCATACGACACTACACAACTTCTCGCAATACATTGACACAGCTGTGAAATGGGAATGATACAGCGAAAGCAAGGTTTCTTTTCTGTCTGTTAAACAAAATACCTGCTCAAGGCACTGCTACTGCACATTAAAGTCTCATTAGCAGATGGGTCACGTACAGCAGAATATTACGGCGTTACCTTCAGTATACGTGTATGGGAATATGTTTGAATTTTGTCTTACATATTAGCTTCGAAAATGGAGCAATAATTGAATACATTTTCTGGTGAAGTGATTTTAGCAGTAATTGTTACGTAATGCTCACTGCAATGCTTAACACAATCGTTTCGTTAGTCAGTAATAAACAATTTAAAATCGAAAATTGACATCCATATTTTGACAGTTTAAACGTGATGTCCTTAATAAAACAAGCCTGAAAGCTATCACTGGAAATGTGACAGTACTGACGATTGTTAAAATCATTTAATCTGAGCATGACAAGTTACGTTTGTGAAATACTTTTTGAATAGTCTTCCCAAGATATTAATGTCATTACCTTTTGGTTTCAGAAAACATAGATCACACTTTCATTATCATTGACCTGTTGTCCAGTTGTGAGCAGTTAACATAAAGCATGGTCAAAGTTTCACATGTTTTAAACTGATCACACAAAAATGTTATTACATTGCTGTTCACTCATTTAAAGAGGTTTCTGTCTCTTAATACAACGAGGAATTTCACTTAAAGAAAGGAAGCATCCTATCATGGAAAAGCTCGAGTTGAAACATAACCATTAATAACTTAATGAAAAACTATAATTTGAAACTATCAATTCTAAACGCTGGACTGTCTGTGTAAACTCGTACAATAAACTGATGAGACGTTACTTTGTGTACTTTGTGCTGAATCTTCTTAGATACTTCGGCAGATAACATTATGTAGCAATAAATGGTACAGGTTCGTCATGGAAATTTGGAAATTTGTTGTAAGTTCCTGTGGGACCAAACTGTTGAGGTCATGGGTCTCTAGGCTTACACACTACTTAATCTACCTTAAACTAACTGACGCTAAGGACAACACACACACCCATGCCCGGCGGAGGACTCGAACCTCCGACCTCGGACGGGGGAGGGGGGGGGGGGGGGGGAAGCCGCACGAAACTTGGCAAGGCGCCTGAGACCGCGCGGCAACCCTCGTGGCTGCTCTTCATGGCATCGATTTACAGTACATAACAATGAGTCCACAATACGTATTGTTGCCAGTTATGCTCCTGAAGTTTTGAACTGTGCCCACATAATTCCAAATACTGCCGGTCCATACAAAATCTTCTCATTGCAGCATAACTACAAACATTTCAGCACCATCATAGACACACACAAATCTCAGCACACTGACTAATTCATTTTAAGTCTGAACCAGAAGCAGTCTAGTAACACAATGCAGTGGCTGTCTCTCCAAAAACTATTTCATGCGCAGGCGCATCCAAAGACATTAATTAAGCTTACCGATCGATACTCTTACAGATAATGTTACACATTTGACTACTCCAGTGTGTCTACATACAACACTTTAAACATTTATTATTAATATATTGACATATAGCTCACTAAATTAAATAACATTAACAAAAATGTCCATAGCATAAATATTACAGAAAAAATATACACAATCCTAACCATACAATTAAGAGAAAAATCGATAATTCATTGTGTTATCGTGTTACAAGTGCCCCACATTTCACTGATCTACATTACTAGATGTAGATTCAAAGAAACGTCAAACCCGTAGCACGGTGCTTCTGATACCTCGAAATTTCAATAGAACAATGCTTATCAGTTTTATGAAAATTTTTCAAATCTCGAACTACGCTAACAATATTCTCAATATTTAAATACTTTATTTACATACATACAAATTTATATACATTTAAATACGTTGAAATTATGGTTATTCAAATGCCAAGTGTCTTTGTCATTCTTACTAATTATTCAAAAATGCATCATTTTGTTCACACATTTAGTAGGTATTACCCATAGCATAATTTTGACTGTGCCCATTTATACAAGGGTGGTTTGAAAAGTTTTCGGAATCACCACAAGAGGTCAGCGCTAGTGCAACGAGTTGTTCACGTGATATTCATTGGACTGTTGCCTGTAAACACGTGTCACGTCAGTGCTCTTGTAAGAGAGCTGTGGCGGTGACGTGGCTCTGTTGTTGTCCCCGTGTAGTGATTTGCGAAGATGGAAAAAATCGAGATTCGAGCAGTGATTGAGTACTTTGAAAGAAAGGTATGAAAGCAATGGATATTCATGCCGATTTCCAGAATACACTGGGGGACTGTGCTCCTTCATATTCAACTGTTGCCAAGTGGACAAATGAATTTAAATTTGGTCGAGAGAGCTTAGATGATGATCCGCGCAGTGGTCAGCCAAGATGTGCCACTACTCCAGAAATTATTGCGAAAGTGCACAAGATTGTCATGGAGGATCGCCGATTAAAGTGCATGAACTTTCTCGCGCTTGCCAGATATCATCTGAAAGGGTATATCACATTTTAACTGAAGAATCAGAAATGAAAAAAATTATCTGAAGGATGGATGCTGCGACTCTTGATGCTGGATCAAAAACGCATGAGAATGAAAGTATCGGAACAACGTTTGGCCCGGTTTTAGGAGAAAGGAAAAAGATTTTTTGCGCCGGTTTGTGGCCACAAATGAAACTTGGGTGCACTACTGTACCCCAGAAAAAAAACAACAGTCAAAGCAGTGGAAACATGGTGATTCTCCGTCGCCAAAGAAAGCAAAGACAATTCCTTCGGCGGGAGAGGTCATGGCATTAGTGCTCTTGGATGCGAAGGGAGATTCTGTTTGTTGATTACCTCCCCACAGGGCAATACTATGCTAACCTCCGCAGACTGTCTACAGTGAAGGTAAAGTGTGACACTATTGACTGCTGTTTCTCTTTTAATATTACAAACGTGGCGTTTCCGCTAAGTATTTTAATTACTTCTATTCTAAATTACATATTCACTAGCTACTACGTTCTTACTGCGACGTTTTACTGCGTTCTTTCTTAGGTTGGGGATGGCCTTAGCCCTCTGTACGTTTTATCACAGACGTTCGCACATTCAGTCAGACGGTTTAATTACCTGGATATAAATGTTGGGAATGGCTTTATCCGGATTAAATAGAAACGTTAATCTTTCGACTGTAAGTAGACACAGACCTTACCGCTTTTATCTGCCCATTTCTTGGCATGGATAAATTTGTGGTAAGTTCTTTTATACATTTGCATACAGTGAAGCACCCGAAGATGAAAACTTAGTTTCCGAAACTGGTTGTGTTCTCTAGTAAAGAATTCTAAGAATCGCAGTGGTCTTGTTTATTCAAATCGTTTCTGTAGTATCTGTGATATCACCAAGATCATTCTCTCCGCCACTTTCATCTGAATGCATTACATTGGATGTAACTTCATATACTTTAAAATCTTCGGTTTCACTTATTAATCTTACACAGTCATCTAAAGTTCCATGTTCTTACCTAATATCACAGTTTCCAGCTGCCCTTTCTAATCCGCTGACTTCTCTACGTTCAGGAATGGCATCAACAAAATTATTATTATGTATCTTAAACTCTTCATATTTCTCATCGTAACTACGAATTTCATTCTTTACTCATTATATATTCATTATTCATCTTCTTATTAAATACACTTTCACTTTTCTTGCTCTTACCTTCATCATTATTCCCTATAAAACCTATTTTACTTCCCTTTTTCCTTTCTTCTAAACCCTCGTACATCTTATTCACGTACATTAACCATTTCTTATTATCAACTATAGTTTCAACTTCATTCACCAAGACTTTTGCATATTTGCAACCGGATACAGAGCTAAAACCAGCGCAGCAACACTACTCGTGCATGCATGAGCATTCACTCCGACAACACTCGTAACTGCATGAGCTTTTACCTTTGACTCACTTTGTATCTGAAACAAACCATTATAGTTTTGTTGTTCAGGCCCGCTAGCCTCTACGCGACCTTGACTACGCCTAAACACACTTTCTTGTTCAGTTTCAGTTATATTGTCATATTTATAGTTGCAGCAAAACTGATTTCTTTACCGTTAGCGTCGGGGCCTCGCAATTCTATCCGCAGCAGTGCGCCCCTTTACTGATGTGAATCGTCGCTTTCCCCATAGCTATTTTCACGAGGTCATCAATTATGAGCTCCCCTTCCTGGACCAAACGTCTTCTGCTTCTTCTCCATCTATCTACCTGTGCTGATCTCACATTGTAGTCGTTACTATCACCGTTTTGACAATAACGATTGCCATTATCGACAACGTGTATTCTATTCTGGTTACTGTTGTAATGATTTCATGTTGGGTGGTTGTTAACATTATTATGGTACCGATTTTCATCATCACGGTACAAGTCTCCTACTTTCTTTAAAAAAAGAGATTTTATCACAGTCCCCAATAACGTACCCTCGGACATTTCGCGATAGTTTGCCCCGCAATATGTCCTGAATTCGTTTTTCATCATCTGACTTTTTATGTATTTTTACACAGGTCCGCGCAATAGGTTTTTGTGGTGTCACCGCCAGACACCACACTTGCTAGGTGGTAGCCTTTAAATCGGCCGCGGTCCGTTAGTATACGTCGGACCCGCGTGTCGCCACTATCAGTGATTGCAGACCGAGCGCCGCCACACGGCAGGTCTAGAGAGACTTCCTAGCACTCGCCCCAGTTGTACAACCGACTTTGCTAGCGATGGTTCACTGACAAAATACGCTCTCATTTGCCGAGACGATAGTTAGCATAGCCTTCAGCTACGTCATTTGCTACGACCTAGCAAGGCGCCATTACCAGTACTATTGATATTATGAATAATGTACCGTCAGACCGATGTTCACCAATTATGGATTAAAGTTAAGTATTCCAGAAGCTACGTACTATTTTTGCTACTATAAAGACCTTGTCC
This sequence comes from Schistocerca nitens, assembly GCF_023898315.1. Classification (NCBI taxonomy): domain Eukaryota; kingdom Metazoa; phylum Arthropoda; class Insecta; order Orthoptera; family Acrididae; genus Schistocerca; species Schistocerca nitens. The sequence continues at coordinate 582,279,507 of NC_064619.1, read as the reverse complement.
TGTTCCAGACCTCACGCCATCCTGCGTGAGCTTAAACGCGTGCCTTTCGGCTACCTGTCATAGTGGATTGGCTGTCTTGCCAGTCCACAACAGTTTCCATACTCGAATATGTACCAGCTCAGTACAGAATAGTGTAAGTAAACTCTGTTATCGTTTTCTCTTGTTTAATTGCTGACCAGTATTCTTTTTCGAAGCGTTTCAAAAATTCTTCGAGCGTTTCGCAGCCTCCCAAGGCGCGTACTGGCCAACTATCTGCATCTCCACTCAACCTTGTTCTAGTAATTCTCACGCGGCTTCCTCTGGAATTTCTTTCCGTGTAAATGATCTTCATTTATCTATGAACATGACCAGATAGCTTCCGCCTTTTGGATCAAACTTGGCGGTATCATTACCTATCTGATTCTGACATGTTCCTTCTATCACTTGGCTTACAGTGAGGTAGGCTTTTAATACGTTCCTGAATTTTGCTTGTTTCCGTGTTTATCGCGGTTACAGCTCTTTGTATTGCGATTCCGATTCTTTTTGAACCCCATCTATTTTTTCACACTAAGAATTTACAGATCGCTTTACCTCTGGTCTGACTATTCTAATCTTTAGATTAATCTCTGTTTGGTTATCGTCACTAACTTTCTTTATCTTTATATCTACATTTTGATTTACCTGAGACACCATATACTTGTTACACTCTTCGGCAAGGCCACTCAATTCCTATTGTATACATAACGTCATATTCTTTATTTCATTGACAAACATTTTTTTAAGGATTTCCATTTCATTTCCAAATGTCTTGTCCGTTTCATTTTTCTAAGACTGAACGGATGTGTCAATTTTACTATTCAAAAACTGATAAGAAATTCTAAATTCAGTTCTCAAATTGTTTAAGTCAGTGCTTAAAGATTAATTTGAATTCTTCAAGTCAATACTCAAAGACTGATATGCTGCATCAGTTTTACTGTTCAAGGCAGTTAAACCAGAGGTGACTGATTTAAACATTTCTGTTACCGTATCCATACGATCTAACCCAGTTTGATTTCCTGCCCCACTACTGGTTTCATTTCTGTTGCAGTTTCGCCCAAACGACTTTCATATCTCGTGTAATTTGCATCTACATTTTCCAAACTATCCTCAAACTTTTTACTACGTTGTTTTCATCTTCCATTTCTCCAATATTGTTTAACTTTTGATGTCCAGTTGATTATCAAACATCTCTGTATTCAGAACGTGATTTTGTGTTTTCTGTTCCTCGTGCTTTATAGACTTCGACTATCACTACTCTTGCTTAGTACTGAAAATTTCAAATTAGAATTTTATTAAGTTCGGAACAGTAGTAATCAAATTAGTGACCTGTCACCAGGAGCCACGTATAACACCCCCACTCCTGTGCTCCCCTTTGTTTGTAATGACATGTGTCCCTAAGGATCCCTACAGTAGGGAATCAGACAACTAATCCGAAGTAATACTGTGCTGCAGTAAAGTAGCAGTGTTATAACCGATTCGTCATTAACCCTCTTTTCTACTAATCACGATAAACAAAGTCCTAGTTACCTGAAATATTATTCCGTGGTCGATTTAAAATTTTAGTGGTTAGTTGTTCTGATTTCCTGTTCATTAATATGCACAGTTAACTGCACGAGCAACTGTAGTATACTGACATATTGAAACAACGACAATAGCAGCGTAACTAAGCTCGTTTTGTTATTGGCATGGTCCGCAGCTCGTGGTCGTGCGGTAGCGTTCTCGCTTCCCACGCCCGGGTTCCCGGGTTCGATTCCCGGCGGGGTCAGGGAATTTCTCTGCCTCGTGATGACTAGGTGTTGTGTGCTGTCCTTAGGTTAGTTAGGTTTAAGTAGTTCTATGATGACCATAGATGTTAAGTCCCATAGTGCTCAGAGCCATTTGAACCATTCTTTTTTGTTATTGGCATACAGTGCTACTCAACTTCTCACAATACATTGACAGGTACGAAATTGGAATGACACTAGGAAAGGAACGTTTCTTTTCCGGCTGTTAAACAAAATAGCTTCCCAAGGCACGGGCACTGCACATTAAATGCTCATTAGCAAAAGGGTCGCATTCAGCAGAATATTATGACATTACTCATCTTAATGATTAATGCTGACTGCCTTCAGTATACCTGTATGGGAATATGTTTGCATTTGCTCTTAGATATTAGCTTCGGAAATGGAGCAATAATTGAATATATTGTCTGGTGTAGTGATTTTTGCATTGGGTCCATAGTACGTTTGGTTGCCAGTTACGCTACTGAAATTTTCTACTGTGCGCACATAATTCCAAATACCGCCCGTCCATACAAAATCTTCTCATTGCAACATAATGACAAATATTTCAGCACCATCACAAAAACACACAATTCTCGGCACGCTTTGACTGTAATGCATTTTACGTCTGAGCCAGAAGCAGTGTAATAATACAATGCAACAGAGTTGTAGCGATTCGTGAATGAGTCGTTCATTTGAACGACTCTAAATAAAGAATTGTAAGAATCGAATCGTGATACGGACGAATCGTCGTTCAAAAGAATCGTAAGAACGATTGCGTGTTTCCGAGTCGTGACGATTCCAAGTTCCAACGATTCATCGATTCTTTTTATAGTTGAATTCTTTTATCTTGGCGGCTTGCGCATGCCCGCCCAGACGCGGGAGATTGCAGCGTTGCCAGTTGCAAACGACGTACGCGCCAAGAGAAGCAGCGCATATTTGCGTTTTTCCCATATTTGCGTTTTTCCCATATTTGCGTTTTTCCCCGTATTTGCGTTTTTCCCCGTATTTGCGTTTTTCCCCGTATTTGCGTTTTTCCCCGTATTTGCGTTTTTCCCCGTATTTGCGTTTTTCCCCGTATTTGCGTTTTTCCCGTATTTGCGTTTTTCCCGTATTTGCGTTTTTCCCGTATTTGCGTTTTTCCCGTATTTGCGTTTTTCCCGTATTTGCGTTTTTCCCGTATTTGCGTTTTTCCCATATTTGCGTTTTTCCCATATTTGCGTTTTTCCCATATTTGCGTTTTTCCCATATTTGCGTTTTTCCCATATTTGCGTTTTTCCCATATTTGCGTTTTTCCCATATTTGCGTTTTTCCCATATTTGCGTTTTTCCCATATTTGCGTTTTTCCCACAGATGCGTTTTTCCCACAGATGCGTTTTTCCCACAGATGCGTTTTTCCCACGGATGCGTTTTTCCCACGGATGCGTTTTTCCCACGGATGCGTTTTTCCCACGGATGCGTTTTTCCTACGGATGCGTTTTTCCCACGGATGCGTTTTTCCCACGGATGCGTTTTTCCCACGGATGCGTTTTTCCCACGGATGCGTTTTTCCCACGGATGCGTTTTTCCCACAGATGCGTTTTTCCCACAGATGCGTTTTTCCCACAGATGCGTTTTTCCCACAGATGCGTTTTTCCCACAGATGCGTTTTTCCCACAGATGCGTTTTTCCCACAGATGCGTTTTTCCCACAGATGCGTTTTTCCCACAGATGCGTTTTTCCCACAGATGCGTTTTTCCCACAGATGCGTTTTTCCCACGGATGCGTTTTTCCCACGGATGCGTTTTTCCCACGGATGCGTTTTTCCCACGGATGCGTTTTTCCCACGGATGCGTTTTTCCCACGGATGCGTTTTTCCCACGGATGCGTTTTTGCCACGGATGCGTTTTTGCCACGGATGCGTTTTTGCCACGGATGCGTTTTTGCCACGGATGCGTTTTTGCCACGGATGCGTTTTTGCCACAGATGCGTTTTTGCCACAGATGCGTTTTTGCCACAGATGCGTTTTTGCCACAGATGCGTTTTTGCCACAGATGCGTTTTTGCCGCAGATGCGTTTTTGCCGCAGATGCGTTTTTGCCGCAGATGCGTTTTTGCCGCAGATGCGTTTTTGCCGCAGATGCGTTTTTGCCGCAGATGCGTTTTTGCCGCAGATGCGTTTTTGCCGCAGATGCGTTTTTGCCGCAGATGCGTTTTTGCCGCAGATGCGTTTTTGCCGCAGATGCGTTTTTGCCGCAGATGCGTTTTTGCCACAGATGCGTTTTTGCCACAGATGCGTTTTTGCCACAGATGCGTTTTTGCCACAGATGCGTTTTTGCCACAGATGCGTTTTTGCCACAGATGCGTTTTTGCCACAGATGCGTTTTTGCCACAGATGCGTTTTTGCCACAGATGCGTTTTTGCCACAGATGCGTTTTCGCCACAGATCCGTTTTCGCCACATTTACGTATTTCCCATATTTAGTGAACCCTTGATGCTACAGACGATGTCATACCAACTGATTCTTTCCTCTAGTCAATTTGTGCCACAAATTTCCCTTTTGCTACATTTGCGTTTTTCCCATATTTGCGTTTTTCCCATATTTGCGTTTTTCCCATATTTGCGTTTTTCCCATATTTGCGTTTTTCCCACAGATGCGTTTTTCCCACAGATGCGTTTTTCCCACAGATGCGTTTTTCCCACAGATGCGTTTTTCCCACAGATGCGTTTTTCCCACAGATGCGTTTTTCCCACAGATGCGTTTTTCCCACAGATGCGTTTTTCCCACAGATGCGTTTTTCCCACAGATGCGTTTTTCCCACAGATGCGTCTTTCCCACAGATGCGTTTTTCCCACAGATGCGTTTTTCCCACAGATGCGTTTTTGCCACAGATGCGTTTTTGCCACAGATGCGTTTTTGCCACAGATGCGTTTTCGCCACAGATGCGTTTTTGCCACATTTACGTATTTCCCATATTTAGTGAACCCTTGATGCTACAGACGATGTCATACCAACTGATTCTTTCCTCTAGTCAATTTGTGCCACAAATTTCCCTTTTGCTACATTTGCGTTTTTCCCATATTTGCGTTTTTCCCATATTTGCGTTTTTCCCATATTTGCGTTTTTCCCATATTTGCGTTTTTCCCATATTTGCGTTTTTCCCACAGATGCGTTTTTCCCACAGATGCGTTTTTCCCACAGATGCGTTTTTCCCACAGATGCGTTTTTCCCACAGATGCGTTTTTCCCACAGATGCGTTTTTCCCACAGATGCGTTTTTCCCACAGATGCGTTTTTCCCACAGATGCGTTTTTCCCACAGATGCGTTTTTCCCACAGATGCGTTTTTCCCACAGATGCGTTGTTCCCACAGATGCGTTGTTCCCACAGATGCGTTGTTCCCACAGATGCGTTGTTCCCACAGATGCGTTGTTCCCACAGATGCGTTTTTCCCACAGATGCGTTTTTCCCACAGATGCGTTTTTCCCACAGATGCGTTTTTCCCACAGATGCGTTTTTCCCACAGATGCGTTTTTCCCACAGATGCGTTTTTGCCACAGATGCGTTTTTGCCACAGATGCGTTTTTGCCACAGATGCGTTTTTGCCACAGATGCGTTTTTGCCACAGATGCGTTTTTGCCACAGATGCGTTTTTGCCACAGATGCGTTTTCGCCACAGATGCGTTTTCGCCACAGATGCGTTTTCGCCACAGATGCGTTTTCGCCACAGATGCGTTTTCGCCACAGATGCGTTTTTGCCACAGATGCGTTTTTGCCACATTTACGTACTTCCCATATTTAGTGAACCCTTGATGCTACAGACGATGTCATACCAACTGATTCTTTCCTCTAGTCAATTTGTGCCACAAATTTCCCTTTTGCTGCTTTTGCGTTTTTCCCATATTTGCGTTTTTCCCACATTTGCGTTTTTCCCATATTTGCGTTTTTCCCATATTTGCGTTTTTCCCATATTTGCGTTTTTCCCATATTTGCGTTTTTCCCATATTTGCGTTTTTCCCATACTTGCGTTTTTCCCATACTTGCGTTTTTCCCATACTTGCGTTTTTCCCATACTTGCGTTTTTCCCATACTTGCGTTTTTCCCATACTTGCGTTTTTCCCATACTTGCGTTTTTCCCATACTTGCGTTTTTCCCATACTTGCGTTTTTCCCATACTTGCGTTTTTCCCATACTTGCGTTTTTCCCATACTTGCGTTTTTCCCATACTTGCGTTTTTCCCATACTTGCGTTTTTCCCATACTTGCGTTTTTCCCATACTTGCGTTTTTCCCATACTTGCGTTTTTCCCATACTTGCGTTTTTCCCATACTTGCGTTTTTCCCATACTTGCGTTTTTCCCATATATGCGTTTTTCCCATATATGCGTTTTTCCCATATATGCGTTTTTCCCATATATGCGTTTTTCCCATATTTGCTTTTGAAGCATATTTAGTGAACCCTTGATGCTACAGACTATGTCATACCAACTGATTCTTTCCTCTAGTCAATTTGTGCCTCAAATTTCCCTTTCGCTACATTTGCGTTTTTCCGATTTTTGCGTTTTTCCCATTTTTGCGTTTTTCCCATTTTTGCGTTTTTCCCCGTATTTGCGTTTTTCCCCGTATTTGCGTTTTTCCCCGTATTTGCGTTTTTCCCCGTATTTGCGTTTTTCCCCGTATTTGCGTTTTTCCCCGTATTTGCGTTTTTCCCGTATTTGCGTTTTTCCCATATTTGCGTTTTTCCCATATTTGCGTTTTTCCCATATTTGCGTTTTTCCCATATTTGCGTTTTTCCCATATTTGCGTTTTTCCCATATTTGCGTTTTTCCCATATTTGCGTTTTTCCCATATTTGCGTTTTTCCCATATTTGCGTTTTTCCCATATTTGCGTTTTTCCCATATTTGCGTTTTTCCCATATTTGCGTTTTTCCCATATTTGCGTTTTTCCCATATTTGCGTTTTTCCCATATTTGCGTTTTTCCCACGGATGCGTTTTTCCCACGGATGCGTTTTTCCCACGGATGCGATTTTCCCACGGATGCGTTTTTCCCACGGATGCGTTTTTCCCACGGATGCGTTTTTCCCACGGATGCGTTTTTCCCACGGATGCGTTTTTCCCACGGATGCGTTTTTCCCACGGATGCGTTTTTCCCACAGATGCGTTTTTCCCACAGATGCGTTTTTCCCACAGATGCGTTTTTCCCACAGATGCGTTTTTCCCACAGATGCGTTTTTCCCACAGATGCGTTTTTCCCACAGATGCGTTTTTCCCACAGATGCGTTTTTCCCACAGATGCGTTTTTCCCACAGATGCGTATTTCCCACAGATGCGTTTTTCCCACAGATGCGTTTTTCCCACAGATGCGTTTTTGCCACAGATGCGTTTTTGCCACAGATGCGTTTTTGCCACAGATGCGTTTTTGCCACAGATGCGTTTTTGCCACAGATGCGTTTTTGCCACAGATGCGTTTTTGCCACAGATGCGTTTTTGCCACAGATGCGTTTTTGCCACAGATGCGTTTTTGCCACAGATGCGTTTTTGCCACAGATGCGTTTTTGCCACAGATGCGTTTTTGCCACAGATGCGTTTTTGCCACAGATGCGTTTTCGCCACAGATGCGTTTTCGCCACATTTACGTATTTCCCATATTTAGTGAACCCTTGATGCTACAGACGATGTCATACCAACTGATTCTTTCCTCTAGTCAATTTGTGCCACAAATTTCCCTTTTGCTACATTTGCGTTTTTCCCATATTTGCGTTTTTCCCATATTTGCGTTTTTCCCATATTTGCGTTTTTCCCATATTTGCGTTTTTCCCATATTTGCGTTTTTCCCATATTTGCGTTTTTCCCACAGATGCGTTTTTCCCACAGATGCGTTTTTCCCACAGATGCGTTTTTCCCACAGATGCGTTTTTCCCACAGATACGTTTTTCCCACAGATGCGTTTTTCCCACAGATGCGTTTTTCCCACAGATGCGTTTTTCCCACAGATGCGTTTTTCCCACAGATGCGTTTTTCCCACAGATGCGTTTTTCCCACAGATGCGTTTTTCCCACAGATGCATTTTTCCCACAGATGCGTTTTTCCCACAGATGCGTTTTTGCCACAGATGCGTTTTTGCCACAGATGCGTTTTTGCCACAGAAGCGTTTTCGCCACAGATGCGTTTTCGCCACAGATGCGTTTTCGCCACAGATGCGTTTTCGCCACAGATGCGTTTTCGCCACAGATGCGTTTTCGCCACAGATGCGTTTTCGCCACAGATGCGTTTTCGCCACAGATGCGTTTTCGCCACAGATGCGTTTTTGCCACAGATGCGTTTTTGCCACAGATGCGTTTTTGCCACAGATGCGTTTTTGCCACAGATGCGTTTTTGCCACAGATGCGTTTTTGCCACAGATGCGTTTTTGCCACATTTACGTACTTCCCATATTTAGTGAACCCTTGATGCTACAGACGATGTCATACCAACTGATTCTTTCCTCTAGTCAATTTGTGCCACAAATTTCCCTTTTGCTACATTTGCGTTTTTCCTATATTTGCGTTTTTCCCATATTTGCGTTTTTCCCATATTTGCGTTTTTCCCATATTTGCGTTTTTCCCATATTTGCGTTTTTCCCATATTTGCGTTTTTCCCATATTTGCGTTTTTCCCATATTTGCGTTTTTCCCATATTTGCGTTTTTCCCATACTTGCGTTTTTCCCATACTTGCGTTTTTCCCATACTTGCGTTTTTCCCATACTTGCGTTTTTCCCATACTTGCGTTTTTCCCATACTTGCGTTTTTCCCATACTTGCGTTTTTCCCATACTTGCGTTTTTCCCATACTTGCGTTTTTCCCATACTTGCGTTTTTCCCATACTTGCGTTTTTCCCATACTTGCGTTTTTCCCATACTTGCGTTTTTCCCATATATGCGTTTTTCCCATATATGCGTTTTTCCCATATATGCGTTTTTCCCATATATGCGTTTTTCCCATATATGCGTTTTTCCCATATATGCGTTTTTCCCATATTTGCTTTTGAAGCATATTTAGTGAACCCTTGATGCTACAGACTATGTCATACCAACTGATTCTTTCCTCTAGTCAATTTGTGCCTCAAATTTCCCTTTCGCTACATTTGCGTTTTTCCGATTTTTGCGTTTTTCCCATTTTTGCGTTTTTCCCATTTTTGCGTTTTTCCCATATTTGCGTTTTTCCCCGTATTTGCGTTTTTCCCCGTATTTGCGTTTTTCCCCGTATTTGCGTTTTTCCCCGTATTTGCGTTTTTCTCCGTATTTGCGTTTTTCCCCGTATTTGCGTTTTTCCTGTATTTGCGTTTTTCCCATATTTGCGTTTTTCCCATATTTGCGTTTTTCCCATATTTGCGTTTTTCCCATATTTGCGTTTTTCCCATATTTGCGTTTTTCCCATATTTGCGTTTTTCCCATATTTGCGTTTTTCCCATATTTGCGTTTTTCCCATATTTGCGTTTTTCCCATATTTGCGTTTTTCCCATATTTGCGTTTTTCCCATATTTGCGTTTTTCCCATATTTGCGTTTTTCCCATATTTGCGTTTTTCCCATATTTGCGTTTTTCCCATATTTGCGTTTTTCCCATATTTGCGTTTTTCCCATATTTGCGTTTTTCCCATATTTGCGTTTTTCCCACGGATGCGTTTTTCCCACGGATGCGATTTTCCCACGGATGCGTTTTTCCCACGGATGCGTTTTTCCCACGGATGCGTTTTTCCCACGGATGCGTTTTTCCCACGGATGCGTTTTTCCCACGGATGCGTTTTTCCCACGGATGCGTTTTTCCCACAGATGCGTTTTTCCCACAGATGCGTTTTTCCCACAGATGCGTTTTTCCCACAGATGCGTTTTTCCCACAGATGCGTTTTTCCCACAGATGCGTTTTTCCCACAGATGCGTTTTTCCCACAGATGCGTTTTTCCCACAGATGCGTTTTTCCCACAGATGCGTTTTTCCCACAGATGCGTTTTTGCCACAGATGCGTTTTTGCCACAGATGCGTTTTTGCCACAGATGCGTTTTTGCCACAGATGCGTTTTTGCCACAGATGCGTTTTTGCCACAGATGCGTTTTTGCCACAGATGCGTTTTTGCCACAGATGCGTTTTTGCCACAGATGCGTTTTTGCCACAGATGCGTTTTCGCCACAGATGCGTTTTCGCCACAGATGCGTTTTCGCCACAGATGCGTTTTCGCCACATTTACGTATTTCCCATATTTAGTGAACCCTTGATGCTACAGACGATGTCATACCAACTGATTCTTTCCTCTAGTCAATTTGTGCCACAAATTTCCCTTTTGCTACATTTGCGTTTTTCCCATATTTGCGTTTTTCCCATATTTGCGTTTTTCCCATATTTGCGTTTTTCCCATATTTGCGTTTTTCCCATATTTGCGTTTTTCCCATATTTGCGTTTTTCCCACAGATGCGTTTTTCCCACAGATGCGTTTTTCCCACAGATGCGTTTTTCCCACAGATGCGTTTTTCCCACAGATGCGTTTTTCCCACAGATGCGTTTTTACCACAGATGCGTTTTTCCCACAGATGCGTTTTTCCCACAGATGCGTTTTTCCCACAGATGCATTTTTCCCACAGATGCGTTTTTCCCACAGATGCGTTTTTCCCACAGATGCGTTTTTCCCACAGATGCGTTTTTCCCACAGATGCGTTTTTCCCACAGATGCGTTTTTCCCACAGATGCGTTTTTCCCACAGATGCGTTTTTCCCACAGATGCGTTTTTGCCACAGATGCGTTTTTGCCACAGATGCGTTTTTGCCACAGATGCGTTTTTGCCACAGATGCGTTTTTCCCACAGATGCGTTTTTCCCACAGATGCGTTTTTCCCACAGATGCGTTTTTCCCAAAAGATGCGTTTTTCCCACAGATGCGTTTTTGCCACAGATGCGTTTTTGCCACAGATGCGTTTTTGCCACATATGCGTTTTTGCCACAGATGCGTTTTTGCCACATGCGTTTTTGCCACATGCGCGTTTTTGCCACAGATGCGTTTTCGCCACAGATGCGTTTTCGCCACAGATGCGTTTTCGCCACAGATGCGTTTTCGCCACAGATGCGTTTTCGCCACAGATGCGTTTTCGCCACAGATGCGTTTTCGCCACAGATGCGTTTTCGCCACAGATGCGTTTTCGCCACAGATGCGTTTTTGCCACATATGCGTTTTTGCCACATTTACGTACTTCCGATATTTAGTGAACCCTTGATGCTACAGACGATGTCATACCAACTGATTCTTTCCTCTAGTCAATTTGTGCCACAAATTTCCCTTTTGCTACATTGCGTTTTTCCCATATTTGCGTTTTTCCCATATTTGCGTTTTTCCCATATTTGCGTTTTTCCCATATTTGCGTTTTTCCCATATTTGCGTTTTTCCCATATTTGCGTTTTTCCCATATTTGCGTTTTTCCCATATTTGCGTTTTTCCCATACTTGCGTTTTTCCCATACTTGCGTTTTTCCCATACTTGCGTTTTTCCCATACTTGCGTTTTTCCCATACTTGCGTTTTTCCCATACTTGCGTTTTTCCCATACTTGCGTTTTTCCCATACTTGCGTTTTTCCCATACTTGCGTTTTTCCCATACTTGCGTTTTTCCCATACTTGCGTTTTTCCCATACTTGCGTTTTTCCCATACTTGCGTTTTTCCCATACTTGCGTTTTTCCCATACTTGCGTTTTTCCCATACTTGCGTTTTTCCCATACTTGCGTTTTTCCCATACTTGCGTTTTTCCCATACTTGCGTTTTTCCCATACTTGCGTTTTTCCCATACTTGCGTTTTTCCCATACTTGCGTTTTTCCCATACTTGCGTTTTTCCCATACTTGCGTTTTTCCCATATATGCGTTTTTCCCATATATGCGTTTTTCCCATATATGCGTTTTTCCCATATATGCGTTTTTCCCATATTTGCTTTTGAAGCATATTTAGTGAACCCTTGATGCTACAGACTATGTCATACCAACTGATTCTTTCCTCTAGTCAATTTGTGCCACAAATTTCCCTTTCGCTACATTTGCGTTTTTCCGATTTTTGCGTTTTTCCCATTTTTGCGTTTTTCCCATTTTTGCGTTTTTCCCATTTTTGCGTTTTTCCCATATTTGCGTTTTTCCCATATTTGCGTTTTTCCCATATTAGCGTTTTTCCCATATTTGCGTTTTTCCCATACTTGCGTTTTTCCCATACTTGCGTTTTTCCCATACTTGCGTTTTTCCCATACTTGCGTTTTTCCCATACTTGCGTTTTTCCCATACTTGCGTTTTTCCCATACTTGCGTTTTTCCCATACTTGCGTTTTTCCCATACTTGCGTTTTTCCCATATATGCGTTTTTCCCATATATGCGTTTTTCCCATATATGCGTTTTTCCCATATATGCGTTTTTCCCATATATGCGTTTTTCCCATATATGCGTTTTTCCCATATATGCGTTTTTCCCATATATGCGTTTTTCCCATATATGCGTTTTTCCCATATTTGCTTTTGAAGCATATTTAGTGAACCGTTGATGCTACAGACTATGTCATACCAACTGATTCTTTCCTCTAGTCAATTTGTGCCACAAATTTCCCTTTCACTACATTTGCGTTTTTCCGATTTTTGCGTTTTTCCCATTTTTGCGTTTTTTCCATTTTTGCGTTTTTCCCATTTTTGCGTTTTTCCCATATTTGCGTTTTTCCCATATTTGCGTTTTTCCCATATTTGCGTTTTTCCCATATTTGCGTTTTTCCCATATTTGCGTTTTCCCCATATTAGCGTTTTTCCAATATTGCGTTTTTCCCATATTTGAGTTTTTCGCATATTTGAGTTTTTCGCATATTTGCGTTTTTCGCAAATTTGCGTTTTTCGCAAATTTGCGTTTTTCGCAAATTTGCGTTTTTCGCATATTTGCGTTTTTCGCATATTTGCGTTTTTCGCATATTTGCGTTTTTCGCATATTTGCGTTTTTCGCATATTTGCGTTTTTCGCATATTTGCGTTTTTCCCATATTTGCGTTTTTCCCATATTTGCGTTTTTCCCATATTTGCGTTTTTCCCATATTTGCGTTTTTCCCATATTTGCGTTTTTCCCATATTTGCGTTTTTCCCATATTTGCGTTTTTACCCATATTTGCGTTTTTTCCCATATTTGCGTTTTTCCCATATTTGCGTTTTTCCCATATTTGCGTTTTTCCCATATTTGCGTTTTTCCCATATTTGCGTTTTTCCCATATTTGCGTTTTTCCCATATTTGCGTTTTTCCCCATATATGCGTTTTTCCCCATATATGCGTTTTTCCCCACATATGCGTTCTTCCCCACATATGCGTTTTTCCCCACATATGCGTTTTTCCCCACATATGCGTTTTTCCCCACATATGCGTTTTTCCCCACATATGCGTTTTTCCCCACATATGCGTTTTTCCCCACATATGCGTTTTTCCCCACATATGCGTTTTTCCCCACATATGCGTTTTTCCCCACATATGCGTTTCTCCCACATATGCGTCTCTCCCACATATGCGTTTCTCCCACATATGCGTTTCTCCCACATATGCGTTTCTCCCACATATGCGTTTCTCCCACATATGCGTTTCTCCCACATATGCGTTTCTCCCACATATGCGTTTCTCCCACATATGCGTTTCTCCCACATATGCGTTTCTCCCACATATGCGTTTCTCCCACATATGCGTTTCTCCCACATATGCGTTTCTCCCACATATGCGTTTCTCCCACATATGCGTTTCTCCCTTATATGCGTTTCTCCCTTATATGCGTTTCTCCCTTATATGCGTTTCTCCCATATATGCGTTTCTCCCATATATGCGTTTCTCCCATATTTGCTTTTGAAGCAATGCTACAGACTATGTCATACCAACTGATTCTTTCCTCTAGTCAATTTGTGCCACAAATTTCCCTTTCGCTACATTTGCGTTTTTCCCATATTTGCGTTTTTCCCATATTTGCGCTTTTCCAATATGTGCGCTTTTCCCATATGTGCGCTTTTTCCCATATGTGCGCTTTTTCCCATATGTGCGCTTTTTCCCATATGTGCGCTTTTTCCCATATGTGCGCTTTTTCCCATATGTGCGCTTTTTCCCCTATATGCGTTTTTCCCCTATATGCGTTTTTCCCCTATATGCGTTTTTCCCCTATATGCGTTTTTCCCATATATGCGTTTTTCCCCTATATGCGTTTTTCCCCTATATGCGTTTTTCCTTTATATGCGTTTTTCCCCTATATGCGTTTTTCCCCTATATGCGTTTTTCCCCTATATGGGTTTTTCCCCTATATGCGTTTTTCCCGCATATGCGGTTTTCCCGCATATGCGCTTTTCCCGCATATGCGCTTTTCCCGCATATGCGCTTTTCCCGCATATGCGCTTTTCCCGCATATGCGCTTTTCCCGCATATGCGCTTTTCCCGCATATGCGCTTTTCCCGCATATGCGATTTTCCCACATATGCGCTTTTCCCACATATGCGCTTTTCCCACATATGCGCTTTTCCCACATATGCGCTTTTCCCACATATGCGCTTTTCCCACATATGCGCTTTTCCCACATATGCGCTTTTCCCACATATGCGCTTTTCCCACATATGCGCTTTTCCCACATATGCGCTTTTCCCACATATGCGCTTTTCACACATATGCGCTTTTCCCACACATGCGCTTTTCCCACACATGCGCTTTTCCCACACATGCGCTTTTCCCACACATGCGCTTTTCCCACACATGCGCTTTTCCCACACATGCGCTTTTCCCACACATGCGCTTTTCCCACACATGCGCTTTTCCCACACATGCGCTTTTCCCACATGTGCGCTCTTCCCACATGTGCGCTCTTCCCACATGTGCGCTCTTCCCACATGTGCGCTCTTCCCACATGTGCGCTCTTCCCACATGTGCGCTCTTCCCACATGTGCGCTCTTCCCACATGTGCGCTCTTCCCACATGTGCGCTCTTCCCACATGTGCGCTCTTCCCACATGTGCGCTCTTCCCACATGTGCGCTCTTCCCACATGTGCGCTCTTCCCACATGTGCGCTCTTCCCACATGTGCGCTCTTCCCACATGTGCGCTCTTCCCACATGTGCGCGTTTTTCCCATATATGCGTTTTTCCCATATATGCGTTTTTCCCATATATGCGTTTTTCCCATATATGCGTTTTTCCCATATATGCGTTTTTCCCATATATGCGTTTTTCCCATATATGCGTTTTTCCCATATATGCGTTTTTCCCATATATGCGTTTTTCCCATATATGCGTTTTTCCCATATATGCGTTTTTCCCATATATGCGTTTTTCCCATATATGCGTTTTTCCCATATATGCGTTTTTCCCATATATGCGTTTTTCCCATATATGCGTTTTTCCCATATATGCGTTTTTCCCATATATGCGTTTTTCCCATATTTGCTTTTGAAGCATATTTAGTGAACCCTTGATGCTACAGACTATGTCATACCAACTGATTCTTTCCTCTAGTCAATTTGTGCCACAAATTTCCCTTTCACTACATTTGCGTTTTTCCGATTTTTGCGTTTTTCCCATTTTTGCGTTTTTCCCATATTTGCGTTTTTCCCATATTTGCGTTTTTCCCATATTTGCGTTTTTCCCATATTTGCGTTTTTCCCATATTTGCGTTTTTCCCATATTTGCGTTTTTCCCATATTTGCGTTTTTCCCATATTTGCGTTTTTTCCCATATTTGCGTTTTTTCCCATATTTGCGTTTTTCCCATATTTGCGTTTTTCCCATATTTGCGTTTTTCCCATATTTGCGTTTTTCCCATATTTGCGTTTTTCCCATATTTGCGTTTTTCCCATATTTGCGTTTTTCCCATATTTGCGTTTTTCCCATATTTGCGTTTTTCCCATATTTGCGTTTTTCCCATATTTGCGTTTTTCCCATATTTGCGTTTTTCCCATATTTGCGTTTTTCCCCATATATGCGTTTTTCCCCATATATGCGTTTTTCCCCATATATGCGTTTTTCCCCACATATGCGTTCTTCCCCACATATGCGTTTTTCCCCACATATGCGTTTTTCCCCACATATGCGTTTTTCCCCACATATGCGTTTTTCCCCACATATGCGTTTTTCCCCACATATGCGTTTTTCCCCACATATGCGTTTTTCCCCACATATGCGTTTTTCCCCACATATGCGTTTTTCCCCACATATGCGTTTTTCCCCACATATGCGTTTTTCCCCACATATGCGTTTTTCCCCACATATGCGTTTTTCCCCACATATGCGTTTCTCCCACATATGCGTTTCTCCCACATATGCGTCTCTCCCACATATGCGTCTCTCCCACATATGCGTCTCTCCCACATATGCGTTTCTCCCACATATGCGTTTCTCCCACATATGCGTTTCTCCCACATATGCGTTTCTCCCACATATGCGTTTCTCCCACATATGCGTTTCTCCCACATATGCGTTTCTCCCACATATGCGTTTCTCCCACATATGCGTTTCTCCCACATATGCGTTTCTCCCTTATATGCGTTTCTCCCTTATATGCGTTTCTCCCATATATGCGTTTCTCCCATATATGCGTTTCTCCCATATTTGCTTTTGAAGCATATTTAGTGAACCCTTGATGCTACAGACTATGTCATACCAACTGATTCTTTCCTCTAGTCAATTTGTGCCACAAATTTCCCTTTCGCTACATTTGCGTTTTTCCCATATTTGCGTTTTTCCCATATTTGCGTTTTTCCCATATTTGCGTTTTTCCCATATTTGCGTTTTTCCCATATATGCGTTTTTCCCATATATGCGTTTTTCCCATATATGCGTTTTTCCCATATTTGCTTTTGAAGCATATTTAGTGAACCCTTGATGCTACAGACTATGTCATACGAACTGATTCTTTCCTCTAGTTAATTTGTGCCACAAATTTCCCTTTCGCTACATTTGCGTTTTTCCCATATTTGCGTTTTTCCCATATTTGCGTTTTTCCCATATTTGCGTTTTTCCCATATTTGCGTTTTTCCCATATTTGCGTTTTTCCCATATTTGCGTTTTTCCCATATTTGCGTTTTTCCCATATTTGCGTTTTTCCCATATTTGCGTTTTTCCCATATTTGCGTTTTTCCCATATTTGCGTTTTTCCCATATTTGCGTTTTTCCCATATTTGCGTTTTTCCCATATTTGCGTTTTTCCCATATTTGCGTTTTTCCCATATTTGCGTTTTTCCCATATTTGCGTTTTTCCCATATTTGCGTTTTTCCCATATATGCGTTTTTCCCATATATGCGTTTTTCCCGTATATGCGTTTTTCCCGTGTATGCATTTTTCCCGTGTATGCGTTTTTCCCGTATATGCGTTTTTCCCGTATATGCGTTTTTCCCGTATATGCGTTTTTCCCGTATATGCGTTTTTCCCATATATGCGTTTTTCCCATATATGCGTTTTTCCCATATATGCGTTTTTCCCATATATGCGTTTTTCCCATATTTGCTTTTGAAGCATATTTAGTGAACCCTTGATGCTACAGACTATGTCATACAAACTGATTCTTTCCTATAGTTAATTTGTGCCACAAATTTCCCTTTCGCTACATTTGCGTTTTTCCCATATTTGCGTTTTTCCCATATTTGCGTTTTTCCCATATTTGCGTTTTTCCCATATTTGCGTTTTTCCCATATTTGCGTTTTTCCCATATTTGAGTTTTTCGCATATTTGCGTTTTTCCCATATTTGCGTTTTTCCCATATTTGCGTTTTTCCCATATTTGCGTTTTTCCCATATTTGCGTTTTTCCCATATTTGCGTTTTTCCCATATTTGCGTTTTTCCCATATTTGCGTTTTTCCCATATTTGCGTTTTTCCCATATTTGCGTTTTTCCCATATTTGCGTTTTTCCCATATTTGCGTTTCTCCCATATTTGCGTTTTTTCCCATATTTGCGTTTTTTCCCATATTTGCGTTTTTCCCATATTTGCGTTTTTCCCATATTTGCGTTTTTCCCATATTTGCGTTTTTCCCATATTTGCGTTTTTCCCATATTTGCGTTTTTCCCATATTTGCGTTTTTCCCATATTTGCGTTTTTCCCATATTTGCGTTTTTCCCATATTTGCGTTTTTCCCATATTTGCGTTTTTCCCATATTTGCGTTTTTCCCATATTTGCGTTTTTCCCATATTTGCGCTTTTCCCATATTTGCGCTTTTCCCATATTTGCGCTTTTCCCATATTTGCGCTTTTCCCATATTTGCGCTTTTCCCATATTTGCGCTTTTCCCATATTTGCGCTTTTCCCATATTTGCGCTTTTCCCATATTTGCGCTTTTCCCATATGTGCGCTTTTCCCATATTTGCGCTTTTCCCATATGTGCGCTTTTCCCATACTTGCGCTTTTCCCATACTTGCGTTTTTCCCATATTTGCGTTTTCCCCATATGTGCGTTTTCCCCATATGTGCGTTT
Source organism: Schistocerca nitens (assembly GCF_023898315.1). NCBI lineage: Eukaryota > Metazoa > Arthropoda > Insecta > Orthoptera > Acrididae > Schistocerca > Schistocerca nitens. Next base: position 582,261,307 of record NC_064619.1, on the reverse strand, counting down.
TCCCCATATGTGCGTTTTCCCCATATGTGCGTTTTCCCCATCTGTGCGTTTTCCCCATATGTGCGTTTTCCCCATATGTGCGTTTTCCCCATATGTGCGTTTTTCCCATATGTGCGCTTTTCCCATATGTGCGCTTTTCCCATATGTGCGCTTTTCCAATATGTGCGCTTTTCCAATATGTGCGCTTTTCCAATATGTGCGCTTTTCCCATATGTGCGCTTTTCCCATATGTGCGCTTTTTCCCATATGTGCGCTTTTTCCCATATGTGCGCTTTTTCCCATATGTGCGCTTTTTCCCCTATATGCGTTTTTCCCCTATATGCGTTTTTCCCCTATATGCGTTTTTCCCCTATATGCGTTTTTCCCCTATATGCGTTTTTCCCCTATATGCGTTTTTCCCCTATATGCGTTTTTCCCCTATATGCGTTTTTCCTTTATATGCGTTTTTCCCCTATATGCGTTTTTCCCCTATATGCGTTTTTCCCCTATATGGGTTTTTCCCCTATATGCGGTTTTTCCCGCATATGCGCTTTTCCCGCATATGCGCTTTTCCCGCATATGCGCTTTTCCCGCATATGCGCTTTTCCCGCATATGCGCTTTTCCCGCATATGCGCTTTTCCCGCATATGCGCTTTTCCCGCATATGCGCTTTTCCCACATATGCGCTTTTCCCACATATGCGCTTTTCCCACATATGCGCTTTTCCCACATATGCGCTTTTCCCACATATGCGCTTTTCCCACATATGCGCTTTTCCCACATATGCGCTTTTCCCACATATGCGCTTTTCCCACATATGCGCTTTTCCCACATATGCGCTTTTCCCACATATGCGCTTTTCCCACATATGCGCTTTTCCCACACATGCGCTTTTCCCACACATGCGCTTTTCCCACACATGCGCTTTTCCCACACATGCGCTTTTCCCACACATGCGCTTTTCCCACACATGCGCTTTTCCCACACATGCGCTTTTCCCACACATGCGCTTTTCCCACACATGCGCTCTTCCCACACATGCGCTCTTCCCACATATGCGCTCTTCCCACATTTGCGCTCTTCCCACATATGCGCTCTTCCCACATTTGCGCTCTTCCCACATTTGCGCTCTTCCCACATTTGCGCTCTTCCCACATTTGCGCTCTTCCCACATTTGCGCTCTTCCCACATTTGCGCTCTTCCCACATTTGCGCTCTTCCCACATGTGCGCTCTTCCCACATGTGCGCTCTTCCCACATGTGCGCTCTTCCCACATGTGCGCTCTTCCCACATGTGCGCTCTTCCCACATGTGCGCTCTTCCCACATGTGCGCTCTTCCCACATGTGCGCTCTTCCCACATGTGCGCTCTTCCCACATGTGCGCTCTTCCCACATGTGCGCTCTTCCCACATGTGTGCTCTTCCCACATGTGCGCTCTTCCCACATGTGCGCTCTTCCCACATGTGCGCTCTTCCCACATGTGCGCTCTTCCCACATGTGCGCTCTTCCCACATGTGCGCTCTTCCCACATGTGCGCTCTTCCCACATGTGCGCTCTTCCCACATGTGCGCGTTTTTCCCACATGTGCGCGTTTTTCCCATATATGCGTTTTTCCCATATATGCGTTTTTCCCATATATGCGTTTTTCCCATATATGCGTTTTTCCCATATATGCGTTTTTCCCATATTTGCTTTTGAAGCATATTTAGTGAACCCTTGATGCTACAGACTATGTCATACAAACTGATTCTTTCCTCTAGTTAATTTGTGCCACAAATTTCCCTTTCGCTACATTTGCGTTTTTCCCATATTTGCGTTTTTCCCATATTTGCGTTTTTCCCATATTTGCGTTTTTCCCATATTTGCGTTTTTCCCATATTTGCGTTTTTCCCACATTTGCGTTTTTCCCATATTTGAGTTTTTCGCATATTTGCGTTTTTCCCATATTTGCGTTTTTCCCATATTTGCGTTTTTCCCATATTTGCGTTTTTCCCATATTTGCGTTTTTCCCATATTTGCGTTTCTCCCATATTTGCGTTTTTCCCATATTTGCGTTTTTTCCCATATTTGCGTTTTTTCCCATATTTGCGTTTTTCCCATATTTGCGTTTTTCCCATATTTGCGTTTTTCCCATATTTGCGTTTTTCCCATATTTGCGTTTTTCCCATATTTGCGTTTTTCCCATATTTGCGTTTTTCCCATTTTTGCGTTTTTCCCATATTTGCGTTTTTCCCATATTTGCGTTTTTCCCATATTTGCGTTTTTCCCATATTTGCGTTTTTCCCATATTTGCGTTTTTCCCATATTTGCGTTTTTCCCATATTTGCGTTTTTCCCATATTTGCGTTTTTCCCATATTTGCGTTTTTCCCAAATTCGCGATTTTCCCATATTCGCGTTTTTCCCATATTTGCGTTTTTCCCATATTTGCGTTTTTCCCATATTTGCGTTTTTCCCATATTTGCGTTTTTCCCATATTTGCGTTTTTCCCATATTTGCGTTTTTCCCATATTTGCGCGTTTCCCAAATGTGCGCTTTTCCCAAATGTGCGCTTTTCCCAAATGTGCGCTTTTCCCAAATGTGCGCTTTTCCCATATTTGCGCTTTTCCCAAATGTGCGCTTTTCCCATATTTGCGCTTTTCCCATATTTGCGCTTTTCCCATATTTGCGCTTTTCCCATATTTGCGCTTTTCCCATATTTGCGCTTTTCCCATATTTGCGCTTTTCCCATATTTGCGCTTTTCCCATATTTGCGCTTTTCCCATATTTGCGCTTTTCCCATATTTGCGCTTTTCCCATATTTGCGCTTTTCCCATATTTGCGCTTTTCCCATATTTGCGCTTTTCCCATATTTGCGCTTTTCCCATATTTGTGCTTTTCCCATATTTGCGCTTTTCCCATATTTGCGCTTTTCCCATATTTGCGCTTTTCCCATATTTGCGCTTTTCCCATATTTGCGCTTTTCCCATATTTGCGCTTTTCCCATATTTGCGCTTTTCCCATATTTGCGCTTTTCCCATATTTGCGCTTTTCCCATATTTGCGCTTTTCCCATATTTGCGCTTTTCCCATATTTGCGCTTTTCCCATATTTGCGCTTTTCCCATATTTGCGCTTTTCCCATATTTGCGCTTTTCCCATATTTGCGCTTTTCCCATATTTGCGCTTTTCCCATATTTGCGCTTTTCCCATATTTGCGCTTTTCCCATATTTGCGCTTTTCCCATATTTGCGCTTTTCCCATATTTGCGCTTTTCCCATATTTGCGCTTTTCCCATATTTGCGCTTTTCCCATATTTGCGCTTTTCCCATATTTGCGCTTTTCCCATATTTGCGCTTTTCCCATATTTGCGCTTTTCCCATATTTGCGCTTTTCCCATATTTGCGCTTTTCCCATATTTGCGCTTTTCCCATATTTGCGCTTTTCCCATATTTGCGCTTTTCCCATATTTGCGTTTTTCCCACAAATTTCCAGTTCGCTACATTTGCGTTTTTCCCATATTTGCGTTTTTCCCATATTTGCGTTTTTCCCATATTTGCGTTTTTCCCCATATTTGCGTTTTTCCCCGTATTTGCGTTTTTCCCCGTATTTGCGTTTTTCCCCATATTTGCGTTTTTCCCCATATGTGCGTTTTTCCCCATATGTGCGTTTTTCCCCATATGTGCGTTTTTCCCCATATGTGCGTTTTTCCCCATATGTGCGTTTTCCCCATATGTGCGTTTTCCCCATATGTGCGTCTTTCCCATATGTGCGTTTTTCCCATATGTGCGTTTTTCCCATATGTGCGTTTTTCCCATATGTGCGCTTTTCCCATATGTGCGCTTTTCCCATATGTGCGCTTTTTCCCATATGTGCGCTTTTTCCCCTATATGCGTTTTGCCCCTATATGCGTTTTTCCCCTATATGCGTTTTTCCCCTATATGCGTTTTTCCCCTATATGCGTTTTTCCCCTATATGCGTTTTTCCCCTATATGCGTTTTGCCCCTATATGCGTTTTTCCCCTATATGCGTTTTTCCTTTATATGCGTTTTTCCCCTATATGCGTTTTTCCCCTATATGCGCTTTTCCCGCATATGCGCTTTTCCCGCATATGCGCTTTTCCCGCATATGCGCTTTTCCCGCATATGCGCTTTTCCCGCATATGCGCTTTTCCCGCATATGCGCTTTTCCCGCATATGCGCTTTTCCCGCATATGCGCTTTTCCCACATATGCGCTTTTCCCACATATGCGCTTTTCCCACATATGCGCTTTTCCCACATATGCGCTTTTCCCACATATGCGCTTTTCAAACATATGCGCTTTTCCCACACATGCGCTTTTCCCACACATGCGCTTTTCCCACACATGCGCTTTTCCCACACATGCGCTTTTCCCACACATGCGCTTTTCCCACACATGCGCTTTTCCCACACATGCGCTTTTCCCACACATGCGCTTTTCCCACACATGCGCTTTTCCCACACATGCGCTTTTCCCACACATGCGCTTTTCCCACACATGCGCTTTTCCCACACATGCGCTTTCCCCACACATGCGCTTTCCCCACATATGCGCTCTTCCCACATATGCGCTCTTCCCACATTTGCGCTCTTCCCACATTTGCGCTCTTCCCACATTTGCGCTCTTCCCACATTTGCGCTCTTCCCACATTTGCGCTCTTCCCACATTTGCGCTCTTCCCACATTTGCGCTCTTCCCACATTTGCGCTCTTCCCACATTTGCGCTCTTCCCACATGTGCGCTCTTCCCACATGTGCGCTCTTCCCACATGTGCGCTCTTCCCACATGTGCGCTCTTCCCACATGCGCGCTCTTCCCACATGCGCGCTCTTCCCACATGTGCGCTCTTCCCACATGTGCGCTCGTCCCACATGTGCGCTCTTCCCACATGTGCGCTCGTCCCACATGTGCGCTCTTCCCACATGTGCGCTCGTCCCACATGTGCGCTCTTCCCACATGTGCGCTCTTCCCACATGTGCGCTCTTCCCACATGTGCGCTCTTCCCACATGTGCGCGTTTTTCCCATATATGCGTTTTTCCCATATATGCGTTTTTCCCATATATGCGTTTTTCCCATATATGCGTTTTTCCCATATATGCGTTTTTCCTATATATGCGTTTTTCCCATATATGCGTTTTTCCCATATATGCGTTTTTCCCATATATGCGTTTTTCCCATATATGCGTTTTTCCCATATATGCGTTTTTCCCATATTTGCTTTTGAAGCATATTTAGTGAACCCTTGATGCTACAGACTATGTCATACAAACTGATTCTTTCCTCTAGTTAATTTGTGCCACAAATTTCCCTTTCGCTACATTTGCGTTTTTCCCATATTTGCGTTTTTCCCATATTTGCGTTTTTCAGATATTTGCGTTTTTCCCATATTTGAGTTTTTCGCATATTTGCGTTTTTCCCATATTTGCGTTTTTCCCATATTTGCGTTTTTCCCATATTTGCGTTTTTCCCATATTTGCGTTTTTCCCATATTTGCGTTTTTCCCATATTTGCGTTTTTCTCATATTTGCGTTTTTCCCATATTTGCGTTTTTCCCATATTTGCGTTTCTCCCATATTTGCGTTTTTCCCATATTTGCGTTTTTTCCCATATTTGCGTTTTTTCCCACATTTGCGCTCTTCCCACATTTGCGCTCTTCCCACATTTGCGCTCTTCCCACATTTGCGCTCTTCCCACATTTGCGCTCTTCCCACATTTGCGCTCTTCCCACATTTGCGCTCTTCCCACATTTGCGCTCTTCCCACATGTGCGCTCTTCCCACATGTGCGCTCTTCCCACATGTGCGCTCTTCCCACATGTGCGCTCTTCCCACATGTGCGCTCTTCCCACATGCGCGCTCTTCCCACATGCGCGCTCTTCCCACATGTGCGCTCTTCCCACATGTGCGCTCTTCCCACATGTGCGCTCTTCCCACATGTGCGCTCTTCCCACATGTGCGCTCTTCCCACATGTGCGCTCTTCCCACATGTGTGCTCTTCCCACATGTGCGCTCTTCCCACATGTGCGCTCTTCCCACATGTGCGCTCTTCCCACATGTGCGCTCTTCCCACATGTGCGCGTTTTTCCCATATATGCGTTTTTCCCATATATGCGTTTTTCCCATATATGCGTTTTTCCCATATATGCGTTTTTCCCATATATGCGTTTTTCCCATATATGCGTTTTTCCCATATTTGCTTTTGAAGCATATTTAGTGAACCCTTGATGCTACAGACTATGTCATACAAACTGATTCTTTCCTCTAGTTAATTTGTGCCACAAATTTCCCTTTCCCTACATTTGCGTTTTTCCCATATTTGCGTTTTTCCCATATTTGCGTTTTTCCCATATTTGCGTTTTTCCCATATTTGCGTTTTTCCCATATTTGCGTTTTTCCCATATTTGAGTTTTTCGCATATTTGCGTTTTTCCCATATTTGCGTTTTTCCCATATTTGCGTTTTTCCCATATTTGCGTTTTTCCCATATTTGCGTTTTTCCCATATTTGCGTTTCTCCCATATTTGCGTTTTTCCCATATTTGCGTTTTTTCCCATATTTGCGTTTTTTCCCATATTTGCGTTTTTTCCCATATTTGCGTTTTTCCCATATTTGCGTTTTTCCCATATTTGCGTTTTTCCCATATTTGCGTTTTTCCCATATTTGCGTTTTTCCCATATTTGCGTTTTTCCCATATTTGCGTTTTTCCCATTTTTGCGTTTTTCCCATTTTTGCGTTTTTCCCATTTTTGCGTTTTTCCCATATTTGCGTTTTTCCCATATTTGCGTTTTTCCCATATTTGCGTTTTTGCCATATTTGCGTTTTTGCCATATTTGCGTTTTTGCCATATTTGCGTTTTTGCCATATTTGCGTTTTTCCCATATTTGCGTTTTTCCCATATTTGCGTTTTTCCCATATTTGCGTTTTTCCCATATTTGCGTTTTTCCCATATTTGCGTTTTTCTCATATTTGCGTTTTTCCCATATTTGCGTTTTTCCCAAATTCGCGCTTTTCCCATATTCGCGTTTTTCCCATATTTGCGTTTTTCCCATATTTGCGTTTTTCCCATATTTGCGTTTTTCCCATATTTGCGTTTTTCCCATATTTGCGTTTTTCCCATATTTGCGTTTTTCCCATATTTGCGTTTTTCCCATATTTGCGCGTTTCCCAAATGTGCGCTTTTCCCAAATGTGCGCTTTTCCCAAATGTGCGCTTTTCCCAAATGTGCGCTTTTCCCATATTTGCGCTTTTCCCAAATGTGCGCTTTTCCCATATTTGCGCTTTTCCCATATTTGCGCTTTTCCCATATTTGCGCTTTTCCCATATTTGCGCTTTTCCCATATTTGCGCTTTTCCCATATTTGCGCTTTTCCCATATTTGCGCTTTTCCCATATTTGCGCTTTTCCCATATTTGCGCTTTTCCCATATTTGCGCTTTTCCCATATTTGCGCTTTTCCCATATTTGCGCTTTTCCCATATTTGCGCTTTTCCCATATTTGCGCTTTTCCCATATTTGCGCTTTTCCCATATTTGCGCTTTCCCCATATTTGCGCTTTTCCCATATTTGCGCTTTCCCCATATTTGCGCTTTCCCCATATTTGCGCTTTTCCCATATTTGCGCTTTTCCCATATTTGCGCTTTTCCCATATTTGCGCTTTTCCCATATTTGCGCTTTTCCCATATTTGCGCTTTTCCCATATTTGCGCTTTTCCCATATTTGCGCTTTTCCCATATTTGCGCTTTTCCCATATTTGCGCTTTTCCCATATTTGCGCTTTTCCCATATTTGCGCTTTTCCCATATTTGCGCTTTTCCCATATTTGCGCTTTTCCCATATTTGCGCTTTTCCCATATTTGCGCTTTTCCCATATTTGCGCTTTTCCCATATTTGCGCTTTTCCCATATTTGCGCTTTTCCCATATTTGCGCTTTTCCCATATTTGCGCTTTTCCCATATTTGCGCTTTTCCCATATTTGCGCTTTTCCCATATTTGCGCTTTTCCCATATTTGCGCTTTTCCCATATTTGCGCTTTTCCCATATTTGCGCTTTTCCCATATTTGCGCTTTTCCCATATTTGCGCTTTTCCCATATTTGCGCTTTTCCCATATTTGCGCTTTTCCCATATTTGCGCTTTTCCCATATTTGCGCTTTTCCCATATTTGCGCTTTTCCCATATTTGCGCTTTTCCCATATTTGCGCTTTTCCCATATTTGCGCTTTTCCCATATTTGCGCTTTTCCCATATTTGCGCTTTTCCCATATTTGCGCTTTTCCCATATTCGCGTTTTTCCCACAAATTTCCATTTCGCTACATTTGCGTTTTTCCCATATTTGCGTTTTTCCCATATTTGCGTTTTTCCCCATATTTGCGTTTTTCCCCGTATTTGCGTTTTTCCCCATATTTGCGTTTTTCCCCATATGTGCGTTTTTCCCCATATGTGCGTTTTTCCCCATATGTGCGTTTTTCCCCATATGTGCGTTTTTCCCCATATGTGCGTTTTCCCCATATGTGCGTTTTCCCCATATGTGCGTCTTTCCCATATGTGCGTTTTTCCCATATGTGCGTTTTTCCCATATGTGCGTTTTTCCCATATGTGCGCTTTTCCCATATGTGCGCTTTTCCCATATGTGCGCTTTTTCCCATATGTGCGCTTTTTCCCCTATATGCGTTTTGCCCCTATATGCGTTTTTCCCCTATATGCGTTTTTCCCCTATATGCGTTTTTCCCCTATATGCGTTTTTCCCCTATATGCGTTTTTCCCCTATATGCGTTTTTCCTTTATATGCGTTTTTCCCCTATATGCGTTTTTCCCCTATATGCGTTTTTCCCGCATATGCGCTTTTCCCGCATATGCGCTTTTCCCGCATATGCGCCTTTCCCGCATATGCGCTTTTCCCGCATATGCGCTTTTCCCGCATATGCGCTTTTCCCGCATATGCGCTTTTCCCACATATGCGCTTTTCCCACATATGCGCTTTTCCCACATATGCGCTTTTCCCACATATGCGCTTTTCCCACATATGCGCTTTTCCCACATATGCGCTTTTCCCACATATGCGCTTTTCAAACATATGCGCTTTTCCCACACATGCGCTTTTCCCACACATGCGCTTTTCCCACACATGCGCTTTTCCCACACATGCGCTTTTCCCACACATGCGCTTTTCCCACACATGCGCTTTTCCCACACATGCGCTTTTCCCACACATGCGCTTTTCCCACACATGCGCTTTTCCCACACATGCGCTTTTCCCACACATGCGCTTTTCCCACATATGCGCTTTTCCCACATATGCGCTTTTCCCACATATACGCTTTTCCCACATATGCGCTCTTCCCACATATGCGCTCTTCCCACATTTGCGCTCTTCCCACATTTGCGCTCTTCCCACATTTGCGCTCTTCCCACATTTGCGCTCTTCCCACATTTGCGCTCTTCCCACATTTGCGCTCTTCCCACATTTGCGCTCTTCCCACATTTGCTCTCTTCCCACATTTGCGCTCTTCCCACATTTGCGCTCTTCCCACATTTGCGCTCTTCCCACATTTGCGCTCTTCCCACATTTGCGCTCTTCCCACATGTGCGCTCTTCCCACATGTGCGCTCTTCCCACATGTGCGCTCTTCCCACATGTGCGCTCTTCCCACATGCGCGCTCTTCCCACATGGGCGCTCTTCCCACATGTGCGCTCTTCCCACATGTGCGCTCTTCCCACATGTGCGCTCTTCCCACATGTGCGCTCTTCCCACATGTGCGCTCTTCCCACATGTGCGCGTTTTTCCCATATATGCGTTTTTCCCATATATGCTTTTTTCCCATATATGCTTTTTTCCCATATATGCGTTTTTCCCATATATGCGTTTTTCCCATATATGCGTTTTTCCCATATATGCGTTTTTCCCATATATGCGTTTTTCCCATATATGCGTTTTTCCCATATATGCGTTTTTCCCATATATGCGTTTTTCCCATATATGCGTTTTTCCCATATATGCGTTTTTCCCATATTTGCTTTTGAAGCATATTTAGTGAACCCTTGATGCTACAGACTATGTCATACAAACTGATTCTTTCCTCTAGTTAATTTGTGCCACAAATTTCCCTTTCGCTACATTTGCGTTTTTCCCATATTTGCGTTTTTCCCATATTTGCGTTTTTCAGATATTTGCGTTTTTCCCATATTTGAGTTTTTCGCATATTTGCGTTTTTCCCATATTTGCGTTTTTCCCATATTTGCGTTTTTCCCATATTTGCGTTTTTCCCATATTTGCGTTTTTCCCATATTTGCGTTTTTCCCATATTTGCGTTTTTCTCATATTTGCGTTTTTCCCATATTTGCGTTTTTCCCATATTTGCGTTTTTCCCATATTTGCGTTTCTCCCATATTTGCGTTTTTCCCATATTTGCGTTTTTTCCCATATTTGCGTTTTTTCCCATATTTGCGTTTTTCCCATATTTGCGTTTTTCCCATATTTGCGTTTTTCCCATATTTGCGTTTTTCCCATATTTGCGTTTTTCCCATATTTGCGTTTTTCCCATATTTGCGTTTTTCCCATATTTGCGTTTTTCCCATATTTGCGTTTTTCCCATATTTGCGTTTTTCCCATATTTGCGTTTTTCCCATATTTGCGTTTTTCCCATATTTGCGTTTTTCCCATATTTGCGTTTTTCCCATATTTGCGTTTTTCCCATATTTGCGTTTTTCCCATATTTGCGTTTTTCCCATATTTGCGTTTTTCCCATATTTGCGTTTTTCCCACAAATTTCCATTTCGCTACATTTGCGTTTTTCCCATATTTGCGTTTTTCCCATATTTGCGTTTTTCCCATATTTGCGTTTTTCCCATATTTGCGTTTTTCTCCATATTTGCGTTTTTCCCCGTATTTGCGTTTTTCCCCGTATTTGCGTTTTTCCCCATATTTGCGTTTTTCCCCATATTTGCGTTTTTCCCCATATTTGCGTTTTTCCCCATATGTGCGTTTTTCCCCATATGTGCGTTTTCCCCATATGTGCGTTTTCCCCATATGTGCGTTTTCCCCATATGTGCGTTTTCCCCATATGTGCGTTTTTCCCATATGTGCGTTTTTCCCATATGTGCGCTTTTCCCATATGTGCGCTTTTCCCATATGTGCGCTTTTCCCATATGTGCGCTTTTCCCATATGTGCGCTTTTCCCATATGTGCGCTTTTCCCATATGTGCGCTTTTTCCCATATGTGCGCTTTTTCCCATATGTGCGCTTTTTCCCATATGTGCGCTTTTTCCCATATGTGCGCTTTTTCCCACATGTGCGCGTTTTTCCCATATATGCGTTTTTCCCATATATGCGTTTTTCCCATATATGCGTTTTTCCCATATATGCGTTTTTCCCACATTTGCCTTTTTCCCATACGTTTTTCCCATATTTGCGTTTTTCCCATATTTGCGTTTTTCCCATATTTGCGTTTTTCCCATATTTGCGTTTTTCCCATATTTGCGTTTTTCCCACATTTGCGTTTTTCCCACATTTGCGTTTTTCCCACATTTGCGTTTTTCCCACATTTGCGTTTTTCACATATATGCGTTTTTCACATATATGCGTTTTTCCCATATATGCGTTTTTCCCTATATATGCGTTTTTCCCATATATGCGTTTTCCCCATATATGCGTTTTTCCCATATATGCGTTTTTCGCATATTTGCTTTTGAAGCATATTTAGTGAACCCTTGATGCTACAGACTGTCATACCAACTGATTCTTTCCTCTAGTCAATTTGTGCCACAAATTTCCCTTTCGCTACATTTGCGTTTTTCCCATATTTGCGTTTTTCCCATATTTGCGTTTTTCCCATATTTGCGTTTTTCCCATATTTGCCTTTTTCCCATATTTGCGTTTTTCCCATATTTGCGTTTTTCCCATATTTGCGTTTTTCCTATATTTGCGTTTTTCCTATATTTGCGTTTTTCCCATATTTGCGTTTTTCCCATATTTGCGTTTTTTCCATATTTGCGTTTTTCCCATATTTGCGTTTTTCCCATATTTGCGTTTTTCCCATATTTGCGTTTTTCCCATATTTGCGTTTTTCCCATATTTGCGTTTTTCCCATATTTGCGTTTTTCCCATATTTGCGTTTTTCCCACATTTGCGTTTTTCCCACATTTGCGTTTTTCCCACATTTGCGTTTTTCCCACATTTGCGTTTTTCACATATATGCGTTTTTCACATATATGCGTTTTTCACATATATGCGTTTTTCCCATATATGCGTTTTTCCCTATATATGCGTTTTTCCCATATATGCGTTTTCCCCATATATGCGTTTTCCCCATATATGCGTTTTTCCCATATATGCGTTTTTCGCATATTTGCTTTTGAAGCATATTTAGTGAACCCTTGATGCTACAGACTGTCATACCAACTGATTCTTTCCTCTAGTCAATTTGTGCCACAAATTTCCCTTTCGCTACATTTGCGTTTTTCCCATATTTGCGTTTTTCCCATATTTGCGTTTTTCCCATATTTGCGTTTTTCCCATATTTGCCTTTTTCCCATATTTGCCTTTTTCCCATATTTGCGTTTTTCCCATATTTGCGTTTTTCCCATATTTGCGTTTTTCCTATATTTGCGTTTTTCCTATATTTGCGTTTTTCCCATATTTGCGTTTTTCCCATATTTGCGTTTTTCCCATATTTGCGTTTTTCCCATATTTGCGTTTTTCCCATATTTGCGTTTTTCCCATATTTGCGTTTTTCCCATATTTGCGTTTTTCCCATATTTGCGTTTTTCCCATATTTGCGTTTTTCCCATATTTGCGTTTTTCCCATATTTGCGTTTTTCCCATATTTGCGTTTTCCCCATATTTGCGTTTTCCCCATATTTGCGTTTTTCCCATATTTGCGTTTTTCCCATATTTGCGTTTTTCCCATGTTTGCGTTTTTCCCATGTTTGCGTTTTTCCCATATTTGCGTTTTTCCCATATTTGCGTTTTTCCCATATTTGCGTTTTTCCCATATTTGCGTTTTTCCCATATTTGCGTTTTTCCAATATTTGCGTTTTTCCCATATTTGCGTTTTTCCCATATTTGCGTTTTTCCAATATTTGCGTTTGAAGCATATTTAGTGAACCCTTGATGCTACAGACTGTCATACCAACTGATTCTTTCCTCTAGTCAATTTGTGCCACAAATTTCCCTTTCGCTACATTTGCGTTTTTCCCATATATGCGTTTTTCCCATATTCGCGTTTTTCCCATATACGCGTTTTTCCCATATACGCTTTTTTCCCATATACGCGTTTTTCCCATATATGCGTTTTTCCCATATATGCGTTTTTCCCATATATGCGTTTTTCCCATATATGCGTTTTTCCCATATATGCGTTTTTCCCATATATGCGTTTTTCCCATATTTGCTTTTGAAGCATATTTAGTGAACCCTTGATGCTACAGACTATGTCATACCAACTGATTCTTTCCTCTAGTTAATTTGTGCCACAAATTTCCCTTTCGCTACATTTGCGTTTTTCCCATATTTGCGTTTTTCCCATATTTGCGTTTTTCCCATATTTGCGTTTTTCCCATATTTGCGTTTTTCCCATATTTGCGTTTTTCCCATATTTGCGTTTTTCCCATATTTGCGTTTTTCCCATATTTGCGTTTTTCCCATATTTGCGTTTTTCCCATATTTGCGTTTTTCCCATATTTGCGTTTTTCCCATATTTGCGTTTTTCCCATATTTGCGTTTTTCCCATATTTGCGTTTTTCCCATATTTGCGTTTTTCCCATATTTGCGTTTTTCCCATATATGCGTTTTTCCCATATATGCGTTTTTCCCATATTTGCTTTTGAAGCATATTTAGTGAACCCTTGATGCTACAGACTATGTCATACCAACTGATTCTTTCCTCTAGTCAATTTGTGCCACAAATTTCCCTTTCGCTACATTTGCGTTTTTCCCATATACGCGTTTTTCCCATATACGCGTTTTTCCCATATACGCGTTTTTCCCATATACGCATTTTTCCCATATACGCGTTTTTCCCATATACGCATTTTTCCCATATACCCGTTTTTCCCATATACGCGTTTTTCCCATATACGCGTTTTTCCCATATACGCGTTTTTCCCATATACGCGTTTTTCCCATATACGCGTTTTTCCCATATACGCGTTTTTCCCATATACGCGTTTTTCCCATATATGCGTTTTTCCCATATATGCGTTTTTCCCATATATGCGTTTTTCCCATATATGCGTTTTTCCCATATTTGCTTTTGAAGCATATTTAGTGAACCCTTGATGCTACAGACTGTCATACCAACTGATTCTTTCCTCTAGTCAATATCTGCCACAAATTTCCCTTTCGCTACATTTGCGTTCTTCCCATATTTGCAATTTTCCCATATTTGCGTTTTTCCCATATTTGCGTTTTTCCCATATTTGCGTTTTTCCCATATATGCGTTTTTCCCATATATGCGTTTTTCCCATATATGCGTTTTTCCCATATATGCGTTTTTCCCATATATGCGTTTTTCCCATATATGCGTTTTTCCCATATATGCGTTTTTCCCATATATGCGTTTTTCCCATATATGCGTTTTTCCCATATATGCGTTTTTCCCATATATGCGTTTTTCCCATATATGCGTTTTTCCCATATATGCGTTTTTCCCATATATGCGTTTTTCCCATATATGCGTTTTTCCCATATATGCGTTTTTCCCATATTTGCTTTTGAAGCATATTTAGTGAACCCTTGATGCTACAGACTATGTCATACCAACTGATTCTTTCCTCTAGTTAATTTGTGCCACAAATTTCCCTTTCGCTACATTTGCGTTTTTCCCATATTTGCGTTTTTCCCATATTTGCGTTTTTCCCATATTTGCGTTTTTCCCATATTTGCGTTTTTCCCATATTTGCGTTTTTCCCATATTTGCGTTTTTCCCATATTTGCGTTTTTCCCATATTTGCGTTTTTCCCATATTTGCGTTTTTCCCATATTTGCGTTTTTCCCATATTTGCGTTTTTCCCATATTTGCGATTTTCCCATATTTGCGTTTTTCCCATATTTACGTCTTTCCCATATTTGCGTCTTTCCCATATTTGCGTCTTTCCCATATTTGCGTTTTTCCCATATTTGCGTTTTTCCCATATTTGCGTTTTTCCCATATTTGCGTTTTTCCCATATTTGCGTTTTTCCCATATTTGCGTTTTTCCCATATTTGCGTTTTTCCCATATTTGCGTTTTTCCCATATTTGCGTTTTTCCCATATTTGCGTTTTTCCCATATTTGCGTTTTTCCCATATTTGCGTTTTTCCCATATTTGCGTTTTTCCCAAATTTGCGTTTTTCCCAAATTTGCGTTTTTCCCATATTTGCGTTTTTCCCATATTTGCGTTGTTCCCATATTTGCGTTTTTCCCATATTTGCGTTTTTCCCGTATTTGCGTTTTTCCCGTATTTGCGTTTTTCCCGTATTTGCGTTTTTCCCATATTTGCGCTTTTCCCATATGTGCGCTTTTCCCATATGTGCGCTTTTTCCCATATGTGCGCTTTTTCCCATATGTGCGTTTTTTCTCCTATATGCGTTTTTCCCCTATATGCGTTTTTCCCCTATATGCGTTTTTCCCCTATATACGTTTTTCCCCTATATGCGTTTTTCCCCTATATGCGTTTTTCCCCTATATGCGTTTTTCCCCTATATGTGTTTTTCCCGCATATGCGTTTTTCCCGCATATGCGCTTTTCCCACATATGCGCTTTTCCCACATATGCGCTTTTCCCACATATGCGCTTTTCCCACATATGCGCTTTTCCCACATATGCGCTTTTCCCACATATGCGCTTTTCCCACATATGCGCTTTTCCCACATATGCGCTTTTCCCACATATGCGCTTTTCCCACATATGCGCTTTTCCCACATATGCGCTTTTCCCACATATGCGCTTTTCCCACACATGCGCTCTTCCCACACATGCGCTCTTCCCAACTTGCGCTCTTCCCACACTTGCGCTCTTCCCACACTTGCGCTCTTCCCACATTTGCGCTCTTCCCACATTTGCGCTCTTCCCACATTTGCGCTCTTCCCACATTTGCGCTCTTCCCACATTTGCGCTCTTCCCCCACATGTGCGCGCTTTTCCCACATGTGCGCGCTTTTCCCACATGTGCGCGCTTTTCCCACATGTGCGCGCTTTTCCCACATGTGCGCGCTTTTCCCACATGTGCGCGCTTTTCCCACATGTGCGCGCTTTTCCCACATGTGCGCGCTTTTCCCACATGTGCGCGCTTTTCCCACATGTGCGCGTTTTTCCCATATATGCGTTTTTCCCATATATGCGTTTTTCCCACATTTGCCTTTTTCACATACGTTTTTCCCATATTTGCGTTTTTCCCATATTTGCGTTTTTCCCATATTTGCGTTTTTCCCATATTTGCGTTTTTCCCATATTTGCGTTTTTCCCATATTTGCGTTTTTCCCATATTTGCGTTTTTCCCATATTTGCGTTTTTCCCATATTTGCGTTTTTCCCATATTTGCGTTTTTCCCATATTTGCGTTTTTCCCATATTTGCGTTTTTCCCATATTTGCGTTTTTCCCATATTTGCGTTTTTCCCATATTTGCGTTTTTCCCATATTTGCGTTTTTCCCATATTTGCGTTTTTCCCATATTTGCGTTTTTCCCATATTTGCGTTTTTCCCATATTTGCGTTTTTCCCATATTTGCGTTTTTCCCATATTTGCGTTTTTCCCATATTTGCGTTTTTCCCATATTTGCGTTTTTCCCATATTTGCGTTTTTCCCATATTTGCGTTTTTCCCATATTTGCGTTTTTCCCATATTTGCGTTTTTCCCATATTTGCGTTTTTCCCATATTTGCGTTTTTCCCATATTTGCGTTTTTCCCATATTTGCGTTTTTCCCATATTTGCGTTTTTCCCATATTTGCGTTTTTCCCATATTTGCGTTTTTCCCATATTTGCGTTTTTCCCATATTTGCGTTTTTCCCATATTTGCGTTTTTCCCATATTTGCGTTTTTCCCATATTTGCGTTTTTCCCATATTTGCGTTTTTCCCATATTTGCGTTTTTCCCATATTTGCGTTTTTCCCATATTTGCGTTTTTCCCATATTTGCGTTTTTCCCATATTTGCGTTTTTCCCATATTTGCGTTTTTCCCATATTTGCGTTTTTCCCATATTTGCGTTTTTCCCATATTTGCGTTTTTCCCATATTTGCGTTTTTCCCATATTTGCGTTTTTCCCATATTTGCGTTTTTCCCATATTTGCGTTTTTCCCATATTTGCGTTTTTCCCATATTTGCGTTTTTCCCATATTTGCGTTTTTCCCATATTTGCGTTTTTCCCATATTTGCGTTTTTCCCATATTTGCGTTTTTCCCATATTTGCGTTTTTCCCATATTTGCGTTTTTCCCATATTTGCGTTTTTCCCATATTTGCGTTTTTCCCATATTTGCGTTTTTCCCATATTTGCGTTTTTCCCATATTTGCGTTTTTCCCATATTTGCGTTTTTCCCATATTTGCGTTTTTCCCATATTTGCGTTTTTCCCATATTAGCGTTTTTCCCATATTTGCGTTTGAAGCATATTTAGTGAACCCTTGATGCTACAGACTGTCATACCAACTGATTCTTTCCTCTAGTCAATTTGTGCCACAAATTTCCCTTTCGCTACATTTGCGTTTTTCCCATATTTGCGTTTTTCCCATATACGCGTTTTTCCCATATACGCGTTTTCCCCATATACGCGTTTTCCCCATATACGCGTTTTCCCCATATACGCGTTTTTCCCATATACGCGTTTTTCCCATATACGCGTTTTTCCCATATACGCGTTTTTCCCATATACGCGTTTTTCCCATATACGCGTTTTTCCCATATACGCGTTTTTCCCATATACGCGTTTTTCCCATATACGCGTTTTTCCCATATCTGCGTTTTTCCCATATATGCGTTTTTCCCATATATGCGTTTTTCCCATATATGCGTTTTTCCCATATATGCGTTTTTCCCATATTTGCTTTTGAAGCATATTTAGTGAACCCTTGATGCTACAGACTGTCATACCAACTGATTCTTTCCTCTAGTCAATATCTGCCACAAATTTCCCTTTCGCTACATTTGCGTTTTTCCCATATTTGCGATTTTCCCATATTTGCGTTTTTCCCATATATGCGTTTTTCCCATATATGCGTTTTTCCCATATATTCGTTTTTCCCATATATGCGTTTTTCCCATATATGCGTTTTTCCCATATATGCGTTTTTCCCATATATGCGTTTTTCCCATATTTGCGTTTTTCCCATATATGCGTTTTTCCCATATATGCGTTTTTCCCATATATGCGTTTTTCCCATATATGCGTTTTTCCCATATATGCGTTTTTCCCATATATGCGTTTTTCCCATATTTGCTTTTGAAGCATATTTAGTGAACCCTTGATGCTACAGACTATGTCATACCAACTGATTCTTTCCTCTAGTTAATTTGTGCCACAAATTTCCCTTTCGCTACATTTGCGTTTTTCCCATATTTGCGTTTTTCCCATATTTGCGTTTTTCCCATATTTGCGTTTTTCCCATATTTGCGTTTTTCCCATATTTGCGTTTTTCCCATATTTGCGTTTTTCCCATATTTGCGTTTTTCCCATATTTGCGTTTTTCCCATATTTGCGTTTTTCCCATATTTGCGTTTTTCCCATATTTGCGTTTTTCCCATATTTGCGTTTTTCCCATATTTGCGTTTTTCCCATATTTGCGTTTTTCCCATATTTGCGTTTTTCCCATATTTGCGTTTTTCCCATATTTGCGTTTTTCCCATATTTGCGTTTTTCCCATATTTGCGTTTTTCCCATATTTGCGTTTTTCCCATATTTGCGTTTTTCCCATATTTGCGTTTTTCCCATATTTGCGTTTTTCCCATATTTGCGTTTTTCCCATATTTGCGTTTTTCCCATATATGCGTTTTTCCCATATATGCGTTTTTCCCATATATGCGTTTTTCCCATATATGCGTTTTTCCCATATTTGCTTTTGAAGCATATTTAGTGAACCCTTGATGCTACAGACTATGTCATACCAACTGATTCTTTCCTCTAGTCAATTTGTGCCACAAATTTCCCTTTCGCTACATTTGCGTTTTTCCCATATTTGCCTTTTTCCCATATTTGCGTTTTTCCTATATTTGCGTTTTTCCCATATTTGCGTTTTTCCCATATTTGCGTTTTTCCCATATTTGCGTTTTTCCCATATTTGCGTTTTTCCCATATATGCGTTTTTCCCATATATGCGTTTTTCCCATATATGCGTTTTTCCCATATTTGCGTTTTTCCCATATTTGCGTTTTTCCCATATTTGCGTTTTTCCCATATTTGCGTTTTTCCCATATTTGCGTTTTTCCCATATTTGCGTTTTTCCCATATTTGCGTTTTTCCCATATTTGCATTTTTCCCATATTTGCGTTTGAAGCATATTTAGTGAACCCTTGATGCTACAGACTGTCATACCAACTGATTCTTTCCTCTAGTCAATTTGTGCCACAAATTTCCCTTTCGCTACATTTGCGTTTTTCCCATATATGCGTTTTTCCCATATACGCGTTTTTCCCATATACGCGTTTTTCCCATATACGCGTTTTTCCCATATACGCGTTTTTCCCATATACGCGTTTTTCCCATATACGCGTTTTTCCCATATACGCGTTTTTCCCATATACGAGTTTTTCCCATATATGCGTTTTTCCCATATATGCGTTTTTCCCATATATGCGTTTTTCCCATATATGCGTTTTTCCCATATATGCGTTTTTCCCATATATGCGTTTTTCCCATATATGCGTTTTTCCCATATATGCGTTTTTCCCATATATGCGTTTTTCCCATATATGCGTTTTTCCCATATTTGCTTTTGAAGCATATTTAGTGAACCCTTGATGCTACAGACTGTCATACCAACTGATTCTTTCCTCTAGTCAATATCTGCCACAAATTTCCCTTTCGCTACATTTGCGTTTTTCCCATATTTGCGATTTTCCCATATTTGCGTTTTTCCCATATTTGCGTTTTTCCCATATATGCGTTTTTCCCATATATGCGTTTTTCCCATATATGCGTTTTTCCCATATATGCGTTTTTCCCATATATGCGTTTTTCCCATATATGCGTTTTTCCCATATATGCGTTTTTCCCATATATGCGTTTTTCCCATATATGCGTTTTTCCCCTATATGCGTTTTTCCCCTATATGCGTTTTTCCCGTATATGCGTTTTTCCCGCATATGCGCTTTTCCCGCATATGCGCTTTTCCCGCATATGCGCTTTTCCCGCATATGCGCTTTTCCCGCATATGCGCTTTTCCCGCATATGCGCTTTTCCCACATATGCGCTTTTCCCACATATGCGCTTTTCCCACATATGCGCTTTTCCCACATATGCGCTTTTCCCATATATGCGCTTTTCCCACATATGCGCTTTTCCCACATATGCGCTTTTCCCACATATGCGCTTTTCCCACATATGCGCTTTTCCCACATATGCGCTTTTCCCACATATGCGCTTTTCCCACACATGCGCTTTTCCCACACATGCGCTCTTCCCACACTTGCGCTCTTCCCACACTTGCGCTCTTCCCACACTTGCGCTCTTCCCACACTTGCGCTCTTCCCACACTTGCGCTCTTCCCACACTTGCGCTCTTCCCACACTTGCGCTCTTCCCACATTTGCGCTCTTCCCACATTTGCGCTCTTCCCACATTTGCGCTCTTCCCACATGTGCGCTCTTCCCACATGTGCGCTCTTCCCACATGTGCGCTCTTTTCCCACATGTGCGCGCTTTTCCCACATGTGCGCGCTTTTCCCACATGTGCGCGCTTTTCCCACATGTGCGCGCTTTTCCCACATGTGCGCGCTTTTCCCACATGTGCGCGCTTTTCCCTCATGTGCGCGCTTTTCCCTCATGTGCGCGCTTTTCCCACATGTGCGCGCTTTTCCCACATGTGCGCGCTTTTCCCACATGTGCGCGCTTTTTCCACATGTGCGCGATTTTCCCACATGTGCGCGCTTTTCCCACATGTGCGCGCTTTTCCCACATGTGCGCGCTTTTCCCACATGTGCGCGCTTTTCCCACATGTGCGCGCTTTACCCACATGTGCGCGCTTTTCCCACATGTGCGCGTTTTTCCCATATATGCGTTTTTCCCATATATGCGTTTTTCCCATATATGCGTTTTTCCCACATTTGCGTTTTTCCCACATTTGCCTTTTTCCCATACGTTTTTCCCATATTTGCGTTTTTCCCATATTTGCGTTTTTCCCATATTTGCGTTTTTCCCATATTTGCGTTTTTCCCATATTTGCGTTTTTCCCATATTTGCGTTTTTCCCATATTTGCGTTTTTCCCACATTTGCGTTTTTCCCACATTTGCGTTTTTCCCACATTTGCGTTTTTCACATATATGCGTTTTTCCCATATATGCGTTTTTCCCATATATGCGTTTTTCCCTATATATGCGTTTTCCCCATATATGCGTTTTCCCCATATATGTGTTTTTCCCATATATGCGTTTTTCGCATATTTGCTTTTGAAGCATATTTAGTGAACCCTTGATGCTACAGACTGTCATACCAACTGATTCTTTCCTCTAGTCAATTTGTGCCACAAATTTCCCTTTCGCTACATTTGCGTTTTTCCCATATTTGCGTTTTTCCCATATTTGCGTTTTTCCCATATTTGCGTTTTTCCCATATTTGCGTTTTTCCCATATTTGCGTTTTTCCCCTATTTGCGTTTTTCCCATATTTGCGTTTTTCCCATATTTGCGTTTTTCCCATATTTGCGTTTTTCCCATATTTGCGTTTTTCCCATATTTGCGTTTTTCCCATATTTGCGTTTTTCCCATATTTGCGTTTTTCCCATATTTGCGTTTTTCCCATATTTGCGTTTTTCCCATATTTGCGTTTTTCCCATATTTGCGTTTTTCCCATATTTGCGTTTTTCCCATATTTGCGTTTTTCCCATATTTGCGTTTTTCCCATATTTGCGTTTTTCCCATATTTGCGTTTTTCCCATATTTGCGTTTTTCCCATATTTGCGTTTTTCCCATATTTGCGTTTTTCCCATATTTGCGTTTTTCCCATATTTGCGTTTTTCCCATATTTGCGTTTTTCCCATATTTGCGTTTTTCCCATATTTGCGTTTTTCCCATATTTGCGTTTTTCCCATATTTGCGTTTTTCCCATATTTGCGTTTTTCCCATATTTGCGTTTTTCCCATATTTGCGTTTTTCCCATATTTGCGTTTTTCCCATATTTGCGTTTTTCCCATATTTGCGTTTTTCCCATATTTGCGTTTTTCCCATATTTGCGTTTTTCCCATATTTGCGTTTTTCCCATATTTGCGTTTTTCCCATATTTGCGTTTTTCCCATATTTGCGTTTTTCCCATATTTGCGTTTTTCCCATATTTGCGTTTTTCCCATATTTGCGTTTTTCCCATATTTGCGTTTTTCCCATATTTGCGTTTTTCCCATATTTGCGTTTTTCCCATATTTGCGTTTTTCCCATATTTGCGTTTTTCCCATATTTGCGTTTTTCCCATATTTGCGTTTTTCCCATATTTGCGTTTTTCCCATATTTGCGTTTTTCCCATATTTGCGTTTTTCCCATATTTGCGTTTTTCCCATATTTGCGTTTTTCCCATATTTGCGTTTTTCCCATATTTGCGTTTGAAGCATATTTAGTGAACCCTTGATGCTACAGACTGTCATACCAACTGATTCTTTCCTCTAGTCAATTTGTGCCACAAATTTCCCTTTCGCTACATTTGCGTTTTTCCCATATACGCGTTTTTCCCATAAACGCGTTTTTCCCATATACGCGTTTTTCCCATATACGCGTTTTTCCCATATACGCGTTTTTCCCATATACGCGTTTTTCCCATATACGCGTTTTTCCCATATACGCGTTTTTCCCATATACGCGTTTTTCCC
Source organism: Schistocerca nitens (assembly GCF_023898315.1). Classification (NCBI taxonomy): domain Eukaryota; kingdom Metazoa; phylum Arthropoda; class Insecta; order Orthoptera; family Acrididae; genus Schistocerca; species Schistocerca nitens. The sequence continues at coordinate 582,238,365 of NC_064619.1, read as the reverse complement.
ATATACGCGTTTTTCCCATATACGCGTTTTTCCCATATACGCGTTTTTCCCATATATGCGTTTTTCCCATATATGCGTTTTTCCCATATATGCGTTTTTCCCATATTTGCTTTTGAAGCATATTTAGTGAACCCTTGATGCTACAGACTGTCATACCAACTGATTCTTTCCTCTAGTCAATATCTGCCACAAATTTCCCTTTCGCTACATTTGCGTTTTTCCCATTTTTGCGTTTTTCCCATATTTGCGATTTTCCCATATTTGCGATTTTCCCATATTTGCGTTTTTCCCATATTTGCGTTTTTCCCATATTTGCGTTTTTCCCATATTTGCGTTTTTCCCATATATGCGTTTTTCCCATATATGCGTTTTTCCCATATATGCGTTTTTCCCATATATGCGTTTTTCCCATATATGCGTTTTTCCCATATATGCGTTTTTCCCATATATGCGTTTTTCCCATATATGCGTTTTTCCCATATATGCGTTTTTCCCATATATGCGTTTTTCCCATATATGCGTTTTTCCCATATATGCGTTTTTCCCATATATGCGTTTTTCCCATATATGCGTTTTTCCCATATATGCGTTTTTCCCATATATGCGTTTTTCCCATATATGCGTTTTTCCCATATATGCGTTTTTCCCATATTTGCTTTTGAAGCATATTTAGTGAACCCTTGATGCTACAGACTATGTCATACCAACTGATTCTTTCCTCTAGTTAATTTGTACCACAAATTTCCCTTTCGCTACATTTGCGTTTTTCCCATATTTGCGTTTTTCCCATATTTGCGTTTTTCCCATATTTGCGTTTTTCCCATATTTGCGTTTTTCCCATATTTGCGTTTTTCCCATATTTGCGTTATTCCCATATTTGCGTTTTTCCCATATTTGCGTTTTTCCCATATTTGCGTTTTTCCCATATTTGCGTTTTTCTCATATTTGCGTTTTTCCCATATTTGCGTTTTTCCCATATTTGCGTTTTTCCCATATTTGCGTTTTTGCCATATTTGCGTTTTTCCCATATTTGCGTTTTTCCCATATTTGCGTTTTTGCCATATTTGCGTTTTTCCCATATTTGCGTTTTTCCCATATTTGCGTTTTTCCCATATTTGCGTTTTTCCCATATTTGCGTTTTTCCCATATTTGCGTTTTTCCCATATTTGCGTTTTTCCCATATTTGCGTTTTTCCCATATTTGCATTTTTCCCATATTTGCGTTTTTCCCATATATGCGTTTTTCCCATATATGCGTTTTTCCCATATATGCGTTTGAAGCATATTTAGTGAACCCTTGATGCTACAGACTATGTCATACCAACTGATTCTTTCCTCTAGTCAATTTGTGCCACAAATTTCCCTTTCGCTACATTTGCGTTTTTCCCATATTTGCGTTTTTCCCATATTTGCGTTTTTCCCATATTTGCGTTTTTCCCATATTTGCGTTTTTCCCATATTTGCGTTTTTCCCATATTTGCTTTTTTCCCACATTTGCGTATTTCCCACATTTGCGTTTTTCTCACATTTGCGTTTTTCCCACATTTGCGTTTTTCCCACATTTGCGTTTTTCCCACATTTGCGTTTTTCCCACATTTGCGTTTTTCCCACATTTGCTTTTTTCCCACATTTGCGTTTTTCCCACATTTGCGTTTTTCCCACATTTGCGTTTTTCCCACATTTGCGTTTTTCCCACATTTGCGTTTTTCCCACATTTGCGTTTTTCCCACATTTGCGTTTTTCCCACATTTGCGTTTTTCCCACATTTGCGTTTTTCCCACATTTGCGTTTTTCCCACATTTGCGTTTTTCCCACATTTGCGTTTTTCCCACATTTGCGTTTTTCCCACATTTGCGTTTTTCCCACATTTGCGTTTTTCCCTATATATGCGTTTTTCCCATATATGCGTTTTTCCCATATATGCGTTTTTCCCATATATTCGTTTTTCCCATATATTCGTTTTTCCCATATATTCGTTTTTCCCATATATTCGTTTTCCCCATATATGCGTTTTCCCCATATATGCGTTTTTCCCATATATGCGTTTTTCGCATATTTGCTTTTGAAGCATATTTAGTGAACCCTTGATGCTACAGACTGTCATACCAACTGATTCTTTCCTCTAGTCAATTTGTGCCACAAATTTCCCTTTCGCTACATTTGCGTTTTTCCCATATTTGCGTTTTTCCCATATTTGCGTTTTTCCTATATTTGCGTTTTTCCCATATTTGCGTTTTTCCCATATTTGCGTTTTTCCCATATTTGCGTTTTTCCCATATTTGCGTTTTTCCCATATTTGCGTTTTTCCCATATTTGCGTTTTTCCCATATTTGCGTTTTTCCCATATTTGCGTTTTTCCCATATTTGCGTTCTTCCCATATTTGCGTTCTTCCCATATTTGCGTTCTTCCCATATTTGCGTTTTTCCCATATATGCGTTTTTCCCATATTTGCGTTTTTCCCATATTTGCGTTTTTCCCATATTTGCGTTTTTCCCATATTTGCGTTTTTGCCATATTTGCGTTTTTGCCATATTTGCGTTTTTGCCATATTTGCGTTTTTCCCATATTTGCGTTTTTCCCATATTTGCGTTTTTCCCATATTTGCGTTTTTCCCATATTTGCGTTTTTCCCATATTTGCGTTTTTCCCATATTTGCGTTTTTCCCATATTTGCGTTTTTCCCATATTTGCGTTTTTCCCATATTTGCGTTTTTCCCATATTTGCGTTTTTCCCATATTTGCGTTTTTCCCATATTTGCGTTTTTCCCATATTTGCGTTTTTCCCATATTTGCGTTTTTCCCATATTTGCGTTTTTCCCATATTTGCGTTTTTCCCATATTTGCGTTTTTCCCATATTTGCGTTTTTCCCATATTTGCGTTTTTCCCATATTTGCGTTTTTCCCATATTTGCGTTTGAAGCATATTTAGTGAACCCTTGATGCTACAGACTGTCATACCAACTGATTCTTTCCTCTAGTCAATTTGTGCCACAAATTTCCCTTTCGCTACATTTGCGTTTTTCCCATATATGCGTTTTTCCCATATATGCGTTTTTCCCATATACGCGTTTTTCCCATATACGCGTTTTTCCCATATACGCGTTTTTCCCATATACGCGTTTTTCCCATATACGCGTTTTTCCCATATACGCGTTTTTCCCATATACGCGTTTTTCCCATATACGCGTTTTTCCCATATACGCGTTTTTCCCATATACGCGTTTTTCCCATATACGCGTTTTTCCCATATATGCGTTTTTCCCATATATGCGTTTTTCACATATATGCGTTTTTCACATATATGCGTTTTTCCCATATATGCGTTTTTCCCATATATGCGTTTTTCCCATATATGCGTTTTTCCCATATATGCGTTTTTCCCATATATGCGTTTTTCCCATATATGCGTTTTTCCCATATATGCGTTTTTCCCATATATGCGTTTTTCCCATATATGCGTTTTTCCCATATATGCGTTTTTCCCATATATGCGTTTTTCCCATATATGCGTTTTTCCCATATTTGCTTTTGAAGCATATTTAGTGAACCCTTGATGCTACAGACTGTCATACCAACTGATTCTTTCCTCTAGTCAATATCTGCCACAAATTTCCCTTTCGCTACATTTGCGTTTTTCCCATATTTGCGATTTTCCCATATTTGCGTTTTTCCCATATTTGCGTTTTTCCCATATTTGCGTTTTTCCCATATTTGCGTTTTTCCCATATTTGCGTTTTTCCCATATTTGCGTTTTTCCCATATATGCGTTTTTCCCATATATGCGTTTTTCCCATGTATGCGTTTTTCCCACATATGCGTTTTTCCCACATATGCGTTTTTCCCATATATGCGTTTTTCCCATATATGCGTTTTTCCCATATATGCGTTTTTCCCATATATGCGTTTTTCCCATATATGCGTTTTTCCCATATATGCGTTTTTCCCATATATGCGTTTTTCCCATATATGCGTTTTTCCCATATATGCGTTTTTCCCATATATGCGTTTTTCCCATATATGCGTTTTTCCCATATATGCGTTTTTCCCATATATGCGTTTTTCCCATATATGCGTTTTTCCCATATTTGCTTTTGAAGCATATTTAGTGAACCCTTGATGCTACAGACTATGTCATACCAACTGATTCTTTCCTCTAGTTAATTTGTGCCACAAATTTCCCTTTCGCTACATTTGCGTTTTTCCCATATTTGCGTGTTTCCCATATTTGCGTTTTTCCCATATTTGCGTTTTTCCCATATTTGCGTTTTTCCCATATTTGCGTTTTTCCCATATTTGCGTTTTTCCCATATTTGCGTTTTTCCCATATTTGCGTTTTTCCCATATTTGCGTTTTTCCCATATTTGCGTTTTTCCCATATTTGCGTTTTTCCCATATTTGCGTTTTTCCCATATTTGCGTTTTTCCCATATATGCGTTTTTCCCATATATGCGTTTTTCCCATATATGCGTTTTTCCCATATATGCGTTTTTCCCATATATGCGTTTTTCCCATATATGCGTTTTTCCCATATATGCGTTTTTCCCATATATGCGTTTTTCCCATATATGCGTTTTTCCCATATATGCGTTTTTCCCATATATGCGTTTTTCCCATATATGCGTTTTTCCCATATTTGCTTTTGAAGCATATTTAGTGAACCCTTGATGCTACGGACTATGTCATACCAACTGATTCTTTCCTCTAGTCAATTTTTGCCACAAATTTCCCTTTCGCTACATTTGCGTTTTTCCCATATTTGCGTTTTTCCCATATTTGCGTTTTTCCCATATTTGCGTTTTTCCCATATTTGCGTTTTTCCCATATTTGCGTTTTTCCCATATTTGCGTTTTTCCCATATTTGCGTTTTTCCCATATTTGCGTATTTCCCACATTTGCGTATTTCCCACATTTGCGTATTTCCCACATTTGCGTTTTTCCCACATTTGCGTTTTTCCCACATTTGCGTTTTTCCCACATTTGCGTTTTTCCCACATTTGCGTTTTTCCCACATTTGCGTTTTTCCCACATTTGCGTTTTTCCCACATTTGCGTTTTTCCCACATTTGCGTTTTTCCCACATTTGCGTTTTTCCCACATTTGCGTTTTTCCCACATTTGCGTTTTTCCCACATTTGCGTTTTTCCCACATTTGCGTTTTTCCCACATTTGCGTTTTTCCCACATTTGCGTTTTTCCCACATTTGCGTTTTTCCCACATTTGCGTTTTTCCCACATTTGCGTTTTTCCCACATTTGCGTTTTTCCCACATTTGCGTTTTTCCCATATATGCGTTTTTCCCTATATATGCGTTTTTCCCATATATGCGTTTTTCCCATATATGCGTTTTTCCCATATATGCGTTTTCCCCATATATGCGTTTTTCCCATATATGCGTTTTTCGCATATTTGCTTTTGAAGCATATTTAGTGAACCCTTGATGCTACAGACTGTCATATCAACTGATTCTTTCCTCTAGTCAATTTGTGCCACAAATTTCCCTTTCGCTACATTTGCGTTTTTCCCATATTTGCGTTTTTCCCATATTTGCGTTTTTCCTATATTTGCGTTTTTCCCATATTTGCGTTTTTCCCATATTTGCGTTTTTCCCATATTTGCGTTTTTCCCATATTTGCGTTTTTCCCATATTTGCGTTTTTCCCATATTTGCGTTTTTCCCATATTTGCGTTTTTCCCATATTTGCGTTTTTCCCATATTTGCGTTTTTCCCATATTTGCGTTTTTCCCATATTTGCGTTTTTCCCATATTTGCGTTTTTCCCATCTTTGCGTTTTTCCCATCTTTGCGTTTTTCCCATCTTTGCGTTTTTCCCATATTTGCGTTTTTCCCATATTTGCGTTTTTCCCATATTTGCGTTTTTCCCATATTTGCGTTTTTCCCATATTTGCGTTTTTCCCATATTTGCGTTTTTCCCATATTTGCGTTTTTCCCATATTTGCGTTTTTCCCATATTTGCGTTTTTCCCATATTTGCGTTTTTCCCATATTTGCGTTTTTCCCATATTTGCGTTTTTCCCATATTTGCGTTTTTCCCATATTTGCGTTTTTCCCATATTTGCGTTTTTCCCATATTTGCGTTTTTCCCATATTTGCGTTTTTCCCATATTTGCGTTTTTCCCATATTTGCGTTTTTCCCATATTTGCGTTTTTCCCATATTTGCGTTTTTCCCATATTTGCGTTTTTCCCATATTTGCGTTTTTCCCATATTTGCGTTTTTCCCATATTTGCGTTTTTCCCATATTTGCGTTTTTCCCATATTTGCGTTTTTCCCATATTTGCGTTTGAAGCATATTTAGTGAACCCTTGATGCTACAGACTATGTCATACCAACTGATTCTTTCCTCTAGTCAATTTGTGCCACAAATTTCCCTTTCGCTACATTTGCGTTTTTCCCATATATGCGTTTTTCCCATATATGCGTTTTTCCCATATACGCGTTTGTCCCATATACGCGTTTTTCCCATATTTGCGGTTTTTCCCATATACGCGTTTTTCCCATATACGCGTTTTTCCCATATTTGCGTTTTTCCCATATTTGCGTTTTTGCCGTATTGCGTTTTTGCCGTATTTGCGTTTTTGCCGTATTGCGTTTATGCCGTATTTGCGTTTTTGCCGTATTTGCGTTTTTGCCGTATTTGCGTTTTTGCCGTATTTGCGTTTTTGCCGTATTTGCGTTTTTGCCGTATTTGCGTTTTTGCCGTATTTGCGTTTTTGCCGTATTTGCGTTTTTCCCGTATTTGCGTTTTTCCCGTATTTGCGTTTTTCCCGTATTTGCGTTTTTCCCGTATTTGCGTTTTTCCCATATTTGCGTTTTTCCCGTATTTGCGTTTTTCCCGTATTTGCGTTATTCCCGTATTTGCGTTTTTCCGTATTTGCGTTTTTGCCGTATTTGCGTTTTTGCCGTATTTGCGTTTTTGCCGTATTTGCGTTTTTGCCGTATTTGCGTTTTTGCCATATTTGCGTTTTTGCCATATTTGCGTTTTTGCCATATTTGCGTTTTTGCCATATTTGCGTTTTTGCCATATTTGCGTTTTTGCCATATTTGCGTTTTTGCCATATTTGCGTTTTTGCCATATTTGCGTTTTTGCCAAATTTGCGTTTTTGCCATATTTGCGTTTTTGCCATATTTGCGTTTTTGCCATATTTGCGTTTTTGCCATATTTTTGCCATATTTGCGTTTTTGCCATATTTTTGCCATATTTGCGTTTTTGCCATATTTTTGCCATATTTGCGTTTTTGCCATATTTGCGTTTTTGCCATATTTGCGTTTTTGCAATATTTGCGTTTTTGCCATATTTGCGTTTTTCCCACATATGCGTTTTTCCCACATATGCGTTTTTCCCACATATGCGTTTTTCCCACATATGCGTTTTTCCCACATTTGCGTTTTTCCCACATTTGCGTTTTTCCCACATTTGCGTTTTTCCCACATTTGCGTTTTTCCCACATTTGCGTTTTTCCCACATTTGCGTTTTTCCCACATTTGCGTTTTTCCCACATTTGCGTTTTTCCCACATTTGCGTTTCTCCCACATTTGCGTTTTTCCCATATATGCGTTTTTCCCATATATGCGTTTTTCCCATATATGCGTTTTTCCCATATATGCGTTTTTCCCATATATGCGTTTTTCCCATATATGCGTTTTTCCCATATATGCGTTTTTCCCATATATGCGTTTTTCCCATATACGCGTTTTTCCCATATACGCGTTTTTCCCATATACGCGTTTTTCCCATATACGCGTTTTTCCCATATACGCGTTTTTCCCATATACGCGTTTTTCCCATATACGCGTTTTTCCCATATACGCGTTTTTCCCATATACGCGTTTTTCCCATATACGCGTTTTTCCCATATACGCATTTTTCCCATATACGCATTTTTCCCATATACGCATTTTTCCCATATACGCATTTTTCCCATATTTGCTTTTGAAGCATATTTAGTGAACCCTTGATGCTACAGACTGTCATACCAACTGATTCTTTCCTCTAGTCAATTTGTGCCACAAATTTCCCTTTCGCTACATTTGCGTTTTTCCCATATTTGCGTTTTTCCCATATTTGCGTTTTTCCCATATTTGCGTTTTTCCCATATTTGCGTTTTTCCCATATTTGCGTTTTTCCCATCTTTGCGTTTTTCCCATCTTTGCGTTTTTCCCATCTTTGCGTTTTTCCCATCTTTGCGTTTTTCCCATCTTTGCGTTTTTCACATCTTTGCGTTTTTCCCATCTTTGCGTTTTTCACATCTTTGCGTTTTTCCCATCTTTGCGTTTTTCCCATATTTGCGTTTTTCCCATATTTGCGTTTTTCCCATATTTGCGTTTTTCCCATATTTGCGTTTTTGCCATATTTGCGTTTTTGCCATATTTGCGTTTTTGCCATATATGCGTTTTTGCCATATATGCGTTTTTCCCATATTTGCTTTTGAAGCATATTTAGTGAACCCTTGATGCTACAGACTATGTCATACCAACTGATTCTTTCCTCTAGTCAATTTGTGCCACAAATTTCCCTTTCGCTACATTTGCGTTTTTCCCATATTTGCGTTTTTCCCATATTTGCGTTTTTCCCATATTTGCGTTTTTCCCATATTTGCGTTTTTCCCATATTTGCGTTTTTCCCATATTTGCGTTTTTCCCATATTTGCATTTTTCCCATATTTGCGTTTTTCCCATATTTTCGTTTTTCCCATATTTTCGTTTTTCCCATATTTTCGTTTTTCCCATATTTGCGTTTGTCCCATATTTGCGTTTGTCCCATATTTGCGTTTTTCTCATATTTGCGTTTTTCTCATAATTGCGTTTTTCCCATATTTGCGTTTTTCCCATATTTGCGTTTTTCCCATATTTGCGTTTTTCCCATATTTGCGTTTTTCCCATATTTGCGTTTTTCCCATATTTGCGTTTTTCCCATATTTGCGTTTATCCCATATTTGCGTATTTCCCATAATTGCGTATTTCCCATATTTGTGTATTTCCCATATTTGCGTATTTCCCATATTTGCGTTTTTCACATATTTGCGTTTTTCACATATTTGCGTTTTTCACATATTTGCGTTTTTCACATATTTGCGTTTTTCACATATTTGCGTTTTTCACATATTTGCGATTTTCACATATTTGCGATTTTCACATATTTGCGATTTTCACATATTTGCGTTTTTCACATATTTGCGTTTTTCACATATTTGCGTTTTTCACATATAAGCGTTTTTCCCATATATGCGTTTTTCCCATATATGCGTTTTTCCCATATATGCGTTTTTCCCATATATGCGTTTTTCCCATATATGCGTTTTTCCCATATATGCGTTTTTCCCATATATGCGTTTTTCCCATATATGCGTTTTTCCCATATATGCGTTTTTCCCATATATGCGTTTTTCCCATATATGCGTTTTTCCCATATATGCGTTTTTCCCATATATGCGTTTTTCCCATATATGCGTTTTTCCCATATATGCGTTTTTCCCATATATGCGTTTTTCCCATATATGCGTTTTTCCCATATTTGCTTTTGAAGCATATTTAGTGAACCCTTGATGCTACAGACTGTCATACCAACTGATTCTTTCCTCTAGTCAATTTGTGCCACAAATTTCCCTTTCGCTACATTTGCGTTTTTCCCATATTTGCGTTTTTCCCATATTTGCGTTTTTCCCATATTTGCGTTTTTCCCATATTTGCGTTTTTCCCATATTTGCGTTTTTCCCATATTTGCGTTTTTCCCATATTTGCGTTTTTCCCATATTTGCGTTTTTCCCATATTTGCATTTTTCCCATATTTGCGTTTTTCCCATATTTTCGTTTTTCCCATATTTTCGTTTTTCCCATATTTTCGTTTTTCCCATATTTGCGTTTTTCCCATATTTGCGTTTGTCCCATATTTGCGTTTGTCCCATATTTGCGTTTTTCTCATATTTGCGTTTTTCTCATAATTGCGTTTTTCCCATATTTGCGTTTTTCCCATATTTGCGTTTTTCCCATATTTGCGTTTTTCCCATATTTGCGTTTTTCCCATATTTGCGTTTTTCCCATATTTGCGTTTTTCCCATATTTGCGTTTATCCCATATTTGCGTATTTCCCATATTTGCGTATTTCCCATAATTGCGTATTTCCCATATTTGCGTATTTCCCATATTTGCGTATTTCCCATATTTGCGTATTTCCCATATTTGCGTTTTTCACATATTTGCGTTTTTCACATATTTGCGTTTTTCACATATTTGCGTTTTTCACATATTTGCGTTTTTCACATATTTGCGATTTTCACATATTTGCGATTTTCACATATTTGCGTTTTTCACATATTTGCGTTTTTCACATATAAGCGTTTTTCCCATATATGCGTTTTTCCCATATATGCGTTTTTCCCATATATGCGTTTTTCCCATATATGCGTTTTTCCCATATATGCGTTTTTCCCATATATGCGTTTTTCCCATATATGCGTTTTTCCCATATATGCGTTTTTCCCATATATGCGTTTTTCCCATATATGCGTTTTTCCCATATATGCGTTTTTCCCATATATGCGTTTTTCCCATATATGCGTTTTTCCCATATATGCGTTTTTCCCATATATGCGTTTTTCCCATATATGCGTTTTTCCCATATATGCGTTTTTCCCATATATGCGTTTTTCCCATATATGCGTTTTTCCCATATATGCGTTTTTCCCATATATGCGTTTTTCCCATATATGCGTTTTTCCCATATTTGCTTTTGAAGCATATTTAGCGAACCCTTGATGCTACAGACTATGTCATACCAACTGATTCTTTCCTCTAGTCAATTTGTGCCACAAATTTCCCTTTCGCTACATTTGCGTTTTTCCCATATTTGCGTTTTTCCCTTATTTGCGTTTTTCCCATATTTGCGTTTTTCCCATATTTGCGTTTTTCCTATATTTGCGTTTTTCCCATATTTGCGTTTTTCCCATATTTGCGTTTTTCCCATATTTGCGTTTTTCCCATATTTGCGTTTTTCCCACATTTGCGTTTTTCCCACATTTGCGTTTTTCCCACATTTGCGTTTTTCCCACATTTGCGTTTTTCCCACATTTGCGTTTTTCCCACATTTGCGTTTTTCCCACATTTGCGTTTTTCCCATATTTGCGTTTTTCCCATAGTTGCGTTTTTCCCATAGTTGCGTTTTTCCCATAGTTGCGTTTTTCCCATAGTTGCGTTTTTCCCATATTTGCGTTTTTCCCATATTTGCGTTTTTCCCATATTTGCGTTTTTCCCATATTTGCGTTTTTCCCATATTTGCGATTTTCCCATATTTGCGTTTTTCCCATATTTGCGTTTTTCCCATATTTGCGTTTTTCCCATATTTGCGTTTTTCCCATATTTGCGTTTTTCCCATATTTGCGTTTTTCCCATATTTGCGTTTTTCCCATATTTGCGTTTTTCCCATATTTGCGTTTTTCCCATATTTGCGTTTTTCCCATATTTGCGTTTTTCCCATATTTGCGTTTTTCCCATATTTGCGTTTTTCCCATATTTGCGTTTTTCCCATATTTGCGTTTTTCCCATATTTGCGTTTTTCCCATATTTGCGTTTTTCCCATATTTGCGTTTTTCCCATATTTGCGTTTTTCCCATATTTGCGTTTTTCCCATATTTGCGTTTTTCCCATATTTGCGTTTTTCCCATATTTGCGTTTTTCCCATATTTGCGTTTTTCCCATATTTGCGTTTTTCCCATATTTGCGTTTTTCCCATATTTGCGTTTTTCCCATATTTGCGTTTTTCCCATATTTGCGTTTGAAGCATATTTAGTGAACCCTTGATGCTACAGACTATGTCATACCAACTGATTCTTTCCTCTAGTCAATTTGTGCCACAAATTTCCCTTTCGCTACATTTGCGTTTTTCCCATATATGCGTTTTTCCCATATATGCATTTTTCCCATATATGCGTTTTTCCAATATATGCGTTTTTCCCATATATGCGTTTTTCCCATGTACGCGTTTTTCCCATATATGCGTTTTTCCCATGTACGCGTTTTTCCCATGTACGCGTTTTTCCCATGTACGCGTTTTTCCCATGTACGCGTTTTTCCCATGTACGCGTTTTTCCCATGTACGCGTTTTTCCCATATATGCGTTTTTCCCATATATGCGTTTTTCCCATATATGCGTTTTTCCCATATATGCGTTTTTCCCATATTTGCTTTTGAAGCATATTTAGTGAACCCTTGATGCTACAGACTGTCATACCAACTGATTCTTTCCTCTAGTCAATTTGTGCCACAAATTTCCCTTTCGCTACATTTGCGTTTTTCCCATATTTGCGTTTTTCCCATATTTGCGTTTTTCCCATATTTGCGTTTTTCCCATATTTGCGTTTTTCCCATATTTGCGTTTTTGCCATATTTGCGTTTTTCCCATATTTGCGTTTTTCCCATATTTGCGTTTTTCCCATATTTGCGTTTTTCCCATATTTGCGTTTTTCCCATATTTGTGTTTTTCCCATATTTGCGTTTTTCCCATATTTGCGTTTTTCCCATATTTGGGTTTTTCCCATATTAGCGTTTTTCCCATATTAGCGTTTTTCCCATATTAGCGTTTTTCCCATATTAGCGTTTTTCCCATATTTGCGTTTTTCCCATATTTGCGTTTTTCCCATATTTGCGTTTTTCCCATATTTGCGTTTTTCCCATATTTGCGTTTTTCCCATATTTGCGTTTTTCCCATATTTGCGTTTTTCCCATATTTGCGTTTTTCCCATATTTGCGTTTTTCCCATATTTGCGTTTTTCCCATATTTGCGTTTTTCCCATATTTGCGTTTTTCCCATATTTGCGTTTTTCCCATATTTGCGTTTTTCCCATATTTGCGTTTTTCCCATATTTGCGTTTTTCCCATATTTGCGTTTTTCCCATATTTGCGTTTTTCCCATATTTGCGTTTTTGCCATATATGCGTTTTTGCCATATATGCGTTTTTGCCATATATGCGTTTTTGCCATATTTGCGTTTTTGCCATATTTGCGTTTTTGCCATATATGCGTTTTTCCCATATATGCGTTTTTCCCATATATGCGTTTTTCCCATATATGCGTTTTTCCCATATATGCGTTTTTCCCATATATGCGTTATCCCCATATTTGCGTTTTCCCCATATTTGCGTTTTCCCCATATTTGCGTCTTTCCCATATTTGCGTCTTTCCCATATTTTCGTCTTTCCCATATTTTCGTCTTTCCTATATTTGCGTCTTTCCCATATATGCGTTTTTCCCATATACGCGTTTTTCCCATATACGCGTTTTTCCCATATACGCGTTTTTCCCATATACGCGTTTTTCCCATATACGCGTTTTTCCCATATACGCGTTTTACCCATATACGCGTTTTACCCATATACGCGTTTTTCCCATATATGCGTTTTTCCCATATTTGGTTTTGAAGCATATTTAGTGAACCCTTGATGCTACAGACTGTCATACCAACTGATTCTTTCCTCTAGTCAATTTGTGCCACAAATTTCCCTTTCGCTGCATTTGCGTTTTTCCCATATTTGCGTTTTTCCCATATTTGCGTTTTTCCCATATTTTCGTTTTTCCCATATTTTCGTTTTTCCCATATTTTCGTTTTTCCCATATTTGCGTTTTTCCCATATTTGCGTTTTTCCCATTTTTGAGTTTTTCCCATATTTGCGTTTTTCCCGTATTTGCGTTTTTCCCGTATTTGCGTTTTTCCCGTATTTGCGTTTTTCCCGTATTTGCGTTTTTCCCGTATTTGCGTTTTTCCCGTATTTGCGTTTTTCCCGTATTTGCGTTTTTCCCGTATTAGCGTTTTTGCCGTATTAGCGTTTTTGCCGTATTTGCGTTTTTGCCGTATTTGCGTTTTTGCCGTATTTGCGTTTTTGCCGTATTTGCGTTTTTGCCGTATTTGCGTTTTTGCCGTATTTGCGTTTTTCGCGTATTTGCGTTTTTCCAGTATTTGCGTTTTTCCCATATTTGCGGTTTTCCCATATTTGCGGTTTTCCCATATATGCGGTTTTCCCATATATGCGTTTTTCCCATATATGCGTTTTTCCCATATATGCGTTTTTCCCCACATATGCGTTTTTCCCCACATATGCGTTTTTCCCCACATATGCGTTTTTCCCCACATATGCGTTTTTCCCCACATATGCGTTTTTCCCCACATATGCGTTTTTCCCCACATATGCGTTTTTCCCCACATATGCGTTTTTCCCCACATATGCGTTTTTCCCACATATGCGTTTCTCCCACATATGCGTTTCTCCCACATATACGTTTCTCCCACATATGCGTTTCTATCACATATGCGTTTCTCCCACATATGCGTTTCTCCCACATATGCGTTTCTCCCACATATGCGTTTCTCCCACATATGCGTTTCTCCCACATATGCGTTTCTCCCACATATGCGTTTCTCCCACCTATGCGTTTCTCCCATATATGCTTTTGAAGTATATTTAGTGAACCCTTGATGCTACAGACTATGTCATACCAACTGATTCTTTCCTGTAGTCAATTTGTGCCACAAATTTCCCTTTCGTTACATTTGCATTTTTCCCATATTTGCGTTTTTCCCATATTTGCGTTTTTCCCATATTTGCGTTTTTCCCCATATTTGCGTTTTTCCCCATAGTTGCGTCTTTCCCCATATTTGCGTCTTTCCCCATATTTGCGTCTTTCCCCATATTTGCGTTTTTCCCCATATTTGCGTTATTCCACATATTTGCGTTTTTCCACATGTTTACGTTTTTCCCCATATTTGCGTTTTCCCCATATGTGCGTTTTCCCCATATGTGCGGTTTTCCCATATGTGCGTTTTCCCCATATGTGCGTTTTTCCCATATGTGCGTTTTCCCCATATGTGCGTTTTCCCCATATGTGCGCTTTTCCCATATGTGCGCTTTTCCCATATGTGCGCTTTTCCCATATGTGCGCTTTTCCCATATGTGCACTTTTCCCATATGTGCACTTTTCCCATATGTGCACTTTTCCCATATGTGCGCTTTTCCCATATGTGCGCTTTTCCCATATGTGCGCTTTTCCCATATGTGCGCTTTTCCCATATGTGCGCTTTTCCCATATGTGCGCTTTTCCCATATGTGCGCTTTTCCCATATGTGCGCTTTTCCCATATGTGCGCTTTTCCCATATGTGCGCTTTTCCCATATGTGCGCTTTTCCCATATGTGCGCTTTTCCCATATGTGCGTTTTTCCCCATATGTGCGTTTTTCCCCATATGTGCGTTTTTCCCCATATGTGCGTTTTTCCCCATATGTGCGTTTTTCCCCATATGTGCGTTTTTCCCCATATGTGCGTTTTTCCCCATATGTGCGTTTTTCCCCATATGTGCGTTTTTCCCCAGGGTGAATGGCGGACAGTGGTGGGCTCGCGCGTGCCTGGCCGAAAGGCGAAGGTGGGATCTGGCCGCGTGGCGGCTGCCTTACCCCTTTCCAACAGGTACGGGGTGCTTCCTAGTGGTGATGACATCGTTTCCGAGCCACCACAGGATGCCTCGCCTGTTGGGCCAGTGGCCGATTCTCCGGCAAGGTCCCGACAGTCACAGAGGGCGGGCCTATTAGTTATAGGGAGCTCCAACGTTAGGCGGGTTATGGAGCCCCTCAGGAAAATAGCGGGTAGGTCGGGGAAGAATGCCAGTGTGCACTCGGTGTGCTTGCCGGGGGGTCTCGTCCGTAATGTGGAGGAGGCCCTTCCGGCAGCTATTGAACGCACTGGGTGTGACCGGCTGCAGATAGTAGCACATGTCGGAACGAATGACGCCTGCCGCTTGGGTTCTGAGGCCATCCTTGGTTCCTTCCGGCGGCTGGCTGATTTGGTGAAGACAACCAGCATCGCACGCGGAGTGCAAGCTGAGCTTAATATCTGCAGCATAGTGCCCAGAGTCGATCGCGGTCCTCTGGTTTGGAGCCGTGTGGAGGGTCTAAACCAGAGGCTCAGACGACTCTGCGACTATAATGGTTGCAAATTCATCGACCTCCGTTATTGGGTGGAGAACTGTAGGGCCCCCCTAGACAGGCCAGGCGTGCACTACACACCGGAAGCAGCTACTAGGGTAGCAGAGTACGTGTGGCGTGCACACGGGGGTTTTTTAGGTTAGAGGGACCCCCCCTTGGGCGAAACGATAAAATACCTGACGGCTTACCAGAGAGAACATTATCATCGTTGATAAAGAACGTCCGTCCTCAGAGACCAAAAACAGGAAAAGTTAACGTAATATTGGTAAACTGCAGGAGTATCCAGGGCAAGGTTCCTGAATTAGTATCTCTTATTGAAGGAAATAGTGCGCATATAGTATTAGGAACGGAAAGTTGGTTAAAACCGGAAGTGAACAGTAACGAAATCCTAGACACAGAATGGAATATATACCGCAAGGATAGGATAAACGCCAATGGTGGAGGAGTATTTATAGCAGTAAAGAATTCAATAATATCCAGTGAAGTTATTAGCGAATGCGAATGTGAAATAATCTGGGTTAAGTTAAGTATCAAAGGTGGGTCAGATATGATAGTCGGATGCTTCTATAGGCCACCTGCATCAGCAACCGTAGTAGTTGAGCGCCTCAGAGAGAACCTGCAGAACGTCGTGAAGAAGTTTCGTGATCATACTATTGTAATAGGGGGAGACTTCAATCTACCAGGTATAGAATGGGATAGTCACACAATCAGAACTGGAGCCAGGGACAGAGACTCTTGTGACATTATCCTGACTGCCTTGTCCGAGAATTACTTCGAGCAGATAGTTAGAGAACCAACTCGTGAAGCTAACGTTTTAGACCTCATAGCAACAAATAGACCGGAACTTTTCGACTCCGTGAATGTAGAAGAGGGTATCAGTGATCATAAGTCAGTGGTTGCATCAATGACTACAAGTGTAATAAGAAATGCCAAGAAAGGAAGGAAAATCTATTTGCTTAACAAGAGTGATAGGGCACAAATCGCAGAATATCTGAGTGACCACCATCAAACGTTCATTTCTGAGGAAGAGGATGTGGAACAAAAATGGAAAAAATTCAGAAACATCGTCCAGTACGCCTTAGATAAGTTCGTACCGACTAAGGTCCAAAGCGAGGGGAAAGATCCACCGTGGTATAACAATCATGTACGAAAGGTACTACGGAAACAAAGAAAGCTTCACCATAGGTTTAAGAGTAGTCGAATCATAGCTGATAAGGAAAAGCTGAACGAAGCGAAAAAGAGCGTAAAGAGAGCAATGAGAGAAGCATTCAACGAATTCGAACATAAAACATTGGCAAACAATCTAAACAAGAACCCTAAAAAGTTTTGGTCATATGTAAAATCGGTAAGCGGATCTAAATCCCCTATTCAGTCACTCGTTGACCACGATGGCACCGAAACAGAGGACGACCGAAGAAAGGCAGAAATACTGAATTCAGTGTTCCGAAACTGTTTCACTGCGGAAAATCGTAACACGGTCCCTGACTTCAGCCGTCGCACGGACGCCAAAATGGAAAATATTGAAATAAACGATATCGGAATTGAAAAACAACTGCTATCACTTAGTAGCGGAAAAGCATCCGGACCAGACGAGATACCCTTAAGATTCTACAGTGATTATGCTAAAGAACTTGCCCCCTTTCTATCAGCAATTTATCGTAGATCTCTGGAAGAACGTAAAGTACCTAGCGACTGGAAGAAAGCACAGGTCGTTCCCATTTTCAAGAAGGGTCATAAATCAGATGCGAATAATTATAGGCCTATTTCACTTACGTCAATCTGTTGTAGAATAATGGAACATGTTTTGTGTTCTCGTATTATGACGTTCTTAGATAATACAAATCTCCTTCATCATAACCAACATGGATTCCGCAAACAGAGATCATGTGAAACCCAGCTCGCCCTATTTGCCCAAGAAATTCACAGTGCCGTAGACACTGGCGAGCAGATTGATGCCGTATTCCTGGACTTCAGGAAGGCATTTGATACGGTTCCGCACTTACGTTTAGTGAAAAAAATACGTGCTTACGGAATATCGGACCAGGTTTGTGATTGGATTCAGGATTTCCTAGAAGAAAGAACACAACATGTCATTCTTAACGGTTCAAAATCTGCAGATGTAGAGGTAATTTCGGGAGTACCGCAAGGAAGCGTGATAGGACCTTTATTGTTTACAATATACATAAATGACTTAGTTGACAACATCGGTAGCTCCGTGAGGCTATTTGCAGATGACACGGTTGTCTACAAGAAAGTAGCAACATCAGAAGACTCGTACGTACTCCAGGAAGACCTGCAGAGGATTAATGAATGGTGCGACAGCTGGCAGCTTTCCCTAAACGTAGATAAATGTAATATAATGCGCATACATAGGGGCAGAAATCCATTCCAGTACGATTATGCCATAGGTGGTAAATCATTGGAAGCGGTAACGACCGTAAAATACTTAGGAGTTACTATCCGGAGCGATCTGAAGTGGAATGATCACATAAAACAAATAGTGGGAAAAGCAGGCGCCAGGTTGAGATTCATAGGAAGAATTCTAAGAAAATGTGACTCATCGACGAAAGAAGTAGCTTACAAAACGCTTGTTCGTCCGATTCTTGAGTATTGCTCATCAGTATGGGACCCTTACCAGGTTGGATTAATAGAAGAGATAGACATGATCCAGCGAAAAGCAGCGCGATTCGTCATGGGGACATTTAGTCAGCGCGAGAGCGTTACGGAGATGCTGAACAAGCTCCAGTGGCGGACACTTCAAGAAAGGCGTTACGCAATACGGAGAGGTTTATTATCGAAATTACGAGAGAGCACATTCCGGGAAGAGATGGGCAACATATTACTACCGCCCACATATATCTCGCGTAATGATCACAACGAAAAGATCCGAGAAATTAGAGCAAATACGGAGACTTACAAGCAGTCGTTCTTCCCACGCACAATTCGTGAATGGAACAGGGAAGGGGGGATCAGATAGTGGTACAATAAGTACCCTCCGCCACACACCGTAAGGTGGCTCGCGGAGTATAGATGTAGATGTAGATGTATGCGTTTTTCCCCATATATGCGTTTTTCCCCATATATGCGTTTTTCCCCATATATGCGTTTTTCCCCATATATGCGTTTTTCCCCATATATGCGTTTTTCCCCATATATGCGTTTTTCCCCATATATGCGTTTTTCCCCATATATGCGTTTTTCCCCATATATGCGTTTTTCCCCATATATGCGTTTTTCCCCATATATGCGTTTTTCCCCATATATGCGTTTTTCCCCATATATGCGTTTTTCCCCATATATGCGTTTTTCCCCATATATGCGTTTTTCCCCTATATGCGTTTTTCCCCTATATGCGTTTTTCCCCTATATGCGTTTTTCCCACATATGCGTTTTTCCCACATATGCGTTTTTCCCACATATGCGTTTTTCCCACATATGCGTTTTTCCCACATATGCGTTTTTCCCACATATGCGTTTTTCCCACATATGCGTTTTTCCCACATATGCGTTTTTCCCACATATGCGTTTTTCCCACATATGCGTTTTTCCCACATATGCGTTTTTCCCACATATGCGTTTTTCCCACATACGCGTTTTTCCCACATACGCGTTTTTCCCACATATGCGTTTTTCCCACACATGCGCTTTTCCCACACATGCGCTTTTCCCACACATGCGCTTTTCCCACACATGCGCTTTTCCCACACATGCGCTTTTCCCACACATGCGCTTTTCCCACACATGCGCTTTTCCCACATTTGCGCTTTTCCCACATGTGCGCTTTTCCCACATTTGCGCTTTTCCCACATTTGCGCTTTTCCCATATGTGCGTTTTTCCCATATGTGCGTTTTTCCCATATGTGCGTTTTTCCCATATGTGCGTTTTTCCCATATGTGCGTTTTTCCCATATGTGCGTTTTTCCCATATGTGCGTTTTTCCCATATGTGCGTTTTTCCCATATGTGCGTTTTTCCCATATATGCGCTTTTCCCATATATGCGCTTTTCCCATATTTGCTTTTGAAGCATATTTAGTGAACCCTTGATGCTACAGACTATGTCATACCAACTGATTCTTTCCTCTAGTTAATTTGTGCCACAAATTTCCCTTTTGCTACATTTGCGTTTTTCCCATATTTGCGTTTTTCCCATATTTGTGTTTTTCCCATATTTGTGTTTTTCCCATATTTGTGTTTTTCCCATATTTGTGTTTTTCCCATATTTGCGTTTTTCGCATATTTGCGTTTTTCGCATATTTGCGTTTTTCGCATATTTGCGTTTTTCGCATATTTGCGTTTTTCCCATATTTGCGTTTTTCCCATATTTGCGTTTTTCCCATATTTGCGTTTTTCCCATATTTGCGTTTTTCCTATATTTGCGTTTTTCCCATATTTGCGTTTTTCCCATATTTGCGTTTTTCCCATATTTGCGTTTTTCCCATATTTGCGTTTTTCCCATATTTGCGTTTTTCCCATATTTGCGTTTTTCCCATATTTGCGTTTTTCCCATATTTGCGTTTTTCCGATATTTGCGTTTTTCCCATATTTGCGTTTTTCCCATATTTGCGTTTTTCCCATATTTGCGTTTTTCCCATACTTGGGTTTTTCACATATTTGGGTTTTTCACATATTTGCGTTTTTTCCATATTTGCGTTTTTTCCATATTTGCGTTTTTTCCATATTTGCGTGTTTCCATATTTGCGTTTTTTCCATATTTGCGTTTTTCCCATATTTGCGTTCTTCCCATATTTGCGTTTTTCCCATATTTGCGTTTTTCCCATATTTGCGTTTTTCCCATATTTGGGTTTTTCCCATATTTGCGTTTTTCCCATATTTGGGTTTTTCCCATATTTGGGTTTTTCCCATATTTGGGTTTTTCCCATATTTGCGTTTTTCCCATATTTGCGTTTTTCCCATATTAGCCTTTTTCCCATATTTGCGTTTTTCCCATATTTGCGTTTTTCCCGTATTTGCGTTTTTCCCGTATTTGCGTTTTTCCCGTATTTGCGTTTTTCCCGTATTTGCGTTTTTCCCGTATTTGCGTTTTTCCCGTATTTGCGTTTTTCCCGTATTTGCGTTTTTCCCGTATTTGCGTTTTTCCCGTATTTGCGTTTTTCCCGGATTTGCGTTTTTCCCGGATTTGCGTTTTTCCCATATTTGCTTTTGAAGCATATTTAGTGTACCCTTGATGCTACAGACTATGTCATACCAACTGATTCTTTCCTCTAGTCAATTTGTGCCACAAATTTCACTTTCGCTACATTTGCGCTTTTCCCATATGTGCGCTTTTCCCATATGTGCGCTTTTCCCATATGTGCGCGTTTCCCATATGTGCGCTTTTCCCATATGTGCGCTTTTCCCATATGTGCGCTTTTTCCATATGTGCGCTTTTCCCATATGTGCGCTTTTCCCATTTGTGCGCTTTTCCCATATGTGCGTTTTTCCCATATGTGCGTTTTTCCCATATATGCGTTTTTCCCATATATGCGTTTTTCCCATATATGCGTTTTTCCCATATATGCGTTTTTCCCATATATGCGTTTTTCCCATATATGCGTTTTTCCCATATATGCGTTTTTCCCATATATGCGTTTTTCCCATATATGCGTTTTTCCCATATATGCGTTTTTCCCATATATGCGTTTTTCCCATATTTGCCTTTTTCCCATATTTGCCTTTTTCCCATATTTGCGTTTTTCCCATATTTGCGTTTTTCCCATATTTGCGTTTTTCCCATATTTGCGTTTTTCCCGTATTTGCGTTTTTCCCGTATTTGCGTTTTTCCCGTATTTGCGTTTTTCCCGTATTTGCGTTTTTCCCGTATTTGCGTTTTTCCCGTATTTGCGTTTTTCCCGTATTTGCGTTTTTCCCGTATTTGCGTTTTTCCCGTATTTGCGTTTTTTCCATATTTGCGTTTTTCCCATACTTGCTTTTGAAGCATATTTAGTGTACCCTTGATGCTACAGACTATGTCATACCAACTGATTCTTTCCTCTAGTCAATTTGTGCCACAAATTTCCCTTTCGCTACATTTGCGTTTTTCCCATATTTGCGTTTTTCGCATATTTGCGTTTTTCGCATATTTGCGTTTTTCGCATATTTGCGTTTTTCCCATATTTGCGTTTTTCCCATATTAGCGTTTTTCCCATATTAGCGTTTTTCCCATATTTGCGTTTTTCCCATATTTGCGTTTTTCCCATATTTGCGTTTTTCCCATATTTGCGTTTTTCCCATATTTGCGTTTTTCCCATATTCGCGTTTTTCCCATATTCGCGTTTTTCCCATATTTGCGTTTTTCCCATATTTGCGTTTTTCCCATATTTGCGTTTTTCCCATACTTGCGTTTTTCCCATATTTGCGTTTTTCCCATATTTGCGTTTTTCCCATATTTGCGTTTTTCCCGTATTTGCGTTTTTCCCGTAATTGCGTTTTTCCCGTATTTGCGTTTTTCCCGTATTTCCGTTTTTGCCGTATTTCCGTTTTTGCCGTATTTCCGTTTTTGCCGTATTTGCGTCTTTGCCGTATTTGCGTCTTTGCCGTATTTGCGTCTTTGCCGTATTTGCGTCTTTGCCGTATTTGCGTCTTTGCCGTATTTGCGTTTTTGCCGTATTTGCGTCTTTGCCGTATTTGCGTCTTTGCCGTATTTGCGTTTTTGCCGTATTTGCGTTTTTGCCGTATTTGCGTTTTTGCCGTATTTGCGTTTTTGCCGTATTTGCGTTTTTGCCGTATTTGCGTTTTTGCCGTATTTGCGTTTTTCCCGTATTTGCGTTTTTCCCGTATTTGCGTTTTTCCCGTATTTGCGTTTTTCCCATATACGCGTTTTTCCCATATACGCGTTTTTCCCATATACGCGTTTTTCCCATATACGCGTTTTTCCCATATACGCGTTTTTCCCATATACGCGTTTTTCCCATATACGCGTTTTTCCCATATATGCGTTTTTCCCATATATGCGTTTTTCCCATATTTGCTTTTGAAGCATATTTAGTGAACCCTTGATGCTACAGACTATCATACCAACTGATTCTTTCCTCTAGTCAATTTGTGCCACAAATTTCCCTTTCGCTACATTTGCGTTTTTCCCATATTTGCGATTTTCCCATATTTGCGTTTTTCCCATATTTGCGTTTTTCCCATATTTGCGTTTTTCCCCATATTTGCGTTTTTCCCATATTTGCGTTTTTCCCATATTTGCGTTTTTCCCATATTTGCGTTTTTCCCATATTTGCGTTTTTCCCATATTTGCGTTTTTCCCATATTTGCGTTTTTCCCATATTTGCGTTTTTCCCATATTTGCGTTTTTCCCATATTTGCGTTTTTCCCATATTTGCGTTTTTCACATATTTGCGTTTTTCCCATATTTGCGTTTTTGCCATATTTGGGTTTCTGTCAAATTTGCGTTTTTCCCATATTTGCGTTTTTCCCATATTTGCGCTTTTCCCATATGTGCGCTTTTCCCATATGTGCGCTTTTCCCATATGTGCGCTTTTCCCATATGTGCGCTTTTCCCATATGTGCGCTTTTCCCATATGTGCGCTTTTCCCATATGTGCGCTTTTCCCATATGTGCGCTTTTCCCATATGTGCGCTTTTCCCATATGTGCACATTTCCCATATGTGCACATTTCCCATATGTGCGCTTTTCCCATATGTGCGCTTTTCCCATATGTGCACTTTTCCCATATGTGCGCTTTTCCCATATGTGCGCTTTTCCCATATGTGCGCTTTTCCCATATGTGCGCTTTTCCCATATGTGCGCTTTTCCCATATGTGCGCTTATCCCATATGTGCGCTTATCCCATATGTGCGCTTATCCCATATGTGCGCTTTTCCCATATGTGCGCTTTTCCCATATGTGCGCTTTTCCCATATGTGCGCTTTTCCCATATGTGCGCTTTTCCCATATGTGCGCTTTTCCCATATGTGCGCTTTTCCCATATGTGCGCTTTTCCCATATGTGCGCTTTTCCCATATGTGCGCTTTTCCCCATATGTGCGCTTTTCCCATATGTGCGCTTTTCCCCATATGTGCGTTTTTCCCCATATGTGCGTTTTTCCCCATATGTGCGTTTTTCCCCATATATGCGTTTTTCCCCATATATGCGTTTTTCCCCATATATGCGTTTTTCCCCATATATGCGTTTTTCCCCATATATGCGTTTTTCCCCATATATGCGTTTTTCCCCATATATGCGTTTTTCCCCATACATGCGTTTTTCCCCATATATGCGTTTTTCCCCATATATGCGTTTTTCCCCATATATGCGTTTTTCCCCATATATGCGTTTTTCCCCATATATGCGTTTTTCCCCATATATGCGTTTTTCCCCATATATGCGTTTTTCCCCATATATGCGTTTTTCCCCATACATGCGTTTTTTCCCACATATGCGCTTTTCCCACATGTGCGCTTTTCCCATATGTGCGCTTTTCCCATATGTGCGCTTTTCCCATTTGTGCGCTTTTCCCATATGTGCGCTTTTCCCATATGTGCGCTTTTCCCATATGTGCGCTTTTCCCATATGTGCGCTTTTCCCATATGTGCGCTTTTCCCATATGTGCGCTTTTCCCATATGTGCGCTTTTCCCATATGTGCGCTTTTCCCATATGTGCGCTTTTCCCATATGTGCGTTTTTCCCATATATGCGTTTTTCCCATATTTGCTTTTGAAGCATATTTAGTGAACCCTTGATGCTACAGGCTATGTCATACCAACTGATTCTTTCCTCTAGTTAATTTGTGCCACAAATTTCCCTTTTGCTACATTTGCGTTTTTCCCATATTTGCGTTTTTCCCATATTTGTGTTTTTCCCATATTTGTGTTTTTCCCATATTTGTGTTTTTCCCATATTTGTGTTTTTCCCATATTTGCGTTTTTCCCATATTTGCGTTTTTCCCATATTTGCGTTTTTCGCATATTTGCGTTTTTCCCATATTTGCGTTTTTCCCATATTTGCGTTTTTCCCATATTTGCGTTTTTCCCATATTCGCGTTTTTCCCATATTTGCGTTTTTCCCATATTTGCGTTTTTCCCATATTTGCGTTTTTCCCATATTTGCGTTTTTCCCATATTTGCGTTTTTCCCATATTTACGTTTTTCCCATATTTGCGTTTTTCCCATATTTGCGTTTTTCCCATATTTGCGTTTTTCCCATATTTGCGTTTTTCCCATATTTGCGTTTTTCCCATATTTGCGTTTTTCCCATATTTGCTTTTGAAGCATATTTAGTGAACCCTTGATGCTACAGACTATGTCATACCAACTGGTTCTTTCCTCTAGTCAATTTGTGCCACAAATTTCCCTTTCGCTACATTTGCGTTTTTCCCATATTTGCGTTTTTCCCATATTTGCGTTTTTCCCATAATTGCGTTTTTCCCATATTTGCGTTTTTCCCATATTTGCGTTTTTCCCATATTTGCGTTTTTCCCATATTTGCGTTTTTCCCATATTTGCGTTTTTCCCATATTTGCGTTTTTCCCATATTTGCGTTTTTCCCATATTTGCGTTTTTCCCATATTTGGGTTTTTCCCATATTTGCGTTTTTCCCATATTTGGGTTTTTCCCATATTTGCGTTTTTCCCATATTTGCGTTTTTCCCATATTAGCCTTTTCCCCATATTAGCCTTTTTCCCATATTTGCGTTTTTCCCATATTTGCGTTTTTCCCATATTTGCGTTTTTCCCATATTTGCGTTTTTCCCATATTTGCGTTTTTCCCATATTTGCGTTTTTCCCATATTTGCGTTTTTCCCATATTTGCGTTTTTCCCATATTTGCGTTTTTTCCATATTTGCGTTTTTTCCATATTTGCGTTTTTTCCATATTTGCGTTTTTTCCATATTTGCGTTTTTTCCATATTTGCGTTTTTTCCATATTTGCGTTTTTTCCATATTTGCGTTTTTTCCATATTTGCGTTTTTCCCATATTTGCTTTTGAAGCATATTTAGTGTACCCTTGATGCTACAGACTATGTCATACCAACTGATTCTTTCCTCTAGTCAATTTGTGCCACAAATTTCACTTTCGCTACATTTGCATTTTTCCCATATGTGCGCTTTTCCCATATGTGCGCTTTTCCCATATGTGCGCTTTTCCCATATGTGCGCTTTTCCCATATGTGCGCTTTTCCCATATGTGCGCTTTTCCCATATGTGCGCTTTTCCCATATGTGCGCTTTTTCCATATGTGCGCTTTTCCCATATGTGCGCTTTTTCCATATGTGCGCTTTTCCCATATGTGCGCTTTTCCCATATGTGCGCTTTTCCCATATGTGCGCTTTTCCCATATGTGCGCTTTTCCCATATATGCGTTTTTCCCAAATATGCGTTTTTCCCATATATGCGTTTTTCCCATATATGCGTTTTTCCCATATATGCGTTTTTCCCATATATGCGTTTTTCCCATATATGCGTTTTTCCCATATATGCGTTTTTCCCATATATGCGTTTTTCCCATATATGCGTTTTTCCCATATATGCGTTTTTCCCATATATGCGTTTTTCCCATATTTGCTTTTGAAGCATATTTAGTGAACCCTTGATGCTACAGACTATGTCATACCAACTGATTCTTTCCTCTAGTTAATTTGTGCCACAAATTTCCCTTTCGCTACATTTGCGTTTTTCCCATATTTGCGTTTTTCCCATATTTGCGTTTTTCGCATATTTGCGTTTTTCGCATATTTGCGTTTTTCGCATATTTGCGTTTTTCCCATATTTGAGTTTTTCCCATATTTGCGTTTTTCCCATATTTGCGTTTTTCCCATATTAGCGTTTTTCCCATATTAGCGTTTTTCCCATATTTGCGTTTTTCCCATATTTGCGTTTTTCCCATATTTGCGTTTTTCCCATATTTGCGTTTTTCCCATATTTGCGTTTTTCCCATATTTGCGTTTTTCCCATATTTGCGTTTTTCCCATATTTGCGTTTTTCCCATATTTGCGTTTTTCCCATATTTGCGTTTTTCCCATATTTGCGTTTTTCCCATATTTGCGTTTTTCCCATATTTGCGTTTTTCCCATATTTGCGTTTTTCCCATATATGCGTTTTTCCCATATATGCGTTTTTCCCATATATGCGTTTTTCCCATATATGCGTTTTTCCCATATATGCGTTTTTCCCATATATGCGTTTTTCCCATATATGCGTTTTTCCCATATATGCGTTTTTCCCATATATGCGTTTTTCCCATATATGCGTTTTTCCCATATATGCGTTTTTCCCATGTATGCGTTTTTCCCATATTTGCTTTTGAAGCATATTTAGTGAACCCTTGATGCTACAGACTATGTCATACCAAGTGATTCTTTCCTCTAGTCAATTTGTGCCACAAATTTCCCTTTCGCTACATTTGCGTTTTTCCCATATTTGCGTTTTTCCCATATTTGCGTTTTTCCCATATTTGCGTTTTTCGCATATTTGCGTTTTTCCCATATTTGCGTTTTTCTCATATTTGCGTTTTTCCCATATTTACGTTTTTCCCATATTTACGTTTTTCCCATATTTGCGTTTTTCCCATATTTGCGTTTTTCCCATATTTGCGTTTTTCCCATATTTACGTTTTTCCCATATTTGCGTTTTTCCCATATTTGCGTTTTTCCCATATTTGCGTTTTTCCCATATTTGCGTTTTTCCCATATTTGCGTTTTTCCCATATTTGCGTTTTTCCCATATTTGCGTTTTTCCCATATTTGCGTTTTTCCCATATTTGCGTTTTTCCCATATTTGCGTTTTTCCCATATTTGCGTTTTTCCCATATTTGCGTTTTTCCCATATTTGCGTTTTTCCCATACTTGCGTTTTTCCCATACTTGCGTTTTTCCCATACTTGCGTTTTTCCCATACTTGCGTTTTTCCCATACTTGCGTTTTTCCCATACTTGCGTTTTTCCCATACTTGCGTTTTTCCCATACTTGCGTTTTTCCCATATTTGCGTTTTTCCCATATTTGCGTTTTTCCCATATTTGCGTTTTTCCCATATTTGCGTTTTTCCCATATTTGCGTTTTTCCCATATTTGCGTTTTTCCCATATTTGCGTTTTTCCCATAATTGCGTATTTCCCATAATTGCGTTTTTCCCATAATTGCGTTTTTCCCATAATTGCGTTTTTCCCATATTTGCGTTTTTCCCATATTTGCGTTTTTCCCATATTTGCGTTTTTCCCATATTTGCGTTTTTCCCATATTTGCGTTTTTCCCATAATTGCGTTTTTCCCATAATTGCGTATTTCCCATAATTGCGTTTTTCCCATAATTGCGTTTTTCCCATAATTGCGTTTTTCCCATATTTGCGTTTTTCCCATATTTGCGTTTTTCCCATATTTGCGTTTTTCCCATATTTGCGTTTTTCCCATATTTGCGTTTTTCCCATATATGCGTTTTTCCCATATATGCGTTCTTCCCGTATATGCGTTTTTCCCGTATATGCGTTTTTCCCGTATATGCGTTTTTCCCGTATATGCGTTTTTCCCGTATATGCGTTTTTCCCATATATGCGTTTTTCCCATATATGCGTTTTTCCCATATTTGCTTTTGGAGCATATTTAGTGAACCCTTGATGCTACAGACTGTCATACCAACTGATTCTTTCCTCTAGTCAATTTGTGCCACAAATTTCCCTTTCGCTACATTTGCGTTTTTCCCATATTTGCGTTTTTCCCATATTTGCGTTTTTCCCATATTTGCGTTTTTCCCATATTTGCGTTTGAAGCATATTTGCGTTTGAAGCATATTTAGTGAATCCTTGATGCTACAGACTATGTCATACCAACTGATTCTTTCCTCTAGTCAATTTGTGCCACAAATTTCCCTTTCGCTTCATTTGCATTTTTCCCATATTTGCGTTTTTCCCATATTTGCGTTTTTCCCATATTTGCGTTTTTCCCATATTTGCGTTTCTCCCACATTTGCGTTTTTCCCATACTTGCGTTTTTCCCATACTTGCGTTTTTCCCATATTTGCGTTTTTCCCATATTTGCGTTTTTCCCCTATTTGCGTTTTTCCCGCATTTGCGTTTTTCCCGCATTTGCGTTTTTCCCGTATTTGCGTTTTTCCCGTATTTGCGTTTTTCCCGTATTTGCGTTTTTCCCATATTTGCGTTTTTCCCATATTTGCTTTTGAAGCATATTTAGTGAACCCTTGATGCTACAGACTATGCCATACCAGCTGGTTCTTTCCTCTAGTCAATTTGTGCCACAAATTTCCCTTTCGCTACATTTGCGTTTTTCCCATATTTGCGTTTTTCCCATATTTGCGTTTTTCCCGTATTTGCGTTTTTCCCGTATTTGCGTTTTTCCCGTATTTGCGTTTTTCCCGTATTTGCATTTTTCCCGTATTTGCGTTTTTCCCGTATTTGCCTTTTTCCCATATTTGCGTTTTTCCCATATTTGCGTTTTTCCCAATATTTGCGTTTTTCCCATATTTGCGGTTTTCCCATATTTGCGTTTTTCCCATATTTGCGTTTTTCCCATATTTGCGTTTTTCCCATATTTGCGTTTTTCCCATATTTGCGTTTTTCCCATATATGCGTTTTTCCCATATATGCGTTTTTCCCATATATGCGTTTTTCCCATATATGCGTTTTTCCCATATATGCGTTTTTCCCATATATGCGTTTTTCCCATATATGCGTTTTTCCCATATATGCGTTTTTCCCATATATGCGTTTTTCCCATATTTGCTTTTGAAGCATATTTAGTGAACCCTTGATGCTACAGACTATGTCATACCAAGTGATTCTTTCCTCTAGTCAATTTGTGCCACAAATTTCCCTTTCGCTACATTTGCGTTTTTCCCATATTTGCGTTTTTCCCATATTTGCGTTTTTCCCATATTTGCGTTTTTCGCATATTTGCGTTTTTCCCATATTTGCGTTTTTCTCATATTTGCGTTTTTCCCATATTTACGTTTTTCCCATATTTACGTTTTTCCCATATTTGCGTTTTTCCCATATTTGCGTTTTTCCCATATTTGCGTTTTTCCCATATTTACGTTTTTCCCATATTTGCGTTTTTCCCATATTTGCGTTTTTCCCATATTTGCGTTTTTCCCATATTTGCGTTTTTCCCATATTTGCGTTTTTCCCATATTTGCGTTTTTCCCATATTTGCGTTTTTCCCATATTTGCGTTTTTCCCATATTTGCGTTTTTCCCATATTTGCGTTTTTCCCATATTTGCGTTTTTCCCATATTTGCGTTTTTCCCATATTTGCGTTTTTCCCATATTTGCGTTTTTCCCATACTTGCGTTTTTCCCATACTTGCGTTTTTCCCATACTTGCGTTTTTCCCATACTTGCGTTTTTCCCATACTTGCGTTTTTCCCATACTTGCGTTTTTCCCATACTTGCGTTTTTCCCATACTTGCGTTTTTCCCATATTTGCGTTTTTCCCATATTTGCGTTTTTCCCATATTTGCGTTTTTCCCATATTTGCGTTTTTCCCATATTTGCGTTTTTCCCATATTTGCGTTTTTCCCATATTTGCGTTTTTCCCATAATTGCGTATTTCCCATAATTGCGTTTTTCCCATAATTGCGTTTTTCCCATAATTGCGTTTTTCCCATATTTGCGTTTTTCCCATATTTGCGTTTTTCCCATATTTGCGTTTTTCCCATATTTGCGTTTTTCCCATATTTGCGTTTTTCCCATAATTGCGTTTTTCCCATAATTGCGTATTTCCCATAATTGCGTTTTTCCCATAATTGCGTTTTTCCCATAATTGCGTTTTTCCCATATTTGCGTTTTTCCCATATTTGCGTTTTTCCCATATTTGCGTTTTTCCCATATTTGCGTTTTTCCCATATTTGCGTTTTTCCCATATATGCGTTTTTCCCATATATGCGTTCTTCCCGTATATGCGTTTTTCCCGTATATGCGTTTTTCCCGTATATGCGTTTTTCCCGTATATGCGTTTTTCCCGTATATGCGTTTTTCCCATATATGCGTTTTTCCCATATATGCGTTTTTCCCATATTTGCTTTTGGAGCATATTTAGTGAACCCTTGATGCTACAGACTGTCATACCAACTGATTCTTTCCTCTAGTCAATTTGTGCCACAAATTTCCCTTTCGCTACATTTGCGTTTTTCCCATATTTGCGTTTTTCCCATATTTGCGTTTTTCCCATATTTGCGTTTTTCCCATATTTGCGTTTGAAGCATATTTGCGTTTGAAGCATATTTAGTGAATCCTTGATGCTACAGACTATGTCATACCAACTGATTCTTTCCTCTAGTCAATTTGTGCCACAAATTTCCCTTTCGCTTCATTTGCATTTTTCCCATATTTGCGTTTTTCCCATATTTGCGTTTTTCCCATATTTGCGTTTTTCCCATATTTGCGTTTCTCCCACATTTGCGTTTTTCCCATACTTGCGTTTTTCCCATACTTGCGTTTTTCCCATACTTGCGTTTTTCCCATATTTGCGTTTTTCCCATATTTGCGTTTTTCCCCTATTTGCGTTTTTCCCGCATTTGCGTTTTTCCCGCATTTGCGTTTTTCCCGTATTTGCGTTTTTCCCGTATTTGCGTTTTTCCCGTATTTGCGTTTTTCCCATATTTGCGTTTTTCCCATATTTGCTTTTGAAGCATATTTAGTGAACCCTTGATGCTACAGACTATGCCATACCAGCTGGTTCTTTCCTCTAGTCAATTTGTGCCACAAATTTCCCTTTCGCTACATTTGCGTTTTTCCCATATTTGCGTTTTTCCCATATTTGCGTTTTTCCCGTATTTGCGTTTTTCCCGTATTTGCGTTTTTCCCGTATTTGCGTTTTTCCCGTATTTGCATTTTTCCCGTATTTGCGTTTTTCCCGTATTTGCCTTTTTCCCATATTTGCGTTTTTCCCATATTTGCGTTTTTCCCAATATTTGCGTTTTTCCCATATTTGCGGTTTTCCCATATTTGCGTTTTTCCCATATTTGCGTTTTTCCCATATTTGCGTTTTTCCCATATTTGCGTTTTTCCCATATTTGCGTTTTTCCCATATTTGCGTTTTTCCCATATTTGCGTTTTTCCCATATTTGCGTTTTTCCCATATTTGCGTTTTTCCCATATTTGCGTTTTTCCCATACTTGCGTTTTTCCCATACTTGCGTTTTTCCCATATATGCGTTTTTCCCATATATGCGTTTTTCCCATATATGCGTTTTTCCCATATATGCGTTTTTCCCATATATGCGTTTTTCCCATATATGCGTTTTTCCCATATATGCGTTTTTCCCATATATGCGTTTTTCCCATATATGCGTTTTTCCCATGTTTGCTTTTGAAGCATATTTAGTGAACCCTTGATGCTACAGA
The DNA here is from genome assembly GCF_023898315.1 of Schistocerca nitens. Classification (NCBI taxonomy): domain Eukaryota; kingdom Metazoa; phylum Arthropoda; class Insecta; order Orthoptera; family Acrididae; genus Schistocerca; species Schistocerca nitens. The sequence goes on along the minus strand of NC_064619.1, from coordinate 582,206,099 downwards.
CTGTCATACCAACTGATTCTTTCCTCTAGTCAATTTGTGCCACAAATTTCCCTTTCGCTACATTTGCGTTTTTCCCATATTTGCGTTTTTCCCATATTTGCGTTTTTCCCGTATTTTCGTTTTTCCCATATTTGCGTTTTTCCCATATTTGCGTTTTTGCCATATTTGCGTTTTTCCCATATTTGCGTTTTTCCCATATTTGCGTTTTTCCCATATTTGCGTTTTTCCCATATTTGCGTTTTTCCCATATTTGCGTTATTCCCATATTTTCCTTTTTCATATATTTGCGATTTTCCCCTATTTGCGTTTTTCCCATATTTGCGTTTTTCCCATATTTGCGTTTTTCCCATATTTGCGTTTTTCCCATATTTGCCTTTTTCCCATATTTGCCTTTTTCCCATATTTGCCTTTTTCCCATATTTGCCTTTTTCCCATATTTGCCTTTTTCCCATATTTGCCTTTTTCCCATATTTGCGTTTTTCCCATATTTGCGTTTTTCCCATATTTGCTTTTGAAGCATATTTAGTGTACCCTTGATGCTACATACAATGTCATACCAACTGATTCTTTCCTCTAGTCAATTTGTGCCACAAATTTCCCTTTCGCTACATTTGCGCTTTTCCCATATGTGCGCTTTTCCCATATGTGCGCTTTTCCCATATGTGCGCTTTTCCCATATGTGCGCTTTTCCCATATGTGCGCTTTTCCCATATGTGCGCTTTTTCCATATGTGCGCTTTTCCCATATGTGCGCTTTTTCCATATGTGCGCTTTTCCCATATGTGCGCTTTCTCCATATGTGCGCTTTTCCCATATGTGCGCTTTTCCCATATGTGCGTTTTTCCCATATGTGCGTTTTTCCCATATATGCGTTTTTCCCATATATGCGTTTTTCCCATATATGCGTTTTCCCCCTATATGCGTTTTTCCCCCTATATGCGTTTTTCCCCCTATATGCGTTTTTCCCATATTTGCGTTTTTCCCATATTTGCGTTTTTCCCATATTTGCGTTTTTCCCATATTTGCGTTTTTCCCATATTTGCGTTTTTCCCATATTTGCGTTTTTCCCATATTTGCGTTTTTCCCATAATTGCGTTTTTCCCATAATTGCGTTTTTCCCATATTTGCATTTTCCCATATTTGCGTTTTTCCCATATTTGCGTTTTTCCCATATTTGCGTTTTTCCCATATTTGCGTTTTTCCCATATTTGCGTTTTTCCCGTATATGCGTTTTTCCCGTATATGCGTTTTTCCCGTATATGCGTTTTTCCCGTATATGCGTTTTTCCCGTATATGCGTTTTTCCCGTATATGCGTTTTTCCCGTATATGCGTTTTTCCCGTATATGCGTTTTTCCCGTATATGCGTTTTTCCCGTATATGCGTTTTTCCCATATATGCGTTTTTCCCATATATGCGTTTTTCCCATATATGCGTTTTTCCCATATTTGCTTTTGGAGCATATTTAGTGAACCCTTGATGCTACAGACTGTCATACCAACTGATTCTTTCCTCTAGTCAATTTGTGCCACAAATTTCCCTTTCGATACATTCCCGTTTTTCCCATATTTGCGTTTTTCCCATATTTGCGTTTTTCCCATACTTGCGTTTTTCCCATATTTGCGTTTTTCCCCTATTTGCGTTTTTCCCGTATTTGCGTTTTTCCCGTATTTGCGTTTTTCCCGTATTTGCGTTTTTCCCGTATTTGCGTTTTTCCCGTATTTGCGTTTTTCCCGTATTTGCGTTTTTCCCATATTTGCTTTTGAAGCATATTTAGTGAACCCTTGATGCTACAGACTATGTCATACCAGCTGGTTCTTTCCTCTAGTCAATTTGTGCCACAAATTTCCCTTTCGCTACATTTGCGTTTTTCCCATATTTGCGTTTTTCCCATATTTGCGTTTTTCCCATATTTGCGTTTTTCCCGTATTTGCGTTTTTCCCGTATTTGCGTTTTTCCCGTATTTGCGTTTTTCCCGTATTTGCGTTTTTCCCGTATTTGCGTTTTTCCCATATTTGCGTTTTTACCGTATTTGCGTTTTTCCCGTATTTGCGTTTTTCCCGTATTTGCGTTTTTCCCGTATTTGCGTTTTTCCCGTATTTGCGTTTTCCCCGTATTTGCGTTTTTCCCATATTTGCGTTTTTCCCATATTTGCGTTTTTCCCAATATTTGCGTTTTTCGCAATATTTGCGTTTTTCCCATATTTGCGTTTTTCCCATATTTGCGTTTTTCCCATATTTGCGTTTTTCCCATATTTGCGTTTTTCCCATATTTGCGTTTTTCCCATATTTGCGTTTTTCCCATATTTGCGGTTTTCCCATATTTGCGTTTTTCCCATATTTGCGTTTTTCCCATATTTGCGTTTTTCCCATATTTGCGTTTTTCCCATATTTGCGTTTTTCCCATATTTGCGTTTTTCCCATATTTGCGTTTTTCCGATATTTGCGTTTTTCCCATATTTGCGTTTTTCCCATATTTGCGTTTTTCCCATATTTGCGTTTTTCCCATATTTGCGTTTTTCCCATATTTGCGTTTTTCCCATATTTGCGTTTTTCCCATATTTGCGTTTTTCCCATATTTGCGTTTTTCCCATATTTGCGTTTTTCCCATATTTGCGTTTTTCCCATATTTGCGTTTTTCCCATATATGCGTTTTTCCCATATATGCGTTTTTCCCATATATGCGTTTTTCCCATATATGCGTTTTTCCCATATATGCATTTTTCCCATATATGCGTTTTTCCCATATATGCGTTTTTCCCATATATGCGTTTTTCCCATATATGCGTTTTTCCCATATATGCGTTTTTCCCATATATGCGTTTTTCCCATATATGCGTTTTTCCCATATATGCGTTTTTCCCATGTTTGCTTTTGAAGCATATTTAGTGAACCCTTGATGCTACAGACTGTCATACCAACTGATTCTTTCCTCTAGTCAATTTGTGCCACAAATTTCCCTTTCGCTACATTTGCGTTTTTCCCATATTTGCGTTTTTCCCATATTTGCGTTTTTCCCATAAATGCGTTTTTCCCATATTTGCGTTTTTCCCATATTTGCGTTTTTCCCATATTTGCGTTTTTCCCATATTTGCGTTTTTCCCATATTTGCGTTTTTCCCTTATTTGCGTTTTTCCCTTATTTGCGTTTTTCCCATATTTGCGTTTTTCCCATATTTGCGTTTTTCCCATATTTGCGTTTTTCCCATATTTGCTTTTGAAGCATATTTGCTTTTGAAGCATATTTGCTTTTGAAGCATATTTGCTTTTGAAGCATATTTGCTTTTGAAGCATATTTAGTGAACCCTTGATTCTACAGACTATGTCATACCAACTGATTCTTTCCTCTAGTCAATTTGTGCCACAAATTTCCCTTTCTCTACATTTGCGTTTTTCCCATATTTGCGTTTTTCCCATATTTGCATTTTTCCCATATTTGCGTTTTTCCCATATTTGCGTTTTTCCCATATTTGCGTTTTTCCCATATTTGCGTTTTTCCCATATTTGCGTTTTTCCCATATTTGCGTTTTTCCCATATTTGCGTTTTTCCCATATTTGCGTTTTTCCCATATTTGCGTTTTTCCCATATTTGCGTTTTTCCCATATTTGCGTTTTTCCCATATTTGCGTTTTTCCCATATTTGCGTTTTTCCCATATTTGCGTTTTTCCCATATTTGCGTTTTTCCCATATTTGCGTTTTTCCCATATTTGCGTTTTTCCCATATTTGCGTTTTTCCCATATTTGCGTTTTTCCCATATTTGCGTTTTTCCCATATTTGCGTTTTTCCCATATTTGCGTTTTTCCCATATTTGCGTTTTTCCCATATTTGCGTTTTTCCCATATTTGCGTTTGAAGCATATTTGCGTTTGAAGCATATTTGCATTTGAAGCATATTTAGTGAATCCTTGATGCTACAGACTATGTCATACCAACTGATTCTTTCCTCTAGTCAATTTGTGCCACAAATTTCCCTTGCGCTACATTTGCGTTTTTCCCATATTTGCGTTTTTCCGATATTTGCGTTTTTCCCATATTTGCGTTTTTCCCCTATTTGCGTTTTTCCCATATTTGCGTTTTTCCCATATTTGCGTTTTTCCCGTATTTGCGTTTTTCCCGTATTTGCGTTTTTCCCGTATTTGCGTTTTTCCCGTTTTTGCGTTTTTCCCGTTTTTGCGTTTTTCCCGTATTTGCGTTTTTCCCGTATTTGCGTTTTTCCTGTATTTGCGTTTTTCCCATATTTGCTTTTGAAGCATATTTAGTGAACCCTTGATGCTACAGACTATGTCATACCAGCTGGTTCTTTCCTCTACTCAATTTGTGCCACAAATTTCCCTTTCGCTACATTTGCGTTTTTCCCATATTTGCGTTTTTCCCATATTAGCGTTTTTCCCATATTTGCGTTTTTCCCATATTTGCGTTTTTCCCATATTTGCGTTTTTCCCATATTTGCGTTTTTCCCGTAATTGCGTTTTTCCCGTATTTGCGTTTTTCCCGTATTTGCGTTTTTCCCATATTTGCGTTTTTCCCGTATTTGCGTTTTTCCCGTATTTGCGTTCTTCCCGTATTTGCGTTCTTCCCGTATCTGCGTTTTTCCCGTATCTGCGTTTTTCCCGTATTTGCGTTTTTCCCATATTTGCGTTTTTCCCTTATTTGCGTTTTTCCTGTATTTGCGTTTTTCCCGTATTTGCGTTTTTCCCATATTTGCGTTTTTCCCATATTTGCTTTTTTCCCATATTTGCGTTTTTCCCGTATTTGCGTTTTTCCCGTATTTGCGTTTTTCCCGTATTTGCGTTTTTCCCGTATTTGCGTTTTTCCCGTATTTGCGTTTTTCCCGTATTTGCGTTTTTCCCATATTTGCGTTTTTCCCATATTTGCTTTTGAAGCATATTTAGTGAACCCTTGATGCTACAGACTATGTCATACCAGCTGGTTGTTTCCTCTAGTCAATTTGTGCCACAAATTTCCCTTTCGCTACATTTGCGTTTTTCCCATATTTGCGTTTTTCCCATATTTGCGTTTTTCCCGTATTTGCGTTTTTCCCATATTTGCGTTTTTCCCGTATTTGCGTTTTTCCCGTATTTGCGTTTTTCCCGTATTTGCGTTTTTCCCGTATTTGCGTTTTTCCCGTATTTGCGTTTTTCCCGTATTTGCGTTTTTCCCGTATTTGCGTTTTTCCCGTATTTGCGTTTTTCCCGTATTTGCGTTTTTCCCATATTTGCGTTTTTCCCATATTTGCGTTTTTCCCATATTTGCTTTTGAAGCATATTTAGTGAACCCTTGATGCTACAGACTATGTCATACCAGCTGGTTCTTTCCTCTAGTCAATTTGTGCCACAAATTTCCCTTTCGCTACATTTGCGTTTTTCCCATATTTGCGTTTTTCCCATATTTGCGTTTTTCCCATATTTGCGTTTTTCCCGTATTTGCGTTTTTCCCGTATTTGCGTTTTTCCCGTATTTGCGTATTTGCGTTTTTCCCGTATTTGCGTTTTTCCCGTATTTGCGTTTTTCCCGTATTTGCGTTTTTCCCATATTTGCGTTTTTCCCAATATTTGCGTTTTTCCCAATATTTGCGTTTTTCCCATATTTGCGTTTTTCCCATATTTGCGTTTTTCCCATATTTGCGTTTTTCCCATATTTTCGTTTTTCCCATATTTGCGTTTTTCCCATATTTGCGTTTTTCCCATATTTGCGTTTTCCCATATTTGCGTTTTTCCCATATTTGCGTTTTTCCCATATTTGCGTTTTTCCCATATTTGCGTTTTTCCCATATTTGCGTTTTTCCCATATATGCGTTTTTCCCATATATGCGTTTTTCCCATATATGCGTTTTTCCCATATATGCGTTTTTCCCATATATGCGTTTTTCCCATATATGCGTTTTTCCCATATATGCGTTTTTCCCATGTTTGCTTTTGAAGCATATTTAGTGAACCCTTGATGCTACAGACTGTCATACCAACTGATTCTTTCCTCTAGTCAATTTGTGCCACAAATTTCCCTTTCGCTACATTTTCGTTTTTCCCATATTTGCGTTTTCCTATATTTGCGTTTTTCCCATATTTGCGTTTTTCCCATATTTGCGTTTTTCCCATATTTGCGTTTTTCCCATATTTGCGTTTTTCCCATATTTGCGTTTTTGCCATATTTGCGTTTTTCCCATATTTGCGTTATTCCCATATTTGCCTTTTTCATATATTTGCGTTTTTCCCATATTTGCGTTTTTCCCATATTTGCCTTTTTCCCATATTTGCGTTTTTGCCATATTTGCTTTTGAAGCATATTTAGTGTACCCTTGATGCTACATACCATGTCATACCAACTGATTCTTTCCTCTAGTCAATTTGTGCCACAAATTTCCCTTTCGCTACATTTGCGCTTTTCCCATATGTGCGCTTTTCCCATATGTGCGCTTTTCCCATATGTGCGCTTTTCCCATATGTGCGCTTTTTCCATATGTGCGCTTTTTCCATATGTGCGCTTTTTCCATATGTGCGCTTTTTCCATATGTGCGCTTTTCCCATATGTGCGCTTTTCCCATATGTGCGCTTTTCCCATATGTGCGCTTTTTCCATATGTGCGCTTTTCCCATATGTTCGCTTTTCCCATATGTGCGCTTTTCCCATATATGCGTTTTTCCCATATATGCGTTTTTCCCATATATGCGTTTTTCCCATATATGCGTTTTTCCCATATATGCGTTTTTCCCATATATGCGTTTTTCCCATATATGCGTTTTTCCCATATATGCGTTTTTCCCATATATGCGTTTTTCCCATGTTTGCTTTTGAAGCATATTTAGTGAACCCTTGATGCTACAGAGTGTCATACCAACTGATTCTTTCCTCTAGTCAATTTGTGCCACAAAATTCCCTTTCGCTACATTTGCGTTTTTCCCATATTTGCGTTTTTCCCATATTTGCGTATTTCCCATATTTGCGTTTTTCCCATATTTGCGTTTTTCCCATATTCGCGTTTTTCCCATATTTGCGTTTTTCCCATATTTTCGTTTTTCCCATATTTGCGTTTTTCCCATATTTGCGTTTTTGCCATATTTGCGTTTTTGCCATATTTGCGTTTTTCCCATATTTGCGTTATTCCCATATTTGCCTTTTTCATATATTTGCGTTTTTCCCATATTTGCGTTTTTCCCATATTTGCGATTTTCCCATATTTGCGTTTTTCGCATATTTGCGTTTTTCCCATATTTGCGTTTTTCGCATATTTGCGTTTTTCCCATATATGCGCTTTTTCCCATATATGCGTTTTTCCCATATATGCGTTTTTCCCATATATGCGTTTTTCCCATATTTGCTTTTGAAGCATATTTAGTGAACCCTTGATGCTACAGACTGTCATACCAACTGATTCTTTCCTCTAGTCAATTTGTGCCACAAATTTCCCTTTCGCTAATTTGCGTTTTTCCCATATTTGCGTTTTTCCCATATTTGCGTTTTTCCCATATTTGCGTTTTTCCCATATTTGCGTTTTTCCCATATTTGCGTTTATCCCATATTTGCGTTTTTCCCATATTTGCATTTTTCCCATATTTGCATTTTTCCCATATTTGCATTTTTCCCATATTTGCGTTTTCCCATATTTGCGTCTTTCCCGTATTTGCGTCTTTCCCGTATTTGCGTCTTTCCCGTATTTGCGTCTTTCCCGTATTTGCGTCTTTCCCGTATTTGCGTCTTTCCCGTATTTGCGTCTTTCCCGTATTTGCGTCTTTGCCGTATTTGCGTCTTTGCCGTATTTGCGTCTTTGCCGTATTTGCGTCTTTGCCGTATTTGCGTCTTTGCCGTATTTGCGTCTTTGCCGTATTTGCGTCTTTGCCGTATTTGCGTCTTTGCCGTATTTGCGTTTTTGCCATATATGCGTTTTTGCCATATATGCGTTTTTGCCGTATATGCGTTTTTGCCATTTATGCGTTTTTGCCATATATGCGTTTTTGCCATATATGCGTTTTTGCCATATATGCGTTTTTGCCATATATGCGTTTTTGCCATATATGCGTTTTTGCCATATATGCGTTTTTGCCATATATGCGTTTTTGCCATATATGCGTTTTTGCCATATATGCGTTTTTGCCATATATGCGGTTTTGCCATATATGCGTTTTTCCCATATATGCGTTTTTCCCCTATATGCGTTTTTCCCATATATGCGTTTTTCCCATATTTGCTTTTGAAGCATATTTAGTGAACCCTTGATGCTACAGACTGTCATACCAACTGATTCTTTCCTCTAGTCAATTTGTGCCACAAATTTCCCTTTCGCTACATTTGCGTTTTTCCCATATTTGCGTTTTTCCCATATTTGCGTTTTTCCCATATTTGCGTTTTTCCCATATTTGCGTTTTTCCCATATTTGCGTTCTTCCCTTATTTGCGTTTTTCCCATATTTGCGTTTTTCCCATATTTGCGTTTTTCCCATATTTGCGTTTTTCCCATATTTGCGTTTTTCCCATATTTGCGTTTTTCCCATATTTGCTTTTGAAGCATATTTGCTTTTGAAGCATATTTGCTTTTGAAGCATATTTGCTTTTGAAGCATATTTGCTTTTGAAGCATATTTGCTTTTGAAGCATATTTGCTTTTGAAGCATATTTGCTTTTGAAGCATATTTAGTGAACCCTTGATGCTACAGACTATGTCATACCAACTGATTCTTTCCTCTAGTCAATTTGTGCCACAAATTTCCCTTTCTCTACATTTGCGTTTTTCCCATATTTGCGTTTTTCCCATATTTGCGTTTTTCCCATATTTGCGTTTTTCCCATATTTGCATTTTTCCCATATTTGCGTTTTTCCCATATTTGCGTTTTTCCCATATTTGCGTTTTTCCCATATTTGCGTTTTTCCCATATTTGCGTTTTTCCCATATTTGCGTTTTTCCCATATTTGCGTTTTTCCCATATTTGCGTTTTTCCCATATTTGCGTTTTTCCCATATTTGCGTTTTTCCCATATTTGCGTTTTTCCCATATTTGCGTTTTTCCCATTTTTGCGTTTTTCCCATATTTGCGTTTTTCCCATATTTGCGTTTTTCCCATATTTGCGTTCTTCCCATATTTGCGTTCTTCCCATATTTGCGTTCTTCCCATATTTGCGTTTTTCCCATATTTGCGTTTTTCCCATATTTGCGTTTTTCCCATATTTGCGTTTTTCCCATATTTGCGTTTTTCCCCTATTTGCGTTTTTCCCATATTTGCGTTTTTCCAATATTTGCGTTTTTCCCGTATTTGCGTTTTTCCCGTATTTGCGTTTTTCCCGTATTTGCGTTTTTCCCGTATTTGCGTTTTTCCCGTATTTGCGTTTTTCCCGTATTTGCGTTTTTCCCATATTTGCGTTTTTCCCATATTTGCGTTTTTCCCATATTTGCGTTTTTCCCATATTTGCGTTTTTCCCATATTTGCGTTTTTCCCATATTTGCGTTTTTCCCATATTTGCTTTTGAAGCATATTTAGTGAACCCTTGATGCTACAGACTATGTCATACCAGCTGGTTCTTTCCTCTAGTCAATTTGTGCCACAAATTTCCCTTTCGCTACATTTGCGTTTTTCCCATATTTGCGTTTTTCCCATATTTGCGTTTTTCCCATATTTGCGTTTTTCCCATATTTGCGTTTTTCCCGTATTTGCGTTTTTCCCGTATTTGCGTTTTTCCCGTATTTGCGTTTTTCCCGTATTTGCGTTTTTCCCGTATTTGCGTTCTTCCCGTATTTGCGTTCTTCCCGTATTTGCGTTCTTCCCGTATTTGCGTTCTTCCCGTATTTGCGTTTTTCCCGTATTTGCGTTTTTCCCGTATTTGCGTTTTTCCCGTATTTGCGTTTTTCCCGTATTTGCGTTTTTCCCATATTTGCGTTTTTCCCATATTTGCGTTTTTCCCATATTTGCGTTTTTCCCATATTTGCGTTTTTCCCATATATGCGTTTTTCCCATATATGCGTTTTTCCCATATATGCGTTTTTCCCATATATGCGTTTTTCCCATATATGCGTTTTTCCCATGTTTGCTTTTGAAGCATATTTAGTGAACCCTTGATGCTACAGACTGTCATACCAACTGATTCTTTCCTCAAGTCAATTTGTGCCACAAATTTCCCTTTCGCTACATTTGCGTTTTTCCCATATTTGCGTTTTTCCCATATTTGCGTTTTTCCCATATTTGCGTTTTTGCCATATTTGCGTTTTTGCCATATTTGCGTTTTTCCCATATTTGCGTTTTTCCCATATTTGCGTTTTTCCCATATTTGCGTTTTTCCCATATTTGCGTTTTTCCCATATTTGCGTTTTTCCAATATTTGCGTTTTTCCCATATTTGCGTTTTTCCCATATTTGCGTTTTTCCCATATTTGCGTTTTTCCCATATTTGCGTTTTTCCCATATTTGCTTTTGAAGCGTATTTAGTGTACTCTTGATGCTACAGACTATGTCATACCAATTGATTCTTTCCTCTAGTCAATTTGTGCCACAAATTTCCCTTTCGCTACATTTGCACTTTTCCCATATGTGCGCTTTTCCCATATGTGCGCTTTTCCCATATGTGCGCTTTTCCCATATGTGCGCTTTTTCCATATGTGCGCTTTTCCCATATGTGCGCTTTTCCCATATGTGCGCTTTTCCCATATATGCGTTTTTCCCATATGTGCGTTTTTCCCATATGTGCGTTTTTCCCATATGTGCGTTTTTCCCATATGTGCGTTTTTCCCATATGTGCGTTTTTCCCATATGTGCGTTTTTCCCATATATGCGTTTTTCCCATATATGCGTTTTTCCCAAATATGCGTTTTTCCCATATTTGCTTTTGAAGCATATTTAGTGAACCCTTTATGCTACAGACTATGTCATACCAACTGATTCTTTCCTCTAGTTAATTTGTGCCACAAATTTTCCTTTCGCTACATTTGCGTTTTTCCCATATTTGCGTTTTTCCCATATTTGCGTTTTTCCCATATTTGCGTTTTTCCCATATTTGCGTTTTTCGCATATTTAGGTTTTTCGCATATTTGCGTTTTTCCCATATTTGCGTTTTTCCCATATTTGCGTTTTTCCCATATTTGCGTTTTTCCCATATTTGCGTTTTTCCCATATTTGCGTTTTTCCCATATTTGCGTTTTTCCCATATTTGCGTTTTTCCCACATTTGCGTTTTTCCCATATTTGCGTTTTTCCCATATTTGCGTTTTTCCCATATTTGCGTTTTTCCCATATTTGCGTTTTTCCCATATTTGCGTTTTTCCCATATTTGCGTTTTTCCCATATTTGCGTTTTTCCCATATTTGCGTTTTTCCCATATTTGCGTTTTTCCCATATTTGCGTTTTTCCCATATTTGCGTTTTTCCCATATTTGCGTTTTTCCCATATTTGCGTTTTTCCCATAAATGCGTTTTTCCCATAAATGCGTTTTTCCCATAAATGCGTTTTTCCCATAAATGCGTTTTTCCCATAAATGCGTTTTTCCCATAAATGCGTTTTTCCCATAAATGCGTTTTTCCCATATATGCGTTTTTCCCATATATGCGTTTTTCCCATATATGCGTTTTTCCCATATATGCGTTTTTCCCATATATGCGTTTTTCCCATATATGCGTTTTTCCCATATATGCGTTTTTCCCATATATGCGTTTTTCCCATATATGCGTTTTTCCCATATATGCGTTTTTCCCATATATGCGTTTTTCCCATATATGCGTTTTTCCCATATATGCGTTTTTCCCATATTTGCTTTTGAAGCATATTTAGTGAACCCTTGATGCTACAGACTATGTCATACCAACTGATTCTTTCCTCTAGTCAATTTGTGCCACAAATTTCCCTTTCGCTACATTTGCGTTTTTCCCATATTTGCGTTTTTCCCATATTTGCGTTTTTCCCATATTTGCGTTTTTCCCATATTTGCGTTTTTCCCATATTTGCGTTTTTCCCATATTTGCGTTTTTCCCATATTTGCGTTTTTCCCATATTTGCGTTTTTCCCATATTTGCGTTTTTCCCATATTTGCGTTTTTCCCATACTTGCGTTTTTCCCATACTTGCGTTTTTCCCATATTTGCGTTTTTCCCATATTTGCGTTTTTCCCATATTTGCGTTTTTCCCATATTTGCGTTTTTCCCATATTTGCGTTTTTCCCATATTTGCGTTTTTCCCATATTTGCGTTTTTCCCATATTTGCGTTTTTCCCATATTTGCGTTTTTCCCATATTTGCGTTTTTCCCATATTTGCGTTTTTCCCATATTTGCGTTTTTCCCATATTTGCGTTTTTCCCATATTTGCGTTTTTCCCATATATGCGTTTTTCCCATATATGCGTTTTTCCCATATATGCGTTTTTCCCATATATGCGTTTTTCCCATATATGCGTTTTTCCCATATATGCGTTTTTCCCATATATGCGTTTTTCCCATATATGAGTTTTTCCCATATATGAGTTTTTCCCATATTTGCTTTTGAAACATATTTAGTGAACCCTTGATGCTACAGACTGTCATACCAACTGATTCTTTCCTCTAGTCAATTTGTGCCACAAATTTCCCTTTCGCTACATTTGCGTTTTTCCCATATTTGCGTTTTTCCCATATTTGCGTTTTTCCCATATTTGCGTTTTTCCCATATTTGCGTTTTTCCCATATTTGCGTTTTTCCCATATTTGCGTTTTTCCCATATTTGCGTTTTTCCCATATTTGCGTTTTTCCCATATTTGCGTTTTTCCCATATTTGCGTTTTTCCCATATTTGCGTTTTTCCCATATTTGCGTTTTTCCCATATTTGCGTTTTTCCCATATTTGCGTTTTTCCCATATTTGCGTTTTTGCCATATTTGCGTTTTTCCCATATTTGCGTTTTTCCCATATTTGCGTTTTTCCCATATTTGCGTTTGAAGCATATTTGCGTTTGAAGCATATTTGCGTTTGAAGCTTATTTAGTGAATCCTTGATGCTACAGACTATGTCATACCAACTGATTCTTTCCTCTAGTCAATTTGTGCCACAAATTTCCCTTTCGCTACATTTGCGTTTTTCCCATATTTGCGTTTTTCCCATATTTGCGTTTTTCCCATATTTGCGTTTTTCCCATATTTGCGTTTTTCCCATATTTGCGTTTTTCCCATATTTGCGTTTTTCCCATATTTGCGTTTTTCCCATATTTGCATTTTTCCCATATTTCCGTTTTCCCCATATTTGAGTCTTTCCCGTATTTGCGTCTTTTCCGTATTTGCGTCTTTCCCGTATTTGCGTCTTTCCCGTATTTGCGTCTTTCCCGTATTTGCGTCTTTCCCGTATTTGCGTCTTTCCCGTATTTGCGTCTTTCCCGTATTTGCGTCTTTCCCGTATTTGCGTCTTTGCCGTATTTGCGTCTTTGCCATATTTGCGTCTTTGCCGTATTTGCGTCTTTGCCATATTTGCGTCTTTGCCATATTTGCGTTTTTGCCATATTTGCGTTTTTGCCGTATATGAGTTTTTGCCGTATATGCGTTTTTGCCGTATATGCGTTTTTGCCGTATATGCGTTTTTTCCATATATGCGTTTTTGCCAGATATGCGTTTTTGCCAGATATGCGTTTTTGCCATATATGCGTTTTTGCCATATATGCGTTTTTGCCATATATGCGTTTTTCCCATATATGCGTTTTTCCCATATATGCGTTTTTCCCATATATGCGTTTTTCCCATATATGCGTTTTTCCCATATATGCGTTTTTCCCATATATGCGTTTTTCCCATATATGCGTTTTTCCCATATATGCGTTTTTCCCATATATGCGTTTTTCCCATATATGCGTTTTTCCCATATTTGCTTTTGAAGCATATTTAGTGAACCCTTGATGCTACAGACTGTCATACCAACTGGTTCTTTCCTCTAGTCAATTTGTGCCACAAATTTCCCTTTCGCTACATTTGCGTTTTTCCCATATTTGCGTTTTTCCCATATTTGCGTTTTTCCCATATTTGCGTTTTTCCCATATTTGCGTTTTTCCCATATTTGCGTTTTTCCCATATTTGCGTTTTTCCCATATTTGCGTTTTTCCCATATTTGCGTTTTTCCCATATTTGCGTTTTTCCCATATTTGCGTTTTTCCCATATTTGCGTTTTTCCGATATTTGCGTTTTTCCCATATTTGCGTTTTTCCCATATTTGCGTTTTTCCCATATTTGCGTTTTTCCCATATTTGCGTTTTTCCCATATTTGCGTTTTTCCCATATTTGCGTTTTTCCGATATTTGCGTTTTTCCCATATTTGCGTTTTTCCCATATTTGCGTTTTTCCCATATTTGCGTTTTTCCCATATTTGCGTTTTTGCCATATTCGCGTTTTTGCCACACTTGCGTTTTTGCCACACTTGCGTTTTTCCCATACTTGCGTTTTAGCCATACTTGCGTTTTTCCCATATTTCCGTTTTTCCCATATTTGCGTTTTTCCCATATTTGCGTTTTTCCCATATTTGCGTTTTTCCCATATTTGCGTTTTTCCCATATTTGCGTTTTTCCCATATTTGCGTTTTTCCCATATTTGCTTTTGAAGCATATTTAGTGAACCCTTGATGCTACAGACTATGTCATACCAACTGATTCTTTCCTCTAGTCAATTTGTGCCACAAATTTCCCTTTCGCTACATTTGCGTTTTTCCCATATTTGCGTTTTTCCCATATTTGCGTTTTTCCCATATTTGCGTTTTTCCCATATTTGCGTTTTTCCCATATTTGCGTTTTTCCCATATTTGCGTTTTTCCCATATTTGCGTTTTTCCCATATTTGCGTTTTTCCCATATTTGCGTTTTTCCCATATTTGCGTTTTTCCCATATTTGCGTTTTTCCCATATTTGCGTTTTTCCCATATTTGCGTTTTTCCCATATTTGCGTTTTTCCCATATTTGCGTTTTTCCCATATTTGCGTTTTTCCCATATTTGCGTTTTTCCCATATTTGCGTTTTTCCCATATTTGCGTTTGAAGCATATTTGCGTTTGAAGCATATTTAGTGAATCCTTGATGCTACAGACTATGTCATACCAACTGATTCTTTCCTCTAGTTAATTTGTGCCACAAATTTCCCTTTCGCTACATTTGCGTTTTTCCCATATTTGCGTTTTTCCCATATTTTCGTTTTTCCCGTATTTGCGTTTTTCCCGTATTTGCGTCTTTCCCGTATTTGCGTCTTTCCCGTATTTGCGTCTTTCCCGTATTTGCGTCTTTCCCGTATTTGCGTCTTTCCCGTATTTGCGTCTTTCCCGTATTTGCGTCTTTCCCGTATTTGCGTCTTTCCCGTATTTGCGTCTTTCCCGTATTTGCGTCTTTCCCGTATTTGCGTCTTTGCCGTATTTGCGTCTTTTCCGTATTTGCGTCTCTGCCGTATTTGCGTCTCTGCCGTATTTGCGTCTCTGCCGTATTTGCGTCTCTGCCGTATTTGCGTCTCTGCCGTATTTGCGTCTCTGCCGTATTTGCGTCTCTGCCGTATTTGCGTCTCTGCCGTATTTGCGTCTTTGCCGTATTTGCGTCTTTGCCGTATTTGCGTCTTTGCCGTATTTGCGTCTTTGCCGTATTTGCGTTTTTGCCGTATTTGCGTTTTTGCCGTATTTGCGTTTTTGCCGTATTTGCGTTTTTGCCGTATTTGCGTTTTTGCCGTATTTGCGTTTTTGCCGTATTTGCGTTTTTGCCGTATTTGCGTTTTTGCCATATATGCGTTTTTGCCATATATGCGTTTTTGCCATATATGCGTTTTTGCCATATATGCGTTTTTGCCATATATGCGTTTTTGCCATATATGCGTTTTTGCCATATATGCGTTTTTGCCATATATGCGTTTTTGCCATATATGCGTTTTTCTCATATTTGCTTTTGAAGCATATTTAGTGAACCCTTGATGCTACAGACTATGTCATACCAACTGATTCTTACCTCTAGTCAATTTGTGCCACAAATTTCCCTTTCGCTACATTTGCGTTTTTGCCATATTTGCGTTTTTGCCATATTTGCGTTTTTCCCATATTTGCGTTTTTCCCATATTTGCGTTTTTCCCATATTTGCGTTTTACCGATATTTGCGTTTTTCCCATATTTGCGTTTTTCCCATATTTGCGTTTTTCCCATATTTGCGTTTTTCCCATATTTGCGTTTTTCTCATATTTGCGTTTTTCCAAAATTTTTGCATTTTTCCCATATTTGCTTTTGAAGCATATTTGCTTTTGAAGCATATTTGCTTTTGAAGCATATTTGCTTTTGAAGCATATTTGCTTTTGAAGCATATTTAGTGAACCCTTGATGCTACAGACTATGTCATACCAACTGATTCTTTCCTCTAGTCAATTTGTGCCACAAATTTCCCTTTCGCTACATTCGCGTTTTTCCCATATTTGCGTTTTTCCCATATTTGCGTTTTTCCCATATTTGCGTTTTTCCCATATTTGCGTTTTTCCCATATTTGCGTTTTTCCCATATTTGCGTTTTTCCCATATTTGCGTTTTTCCCATATTTGCGTTTTTCCCATATTTGCGTTTTTCCCGTATTTGCGTTTTTCCCGTATTTGCGTTTTTGCTGTATTTGCGTTTTTGCCGTATTTGCGTTTTTGCCATATTTGCGTTTTTGCCATATTTGCGTTTTTGCCATATTTGCGTTTTTGCCATATTTGCGTTTTTGCCATATTTGCGTTTTTGCCATATTTGAGTTTTTGCCATATTTGCGTTTTTGCCATAATCGCGTATTTCCCATTTTTGCGTATTTCCCATATTTGCGTTTTTCCCATATTTGCGTTTTTCCCATATTTGCGTTTTTCCCATATTTGCGTTTTTCCCATATTTGCGTTTTTCCCATATTTGCGTTTTTCCCATATTTGCGTTTTTCCCATATTTGCGTTTTTCGCATATTTGCGTTTTTCGCATATTTGCGTTTTTCGCATATTTGCTTTGGAAGCATATTTAGTGAACCCTTGATGCCACAGACTATGTCATACCAACTGATTCTTTCCTCTAGTCTATTTGTGCCACAAATTTCCCTTTCGCTACATTTGCGTTTTTCCCATATTTTCGTTTTTCCCATATTTGCGTTTTTCCCATATTTGCATTTTTCCCATATTTGCGTTTTTCCCATATTTGCGTTATTCCCATATTTGCGTTTTTCCCATATTTGCGTTTTTCCCATATTTGCGTTTTTCCCATATTTGCGTTTTTCCCATATTTGCGTTTTTCCCATATTTGCGTTTTTCCCATATTTGCGTTTTTCCCATATTTGCGTTTTTCCCATATTTGCGTTTTTCCCATATTTGCGTTATTCCCATATTTGCGTTTTTCCCATATTTGCGTTTTTCCCATATTTGCGTTTTTGCCATATTTGCGTTTTTGCCATATTTGCGTTTTTGCCATATTTGCGTTTTTGCCATATTTGCGTTTTTCCCATATTTGCGTTTTTCCCATATTTGCGTTTTTCCCAAATTTGCGTTTTTCCCATATTTGCTTTTGAAGCATATTTAGTGAACCCTTGATGCTACAGACTATGTCATACCAACTGATTCTTTCCTCTAGTCAATTTGTGCCACAAATTTCTCTTTCGCTACATTTGCGTTTTTCCCATATTTGCGTTTTTCCCATATTTGCGTTTTTCCCATATTTGCGTTTTTCCCATATTTGCGTTTTTCCAATATTTGCGTTTTTCCCATATTTGCTTTTGAAGCATATTTAGTGTACCCTTGATGCTACATACTATGTCATACCAACTGATTCTTTCCTCTAGTCAATTTGTGCCACAAATTTCCCTTTCGCTACATTTGCGCTTTTCCCATATGTGCGCTTTTCCCATATGTGCGCTTTTCCCATATGTGCGCTTTTCCCATATGTGCGCTTTTCCCATATGTGCGCTTTTCCCATATGTGCGCTTTTCCCATATGTGCGCTTTTCCCATATGTGCGCTTTTCCCATATGTGCGCTTTTCCCATATGTGCGCTTTTCCCATATGTGCGCTTTTCCCATATATGCGCTTTTCCCATATATGCGTTTTTCCCATATATGCGTTTTTCCCATATATGCGTTTTTCCCATATATGCGTTTTTCCCATATATGCGTTTTTCCCATACATGCGTTTTTCCCATACATGCGTTTTTCCCATATATGCGTTTTTCCCATATATGCGTTTTTCCCATATATGCGTTTTTCCCATATATGCGTTTTTCCCATATATGCGTTTTTCCCATATATGCGTTTTTCCCATATATGCGTTTTTCCCATATATGCGTTTTTCCCATATATGCGTTTTTCCCATATTTGCGTTTTTCCCATATTTGCGTTTTTCCCATATTTGCGTTTTTCCCATATTTTCGTTTTTCCCATATTTTCGTTTTTCCCATATTTTCGTTTTTCCCATATTTGCGTTTTTCCCATATTTGCGTTTTTCCCATATTTGCGTTTTTCCCATATTTGCGTTTTTGCCATATTTGCGTTTTTGCCATATTTGCGTTTTTCCCATATTTGCGTTATTCCCATATTTGCCTTTTTCATATATTTGCGTTTTTCCCATATTTGCGTTTTTCCCATATTTGCGTTTTTCCCATATTTGCGTTTTTCCCATATTTGCGTTTTTCCCATATTTGCGTTTTTCCCATATTTGCGTTTTTCCCATATTTGCGTTTTTCCCATATTTGCGTTTTTCGCATATTTGCGTTTTTCGCATATTTGCGTTTTTCCCATATTTGCGTTTTTCGCATATTTGCGTTTTTCGCATATTTGCGTTTTTCCCATATATGCGTTTTTCCCATATATGCGTTTTTCCCATATATGCGTTTTTCCCATATTTGCTTTTGAAGCATATATAGTGAACCCTTGATGCTACAGACTGTCATACCAACTGATTCTTTCCTCTAGTCAATTTGTGCCACAAATTTCCTTTTCGCTACATTTGCGTTTTTCCCATATTTGCGTTTTTCCCATATTTGCGTTTTTCCCATATTTGCGTTTTTCCCATATTTGCGTTTTTCCCATATTTGCGTTTTTCCCATATTTGCGTTTTTCCCATATTTGCGTTTTTCCCATATTTGCGTTTTTCCCATATTTGCGTTTTTCCCATATTTGCGTTTTTCCCATATTTGCGTTTTTCCCATATTTGCGTTTTTCCCATATTTGCGTTTTTCCCATATTTGCGTTTTTCCCATATTTGCGTTTTTCCCATATTTGCGTTCTTCCCATATTTGCGTTTTTCCCATATTTGCGTTTGAAGCATATTTGCGTTTTTCCCATATTTGCGTTTGAAGCATATTTGCGTTTGAAGCATATTTAGTGAATCCTTGATGCTACAGACTATGTCATACCAACTGATTCTTTCCTCTAGTCAATTTGTGCCACAAATTTCCCTTTCGCTACATTTGCGTTTTTCCCATATTTGCGTTTTTCCCATATTTGCGTTTTTCCCATATTTGCGTTTTTCCCATATTTGCGTTTTTCCCATATTTGCGTTTTTCCCATATTTGCATTTTTCCCATATTTGCATTTTTCCCATATTTGCGTTTTCCCCATATTTGCGTCTTTCCCGTATTTGCGTCTTTCCCGTATTTGCGTCTTTCCCGTATTTGCGTCTTTCCCGTATTTGCGTCTTTCCCGTATTTGCGTCTTTGCCGTATTTGCGTCTTTGCCGTATTTGCGTCTTTGCCGTATTTGCGTCTTTGCCGTATTTGCGTCTTTGCCGTATTTGCGTCTGCCGTATTTGCGTCTTTGCCGTTTTTGCGTCTTTGCCGTACTTGCGTTTTTGCCATATATGCGTTTTTGCCATATATGCGTTTTTGCCATATATGCGTTTTTGCCATATATGCGTTTTTACCATATATGCGTTTTTGCCATTTATGCGTTTTTGCCATATATGCGTTTTTGCCATATATGCGTTTTTGCCATATATGCGTTTTTGCCATATATGCGTTTTTGCCATATATGCGTTTTTGCCATATATGCGTTTTTGCCATATATGCGTTTTTGCCATATATGCGTTTTTGCCATATATGCGTTTTTCCATATATGCGTTTTTGCCATATATGCGTTTTTGCCATATATGCGTTTTTGCCATATATGCGTTTTTCCCATATATGCGTTTTTCCCATATATGCGTTTTTCCCATATTTGCTTTTGAAGCATATTTAGTGAACCCTTGATGCTACAGACTGTCATACCAACTGATTCTTTCCTCTAGTCAATTTGTGCCACAAATTTCCCTTTCGCTACATTTGCGTTTTTCCCATATTTGCGTTTTTCCCATATTTGCGTTTTTCCCATATTTGCGTTTTTCCCACATTTGCGTTTTTCCCATATTTGCGTTTTTCCCATATTTGCGTTTTTCCCATATTTGCGTTTTTCCCATATTTGCGTTTTTCCCTTATTTGCGTTTTTCCCTTATTTGCGTTTTTCCCATATTTGCGTTTTTCCCATATTTGCGTTTTTCCCATATTTGCTTTTGAAGCATATTTGCTTTTGAAGCATATTTGCTTTTGAAGCATATTTGCTTTTGAAGCATATTTGCTTTTGAAGCATATTTGCTTTTGAAGCATATTTAGTGAACCCTTGATGCTACAGACTATGTCATACCAACTGATTCTTTCCTCTAGTCAATTTGTGCCACAAATTTCCCTTTCTCTACATTTGCGTTTTTCCCATATTTGCGTTTTTCCCATATTTGCGTTTTTCCCATATTTGCGTTTTTCCCATATTTGCATTTTTCCCATATTTGCGTTTTTCCCATATTTGCGTTTTTCCCATATTTGCGTTTTTCCCATATTTGCGTTTTTCCCATATTTGCGTTTTTCCCATATTTGCGTTTTTCCCATATTTGCGTTTTTCCCATATTTGCGGTTTTCCCATATTTCCGTTTTTCCCATATTTGCGTTCTTCCCATATTTGCGTTCTTCCCATATTTGCGTTTTTCCCATATTTGCGTTTTTCCCATATTTGCGTTTTTCCCATATTTGCGTTTTTCCCATATTTGCGTTTTTCCCATATTTGCGTTTTTCCCATATTTGCGTTTTTCCCATATTTGCGTTTTTCCCATATTTGCGTTTTTCCCATATTTGCGTTTTTCCCATATTTGCGTTTTTCCCATATTTGCGTTTTTCCCATATTTGCGTTTTTCCCATATTTGCGTTTTTCCCATATTTGCGTTTTTCCCATATTTGCGTTTTTCCCATATTTGCGTTTGAAGCATATTTGCGTTTGAAGCATATTTGCGTTTGAAGCATATTTAGTGAATCCTTGATGCTACAGACTATGTCATACCAACTGATTCTTTCCTGTAGTCAATTTGTGCCACAAATTTCCCTTGCGCTACATTTGCGTTTTTCCCATATTTGCGTTTTTCCCATATTTGCGTTTTTCCCATATTTGCGTTTTTCCCATATTTGCGTTTTTCCCATATTTGCGTTTTTCCCATATTTGCGTTTTTCCCCTATTTGCGTTTTTCCCATATTTGCGTTTTTCCCGTATTTGCGTTTTTCCCGTATTTTCGTTTTTCCCGTATTTGCGTTTTTCCTGTATTTGCGTTTTTCCCATATTTGCGTTTTTCCCATATTTGCTTTTGAAGCATATTTAGTGAACCCTTGATGCTACAGACTATGTCATACCAGCTGGTTCTTTCCTCTAGTCAATTTGTGCCACAAATTTCCCTTTCGCTACATTTGCGTTTTTCCCATATTTGCGTTTTTCCCGTATTTGCGTTTTTCCCATATTTGCGTTTTTCCCGTATTTGCGTTTTTCCCGTATTTGCGTTTTTCCCGTATTTGCGTTTTTCCCGTATTTGCGTTCTTCCCGTATTTGCGTTCTTCCCGTATTTGCGTTCTTCCCGTATTTGCGTTCTTCCCGTATTTGCGTTCTTCCCGTATTTGCGTTTTTCCCGTATTTGCGTTTTTCCCGTATTTGCGTTTTTCCCGTATTTGTGTTTTTCCCGTATTTGCGTTTTTTCCGTATTTGCGTTTTTTCCGTATTTGCGTTTTTTCCGTATTTGCGTTTTTCCCATATATGCGTTTTTCCCATATTTGCGTTTTTCCCATATTTGCGGTTTTCCCATATTTGCGTTTTTCCCATATTTGCGTTTTTCCCATATTTGCGTTTTTCCCATATTTGCGTTTTTCCCATATTTGCGTTTTTCCCATATATGCGTTTATCCCATATATGCGTTTTTCCCATATATGCGTTTTTCCCATATATGCGTTTTTCCCATATATGCGTTTTTCCCATATATGCGTTTTTCCCATATATTCGTTTTTCCCACATATGCGTTTTTCCCACATATGCGTTTTTCCCATATATGCGTTTTTCCCATATATGCGTTTTTCCCATATATGCGTTTTTCCCATGTTTGCTTTTGAAGCATATTTAGTGAACCCTTGATGCTACAGACTGTCATACCAACTGATTCTTTCCTCTAGTCAATTTGTGCCACAAATTTCCCTTTCGCTACATTTGCGTTTTTCCCATATTTGCGTTTTTCCCATATTTGCGTTTTTCCCATATTTGCGTTTTTCCCATATTTGCGTTTTTCCCATATTTGCGTTTTTCCCATATTTGTGTTTTTCCCATATTTGCGTTTTTGCCATATTTGCGTTTTTGCCATATTTGCGTTTTTGCCATATTTGCGTTTTTCCCATATTTGCGTTTTTCCCATATTTGCGTTTTTCCCATATTTGCGTTTTTCCCATTTTTGCGTTTTTCCCATATTTGCGTTTTTCCCATATTTGCTTTTGAAGCATATTTAGTGTACCCTTGATGCTACAGACTATGTCATACCAATTGATTCTTTCCTCTAGTCAATTTGTGCCACAAATTTCCCTTTCGCTACATTTGCACTTTTCCCATATGTGCGCTTTTCCCATATGTGCGCTTTTTCCATATGTGCGCTTTCCCCATATGTGCGCTTTTCCCATATGTGCGCTTTTCCCATATATGCGTTTTTCCCATATGTGCGTTTTTCCCATATGTGCGTTTTTCCCATATGTGCGTTTTTCCCATATATGCGTTTTTCCCATATATGCGTTTTTCCCATATATGCGTTTTTCCCATATATGCGTTTTTCCCATATATGCGTTTTTCCCATATATGCGTTTTTCCCATATATGCGTTTTTCCCATATATGCGTTTTTCCCATATATGCGTTTTTCCCATATATGCGTTTTTCCCATATATGCGTTTTTCCCATATATGCGTTTTTCCCATATATGCGTTTTTCCCATATATGCGTTTTTCCCATATATGCGTTTTTCCCATATATGCGTTTTTCCCATGTTTGCTTTTGAAGCATATTTAGTGAACCCTTGATCCTACAGACTGTCATACCAACTGATTCTTTCCTCTAGTCAATTTGTGCCACAAATTTCCCTTTCGCTACATTTGCGTTTTTCCCATATTTGCGTTTTTCCCATATTTGCGTTTTTCCCATATTTGCGTTTTTCCCATATTTGCGTTTTTCCCATATTTGCGTTTTTGCCATATTAGCGTTTTTGCCATATTAGCGTTTTTGCCATATTTGCGTTTTTCCCATATTTGCGTTTTTCCCATATTTGCGTTTTTCCCATATTTGCGTTTTTCCCATATTTGCGTTTTTCCCATATTTGCGTTTTTCCCATATTTGCGTTTTTCCCATATTTGCTTTTGAAGCATATTTAGTGTACCCTTGATGCTACAGACTATGTCATACCAATTGATTCTTTCCTCTAGTCAATTTGTGCCACAAATTTCCCTTTCGCTACATTTGCACTTTTCCCATATGTGCGCTTTTCCCATATGTGCGCTTTTCCCATATGTGCGCTTTTCCCATATGTGCGCTTTTTCCATATGTGCGCTTTTCCCATATGTGCGCTTTTCCCATATGTGCGCTTTTCCCATATGTGCGCTTTTCCCATATGTGCGCTTTTCCCATATGTGCGTTTTTCCATATGTGCGTTTTTCCCATATATGCGTTTTTCCCATATATGCGTTTTTCCCATATATGCGTTTTTCCCAAATATGCGTTTTTCCCATATTTGCTTTTGAAGCATATTTAGTGAACCCTTTATGCTACAGACTATGTCATACCAACTGATTCTTTCCTCTAGTTAATTTGTGCCACAAATTTTCCTTTCGCTACATTTGCGTTTTTCCCATATTTGCGTTTTTCCCATATTTGCGTTTTTCCCATATTTGCGTTTTTCCCATATTTGCGTTTTTCCCATATTTGCGTTTTTCGCATATTTGCGTTTTTCGCATATTTGCGTTTTTTCCCATATTTGCGTTTTTCCCATATTTGCGTTTTTCCCATATTTGCGTTTTTCCCATATTTGCGTTTTTCCCATATTTGCGTTTTTCCCATATTTGCGTTTTTCCCATATTTGCGTTTTTCCCATATTTGCGTTTTTCCCATATTTGCGTTTTTCCCATATTTGCGTTTTTCCCATATTTGCGTTTTTCCCATATTAGCGTTTTTCCCATATTAGCGTTTTTCCCATATTTGCGTTTTTCCCATATTTGCGTTTTTCCCATATTTGCGTTTTTCCCATAAATGCGTTTTTCCCATAAATGCGTTTTTCCCATATATGCGTTTTTCCCATATATGCGTTTTTCCCATATATGCGTTTTTCCCATATTTGCTTTTGAAGCATATTTAGTGAACCCTTGATGCTACAGACTATGTCATACCAACTGATTCTTTCCTCTAGTCAATTTGTGCCACAAATTTCCCTTTCGCTACATTTGCGTTTTTCCCATATTTGCGTTTTTCCCATATTTGCGTTTTTCCCATATTTGCGTTTTTCCCATATTTGCGTTTTTCCCATATTTGCGTTTTTCCCATATTTGCGTTTTTCCCATAATTGCGTTTTTCCCATATTTGCGTTTTTCCCATATTTGCGTTTTTCCCATATTTGCGTTTTTCCCATATTTGCGTTTTTCCCTTATTTGCGCTTTTCCCATATTTGCGTTTTTCCCATATTTGCGTTTTTCCCATATTTGCGTTTTTCCCATATTTGCGTTTTTCCCATATTTGCGTTTTTCCCATACTTGCGTTTTTCCCATACTTGCGTTTTTCCCATACTTGCGTTTTTCCCATATTTGCGTTTTTCCCATATTTGCGTTTTTCCCATACTTGTGTTTTTCCCATACTTGCGTTTTTCCCATACTTGCGTTTTTCCCATATTTGCGTTTTTCCCATATTTGCGTTTTTCCCATATTTGCGTTTTTCCCATATTTGCGTTTTTCCCATATTTGCGTTTTTCCCATATTTGCGTTTTTCCCATATTTGCGTTTTTCCCATATTTGCGTTTTTCCCATATTTGCGTTTTTCCCATATTTGCGTTTTTCCCATATTTGCGTTTTTCCCATATTTGCGTTTTTCCCATATTTGCGTTTTTCCCATATTTGCGTTTTTCCCATATTTGCGTTTTTCCCATATTTGCGTTTTTCCCATATATGCGTTTTTCCCATATATGCGTTTTTCCCATATATGCGTTTTTGCCATATATGCGTTTTTGCCATATATGCGTTTTTGCCATATATGCGTTTTTCCCATATATGCGTTTTTCCCATATATGCGTTTTTCCCATATATGCGTTTTTCCCATATATGCGTTTTTCCCATATATGCGTTTTTCCCATATATGCGTTTTCCCATATATGCGTTTTTCCCATATATGCGTTTTTCCCATATATGCGTTTTTCCCATATATGCGTTTTTCCCATATATGCGTTTTTCCCATATTTGCTTTTGAAACATATTTAGTGAACCCTTGATGCTACAGACTGTCATACCAACTGATTCTTTCCTCTAGTCAATTTGTGCCACATTTGCGTTTTTCCCATATTTGCGTTTTTCCCATACTTGCGTTTTTCCCATACTTGCGTTTTTCCCATATTTGCGTTTTTCCCATATTTGCGTTTTTCCCATATTTGCGTTTTTCCCATATTTGCGTTTTTCCCATATTTGCGTTTTTCCCATATTTGCGTTTTTCCCATATTTGCGTTTTTCCCATATTTGCGTTTTTCCCATATTTGCGTTTTTCCCATATTTGCGTTTTTCCCATATTTGCGTTTTTGCCATATTTGCGTTTTTGCCATATTTGCGTTTTTCCCATATTTGCGTTTTTCCCATATTTGCGTTTTTCCCATATTTGCGTTTTTCCCATATTTGCGTTTTTCCCATATTTGCGTTTTTCCCATATTTGCGTTTGAAGCATATTTGCGTTTGAAGCATATTTAGTGAATCCTTGATGCTACAGACTATGTCATACCAACTGATTCTTTCCTCTAGTCAATTTGTGCCACAAATTTCCCTTTCGCTACATTTGCGTTTTTCCCATATTTGCGTTTTTCCCATATTTGCGTTTTTCCCATATTTGCGTTTTTCCCATATTTGCGTTTTTCCCATATTTGCGTTTTTCCCATATTTGCGTTTTTCCCATATTTGCGTTTTTCCCATATTTGCGTTTTTCCCATATTTGCGTTTTTCCCATATTTGCGTTTTTCCCATATTTGCGTTTTTCCCATATTTGCGTTTTTCCCATATTTGCGTTTTTCCCATATTTGCGTTTTTCCCATATTTGCGTTTTTCCCGTATTTGCGTTTTTCCCGTATTTGCGTTTTTGCCGTATTTGCGTTTTTGCCGTATTTGCGTTTTTCCCGTACTTGCGTTTTTGCCATATTTGCGTTTTTGCCATATTTGCGTTTTTGCCATAATCGCGTATTTCCGATATTTGCGTTTTTCCCATATTTGCGTTTTTCCCATATTTGCGTTTTTCCCATATTTGCGTTTTTCCCATATTTGCGTTTTTCCGATATTTGCGTTTTTCCCATATTTGCGTTTTTCCCATATTTGCGTTTTACCGATATTTGCGTTTTTCCCATATTTGCGTTTTTCCCATATTTGCGTTTTTCCCATATTTGCGTTTTTCCCATATTTGCGTTTTTCCCATATTTGCGTTTTTCCCATATTTGCGTTTTTCCCATATTTGCGTTTTTCCCATATTTGCTTTTGAAGCATATTTAGTGAACCCTTGATGCTACAGACTATGTCATACCAACTGATTCTTTCCTCTAGTCAATTTGTGCCACAAATTTCCTTTTCGCTACATTTGCGTTTTTCCCATATTTGCGTTTTTCCCATATTTGCGTTTTTCCCATATTTGCGTTTTTCCCATATTTTCGTTTTTCCCATATCTGCGTTTTTCCCGTATTTGCGTTTTTCCCGTATTTGCGTCTTTCCCGTATTTGCGTCTTTCCCGTATTTGCGTCTTTCCCGTATTTGCGTCTTTCCCGTATTTGCGTCTTTCCCGTATTTGCGTCTTTGCCGTATTTGCGTCTTTCCCGTATTTGCGTCTCTTAGGTATTTGCGTCTCTGCCGTATTTGCGTCTCTGCCGTATTTGCGTCTCTGCCGTATTTGCGTCTCTGCCGTATTTGCGTCTTTGCCGTATTTGCGTCTTTGCCGTATTTGCGTCTTTGCCGTATTTGCGTTTTTGCCGTATTTGCGTTTTTGCCGTATTTGCGTTTTTGCCGTATTTGCGTTTTTGCCGTATTTGCGTTTTTGCCATAATTGCGTTTTTGCCATATTTGCGTTTTTGCCATATTTGCGTTTTTGCCATATATGCGTTTTTGCCATATATGCGTTTTTGCCATATATGCGTTTTTGCCATATATGCGTTTTTGCCATATATGCGTCTTTCCCATATATGTGTTTTTCTCATATTTGCTTTTGAAGCATATTTAGTGAACCCTTGATGCTACAGACTATGTCATACCAACTGATTCTTTCCTCTAGTCAATTTGTGCCACAAATTTCCCTTTCGCTACATTTGCGTTTTTGCCATATTTGCGTTTTTCTTATATTTGCGTTTTTCCCATATTTGCGTTTTTCCCATATTTGCGTTTTTCCCATATTTGCGTTTTTCCCATATTTGCGTTTTTCCCATATTTGCGTTTTTCCCATATTTGAGTTTTTCCCATATTTGCGTTTTTCCCATATTTGCGTTTTTCCCATATTTGCGTTTTTCCCATATTTGCGTTTTTCCCATATTTGCGTTTTTGCCATATTTGCGTTTTTGCCATATTTGCGTTTTTCCCATATTTGCGTTTTTCCCATATTTGCGTTTTTCCCATATTTGCGTTTTTCCCATATTTGCGTTTGAAGCATATTTGCGTTTGAAGCATATTTAGTGAATCCTTGATGCTACAGACTATGTCATACCAACTGATTCTTTCCTCTAGTCAATTTGTGCCACAAATTTCCCTTTCGCTACATTTGCGTTTTTCCCATATTTGCGTTTTTCCCATATTTGCGTTTTTCCCATATTTGCGTTTTTCCCATATTTGCGTTTTTCCCATATTTGCGTTTTTCCCATATTTGCGTTTTTCCCATATTTGCGTTTTTCCCATATTTGCGTTTTTCCCATATTTGCGTTTTTCCCATATTTGCGTTTTTCCCATATTTGCGTTTTTCCCATATTTGCGTTTTTCCCATATTTGCGTTTTTCCCATATTTGCGTTTTTCCCATATTTGCGTTTTTGCCGTATTTGCGTTTTTCCCGTACTTGCGTTTTTGCCATATTTGCGTTTTTGCCATATTTGCGTTTTTGCCATAATCGCGTATTTCCGATATTTGCGTTTTTCCCATATTTGCGTTTTTCCCATATTTGCGTTTTTCCCATATTTGCGTTTTTCCCATATTTGCGTTTTTCCGATATTTGCGTTTTTCCCATATTTGCGTTTTTCCCATATTTGCGTTTTTCCCATATTTGCGTTTTTCCCATATTTGCGTTTTTCCCATATTTGCGTTTTTCCCATATTTGCGTTTTTCCCATATTTGCGTTTTTCCCATATTTGCGTTTTTCCCATATTTGCGTTTTTCCCATATTTGCGTTTTTCCCATATTTGCGTTTTTCCCATATTTGCGTTTTTCCCATATTTGCTTTTGAAGCATATTTAGTGAACCCTTGATGCTACAGACTATGTCATACCAACTGATTCTTTCCTCTAGTCAATTTGTGCCACAAATTTCCTTTTCGCTACATTTGCGTTTTTCCCATATTTGCGTTTTTCCCATATTTGCGTTTTTCCCATATTTGCGTTTTTCCCATATTTTCGTTTTTCCCATATTTGCGTTTTTCCCGTATTTGCGTTTTTCCCGTATTTGCGTCTTTCCCGTATTTGCGTCTTTCCCGTATTTGCGTCTTTCCCGTATTTGCGTCTTTCCCGTATTTGCGTCTTTCCCGTATTTGCGTCTTTCCCGTATTTGCGTCTTTCCCGTATTTGCGTCTTTCCCGTATTTGCGTCTTTGCCGTATTTGCGTCTTTGCCGTATTTGCGTCTTTCCCGTATTTGCGTCTCTAAGGTATTTGCGTCTCTGCCGTATTTGGGTCTCTGCCGTATTTGGGTCTCTGCCGTATTTGCGTCTCTGCCGTATTTGCGTCTCTGCCGTATTTGCGTCTTTGCCGTATTTGCGTCTTTGCCGTATTTGCGTCTTTGCCGTATTTGCGTTTTTGCCGTATTTGCGTTTTTGCCGTATTTGCGTTTTTGCCGTATTTGCGTTTTTGCCGTATTTGCGTTTTTGCCATAATTGCGTTTTTGCCATATTTGCGTTTTTGCCATATTTGCGTTTTTGCCATATATGCGTTTTTGCCATATATGCGTTTTTGCCATATATGCGTTTTTGCCATATATGTGTTTTTGCCATATATGCGTTTTTGCCATATATGCGTCTTTCCCATATATGTGTTTTTCTCATATTTGCTTTTGAAGCATATTTAGTGAACCCTTGATGCTACAGACTATGTCATACCAACTGATTCTTTCCTCTAGTCAATTTGTGCCACAAATTTCCCTTTCGCTACATTTGCGTTTTTGCCATATTTGCGTTTTTCTTATATTTGCGTTTTTCCCATATTTGCGTTTTTCCCATATTTGCGTTTTTCCCATATTTGCGTTTTTCCCATATTTGCGTTTTTCCCATATTTGCGTTTTTCCCATATTTGCGTTTTTCCCATATTTGCGTTTTTCCAAAATTTTTGCATTTTTCCCATATTTGCTTTTGAAGCATATTTGCTTTTGAAGCATATTTGCTTTTGAAGCATATTTGCTTTTGAAGCATATTTGCTTTTGAAGCATATTTAGTGAACCCTTGATGCTACAGACTATGTCATACCAACTGATTCTTTCCTCTAGTCAATTTGTGCCACAAATTTCCCTTTCGCTACATTTGCGTTTTTCCCATATTTGCGTTTTTCCATATTTGCGTTTTTCCCATATTTGCGTTTTTCCCATATTTGCGTTTTTCCCATATTTGCGTTTTTCCCATATATGCGTTTTTCCCATATATGCGTTTTTCCCATATATGCGTTTTTCCCATATATGCGTTTTTCCCATATATGCGTTTTTCCCATATATGCGTTTTTCCCATATATGCGTTTTTCCCATATATGCGTTTTTCCCATATATGCGTTTTTCCCATATATGCGTTTTTCCCATATATGCGTTTTTCCCATATTTGCTTTTGAAGCATATTTAGTGAACCCTTGATGCTACAGACTGTCATACCAACTGATTCTTTCCTCTAGTCAATTTGTGCCACAAATTTCCCTTTCGCTACATTTGCGTTTTTCCCATATTTGCGTTTTTCCCATATTTGCGTTTTTCCCATATTTGCGTTTTTCCCATATTTGCGTTTTTCCCATATTTGCGTTTTTCCCATATTTGCGTTTTTCCCATATTTGCGTTTTTCGCATATTTGCGTTTTTCCCATATTTGCGTTTTTCCCATATTTGCGTTTTTCCCATATTTGCGTTTTTCCCATATTTGCGTTTTTCCCATATTTGCGTTTTTCCCATATTTGCGTTTTTCCCATATTTGCGTTTGAAGCATATTTGCGTTTGAAGCATATTTATTGAATCCTTGATGCTACAGACTATGTCATACCAACTGATTCTTTCCTCTAGTTAATTTGTGCCACAAATTTCCCTTTCGCTACATTTGCGTTTTTCCCATATTTGCGTTTTTCCCATATTTGCGTTTTTCCCATATTTTCGTTTTTCCCATATTTTCGTTTTTCCCATATTTGCGTTTTTCCCATATTTGCGTTTTTCCCATATTTGCGTTTTTCCCGTATTTGCGTTTTTCCCGTATTTGCGTCTTTGCCGTATTTGCGTCTTTGCCGTATTTGCGTCTTTCCCGTATTTGTGTCTTTCCCGTACTTGCGTCTTTCCCGTACTTGCGTCTTTCCCGTATTTGCGTCTTTCCCGTATTTGCGTCTTTCCCGTATTTGCGTCTTTCCCGTATTTGCGTCTTTCCCGTATTTGCGTCTCTCCAGTATTTGCGTCTTAGCCGTATTTGCGTCTTTGCCGTATTTGCGTCTTTGCCGTATTTGCGTCTTTGCCGTATTTGCGTCTTTGCCGTATTTGTGTCTTTGCCGTATTTGCGTATTTGCCGTATTTGCGTATTTGCCGTATTTGCGTTTTTGCTGTATTTGCGTTTTTGCCGTATTTGCGTTTTTGCCATATATGCGTTTTTGCCATATATGCATTTTTGCCATATATGCATTTTTGCCATATATGCGTTTTTGCCATATATGCGTTTTTGCGATATATGCGTTTTTGCCATATATGCGTTTTTGCCATATATGCGTTTTTGCCATATATGCGTTTTTCTCATATTTGCTTTTGAAGCATATTTAGTGAACCCTTGATGCTACAGACTATGTCATACCAACTGATTCTTTTCTCTAGTCAATTTGTGCCACAAATTTCCCTTTCGCTACATTTGCGTTTTTCCCATATTTGCGTTTTTCCCATATTTGCGTTTTTCCCATATTTGCGTTTTTCCCATATTTGCGTTTTTCCCATATTTGCGTTTTTCCCATATTTGCGTTTTTCCCATATTTGCGATTTTCCCATATTTGCGTTTTTCCCATATTTGCGTTTTTCCAAAATTTTTGCATTTTTCCCATATTTGCTTTTGAAGCATATTTGTTTTTGAAGCATATTTGCTTTTGAAGCATATTTGCTTTGGAAGCATATTTAGTGAACCCTTGATGCTACAGACTATGTCATACCAACTGATTCTTTCCTCTAGTCAATTTGTGCCACAAATTTCCCTTTCACTACATTTGCGTTTTTCCCATATTTGCGTTTTTCCCATATTTGCGTTTTTCCCATATTTGCGTTTGCGTTTTTCCCATATTTGCGTTTTTCCCATATTTGCGTTTTTCTCATATTTGCGTTTTTCCCATATTTGGGTTTTCCCATATTTGCGTTTTTCCCATATTTGCGTTTTTCCCATATTTGCGTTTTTCCCATATGTGCGTTTTTCCCATATGTGCGTTTTTCCCATATGTGCGTTTTTCCCATATTTGCGTTTTTCCCATATTTGCGTTTTTCCCATATTTGCGTTTTTCCCAAATTTGCGTTTTTCCCAAATTTGCGTTTTTCCCATATTTGCGTTTTTCCCATATTTGCGTTTTTCCCATATTTGCGTTTTTCCCATATTTGCGTTTTTCCCATATTTGCGTTTTTCCCATATTTGCGTTTTTCCCATATTTGCGTTTTTCCCATATTTGCGTTTTTCCCATATTTGCGTTTTTGCCATATTTGCGTTTTTGCCATATTTGCGTTTTTCCCATATTTGCGTTTTTTCCCATATTTGCGTTTTTTCCCATATTTGCGTTTTTGCCATATTTGCGTTTTTGCCATATTTGCGTTTTTCCCACATTTGCGTTTTTCCCACATTTGCGTTTTTCCCACATTTGCGTTTTTCCCACATTTGCGTTTTTCCCACATTTGCGTTTTTCCCACATTTGCTTTTTCCCACATTTGCGTTTTTCCCACATTTGCGTTTTTCCCACATTTGCGTTTTTCCCACATTTGCGTTTTTCCCACATTTGCGTTTTTCCCACATTTGCGTTTTTCCCATATTTGCGTTTTTCCCATATTTGCGTTTTTCCCATATTTGCGTTTTTCCCATATTTGCGTTTTTCCCATATTTGCGTTTTTCCCATATTTGCGTTTTTGCCATATTTGCGTTTTTCCCATATTTGTGTTTTTGCCATATTTGCGTTTTTCCCATATTTGCGTTTTTCCCATATTTGCGTTTTTCCCATATTTGCGTTTTTCCCATATATGCGTTTTTCCCATATATGCGTTTTTCCCATATATGCGTTTTTCCCATATATGCGTTTTTCCCATATATGCGTTTTTCCCATATATGCGTTTTTCCCATATACGCGTTTTTCCCATATACGCGTTTTTCCCATATACGCGTTTTTTCCATATACGCGTTTTTCCCATATATGCGTTTTTCTGATATTTGCTTTTGAAGCATATTTAGTGAACCCTTGATGCAACAGACTGTCATACCAACTGATTCTTTCCTCTAGTCAATTTGTGCCACAAATTTCCCTTTCGCTACATTTGCGTTTTTCCCATATTTGCGTTTTTCCCATATTTGCGTTTTTCCCATATTTGCGTTTTTCCCATATTTGCGTTTTTCCCATATTTGCGTTTTTCATATATTTGCGTTTTTCCCATATTTGCGTTTTTCCCATATTTGCGTTTTTGCCATATTTGCGTTTTTGCCATATTTGCGTTTTTGCCATATTTGCGTTTTTGCCATATTTGCGTTTTTGCCATATTTGCGTCTTTGCCATATTTGCGTTTTTGCCATATATGCGTTTTTGCCATGTATGCGTTTTTGCCATGTATGCGTTTTTGCCATGTATGCGTTTTTGCCGTGGATGCGTTTTTGCCGTGTATGCGTTTTTGCCGTGTATGCGTTTTTGCCGTATATGCGTTTTTGCCATATACGCGTTTTTGCCATATACGCGTTTTTGCTATATACGCGTTTTTGCCATATACGCGTTTTTGCCATATATGCGTTTTTGCCATATATGCGTTTTTCCCATATTTGCTTTTGAAGCATATTTAGTGAACCCTTGATGCTACAGACTATGTCATACCAACTGATTCTTTCCTCTAGTCAATTTGTGCCACAAATTTCCCTTTCGCTACATGTGCGTTTTTCCCATATTTGCGTTTTTCCCATATTTACGTTTTTCCCATATTTGCGTTTTTCCCATATTTGCGTTTTTCCCATATTTGCGTTTTTCCCATATTTGCGTTTTTCCCATATTTGCGTTTTTCCCATATTTGCGTTTTTCCCATATTTGCGTTTTTCCCATATTTGCGTTTTTCCCATATTTGCGTTTTTCCCATATTTGCGTTTTTCCCATATTTGCGTTTTTCCCATATTTGCGTTTTTCCAAAATTTTTGCATTTTTCCCATATTTGCTTTTGAAGCATATTTGCTTTTGAAGCATATTTGCTTTTGAAGCATATTTGCTTTTGAAGCATATTTGCTTTTGAAGCATATTTGCTTTTGAAGCATATTTGCTTTTGAAGCATATTTAGTGAACCCTTGATGCTACAGACTATGTCATACCAACTGATTCTTTCCTCTAGTCAATTTGTGCCACAAATTTCCCTTTCGCTACATTTGCGTCTTTCCCATATTTGCGTTTTTCCATATTTGCGTTTTTCCCATATTTGCGTTTTTCCCATATTTGCGTTTTTCCCATATTTGCGTTTTTCCCATATTTGCGTTTTTTCCATATATGCGTTTTTCCCATATATGCGTTTTTCCCATATATATGCGTTTTTCCCATATATGCGTTTTTCCCATATATGCGTTTTTCCCATATATGCGTTTTTCCCATATATGCGTTTTTCCCATATATGCGTTTTTCCCATATTTGCTTTTGAAGCATATTTAGCGAACCCTTGATGCTACAGACTCATACCAACTGATTCTTTCCTCTAGTCAATTTGTGCCACAAATTTCCCTTTCGCTACATTTGCGTTTTTCCCATATTTGCGTTTTTCCCATATTTGCGTTTTTCCCATATTTGCGTTTTTCCCATATTTGCGTTTTTCCCATATTTGCGTTTTCCCATATTTGCGTTTTTCCCATATTTGCGTTTTTCCCATATTTGCGTTTTTCCCATATTTGCGTTTTTCCCATATTTGCGTTTTTCCCATATATGCGTTTTTCCCATATATGCGTTTTTCCCATATATGCGTTTTTCCCATATATGCGTTTTTCCCATATTTGCTTTTGAAGCATATTTAGTGAACCCTTGATGCTACAGACTCATACCAACTGATTCTTTCCTCTAGTCAATTTGTGCCACAAATTTCCCTTTCGCTACATTTGCGTTTTTCCCATATTTGCGTTTTTCCCATATTTGCGTTTTTCCCATATTTGCGTTTTTCCCATATTTGCGTTTTTCCCATATTTGCGTTTTTCCCATATTTGCGTTTTCCCATATTTTCGTTTTTCCCATATTTGCGTTTTTCCCATATTTGCGTTTTTCCCATATTTGCGTTTTTCCCGTATTTGCGTTTTTCCCGTATTTGCGTCTTTGCCGTATTTGCGTCTTTGCCGTATTTGCGTCTTTCCCGTATTTGCGTCTTTCCCGTATTTGTGTCTTTCCCGTACTTGCGTCTTTCCCGTACTTGCGTCTTTCCCGTACTTGCGTCTTTCCCGTACTTGCGTCTTTCCCGTATTTGCGTCTTTCCCGTATTTGCGTCTTTCCAGTATTTGCGTCTTAGCCGTATTTGCGTCTTTGCCGTATTTGCGTCTTTGCCGTATTTGCGTCTTTGCCGTATTTGCGTCTTTGCCGTATTTGCGTCTTTGCCGTATTTGCGTATTTGCCGTATTTGCGTTTTTGCCGTATTTGCGTTTTGCCATATTTGCGTTTTTGCCATATATGCATTTTTGCCATATATGCATTTTTGCCATATATGCATATTTGCCATATATGCGTTTTTGCCATATATGCGTTTTTGCCATATATGCGTTTTTGCCATATATGCGTTTTTGCCATATATGCGTTTTTGCCATATATGCGTTTTTGCCATATATGCGGTTTTCTCATATTTGCTTTTGAAGCATATTTAGTGAACCCTTGATGCTACAGACTATGTCATACCAACTGATTCTTTTCTCTAGTCAATTTGTGCCACAAATTTCCCTTTCGCTACATTTGCGTTTTTCCCATATTTGCGTTTTTCCCATATTTGCGTTTTTCCCATATTTGCGTTTTTCCCATATTTGCGTTTTTCCCATATTTGCGTTTTTCCCATATTTGCGTTTTTCCCAGATTTGCATTTTTTCCAAAATTTTTGCATTTTTCCCATATTTGCTTTTGAAGCATATTTGTTTTTGAAGCATATTTGCTTTTGAAGCATATTTCCTTTGGAAGCATATTTAGTGAACCCTTGATGCTACAGACTATGTCATACCAACTGATTCTTTTCTCTAGTCAATTTGTGCCACAAATTTCCCTTTCACTACATTTGCGTTTTTCCCATATTTGCGTTTTTCCCATATTTGCGTTTTTCCCATATTTGCGTTTTTCCCATATTTGCGTTTTTCCCATATTTGCGTTTTTCCCATATTTGCGTTTTTCCCATATTTGCGTTTTTCTCATATTTGCGTTTTTCCCATATTTGCGTTTTTCCCATATTTGCGTTTTTCCCATATTTGCGTTTTTCCCATATTTGCGTTTTTCCCATATTTGCGTTTTTCCCATATGTGCGTTTTTCCCATATTTGCGTTTTTCCCATATTTGCGTTTTTCCCATATTTGCGTTTTTCCCAAATTTGCGTTTTTCCCATATTTGCGTTTTCCCATATTTGCGTTTTTCCCATATTTGCGTTTTTCCCATATTTGCGTTTTTCCCATATTTGCGTTTTTCCCATATTTGCGTTTTTGCCATATTTGCGTTTTTGCCATATTTGCGTTTTTCCCATATTTGCGTTTTTTCCCATATTTGCGTTTTTTCCCATATTTGCGTTTTTGCCATATTTGCGTTTTTGCCATATTTGCGTTTTTCCCACATTTGCGTTTTTCCCACATTTGCGTTTTTCCCACATTTGCGTTTTTCCCACATTTGCGTTTTTCCCACATTTGCGTTTTTCCCACATTTGCGTTTTTCCCACATTTGCGTTTTTCCCACATTTGCGTTTTTCCCACATTTGCGTTTTTCCCACATTTGCGTTTTTCCCACATTTGCGTTTTTCCCACATTTGCGTTTTTCCCATATTTGCGTTTTTCCCATATTTGCGTTTTTCCCATATTTGCGTTTTTGCCATATTTGCGTTTTTGCCATATTTGCGTTTTTCCCATATTTGCGTTTTTCCCATTTATGCGTTTTTCCCATATTTGCGTTTTTCCCATTTATGCGTTTTTCCCAAATATGCGTTTTTCCCATATATGCGTTTTTCCCATATATGCGTTTTTCCCATATATGCGTTTTTCCCATATACGCGT
The DNA here is from genome assembly GCF_023898315.1 of Schistocerca nitens. Lineage (NCBI taxonomy): Eukaryota > Metazoa > Arthropoda > Insecta > Orthoptera > Acrididae > Schistocerca > Schistocerca nitens. The sequence goes on along the minus strand of NC_064619.1, from coordinate 582,168,831 downwards.
TTTTCCCATATATGCGTTTTTCCCATATACGCGTTTTTCCCATATACGCGTTTTTCCCATATACGCGTTTTTCCCATATACGCGTTTTTCCCATATATGCGTTTTTCTCATATTTGCTTTTGAAGCATATTTAGTGAAACCTTGATGCTACAGACTGTCATACCAACTGATTCTTTCCTCTAGTCAATTTGTGCCACAAATTTCCCTTTCGCTACATTTGCGTTTTTCCCATATTTGCGTTTTTCCCATATTTGCGTTTTTCCCATATTTGCGTTTTTCCCATATTTGCGTTTTTCATATATTTGCGTTTTTCCCGTATTTGCGTTTTTCCCATATTTGCGTTTTTGCCATATTTGCGTTTTTGCCATATTTGCGTTTTTGCCATATTTGCGTTTTTGCCATATTTGCGTCTTTGCCATATTTGCGTTTTTGCCATATATGCGTTTTTGCCATATATGCATTTTTGCCATATATGCGTTTTTGCCATGTATGCGTTTTTGCCATGGATGCGTTTTTGCCGTGTATGCGTTTTTGCCGTGTATGCGTTTTTGCCGTATATGCGTTTTTGCCATATACGCATTTTTGCCATATACGCGTTTTTGCTATATACGCGTTTTTGCTATATACGCGTTTTTGCCATATACGCGTTTTTGCCATATATGCGTTTTTGCCATATATGCGTTTTTCCCATATTTGCTTTTGAAGCATATTTAGTGAACCCTTGATGCTACAGACTATGTCATACCAACTGATTCTTTCCTCTAGTCAATTTGTGCCACAAATTTCCCTTTCGCTACATGTGCGTTTTTCCCATATTTGCGTTTTTCCCATATTTACGTTTTTCCCATATTTGCGTTTTTCCCATATTTGCGTTTTTCCCATATTTGCGTTTTTCCCATATTTGCGTTTTTCCCATATTTGCGTTTTTCCCATATTTGCGTTTTTCCCATATTTGCGTTTTTCCCATATTTGCGTTTTTCCCATATTTGCGTTTTTCCCATATTTGCGTTTTTCCCATATTTGCGTTTTTCCCATATTTGCGTTTTTCCCATATTTGCGTTCTTCCCATATTTGCGTTTTTCCCATATATGCGTTTTTCCCATATATGCGTTTTTCCCATATATGCGTTTTTCCCATATATGCGTTTTTCCCATATATGCGTTTTTCCCATATATGCGTTTTTCCCATATTTGCTTTTGAAGCATATTTAGTGAAGCCTTGATGCTACAGACTGTCATACCAACTGATTCTTTGCTCTAGTCAATTTGTGCCACAAATTTCCCTTTCGCTACATTTGCGTTTTTCCCATATTTGCGTTTTTCCCATATTTGCGTTTTTCCCATATTTGCGTTTTTCCCATATTTGCGTTTTTCCCATATTTGCGTTTTTCCGATATTTGCATTTGAAGCATATTTGCATTTGAAGCATATTTAGTGAACCCTTGATGCTACAGACTATGTCATAACAACTGATTCTTTCCTCTAGTCAATTTGTGCAACAAATTTCCCTTTCGCTACATTTGCGTTTTTCCCATATTTGCGTTTTTCCCATATTTGCGTGTTTCCCATATTTGCGTGTTTCCCATATTTGCTTTTTTCCCAAATTTGCGTTTTTCCCATATTTGTGTTTTTGCCATATTTGCGTTTTTCCCATATTTGCGTTTTTCCCATATTTGCGTTTTTCCCATATTTGCGTTTTTCCCATATTTGCGTTTTTCCCATATTTGCGTCTTTCCCATATTTGCGTCTTTCCCATATTTGCGTCTTTCCCATATTTGCGTCCGTCCCATATTTGCGTCTTTCCCATATTTGCGTCTTTCCCATATTTGCGTCTTTACCATGTTTGCGTCTTTACCATGTTTGCGTCTTTCCCATATTTGCGTTTTTCCCATATTTGCGTCTTTCCCACATTTGCGTCTTTCCCACATTTGCGTCTTTCCCACATTTGCGTCTTTCCCACATTTGCGTCTTTCCCACATTTGCGTCTTTCCCACATTTGCGTCTTTCCCACATTTGCGTCTTTCCCACATTTGCGTCTTTCCCACATTTGCGTCTTTCCCACATTTGCGTTTTTCCCACATTTACGTTTTTCCCACATTTGCGTTTTTCCCACATTTGCGTTTTTCCCACATTTGCGTTTTCCCCATATATGCGTTTTCCCCATATATGCGTTTTCCCCATATATGCGTTTTCCCCATATATGCGTTTTTCCCATATATGCGTTTTTCCCATATATGCGTTTTTCCCATATATGCGTTTTTCCCATATATGCGTTTTTCCCATATATGCGTTTTTCCCCATACATGCGTTTTTCCCATATATGCGTTTTTCCCATATATGCGTTTTTCCCATTTACGCTTTTTTCCCATATACGCGTTTTTCCCATATACGCGTTTTTCCCATATACGCGTTTTTCCCATATACGCGTTTTTCCCATATACGCGTTTTTCCCATATACGCGTTTTTCCCATATACGCGTTTTTCCCATATACGCGTTTTTCCCATATACGCGTTTTTCCCATATACGCGTTTTTCCCATATATGCGTTTTTCCCATATTTGCTTTTGAAGCATATTTAGTGAACCCTTGATGCTACAGACTGTCATACCAACTGATTCTTTCCTCTAGTCAATTTGTGCCACAAATTTCCCTTTCGCTACATTTGCGTTTTTCCCATATTTGCGTTTTTCCCATATTTGCGTTTTTCCCATATTTGCGTTTTTCCCATATTTGCGTTTTTCCCATATTTGCGTTTTTCCCATATTTGCGTTTTTCCCATATTTGCGTTTTTCCCATATTTGCGTTTTTCCCATATTTGCGTTTTTCCCATATTTGCGTTTTTCCGATATTTGCATTTGAAGCATATTTAGTGAACCCTTGATGCTACAGACTATGTCATAACAACTGATTCTTTCCTCTAGTCAATTTGTGCAACAAATTTCCCTTTCGCTACATTTGCGTTTTTCCCATATTTGCGTTTTTCCCATATTTGCGTGTTTCCCATATTTGCGTGTTTCCCATATTTGCGTGTTTCCCATATTTGCTTTTTTCCCAAATTTGCGATTTTCCCATATTTGCGTTTTTCCCATATTTGCGTTTTTCCCATATTTGCGTTTTTCCCATATTTGCGTTTTTCCCATATTTGCGTTTTTCCCATATTTGCGTTTTTCCCATATTTGCGTCTTTCCCATATTTGCGTCTTTCCCATATTTGCGTCTTTCCCATATTTGCGTCTTTCCCATATTTGCGTCTGTCCCATATTTGCGTCTTTCCCATATTTGCGTCTGTCCCATATTTGCGTCTTTCCCATATTTGCGTCTTTCCCATATTTGCGTCTTTACCATGTTTGCGTCTTCCCCATATTTGCGTTTTTCCCATATTTGCGTCTTTCCCATATTTGCGTCTTTCCCACATTTGCGTCTTTGCCACATTTGCGTCTTTGCCACATTTGCGTCTTTCCCACATTTGCGTCTTTCCCACATTTGCGTCTTTCCCACATTTGCGTCTTTCCCACATTTGCGTCTTTCCCACATTTGCGTCTTTCCCACATTTGCGTCTTTCCCACATTTGCGTCTTTCCCACATTTGCGTCTTTCCCACATTTACGTTTTTCCCACATTTGCGTTTTTCCCATATTTGCGTTTTTCCCACATTTGCGTTTTTCCCATATATGCGTTTTCCCCATATATGCGTTTTCCCCATATATGCGTTTTTCCCATATATGCGTTTTTCCCATATATGCGTTTTTCCCCATATATGCGTTTTTCCCCATATATGCGTTTTTCCCATATATGCGTTTTTCCCATATATGCGTTTTTCCCATATATGCGTTTTTCCCATTTACGCTTTTTTCCCATATACGCGTTTTTCCCATATACGCGTTTTTCCCATATACGCGTTTTTCCCATATACGCGTTTTTCCCATATACGCGTTTTTCCCATATACGCGTTTTTCCCATATACGCGTTTTTCCCATATATGCGTTTTTCCCATATTTGCTTTTGAAGCATATTTAGAGAACCCTTGATGCTACAGACTGTCATACCAACTGATTCTTTCCTCTAGTCAATTTGTGCCACAAATTTCCCTTTCGCTACATTTGCATTTTTCCCATATTTGCGTTTTTCCCATATTTGCGTTTTTTTCATACTTGCGTTTTTCCCATATTTGCGTTTTTCCCATATTTCTGTTTTTCCCGTATATGCGTTTTTCCCATATATGCGTTTTTCCCACATATGCGTTTTTCCCCACATATGCGTTTTTCCCCACATATGCGTTTTTCCCCACATATGCGTTTTTCCCCACATATGCGTTTTTCCCCACATATGCGTTTTTCCCACATATGCGTTTTTCCCACATATGCGTTTTTCCCACATATGCGTTTTTCCCACATATGCGTTTTTCCCACTTATGCGTTTTTCCCACATATGCGTTTTTCCCACATATGCGTTTTTCCCACATCTGCGTTTTTCCCACATCTGCGTTTTTCCCACATCTGCGTTTCTCCCATATATGCGTTTCTCCCATATATGCGTTTCTCCCATATATGCGTTTCTCCCATATATGCGTTTCTCCCATATATGTGTTTTTCCCATATTTGCTTTTGAAGCATATTTAGTGAACCCTTGATGCTACAGACTATATCATACCAACTGATTCTTTCCTCTAGTCAATTTGTGCCACAAATTTCCCTTTCGCTACATTTGCGTTTTTCCCATATTTGCGTTTTTCCCATATTTGCGTTTTTCCCCATATTTGCGTTTTTCTCCATATTTGCGTTTTTCCCCATATTTGCGTTTTTCCCCATATTTACGTTTGTCCCCATATTTGCGTTTTTCCCCATATTTGCGTTTTCCCCATATTTGCGTTTTTCCCCATATTTGCGTTTTTCCCCATATTTGCGTTTTTCCCATTATTTGCGTTTTCCCCATATTTGCGTTTTTCCCATATTTGCGTTTTTCCAATATTTGCGTTTTTCCCATATGTGCGTTTTTCCCATATGTGCGTTTTTCCCATATGTGCGCTTTTCCCATATGTGCGCTTTTCCCATATGTGCGCTTTTCCCATATGTGCGCTTTTCCCATATGTGCGCTTTTCCCATATGTGCGCTTTTCCCATATTTGCGTTTTTCCCATATTTGCGTTTTTCCCATATTTGCGTTTTTCCCATATTTGCGTTTTTCCCATATTTGCGTTTTTCCCATATTTGCGTTTTTCCCATATTTGCGTTTTTCCCATATTTGCGTTTCTCCCATACTTGCGTTTTTCCCATATTTGCGTTTTTCCCATATTTGCGTTTTTCCCATATTTGCATTTTTCCCATATTTGCGTTTTTGCCATATTTGCGTTTTTGCCATATTTGCGTTTTTCCCACATTTGCGTTTTTCCCACATTTGCGTTTTTCCCACATTTGCGTTTTTCCCACATTTGCGTTTTTCCCACATTTGCGTTTTTCCCACATTTGCGTTATTCCCACATTTGCGTTTTTCCCACATTTGCGTTTTTCCCACATTTGCGTTTTTCCCACATTTGCGTTTTTCCCACATTTGCGTTTTTCCCACATTTGCGTTTTTCCCATATTTGCGTTTTTCCCATATTTGCGTTTTTCCCATATTTGCGTTTTTCCCATATTTGCGTTTTTCCCATATTTGCGTTTTTCCCATATTTGCGTTTTTCCCATATTTGCGTTTTTCCCATATTTGCGTTTTTCCCATATTTGCGTTTTTCCCATATTTGCGTTTTTCCCATATTTGCGTTTTTCCCATATTTGCGTTTTTCCCATATTTTCGTGTTTCCCATATTTGCGTTTTTCCCATATTTGCGTGTTTCCCATATTTGCGTGTTTCCCATATTTGCGTGTTTCCCATATTTGCGTTTTTCCCATATTTGCGTTTTTCCCATTTTTGCGTTTTTCCCATATTTGCATTTCTCCCATATTCCCATATTTGCGTTTTTCCCATATTTGCGTTTTTGCCATAGTTGCGTTTTTGCCATATTTGCGTTTTTGCCATATTTGCGTTTTTGCCATATTTGCGTTTTTGCCATATTTGCGTTTTTGCCATGTTTGCGTTTTTGCCATATTTGCGTTTTTGCCATATATGCGTTTTTGCCATGTATGCGTTTTTTCCATGTATGCGTTTTTGCCATGTACGCGTTTTTGCAATATACGCGTTTTTGCCATATACGCGTTTTTGCCATATACGCGTTTTTGCCATATACGCGTTTTTGCCATATACGCGTTTTTGCCATATACGCGTTTTTGCCATATACGCGTTTTTGCCATATATGCGTTTTTCCCATATTTGCTTTTGAAGCATATTTAGTGAACCCTTGATGCTACAGACTATGTCATACCAACTGATTCTTTCCTCTAGTCAATTTGTGCCACAAATTTCCCTTTCGCTACATTTGCGTTTTTCCCATATTTGCGTTTTTCCCATATTTGCGTTTTTCCCATATTTGCGTTTTTCCCATATTTGCGTTTTTCCCATATTTGCGTTTTTCCCATATTTGCGTTTTTCCCATATTTGCGTTTTTCCCATATTTGCGTTTTTCCCATATTTGCGTTTTTCCCATATTTGCGTTTTTCCCATATTTGCGTTTTTCCCATATTTGCGTTTTTCACATATTTGCGTTTTTCACATATTTGCGTTTTTCACATATTTGCGTTTTTCACATATATGCGTTTTTCACATATATGCGTTTTTCCCATATATGCGTTTTTCCCATATATGCGTTTTCCCATATATGCGTTTTTCCCATATATGCGTTTTTCCCATATATGCGTTTTTCCCATATATGCGTTTTTCCCATATATGCGTTTTTCCCATATATGCGTTTTTCCCATATATGCGTTTTTCCCATATATGCGCTTTTCCCATATATGCGTTTTTCCCATATTTGCTTTTGAAGCATATTTAGTGAACCCTTGATGCTACAGACTGTCATACCAACTGATTCTTTCCTCTAGTCAATTTGTGCCACAAATTTCCCTTTCGCTACATTTGCGTTTTTCCCATATTTGCGTTTTTCCCATATTTGCGTTTTTCCCATATTTGCGTTTTTCCCATATTTGCGTTTTTCCCATATTTGCGTTTTTCCCATATTTGCGTTTTTCCCATATTTGCGTTTTTCCCATATTTGCGTTTATCCCATATTTGCGTTTATCCCATATTTGCGTTTATCCCATATTTGCGTTTTTCCCATATTTGCGTTTTTCCCATATTTGCGTTTTTCCCATATTTGCGTTTTTCCCATATTTGCGTTTTTCCCATATTTGCGTTTTTCCCATATTTGCGTTTTTCCCATATTTGCGTTTTTCCCGTATTTCCGTTTTTCCCATATTTGTGTTTTTCCCATATTTGCGTTTGAAGCATATTTAGTGAACCCTTGATGCTACAGACTATGTCATACCAACTGATTCTTTCCTGTAGTCAATTTGTGCCACAAAATTCCCTTTCGCTACATTTGCGTTTTTCCCATATTTGCGTTTTTCCCATATTTGCGTTTTTCCCATATTTGCGTGTTTCCCATATTTGCGTTTTTCCCAAATTTGCGTTTTTCCCATATTTGCGTTTTTCCCATATTTGCGATTTTCCCATATTTGCGTTTTTCCCATATTTGCGTTTTTCCCATATTTGCGTCCTTCCCATATTTGCGTTTTTCTCATATTTGCGTCTTTCTCATATTTGCGTCTTTCTCATATTTGCGTCTTTCCCATATTTGCGTCTTTCCCATATTTGCGTCTTTCCCATATTTGCGTCTTTCCCATATTTGCGTCTTTCCCATATTTGCGTCTTTCCCACATTTGCGTCTTTCCCACATTTGCGTCTTTCCCACATTTGCGTCTTTCCCACATTTGCGTCTTTCCCACATTTGCGTCTTTCCCACATTTGCGTCTTTCCCACATTTGCGTCTTTCCCACATTTGCGTCTTTCCCACATTTGCGTCTTTCCCACATTTGCGTCTTTCCCACATTTGCGTCTTTCCCACATTTGCGTCTTTCCCACATTTGCGTCTTTCCCACATTAGCGTCTTTCCCACATTTGCGTCTTTCCCAAATTTGCGTCTTTCCCACATTTGCGTCTTTCCCACATTTGCGTCTTTCCAACATTTGCGTCTTTCCCACATTTGCGTTTTTCCCCCATTTGCGTTTTTCCCCCATTTGCGTTTTTCCCACATTTGCGTTTTTCCCACATTTGCGTTTTTCCCACATTTGCGTTTTTCCCATATATGCGTTTTTTCCCATATATGCGTTTTTTCCCATATATGCGTTTTCCCCATATATGCGTTTTCCCCATTTATTCGTTTTCCCCATATATGCGTTTTCCCCATATATGCGTTTTCCCCATATATGCGTTTTCCCCATATATGCGTTTTCCCCATATATGCGTTTTCCCCATATTTGCGTTTTTCCCATATTTGAGTTTTTCCCATTTTTGAGTTTTTCCCATATTTGCGTTTTTCCCATATTTGCGTTTTTCCCATATATGCGTTTTTCCCATATATGCGTTTTTCCCATATATGCGTTTTTCCCATATATGCGTTTTTCCCATATATGCGTTTTTCCCCACATATGCGTTTTTCCCCACATATGCGTTTTTCCCCACATATGCGTTTTCCCCACATATGCGTTTTCCCCACATATGCGTTTTCCCCACATATGCGTTTACCCCACATATGCGTTTTCCCCACATATGCGTTTTTCCCACATATGAGTTTTTCCCACATATGCGTTTTTCCCATATATGCGTTTCTCCTATATATGCGTTTCTCCCATATATGCGTTTCTCCCATATATGCGTTTCTCCCATATATGCGTTTCTCCCATATATGCGTTTCTCCCATATATGCGTTTTTCCCATATTTGCTTTTGAAGCATATTTAGTGAACCCTTGATGCTACAGACTATGTCATACCAACTGATTCTTTCCTCTAGTCTATTTGTGCCACAAATTTCCCTTTCGATACATTTGCGTTTTTCCCATATTTGCGTTTTTCCCATATTTGCGTCTTTCCCATATTTGCGTTTTTCCCCATATTTGCGTTTTTCCCCATATTTGCGTTTTTCCCCATATTTGCGTTTTTCCCCATATTTGCGTTTTTCCCCATATTTGCGTTTTTCCCCATATTTGCGTTTTTCCCCATATTTGCGTTTTTCCCCATATTTACGTTTTTCCCCATATTTACGTTTTTCCCCATATTTGCGTTTTCCCCATATTTGCGTTTTTCCCCATATTTGCGTTTTTCCCCATATTTGCGTTTTTCCCCATATTTGCGTTTTTCCCCATATTTGCGTTTTTCCCCATATTTGCGTTTTTCCCCATATTTGCGTTTTTCCCCATATTTGCGTTTTTCCCCATATTTGCGTTTTCCCCATATTTGCGTTTTTCCCCATATTTGCGTTTTTCCCCATATTTGCGTTTTTCCCCATATTTGCGTTTTTTCCCATATTTGCGTTTTTCCCATATGTGCGTTTTTCCCATATGTGCGTTTTTCCCATATGTGCGTTTTTCCCATATGTGCGCTTTTCCCATATGTGCGCTTTTCCCGTATGTGCGCTTTTCGCGTATGTGCTCTTTTCCCGTATGTGCGCTTTTCCCGTATGTGCGCTTTTCCCGTATGTGCGCTTTTCCAGTATGTGCGCTTTTCCCGTATGTGCGCTTTTCCCGTATGTGCGCTTTTCCCGTATGTGCGCTTGTCCCGTGTGTGCGCTTGTCCCGTATGTGCGCTTGTCCCGTATCTGCGCTTGTCCCGTATGTGCGCTTGTCCCGTATGTGCGCTTGTCCCGTATGTGCGCTTTTCCCATATGTGCGCTTTTCCTATATGTGCGCTTTTCCCATATGTGCGCTTTTCCCATATGTGCGCTTTTCCCACATGTGCGCTTTTCCCACATGTGCGCTTTTCCCACATGTGCGCTTTTCCCATATGTGCGCTTTTCCCATATGTGCGCTTTTCCCATATGTGCGCTTATCCCATATGTGCGCTTTTCCCATATGTGCGCTTTTCCCATGTGTGCGCTTTTCCCATGTGTGCGCTTTTCCCATGTGTGCGCTTTTCCCATGTGTGCGCTTTTCCCATGGGTGCGCTTTTCCCATGTGTGCGCTTTTCCCATTTGTGCGCTTTTCCCATATTTGCGCTTTTCCCATATTTGCGCTTTTCCCATATTTGCGCTTTTCCCATATTTGCGCTTTTCCCATATTTGCGTTTTTCCCCTATATGTGCTTTTCCCCTATATGCGCTTTTCCCCTATATGCGCTTTTCCCCTATATGCGTTTTACCCCTATATGCGTTTTTCCCCTATATGCGTTTTCCCACATATGCGTTTTACCCACATATGCGTTTTTCCCACATATGCGTTTTTCCCACATATGCGTTTTTCCCACATATGCGTTTTTCCCACATTTGCGTTTTTCCCACATTTGCGTTTTTCCCACATTTGCGTTTTTCCCACATTTGCGTTTTTCCCACATTTGCGTTTTTCCCATATTTGCGTTTTTCCCATATTTGCGTTTTTCCCATATTTGCGTTTTTCCCATATTTGCGTTTTTCCCATATTTGCATTTTTCCCATATTTGCGTTTTTCCCATATTTGCGTTTTTCACATATTTGCGTTTTTCACATATTTGCGTTTTTCACATATTTGCGTTTTTCACATATATGCGTTTTTCACATATATGCGTTTTTCACATATATGCGTTTTTCCCATATATGCGTTTTTCCCATATATGCGTTTTTCCCATATATGCGTTTTTCCCATATATGCGTTTTTCCCATATATGCGTTTTTCCCATATATGCGTTTTTCCCATATATGCGTTTTTCCCATATATGCGTTTTTCCCATATATGCGCTTTTCCCATATATGCGCTTTTCCCATATATGCGTTTTTCCCATATTTGCTTTTGAAGCATATTTAGTGAACCCTTGATGCTACAGACTGTCATACCAACTGATTCTTTCCTCTAGTCAATTTGTGCCACAAATTTCCCTTTCGCTACATTTGCGTTTTTCCCATATTTGCGTTTTTCCCATATTTGCGTTTTTCCCATATTTGCGTTTTTCCCATATTTGCGTTTTTCCCATATTTGCGTTCTTCCCATATTTGCGTTTTTCCCATATTTGCGTTTTTCCCATATTTGCGTTTATCCCATATTTGCGTTTATCCCATATTTGCGTTTATCCCATATTTGCGTTTTTCCCATATTTGCGTTTTTCCCATATTTGCGTTTTTCCCATATTTGCGTTTTTCCCATATTTGCGTTTTTCCCATATTTGCGTTTTTCCCATATTTGCGTTTTTCCCATATTTGCGTTTTTCCCATATTTGCGTTTTTCCCGTATTTGCGTTTTTCCCATATTTGTGTTTTTCCCATATTTGCGTTTGAAGCATATTTAGTGAACCCTTGATGCTACAGACTATGTCATACCAACTGATTCTTTCCTGTAGTCAATTTGTGCCACAAAATTCCCTTTCGCTACATTTGCGTTTTTCCCATATTTGCGTTTTTCCCATATTTGCGTTTTTCCCATATTTGCGTGTTTCCCATATTTGCGTTTTTCCCAAATTTGCGTTTTTCCCATATTTGCGTTTTTCCCATATTTGCGATTTTCCCATATTTGCGTTTTTCCCATATTTGCGTTTTTCCCATATTTGCGTCTTTCCCATATTTGCGTTTTTCTCATATTTGCGTCTTTCTCATATTTGCGTCTTTCTCATATTTGCGTCTTTCCCATATTTGCGTCTTTCCCATATTTGCGTCTTTCCCATATTTGCGTCTTTCCCATATTTGCGTCTTTCCCATATTTGCGTCTTTCCCACATTTGCGTCTTTCCCACATTTGCGTCTTTCCCACATTTGCGTCTTTCCCACATTTGCGTCTTTCCCACATTTGCGTCTTTCCCACATTTGCGTCTTTCCCACATTTGCGTCTTTCCCACATTTGCGTCTTTCCCACATTTGCGTCTTTCCCACATTTGCGTCTTTCCCACATTTGCGTCTTTCCCACATTTGCGTCTTTCCCACATTTGCGTCTTTCCCACATTAGCGTCTTTCCCACATTTGCGTCTTTCCCAAATTTGCGTCTTTCCCAAATTTGCGTCTTTCCCACATTTGCGTCTTTCCCACATTTGCGTCTTTCCCACATTTGCGTCTTTCCCACATTTGCGTCTTTCCAACATTTGCGTTTTTCCCACATTTGCGTTTTTCCCCCATTTGCGTTTTTCCCCCATTTGCGTTTTTCCCACATTTGCGTTTTTCCCACATTTGCGTTTTTCCCACATTTGCGTTTTTCCCACCTTTGCGTTTTTCCCATATATGCGTTTTTTCCCATATATGCGTTTTCCCCATATATGCGTTTTCCCCATATATGCGTTTTCCCCATATATGCGTTTTCCCCATATATGCGTTTTCACCATATATGCGTTTTCCCCATATATGCGTTTTCCCCATATATGCGTTTTCCCCATATATGCGTTTTCCCCATATTTGAGTTTTTCCCATTTTTGAGTTTTTCCCATTTTTGAGTTTTTCCCATATTTGCGTTTTTCCCATATTTGCGTTTTTCCCATATATGCGTTTTTCCCATATATGCGTTTTTCCCATATATGCGTTTTTCCCCACATATGCGTTTTTCCCCACATATGCGTTTTCCCCACATATGCGTTTTCCCCACATATGCGTTTTCCCCACATATGCGTTTTCCCCACATATGCGTTTACCCCACATATGCGTTTTCCCCACATATGCGTTTTCCCCACATATGCGTTTTTCCCACATATGAGTTTTTCCCACATATGCGTTTTTCCCATATATGAGTTTTTCCCATTTTTGAGTTTTTCCCATTTTTGAGTTTTTCCCATTTTTGAGTTTTTCATATATTTGCGTTTTTCCCATATTTGCGTTTTTCCCATATTTGCGTTTTTCCCATATATGCGTTTTTCCCATATACGCGTTTTTCCCATATACGCGTTTTTCCCATGTACGCGTTTTTCCCATGTACGCGTTTTTCTCATATACGCGTTTTTCCCATATACGCGTTTTACCCATATATGCGTTTTTCCCATATATGCGTTTTTCCCATATTTGCATTTGAAGCATATTTAGTGATCCCTTGATGCTACAGACTGTCATACCAACTGATTCTTTCCTCTAGTCAATTTGTGCCACAAATTTCCCTTTCGCTACATCTGCATTTTTCCCATATTTGCGTTTTTCCCATATTTGCGTTTTTCCCATATTTGCGTTTTTCCCATATTTGCGTTTTTCCCATATTTGCGTTTTTCCCATATTTGAGTTTTTCCCATATTTGCGTTTTTCCCATATTTGCGTTTTTCCCATATTTGCGTTTTTCCCATATATGCGTTTTTCCCATATATGCGTTTTTCCCATATATGCGTTTTTCCCATATATGCGTTTTCCCATATATGCGTTTTTCCCACATATGCGTTTTTCCCACATATGCGTTTTCCCCCACATATGCGTTTTTCCCCACATATGCGTTTTTCCCCACATATGCGTTTTCCCCACATATGCGTTTTCCCCACATATGCGTTTTCCCCACATATGCGTTTTTCCCACATATGCGTTTTTCCCACATATGCGTTTTTCCCATATATGCGTTTCTCCTATATATGCGTTTCTCCCATATATGCGTTTCTCCCATATATGCGTTTCTCCCATATATGCGTTTCTCCCATATATGCGTTTCTCCCATGTATGCGTTTCTCCCATGTATGCGTTTTTCCCATATTTGCTTTTGAAGCATATTTAGTGAACCCTTGATGCTACAGACTACGTCATACCAACTGATTCTTTCCTCTAGTCAATTTGTGCCACAAATTTCCCTTTCGATACATTTGCGTTTTTCCCATATTTGCGTTTTTCCCATATTTGCGTCTTTCCAATATTTGCGTTTTTCCCCATATTTGCGTTTTTCCCCATATTTGCGTTTTTCCCCATATTTGCGTTTTTCCCCATATTTACGTTTTTCCCCATATTTGCGTTTTTCCCCATATTTGCGTTTTTCCCCATATTTGCGTTTTCCCCATATTTGCGTTTTTCCCCATATTTGCGTTTTTCCCCATATTTGCGTTTTTCCCCATATTTGCGTTTTTCCCCATATTTGCGTTTTTCCCCATATTTGCGTTTTTCCCCATATTTGCGTTTTTCCCCATATTTGCGTTTTCCCCATATTTGCGTTTTTCCCCATATTTGCGTTTTTTCCCATATTTGCGTTTTTCCCATATGTGCGTTTTTCCCACATGTGCGTTTTTCCCACATGTGCGTTTTTCCCATATGTGCGCTTTTCCCATATGTGCGCTTTTCCCATATGTGCGCTTTTCCCATATGTGCGCTTTTCCCATATGTGCGCTTTTCCCGTATGTGCGCTTTTCCCGTATGTGCGCTTTTCCCGTATGTGCGCTTTTCCCGTATGTGCGCTTTTCCCGTATGTGCGCTTTTCCCGTATGTGCGCTTTTCCCATTTGTGCGCTTTTCCCATATGTGCGCTTTTCCCATATGTGCGCTTTTCCCACATGTGCGCTTTTCCCACATGTGCGCTTTTCCCACATGTGCGCTTTTCCCATATGTGCGCTTTTCCCACATGTGCGCTTTTCCCACATGTGCGCTTTTCCCATATGTGCGCTTTTCCCATATGTGCGCTTTTCCCATATGTGCGCTTTTCCCATATGTGCGCTTTTCCCATATGTGCGCTTTTCCCATATGTGCGCTTTTCCCATATGTGCGCTTTTCCCATGTGTGCGCTTTTCCCATATGTGCGCTTTTCCCATGTGTGCGCTTTTCCCATGTGTGCGCTTTTCCCATGTGTGCGCTTTTCCCATGTGTGCGCTTTTCCCATGTGTGCGCTTTACCCATGTGTGCGCTTTTCCCATGTGTGCGCTTTTCCCATGTGTGCGCTTTTCCCATGTGTGCGCTTTTCCCATGTGTGCGCTTTTCCCATGTGTGCGCTTTTCCCATATTTGCGCTTTTCCCATATTTGCGCTTTTCCCATATTTGCGCTTTTCCCATATTTGCGCTTTTCCCATATTTGCGCTTTTCCCATATTTGCGCTTTTCCCATATTTGCGCTTTTCCCATATTTGCGCTTTTCCCATATTTGCGCTTTTCCCATATTTGCGCTTTTCCCATATTTGCGCTTTTCCCATATTTGCGTTTTTCCCCTATATGTGTTTTTCCCCTAATGTGCTTTTCCCCTATATGCGCTTTTCCCCTATATGCGTTTTACCCCTATATGCGTTTTACCCCTATATGCGTTTTTCCCCTATATGCGTTTTTCCCCTATATGCGTTTTTCCCACATATGCGTTTTTCCCACATATGCGTTTTTCCCACATATGCGTTTTTCCCACATATGCGTTTTTCCCACATATGCGTTTTTCCCACATATGCGTTTTTCCCACATATGCGTTTTTCCCACATATGCGTTTTTCCCACATTTGCGTTTTTCCCACATTTGCGTTTTTCCCACATTTGCGTTTTTCCCACATTTGCGCTTTTCCCACACGTGCGCTTTTCCCACACGTGCGCTTTTCCCACACGTGCGCTTTTCCCACACGTGCGCCTTTCCCACACGTGCGCCTTTCCCATACGTGCGCTTTTCCCATACGTGCGCTTTTCCCATACGTGCGCTTTTCCCATACGTGCGCTATTCCCATACGTGCGCTTTTCCCATATGTGCGCTTTTCCCATATGTGCGCTTTTCCCATATGTGCGCTCTTCCCATATGTGCGCTCTTCCCATATGTGCGCTTTTCCCATATGTGCGCTTTTCCCATATGTGCGCTTTTCCCATATGTGCGCTTTTCCCATATGTGCGCTATTCCCATATGTGCGCTTTTCCCATATGTGCGCTTTTCCCATATGTGCGCTTTTCCCATATGTGCGCTTTTCCCATATGTGCGCTTTTCCCATATGTGCGCTTTTCCCATAAGTGCGCTTTTCCCATATGTGCGTTTTTCCCATATGTGCGTTTTTCCCATAAGTGCGTTTTTCCCATATTTGCTTTTGAAGCATATTTAGTGAACCCTTGATGCTACAGACTATGTCATACCAACTGATTCTTTCTCTAGTTAATTTGTGCCACAAATTTCCCTTTCGCTACATTTGCGTTTTTCCCATATTTGCGTTTTTCCCATATTTGCGTTTTTCCCAAATTTGCGTGTTTCCCATATTTGCGTTTTTCCCAAATTTGCGTTTTTCCCATATTTGCGTTTTTCCCATATTTGCGTTTTTCCCATATTTGCGTTTTTCCCATTTTTGCGTTTTTCCCATATTTGCGTCTTTCCCATATTTGCGTTTTTCTCATATTTGCGTCTTCTTCATATTTGCGTCTTTCCCATATTTGCGTCTTTCCCATATTTGCGTCTTTCCCATATTTGCGTCTTTCCCATATTTGCGTCTTTCCCTTATTTGCGTCTTTCCCATATTTGCGTCTTTCCCATATTTGCGTCTTTCCCACATTTGCGTCTTTCCCACATTTGCGTCTTTCCCACATTTGCGTCTTTCCCACATTTGCGTCTTTCCCACATTTGCGTCTATCCCACATTTGCGTCTTTCCCACATTTGCGTCTTTCCAACATTTGCGTCTTTCCCACATTTGCGTCTTTCCCACATTTGCGTCTTTCCCACATTTGCGTCTTTCCCACATTTGCGTCTTTCCCACATTTGCGTCTTTCCCACATTTGCGTCTTTCCCACATTTGCGTCTTTCCCACATTTGCGTCTTTCCCACATTTGCGTCTTTCCCACATTTGCGTCTTTCCCACATTTGCGTCTTCCCCACATTTGCGTCTTTCCCACATTTGCGTCTTTCCCACATTTGCGTCTTTCCCACATTTGCGTCTTTCCCACATTTGCGTCTTTCCAACATTTGCGTTTTTCCCACATTTGCGTTTTTCCCACATTTGCGTTTTTCCCATATATGCGTTTTTCCCATATATGCGTTTTTCCCATATACGCCTTTTTCCCATATACGCGTTTTTCCCATATACGCGTTTTTCCCATATACGCGTTTTTCCCATGTACGCGTTTTTCCCATGTACGCGTTTTCCCCATATACGCGTTTTTCCCATATACGCGTTTTACCCATATATGCGTTTTTCCCATATATGCGTTTTTCCCATATTTGCATTTGAAACATATTTAGTGAACCCTTGATGCTACAGACTGTCATACCAACTGATTCTTTCCTCTAGTCAATTTGTGGCACAAATTTCCCTTTCGCTACATCTGCATTTTTCCCATATTTGCGTTTTTCCCATATTTGCGTTTTTCCCATATTTGCGTTTTTCCCATATTTGCGTTTTTCCCATATTTGAGTTTTTCCCATTTTTGAGTTTTTCCCATATTTGCGTTTTTCCCATATTTGCGTTTTTCCCATATATGCGTTTTTCCCATATTTGCGTTTTTCACATATATGCGTTTTTCCCATATATGCGTTTTTCCCATATATGCGTTTTTCCCATATATGCGTTTTTCCCGCATATGCGTTTTTCCCACATATGCGTTTTTCCCCACATATGCGTTTTTCCCCACATATGCGTTTTTCCCCACATATGCGTTTTTCCCCACATATGCCTTTTTCCCACATATGCGTTTTTCCCACATATGCGTTTTTCCCACATATGCGTTTTTCCCACATATGCGTTTTTCCCATATATGCGTTTCTCCTATATATGCGTTTCTCCCATATATGCGTTTCTCCCATATATGCGTTTCTCCCATATATGCGTTTCTCCCATATATGCGTTTCTCCCATATATGCGTTTCTCCCATATATGCGTTTTTCCCATATTTGCTTTTGAAGCATATTTAGTGAACCCTTGATGCTACAGACTACGTCATACCAACTGATTATTTCCTCTAGTCAATTTGTGCCACAAATTTCCCTTTCGATACATTTGCGTTTTTCCCATATTTGCGTTTTTCCCATATTTGTGTCTTTCCCATATTTGCGTTTTTGCCCATATTTGCGTTTTTCCCCATATTTGCGTTTTTCCCCATATTTGCGTTTTTCCCCATATTTACATTTTTCCCCATATTTGCGTTTTTCCCCATATTTGCGTTCTCCCCATATTTGCGTTTTTCCCCATATTTGCGTTTTTCCCCTTATTTGCGTTTTTCCCCATATTTGCGTTTTTCCCCATATTTGCGTTTTTCCCCATATTTGCGTTTTTCCCCATATTTGCGTTTTTCCCCATATTTGCGTTTTTCCCCATATTTGCGTTTTCCCCATATTTGCGTTTTCCCCATATTTGCGTTTTCCCCATATTTGCGTTTTTCCCCATATTTGCGTTTTTTCCCATATCTGCGTTTTTTCCCATATTTGCGTTTTTCCCATATGTGCGTTTTCCCATATGTGCGTTTTTCCCATATGTGCGTTTTTCCCATATGTGCGTTTTTCCCGTATGTGCGCTTTTCCCGTATGTGCGCTTTTCCCGTATGTGCGCTTTTCCCGTATGTGCGCTTTTCCCGTATGTGCGCTTTTCCCGTATGTGCGCTTTTCCCGTATGTGCGCTTTTCCCGTATGTGCGCTTTTCCCGTATGTGCGCTTTTCGTGTATGTGCGCTTGTCCCGTATGTGCGTTTGTCCCGTATCTGCGCTTGTCTCGTATGTGCGCTTGTCCCGTATGTGCGCTTGTCCCGTATGTGCGCTTTTCCCGTATGTGCGCTTTTCCCATATGTGCGCTTTTCCCACATGTGCGCTTTTCCCATATGTGCGCTTTTCCCATATGTGCGCTTTTCCCATATGTGCGCTTTTCCCATATGTGCGCTTTTCCCATATGTGCGCTTTTCCCATATGTGCGCTTTTCCCATGTGTGCGCTTTTCCCATGTGTGCGCTTTTCCCATGTGTGCGCTTTTCCCATGTGTGCGCTTTTCCCATATGTGCGCTTTTCCCATGTGTGCGCTTTTCCCATGTGTGCGCTTTTCCCATGTGTGCGCTTTTCCCATGTGTGCGCTTTTCCCATGTGTGCGCTTTTCCCATGTGTGCGCTTTTCCCATATTTGCGCTTTTCCCATATTTGCGCTTTTCCCATATTTGCGTTTTTCCCCTATATGCGCTTTTCCCCTATATGCGCTTTTCCCCTATATGCGCTTTTCCCCTATATGCGTTTTACCCCTATATGCGTTTTACCCCTATATGCGTTTTTCCCCTATATGCGTTTTTCCCCTATATGCGTTTTTCCCCTATATGCGTTTTTCCCACATGCGTTTTTCCCACATGCGTTTTTCCCACATTTGCGTTTTTCCCACATTTGCGTTTTTCCCACATTTGCGTTTTTCCCACATTTGTGCTTATCCCACATTTGCGCTTTTCCCACACGTGCGCTTTTCCCACACGTGCGCTTTTCCCATACGTGCGCCTTTCCCATACGTGCGCCTTTCCCATACGTGCGCTTTTCCCATACGTGCGCTTTTCCCATACGTGCGCTTTTCCAATACGTGCGCTTTTCCCATATGTGCGCTTTTCCCATATGTACGCTTTTCCCATATGTACGCTTTTCCCATATGTGCGCTTTTCCCATATGTGCGCTTTTCCCATATGTGCGCTTTTCCCATATGTGCGCTTTTCCCATATGTGCGCTTTTCCCATATGTGCGCTATTCCCATATGTGCGCTATTCCCATATGTGCGCTTTTCCCATATGTGTGCTTTTCCCATATGTGCGCTTTTCCCATATGTGCGTTTTTCCCATATGTGCGTTTTTCCCATATATGCGTTTTTCCCATATTTGCTTTTGAAGCATATTTAGTGAACCCTTGATGCTACAGACTATGTCATACCAACTGATTCTTTCTCTAGTTAATTTGTGCCACAAATTTCCCTTTCGCTACATTTGCGTTTTTCCCATATTTGCGTTTTTCCCATATTTGCGTTTTTCCCATATTTGCGTTTTTCCCATATTTGCGTTTTTCGCATATTTGCGTTTTTCGCATATTTGCGTTTTTCCCATATTTGCGTTTTTCCCATATTTGCGTTTTTCCCATATTTGCGTTTTTCCCATATTTGCGTTTTTCCCATATTTGCGTTTTTCCCATATTTGCATTTTTCCCATATTTGCGTTTTTCCCATTTTTGCGTTTTTCCCATATTTGCGTTTTTCCCATATTTGCGTTTTTCCCATATTTGCGTTTTTCCCATATTTGTGTTTTTCCCATATTTGCGTTTTTCCCCTATTTGCGTTTTTCCCATATTTGCGTTTTTCCCATATTTGCGTTTTTCCCATATTTGCGTTTTTCCCATATTTGCGTTTTTCCCATATTTGCGTTTTTCCCATATTTGCGTTTTTCCCAGATTTGCGTTTTTCCCATATTTGCGTTTTTCCCATATTTGCGTTTTTCCCATATGTGCGTTTTTCCCATATGTGCGTTTTTCCCATATGTGCATTTTTCCCATATATGTGTTTTTCCCATATATGCGTTTTCCCCATATATGCGTTTTCCCCATATATGCGTTTTCCCCATATATGCGTTTTCCCCATATATGCGTTTTCCCCATATATGCGTTTTTCCCATATATGCGTTTTTCCCATATATGCGTTTTTCCCATATATGCGTTTTTCCCATATATGCGTTTTTCCCGTATATGCGTTTTTCCCATATATGCGTTTTTCCCATATTTGCTTTTGAAGCATATTTAGTGAACCCTTGATGCTACAGACTATGTCATACCAACTGATTCTCTCCTCTAGTCAATTTGTGCCACAAATTTCCCTTTCGCTACATTTGCGTTTTTCCCATATTTGCGTTTTTCCCATATTTGCGTTTTTCCCATATTTGCGTTTTTCCCATATTTGCGTTTTTCCCATATTTGCGTTTTTCCCATATTTGCGTTTTTCCCATATTTGCGTTTTTCCCATATTTGCGTTTTTCCCATAATTGCGTTTTTCCCATAATTGCGTTTTTCCCATATTTGCGTTTTTCCCATATTTGCGTTTTTCCCATAATTGCGTTTTTCCCATATTTGCGTTTTCCCCATATCTGCGTTTTCCCCATATTTGCGTTTTTCCCATATTTGCGTTTTTCCCATATTTGCGTTTTTCCCATATTTGCGTTTTTCCCATATTTGCGCTTTTCCCATATTTGCGTTTTTCCCATATTTGCGCTTTTCCCATATTTGCGTTTTTCCCATATTTGCGTTTTTCCCATATTTGCGTTTTTCCCATATTTGCGTTTTTGCCATATTTGCGTTTTTCCCGTATTTGCGTTTTTCCCGTATTTGCGTTTTTCCCGTACTTGCGTTTTTCCCGTATTTGCGTTTCTCCCAAACTTGCGTTTTTCCCGTATTTGCGTTTTTCCCGTATTTGCGTTTTTCCCGTATTTGCGTTTTTCCCGTATTTGCGTTTCTCCCGTGTTTGCGTTTCTCCCGTATTTGCGTTTCTCCAGTATTTGCGTTTCTCCCGTATTTGCGTTTTTGCCATATTTGCGTTTTTGCCGTATTTGCGTTTTTGCCGTATATGCGTTTTTGCCGTATATGCGTTTTTCCCATATTTGCGTTTTTCCCATATTTGCGTTTTTCCCATATTTGCTTTTGAAGCATATTTAGTGAACGCTTGATGCTACAGACTATGTCATACCAACTGATTCTTTCCTCTAGTCAATTTGTGCCACAAATTTCCCTTTCGCTACATTTGCGTTTTTCCCATATTTGCGTTTTTCCCATATTTGCGTTTTTCCCATATTTGCGTTTTCCCCATATTTGCGGTTTTCCCATATTTGCGTTTTTCCCATATTTGCGTTTTTCCCATATTTGCGTTTTTCCCATATTTGCGTTTTTCCCATATTTGCGTTTTTCCCATATTTGCGTTTTTACCATATTTGCGTTTTACCCATATTTGCGTTTTTCCCATATATGCGTTTTTCCCATATATGCGTTTTTTCCATATCTGCGTTTTTTCCATATCTGCGTTTTTCCCATATATGCGTTTTTCCCATATTTGCGTTTTTCCTACATTTGCGTTTTTCCCACATTTGCGTTTTTCCCACATTTGCGTTTTTCCCACATTTGCGGTTTTCACACATTTGCGTTTTTCCCACATTTGCGTTTTTCCCACATTTACGTTTTTCCCACATTTGCGTTTTTCCCACATTTGCGTTTTTCCCACATTTGCGTTTTTCCCACATTTGCGTTTTTCCCACATTTGCGTTTTTGCCACATTTGCGTTTTTGCCATATTTCCGTTTTTGCCATATTTGCGTTTTTGCCATATTTGCGTTTTTGCCATATTTGCGTTTTTGCCATATTTGCGTTTTTGCCATATTTGCGTTTTTCCCATATTTGCGTTTTTCCCATATTTGCGTTTTTCCCATATTTGCGTTTTTCCCACATTTGCGTTTTTCCCATGTTTGCGTTTTTCCCATATTTGCTTTTGAAGCATATTTGCTTTTGAAGCATATTTGCTTTTGAAGCATATTTAGTGAATCCTTGATGCTACAGACTGTCTTACCAACTGATTCTTTCCTAAAGTCAATTTGTGCCACAAATTTCCCTTTCCCTACATTTGCGTTTTTGCCATATTTGCGTTTTTGCCATATTTGCGTTTTTGCCATATTTGCGTTTTTGCCATATTTGCGTTTTTCCCATATTTGCGTTTTTCCCATATTTGCGTTTTTCCCATATTTGCGTTTTTCCCATATTTGCGTTTTTCCCATATTTGCGTTTTTCCCATTTTTGCGTCTTTCCCATATATGCGTTTTTCCCATATTTGCGTTTTTCCCATATTTGCGTTTTTCCCATATTTGCGTTTTTCACATATGTGCGTTTTTCCCATATGTGCGTTTTTCACATATGTGCGTTTTTCCCATATGTGCGTTTTTCCCATATGTGCGTTTTTCCCATATGTGCGTTTTTCCCATATGTGCGTTTTTCCCATATATGCGTTTTTCCCATATATGCGTTTTTCCGTTATATGCGTTTTTCCCATATATGCGTTTTTCCCATATATGCGTTTTTCCCATATATGCGTTTTTCCCATATATGCGTTTTTCCCATATTTGCTTTTGAAGCATATTTAGTGAACCCTTGATGCTACAGACTATGTCATACCAACTGATTCTCTCCTCTAGTCAATTTGTGCCACAAATTTCCCTTTCGCTACATTTGCGTTTTTCCCATATTTGCGTTTTTCCCATATTTGCGTTTTTCCCATATTTGCGTTTTTCCCATATTTGCGTTTTTCCCATATTTGCGTTTTTCCCATATTTGCGTTTTTCCCATATTTGCGTTTTTCCCATATTTGCGTTTTTCCCATATTTGCGTTTTTCCCATATTTGCGTTTTTCCCATTTTTGCGTTTTCCCATTTTTGCGTTTTCCCCATATTTGCGTTTTTCCCATATTTGCGTTTTTCCCATATTTGCGTTTTTCCCATATTTGCGTTTTTCCCATATTTGCGTTTTTCGAATATTTGCGTTTTTCCCATATTTGCGTTTTTCCCCTATTTGCGTTTTTCCCGTATTTGCGTTTTTCCCGTATTTGCGTTTTTCCCGTACTTGCGTTTTTCCGCGTACTTGCGTTTTTCCCGTACTTGCGTTTTTCCCGTACTTGCGTTTTTCCCGTGTTTGCGTTTCTCCCGTATTTGCGTTTCTCCCGTATTTGCGTTTCTCCAGTATTTGCGTTTCTCCCGTATTTGCGTTTCTCCCGTATTTGCGTTTCTGCCGTATTTGCGTTTCTGCCGTATTTGCGTTTCTGCCGTATATGCGTTTTTGCCGTATATGCGTTTTTGCCGTATATGCGTTTTTCCCGTATATGCGTTTTTCCCATATTTGCGTTTTTCCCATATTTGCTTTTGAAGCATATTTAGTGAACCCTTGATGCTACAGACTATGTCATACCAACTGATTCTTTCCTCTAGTCAATTTGTGCCACAAATTTCCATTTCGCTACATTTGCGTTTTTCCCATATTTGCGTTTTTCCCATATTTGCGTTTTTCCCATATTTGCGTTTTCCCCATATTTGCGTTTTTCCCATATCAGCGTTTTTCCCATATTTGCATTTTTCCCATATTTGCGTTTTTCCCATATTTGCGTTTTTCCTATATTTGCGTTTTTACCATATTTGCGTTTTTACCATATTTGCGTTTTTCCCATATTTGCGTTTTTCCCACATTTGCGTTTTTCCCACATTTGCGTTTTTCCCACATTTGCGTTTTTCCCACATTTGCGTTTTTCCCACATTTGCGTTTTTGCCACATTTACGTTTTTGCCACATTTGCGTTTTTGCCACATTTGCGTTTTTGCCACATTTGCGTTTTTGCCACATTTGCGTTTTTGCCACATTTGCGTTTTTGCCACATTTGCGTTTTTGCCATATTTCCGTTTTTGCCATATTTCCGTTTTTGCCATATTTGCGTTCTTCCCATATTTGCGTTCTTCCGATATTTGCGTTTTTCCCATATTTGCGTTTTTCCCATATTTGCGTTTTTCCCATATTTGCGTTTTTCCCATATTTGCGTTTTTCCCATATTTGCGTTTTTCCCATATTTGCTTTTGAAGCACATTTAGTGAATCCTTGATGCTACAGACTGTCATACCAACTGATTCTTTCCTAAAGTCAATTTGTGCCACAAATTTCCCTTTCCCTACATTTGCGTTTTTGCCATATTTGCGTTTTTGCCATATTTGCGTTTTTTCCATATTTGCGTTTTTGCCATATTTGCGTTTTTCCCATATTTGCGTTTTTGCCATATTTGCGTTTTTCCCATATTTGCGTTTTTCCCATATTTGCGTTTTTCCCATATTTGCGTTTTTCCCATATTTGCGTTTTTCCCATATTTGCGTTTTTCCCATATTTGCGTTTTTCCCATATTTGCGCTTTTCCCATATTTGCGTTTTTCCCATATTTGCGTTTTTCCCATATTTGCGTTTTTCCCATATTTGCGTTTTTCCCATATTTGCGTTTTTGCCATATTTGCGTTTTTCCCGTATTTGCGTTTTTCCCGTATTTGCGTTTTTCCCGTACTTGCGTTTTTCCCGTATGTGCGTTTCTCCCAAACTTGCGTTTTTCCCGTATTTGCGTTTTTCCCGTATTTGCGTTTCTCCCGTGTTTGCGTTTCTCCCGTATTTGCGTTTCTCCAGTATTTGCGTTTCTCCCGTATTTGCGTTTTTGCCATATTTTTGTTTTTGCCGTATTTGCGTTTTTGCCGTATATGCGTTTTTGCCGTATATGCGTTTTTGCCGTATATGCGTTTTTCCCATATTTGCGTTTTTCCCATATTTGCGTTTTTCCCATATTTGCGTTTTTCCCATATTTGCGTTTTTCCCATATTTGCTTTTGAAGCATATTTAGTGAACGCTTGATGCTACAGACTATGTCATACCAACTGATTCTTTCCTCTAGTCAATTTGTGCCACAAATTTCCCTTTCGCTACATTTGCGTTTTTCCCATATTTGCGTTTTTCCCATATTTGCGTTTTTCCCATATTTGCGTTTTCCCCATATTTGCGGTTTTCCCATATTTGCGTTTTTCCCATATTTGCGTTTTTCCCATATTTGCGTTTTTCCCATATTTGCGTTTTTACCATATTTGCGTTTTACCCATATTTGCGTTTTTCCCATATATGCGTTTTTCCCATATATGCGTTTTTTCCATATCTGCGTTTTTCCCATATATGCGTTTTTCCCACATTTGCGTTTTCCCATATTTGCGTTTTTCCCACATTTGCGTTTTTCCCACATTTGCGTTTTTCCCACATTTGCGGTTTTCACACATTTGCGTTTTTCCCACATTTGCGTTTTTCCCACATTTGCGTTTTTCCCACATTTGCGTTTTTCCCACATTTGCGTTTTTGCCACATTTGCGTTTTTGCCATATTTCCGTTTTTGCCATATTTGCGTTTTTGCCATATTTGCGTTTTACCATATTTGCGTTTTTGCCATATTTGCGTTTTTCCCATATTTGCGTTTTTCCCATATTTGCGTTTTTCCCATATTTGCGTTTTTCCCATATTTGCGTTTTTCCCATATTTGCGTTTTTTCAATATTTGCGTTTTTCCCATATTTGCTTTTGAAGCATATTTGCTTTTGAAGCACATTTGCTTTTGAAGCATATTTAGTGAATCCTTGATGCTACAGACTGTCATACCAACTGATTCTTTCCTAAAGTCAATTTGTGCCACAAATTTCCCTTTCCCTACATTTGCGTTTTTGCCATATTTGCGTTTTTGCCATATTTGCGTTTTTGCCATATTTGCGTTTTTCCCATATTTGCGTTTTTCCCATATTTGCGTTTTTCCCATATTTGCGTTTTTCCCATATTTGCGTTTTTCCCATATTTGCGTTTTTCCATATTTGCGTTTTTCCCATATTTGCGTTTTTCCCATTTTTGCGTTTTTCCCATATATGCGTCTTTCCCATATATGCGTTTTTCCCATATTTGCGTTTTTCACATATGTGCGTTTTTCACATATGTGCGTTTTTCCCATATGTGCGTTTTTCCCATATGTGCGTTTTTCCCATATGTGCGTTTTTCCCATATATGCGTTTTTCCCATATATGCGTTTTTCCCATATATGCGTTTTTCCCATATATGCGTTTTTCCCATATATGCGTTTTTCCCATATATGCGTTTTTCCCCTATATGCGTTTTTCCCATATATGCGTTTTTCCCATATATGCGTTTTTCCCATATTTGCGTTTTTCCCATATTTGCGTTTTTCCCATATTTGCTTTTGAAGCACATTTAGTGAATCCTTGATGCTACAGACTGTCATACCAACTGATTCTTTCCTAAAGTCAATTTGTGCCACAAATTTCCCTTTCCCTACATTTGCGTTTTTGCCATATTTGCGTTTTTGCCATATTTGCGTTTTTTCCATATTTGCGTTTTTGCCATATTTGCGTTTTTCCCATATTTGCGTTTTTCCCATATTTGCGTTTTTCCCATATTTGCGTTTTTCCCATATTTGCGTTTTTCCCATATTTGCGTTTTTCCCATATTTGCGTTTTTCCCATATTTGCGTTTTTCCCATATTTGCGTTTTTCCCATATTTGCGTTTTTCCCATATTTGCGTTTTTCCCATATTTGCTTTTGAAGCACATTTAGTGAATCCTTGATGCTACAGCCTGTCATACCAACTGATTCTTTCCTAAAGTCAATTTGTGCCACAAAATTCCCTTTCCCTACATTTGCGTTTTTGCCATATTTGCGTTTTTGCCATATTTGCGTTTTTTCCATATTTGCGTTTTTGCCATATTTGCGTTTTTGCCATATTTGCGTTTTTCCCATATTTGCGTTTTTCCCATATTTGCGTTTTTCCCATATTTGCGTTTTTCCCATATTTGCGTTTTTCCCATATTTGCGTTTTTCCCATATTTGCGTTTTTCCCATATTTGCGTTTTTCCCATATTTGCGTTTTTCCCATATTTGCGCTTTTCCCATATTTGCGTTTTTCCCATATTTGCGTTTTTCCCATATTTGCGTTTTTGCCATATTTGCGTTTTTCCCGTATTTGCGTTTTTCCCGTATTTGCGTTTTTCCCGTACTTGCGTTTTTCCCGTATTTGCGTTTCTCCCAAACTTGCGTTTTTCCCGTATTTGCGTTTTTCCCGTATTTGCGTTTTTCCCGTATTTGCGTTTTTCCCGTATTTGCGTTTCTCCCGTGTTTGCGTTTCTCCCGCATTTGCGTTTCTCCAGTATTTGCGTTTCTCCCGTATTTGCGTTTTTGCCATATTTGCGTTTTTGCCGTATTTGCGTTTTTGCCGTTTATGCGTTTTTGCCGTATATGCGTTTTTGCCGTATATGCGTTTTTGCCGTATATGCGTTTTTGCCGTATATGCGTTTTTCCCATATTTGCGTTTTTCCCATATTTGCGTTTTTCCCATATTTGCTTTTGAAGCATATTTAGTGAACGCTTGATGCTACAGACTATGTCATACCAACTGATTCTTTCCTCTAGTCAATTTGTGCCACAAATTTCCCTTTCGCTACATTTGCGTTTTTCCCATATTTGCGTTTTTCCCATATTTGCGTTTTTCCCATATTTGCGTTTTTCCCATATTTGCGTTTTCCCCATATTTGCGGTTTTCCCATATTTGCGTTTTTCCCATATTTGCGTTTTTCCCATATTTGCGTTTTTCCCATATTTGCGTTTTTCCCATATTTGCGTTTTTACCATATTTGCGTTTTTACCATATTTGCGTTTTACCCATATTTGCGTTTTTCCCATATATGCGTTTTTCCCATATATGCGTTTTTTCCATATCTGCGTTTTTCCCATATATGCGTTTTTCCCACATTTGCGTTTTTCCCATATTTGCGTTTTTCCCACATTTGCGTTTTTCCCACATTTGCGTTTTTCCCACATTTGCGGTTTTCCCACATTTGCGTTTTTCCCACATTTGCGTTTTTCCCACATTTGCGTTTTTCCCACATTTGCGTTTTTCCCACATTTGCGTTTTTCCCACATTTGCGTTTTTCCCACATTTGCGTTTTTCCCACATTTGCGTTTTTCCCACATTTGCGTTTTTGTCACATTTGCGTTTTTGCCATATTTCCGTTTTTGCCATATTTGCGTTTTTGCCATATTTCCGTTTTTGCCATATTTGCGTTTTTGCCATATTTGCGTTTTTCCCATATTTGCGTTTTTCCCATATTTGCGTTTTTCCCATATTTGCGTTTTTCCCATATTTGCGTTTTTCCCATATTTGCGTTTTTCCCATATTTGCTTTTGAAGCATATTTGCTTTTGAAGCATATTTGCTTTTGAAGCATATTTGCTTTTGAAGCATATTTAGTGAATCCTTGATGCTACAGACTGTCATACCAACTGATTCTTTCCTAAAGTCAATTTGTGCCACAAATTTCCCTTTCCCTACATTTGCGTTTTTGCCATATTTGCGTTTTTGCCATATTTGCGTTTTTGCCATATTTGCGTTTTTCCCATATTTGCGTTTTTCCCATATTTGCGTTTTTCCCATATTTGCGTTTTTCCCATATTTGCGTTTTTCCCATATTTGCGTTTTTCCATATTTGCGTTTTTCCCATATTTGCGTTTTTCCCATTTTTGCGTTTTTCCCATATATGCGTCTTTCCCATATATGCGTTTTTCCCATATTTGCGTTTTTCACATATGTGCGTTTTTCACATATGTGCGTTTTTCCCATATGTGCGTTTTTCCCATATGTGCGTTTTTCCCATATGTGCGTTTTTCCCATATATGCGTTTTTCCCATATATGCGTTTTTCCCATATATGCGTTTTTCCCATATATGCGTTTTTCCCATATATGCGTTTTTCCCATATATGCGTTTTTCCCCTATATGCGTTTTTCCCATATATGCGTTTTTCCCATATATGCGTTTTTCCCATATATGCGTTTTTCCCATATTTGCGTTTTTCCCATATTTGCGTTTTTCCCATATTTGCTTTTGAAGCACATTTAGTGAATCCTTGATGCTACAGACTGTCATACCAACTGATTCTTTCCTAAAGTCAATTTGTGCCACAAATTTCCCTTTCCCTACATTTGCGTTTTTGCCATATTTGCGTTTTTGCCATATTTGCGTTTTTTCCATATTTGCGTTTTTGCCATATTTGCGTTTTTCCCATATTTGCGTTTTTCCCATATTTGCGTTTTTCCCATATTTGCGTTTTTCCCATATTTGCGTTTTTCCCATATTTGCGTTTTTCCCATATTTGCGTTTTTCCCATATTTGCGTTTTTCCCATATTTGCGTTTTTCCCATATTTGCGTTTTTCCCATATTTGCGTTTTTCCCATATTTGCTTTTGAAGCACATTTAGTGAATCCTTGATGCTACAGCCTGTCATACCAACTGATTCTTTCCTAAAGTCAATTTGTGCCACAAATTTCCCTTTCCCTACATTTGCGTTTTTGCCATATTTGCGTTTTTGCCATATTTGCGTTTTTTCCATATTTGCGTTTTTGCCATATTTGCGTTTTTCCCATATTTGCGTTTTTCCCATATTTGCGTTTTTCCCATATTTGCGTTTTTCCCATATTTGCGTTTTTCCCATATTTGCGTTTTTCCCATATTTGCGTTTTTCCCATATTTGCGTTTTTCCCATATTTGCGTTTTTCCCATATTTGCGCTTTTCCCATATTTGCGTTTTTCCCATATTTGCGTTTTTCCCATATTTGCGTTTTTGCCATATTTGCGTTTTTCCCGTATTTGCGTTTTTCCCGTATTTGCGTTTTTCCCGTACTTGCGTTTTTCCCGTATTTGCGTTTTTCCCGTATTTGCGTTTTTCCCGTATTTGCGTTTTTCCCGTATTTGCGTTTTTCCCGTATTTGCGTTTCTCCCGTGTTTGCGTTTCTCCCGCATTTGCGTTTCTCCAGTATTTGCGTTTCTCCCGTATTTGCGTTTTTGCCATATTTGCGTTTTTGCCGTATTTGCGTTTTTGCCGTTTATGCGTTTTTGCCGTATATGCGTTTTTGCCGTATATGCGTTTTTCCGTATATGCGTTTTTGCCGTATATGCGTTTTTCCCATATTTGCGTTTTTCCCATATTTGCGTTTTTCCCATATTTGCTTTTGAAGCATATTTAGTGAACGCTTGATGCTACAGACTATGTCATACCAACTGATTCTTTCCTCTAGTCAATTTGTGCCACAAATTTCCCTTTCGCTACATTTGCGTTTTTCCCATATTTGCGTTTTTCCCATATTTGCGTTTTTCCCATATTTGCGTTTTTCCCATATTTGCGTTTTCCCCATATTTGCGGTTTTCCCATATTTGCGTTTTTCCCATATTTGCGTTTTTCCCATATTTGCGTTTTTCCCATATTTGCGTTTTTCCCATATTTGCGTTTTTACCATATTTGCGTTTTTACCATATTTGCGTTTTACCCATATTTGCGTTTTTCCCATATATGCGTTTTTCCCATATATGCGTTTTTTCCATATCTGCGTTTTTCCCATATATGCGTTTTTCCCACATTTGCGTTTTTCCCATATTTGCGTTTTTCCCACATTTGCGTTTTTCCCACATTTGCGTTTTTCCCACATTTGCGGTTTTCCCACATTTGCGTTTTTCCCACATTTGCGTTTTTCCCACATTTGCGTTTTTCCCACATTTGCGTTTTTCCCACATTTGCGTTTTTCCCACATTTGCGTTTTTCCCACATTTGCGTTTTTCCCACATTTGCGTTTTTGTCACATTTGCGTTTTTGCCATATTTCCGTTTTTGCCATATTTGCGTTTTTGCCATATTTCCGTTTTTGCCATATTTGCGTTTTTGCCATATTTGCGTTTTTGCCATATTTGCGTTTTTCCCATATTTGCGTTTTTCCCATATTTGCGTTTTTCCCATATTTGCGTTTTTCCCATATTTGCGTTTTTCCCATATTTGCGTTTTTCCCATATTTGCTTTTGAAGCATATTTGCTTTTGAAGCATATTTGCTTTTGAAGCATATTTGCTTTTGAAGCATATTTAGTGAATCCTTGATGCTACAGACTGTCATACCAACTGATTCTTTCCTAAAGTCAATTTGTGCCACAAATTTCCCTTTCCCTACATTTGCGTTTTTGCCATATTTGCGTTTTTGCCATATTTGCGTTTTTGCCATATTTGCGTTTTTCCCATATTTGCTTTTGAAGCATATTTGCTTTTGAAGCATATTTGCTTTTGAAGCATATTTAGTGAATCCTTGATGCTACAGACTGTCATACCAACTGATTCTTTCCTAAAGTCAATTTGTGCCACAAATTTCCCTTTCCCTACATTTGCGTTTTTGCCATATTTGCGTTTTTGCCATATTTGCGTTTTTGCCATATTTGCGTTTTTCCCATATTTGCGTTTTTCCCATATTTGCGTTTTTCCCATATTTGCGTTTTTCCCATATTTGCGTTTTTCCCATATTTGCGTTTTTCCCATATTTGCGTTTTTCCATATTTGCGTTTTTCCCATATTTGCGTTTTTCCCATTTTTGCGTTTTTCCCATATATGCGTCTTTCCCATATATGCGTTTTTCCCATATTTGCGTTTTTCCCATATTTGCGTTTTTCCCATATTTGCGTTTTTCACATATGTGCGTTTTTCCCATATATGCGTTTTTCCCATATGTGCGTTTTTCCCATATGTGCGTTTTTCCCATATGTGCGTTTTTCCCATGTGTGCGTTTTTCCCATATGTGCGTTTTTCCCATATGTGCGTTTTTCCCATATATGCGTTTTTCCCATATATGCGTTATTCCCATATATGCGTTTTTCCCATATATGCGTTTTTCCCATATATGCGTTTTTCCCATATATGCGTTTTTCCCATATTTGCTTTTGAAGCATATTTAGTGAACCCTTGATGCTACAGACTATGTCATACCAACTGATTCTCTCCTCTAGTCAATTTGTGCCACAAATTTCCCTTTCGCTACATTTGCGTTTTTCCCATATTTGCGTTTTTCCCATATTTGCGTTTTTCCCATATTTGCGTTTTTCCCATATTTGCGTTTTTCCCATATTTGCGTTTTTCCCATATTTGCGTTTTTCCCATATTTGCGTTTTTCCCATATTTGCGTTTTTCCCATATTTGCGTTTTTCCCATATTTGCGTTTTTCCCATATTTGCGTTTTTCCCATATTTGCGTTTTTCCCATATTTGCTTTTTTCCCATATTTGCGTTTTTCCCATATTTGCGTTTTTCCCATATTTGCGTTTTTCCCATTTTTGCGTTTTCCCATTTTTGCGTTTTCCCCATATTTGCGTTTTTCCCATATTTGCGTTTTTCCCATATTTGCGTTTTTCCCATATTTGCGTTTTTCCCATATTTGCGTTTTTCGAATATTTGCGTTTTTCCCATATTTGCGTTTTTCCCGTATTTGCGTTTTTCCCGTATTTGCGTTTTTCCCGTATTTGCGTTTTTCCCGTATTTGCGTTTTTCCCGTACTTGCGTTTTTCCGCGTACTTGCGTTTTTCCCGTACTTGCGTTTTTCCCGTACTTGCGTTTTTCCCGTACTTGTGTTTTTCCCGTGTTTGCGTTTCTCCCGTATTTGCGTTTCTCCCGTATTTGCGTTTCTCCAGTATTTGCGTTTCTCCCGTATTTGCGTTTCTCCCGTATTTGCGTTTCTGCCGTATTTGCGTTTCTGCCGTATTTGCGTTTTTGCCGTATATGCGTTTTTGCCGTATATGCGTTTTTGCCGTATATGCGTTTTTGCCGTATATGCGTTTTTGCCGTATATGCGTTTTTCCCGTATATGCGTTTTTCCCGTATATGCGTTTTTCCCATATTTGCGTTTTTCCCATATTTGCGTTTTTCCCATATTTGCTTTTGAAGCATATTTAGTGAACCCTTGATGCTACAGACTATGTCATACCAACTGATTCTTTCCTCTAGTCAATTTGTGCCACAAATTTCCCTTTCGCTACATTTGCGTTTTTCCCATATTTTCGTTTTTCCCATATTTGCGTTTTTCCCATATTTGCGTTTTCCCCATATTTGCGTTTTTCCCATATTAGCGTTTTTCCCATATTTGCGTTTTTCCCATATTTGCGTTTTTCCCATATTTGCGTTTTTCCCATATTTGCGTTTTTCCCATATTTGCGTTTTTCCTATATTTGCGTTTTTACCATATTTGCGTTTTTACCATATTTGCGTTTTTCCCATATTTGTGTTTTTCCCATATTTGCGTTTTTCCCACATTTGCGTTTTTCCCACATTTGCGTTTTTCCCACATTTGCGTTTTTGCCACATTTGCGTTTTTCCCACATTTGCGTTTTTCCCACATTTGCGTTTTTGCCACATTTACGTTTTTGCCACATTTGCGTTTTTGCCACATTTGCGTTTTTGCCACATTTGCGTTTTTGCCACATTTGCGTTTTTGCCACATTTGCGTTTTTGCCACATTTGCGTTTTTGCCATATTTCCGTTTTTGCCATATTTCCGTTTTTGCCATATTTGCGTTCTTCCCATATTTGCGTTCTTCCGATATTTGCGTTCTTCCCATATTTGCGTTTTTCCCACATTTGCGTTTTTCCCATATTTGCGTTTTTCCCATATTTGCGTTTTTCCCATATTTGCGTTTTTCCCATATTTGCTTTTGAAGCACATTTAGTGAATCCTTGATGCTACAGACTGTCATACCAACTGATTCTTTCCTAAAGTCAATTTGTGCCACAAATTTCCCTTTCCCTACATTTGCGTTTTTGCCATATTTGCGTTTTTGCCATCTTTGCGTTTTTTCCATATTTGCGTTTTTGCCATATTTGCGTTTTTCCCATATTTGCGTTTTTCCCATATTTGCGTTTTTCCCATATTTGCGTTTTTCCCATATTTGCGTTTTTCCCATATTTGCGTTTTTCCCATATTTGCGTTTTTCCCATATTTGCGTTTTTCCCATATTTGCGTTTTTCCAATATTTGCGTTTTTCCCATATTTGCGTTTTTGCCATATTTGCGTTTTTGCCATATTTGCGTTTTTGCCATATTTGCGTTTTTGCCATATTTGCGTTTTTCCCACATTGCGTTTTTCCCACATTTGCGTTTTTCCCACATTTGCGTTTTTCCCACATTTGCGTTTTTCCCACATTTGCGTTTTTCCCACATTTGCGTTTTTCCCACATTTGCGTTTTTCCCACATTTGCGTTTTTCCCACATTTGCGTTTTTCCCACATTTGCGTTATTCCCACATTTGCGTTTTTCCCACATTTGCGTTTTTCCCACATTTGCGTTTTTCCCACATATGCGTTTTTCCCACATATGCGTTTTTCCCATATATGCGTTTTTCCTATATATGCGTTTTTCCCATATTTGCTTTTGAAGCATATTTAGTGAACCCTTGATGCTACAGACTGTCATACCAACTGATTCTTTCCTCTAGTCAATTTGTGCCACATATTTCCCTTTCGCTACATTTGCGTTTTTCCCATATTTGCGTTTTTGCCGTATTTGCGTTTTTCCCCAATTTGCGTTTTTCCCGTATTTGCGATTTTCCCATATATGCGATTTTCCCATATATGCGTTTTTCCCATATATGCGTTTTTCCCATATATGCGTTTTTCCCATATATGCGTTTTTCCCATATATGCGTTTTCCCCATATATGCGTTTTCCCCATATATGCGTTTTTCCCATATATGCGTTTTTTCCCATATATGCCTTTTTCCCCATATATGCGTTTTCCCCATATATGCGTTTTCCCCATATATGCGTTTTCCCCATATATGCGTTTTTCCCATATATGCGTTTTTCCCATATATGCGTTTTTCCCATATATGCGTTTTTCCCATATACGCTTTTTTCCCATATACGCGTTTTCCCATATACGCGTTTTTCCCATATACGCGTTTTTCCCATATACGCGTTTTTCCCATGTACGCGTTTTCCCCATGTACGCGTTTTCCCCATATACGCGTTTTCCCCATATACGCGTTTTTCCCATATACGCGTTTTACCCATATACGCGTTTTTCCCATATATGCGTTTTTCCCATATATGCGTTTTTCCCATATTTGCATTTGAAGCATATTTAGTGAACCCTTGATGCTACAGACTGTCATACCAACTGATTCTTTCCTCTAGTCAATTTGTGCCACAAATTTCCCTTTCGCTACATCTGCATTTCTCCCATATTTGCGTTTTTCCCATATTTGCGTTTTTCCCATATTTGCGTTTTTCCCATATTTGCGTTTTTCCCATATTTGCGTTTTTCCCATATTTGCGTTTTTCCCATATTTGAGTTTTTCCCATTTTTGAGTTTTTCCCATATTTGCGTTTTTCCCATATTTGCGTTTTTCCCATATATGCGTTTTTCCCATATATGCGTTTTTCCCATATATGCGTTTTTCCCATATATGCGTTTTTCCCATATATGCGTTTTTCCCACATATGCGTTTTTCCCACATATGCGTTTTTCCCACATATGCGTTTTTCCCCACATATGCGTTTTTCCCCACATATGCGTTTTCCCCAAATATGCGTTTTTCCCACATATGCGTTTTTCCCACATATGCGTTTTTCCCATATATGCGTTTCTCCTATACATGCGTTTCTCCCATATATGCGTTTCTCCCATATATGCGTTTCTCCCATATATGCGTTTCTCCCATATATGCGTTTTTCCGATATTTGCTTTTGAAGCATATTTAGTGAACCCTTGATGCTACAGACTATGTCATACCAACTGATTCTTTCCTCTAGTCAATTTGTGCCACAAATTTCCCTTTCGATACATTTGCGTTTTTCCCATATTTGCGTTTTTCCCATATTTGCGTTTTTCCCATATTTGCGTTTTTCCCATATTTGCGTTTTTCCCGTATTTGCGTTTTTCCCGTATTTGCGTTTTTCCCGTATTTGCGTTTTTCCCGTATTTGCGTTTTTCCCGTACTTGCGTTTTTCCGCGTACTTGCGTTTTTCCGCGTACTTGCGTTTTTCCCGTACTTGCGTTTTTCCCGTACTTGCGTTTTTCCCGTACTTGCGTTTTTCCCGTGTTTGCGTTTCTCCCGTATTTGCGTTTCTCCCGTATTTGCGTTTCTCCAGTATTTGCGTTTCTCCCGTATTTGCGTTTCTCCCGTATTTGCGTTTCTGCCGTATTTGCGTTTCTGCCGTATTTGCGTTTTTGCCGTATATGCGTTTTTGCCGTATATGCGTTTTTGCCGTATATGCGTTTTTGCCGTATATGCGTTTTTGCCGTATATGCGTTTTTCCCGTATATGCGTTTTTCCCATATTTGCGTTTTTCCCATATTTGCTTTTGAAGCATATTTAGTGAACCCTTGATGCTACAGACTATGTCATACCAACTGATTCTTTCCTCTAGTCAATTTGTGCCACAAATTTCCCTTTCGCTACATTTGCGTTTTTCCCATATTTGCGTTTTTCCCATATTTGCGTTTTTCCCATATTTGCGTTTTCCCCATATTTGCGTTTTTCCCATATTAGCGTTTTTCCCATATTTGCGTTTTTCCCATATTTGCGTTTTTCCCATATTTGCGTTTTTCCTATATTTGCGTTTTTACCATATTTGCGTTTTTACCATATTTGCGTTTTTCCCATATTTGTGTTTTTCCCATATTTGCGTTTTTCCCACATTTGCGTTTTTCCCACATTTGCGTTTTTCCCACATTTGCGTTTTTCCCACATTTGCGTTTTTCCCACATTTGCGTTTTTCCCACATTTGCGTTTTTGCCACATTTGCGTTTTTGCCACATTTGCGTTTTTGCCACATTTGCGTTTTTGCCACATTTGCGTTTTTGCCACATTTGCGTTTTTGCCACATTTGCGTTTTTGCCACATTTGCGTTTTTGCCACATTTGCGTTTTTGCCACATTTGCGTTTTTGCCATATTTCCGTTTTTGCCATATTTGCGTTTTTCCCATATTTGCGTTTTTTCCCAT
The DNA here is from genome assembly GCF_023898315.1 of Schistocerca nitens. Lineage (NCBI taxonomy): Eukaryota > Metazoa > Arthropoda > Insecta > Orthoptera > Acrididae > Schistocerca > Schistocerca nitens. The sequence goes on along the minus strand of NC_064619.1, from coordinate 582,131,545 downwards.
ATTTGCTTTTCCCATATTTGCGTTTTTCCCATATTTGCGTTTTTCCCATATTTGCGTTTTTCCCATATTTGCGTTTTTCCCATATTTGCTTTTGAAGCACATTTAGTGAATCCTTGATGCTACAGACTGTCATACCAACTGATTCTTTCCTAAAGTCAATTTGTGCCACAAATTTCCCTTTCCCTACATTTGCGTTTTTGCCATATTTGCGTTTTTGCCATATTTGCGTTTTTGCCATATTTGCGTTTTTTCCATATTTGCGTTTTTGCCATATTTGCGTTTTTCCCATATTCGCGTTTTTCCCATATTTGCGTTTTTCCCATATTTGCGTTTTTCCCATATTTGCGTTTTTCCCATATTTGCGTTTTTCCCATATTTGCGTTTTTCCCATATTTGCGTTTTTCCCATATTTGCGTTTTTGCCATATTTGCGTTTTTGCCATATTTGCGTTTTTGCCATATTTGCGTTTTTCCCACATTTGCGTTTTTCCCACATTTGCGTTTTTCCCACATTTGCGTTTTTCCCACATTTGCGTTTTTCCCACATTTGCGTTTTTCCCACATTTGCGTTTTTCCCACATTTGCGTTTTTCCCACATTTGCGTTTTTCCCACATATGCGTTTTTCCCATATATGCGTTTTTCCTATATATGCGTTTTTCCCATATTTGCTTTTGAAGCATATTTAGTGAACCCTTGATGCTACAGACTGTCATACCAACTGATTCTTTCCTCTAGTCAATTTGTGCCACAAATTTCCCTTTCGCTACATTTGCGTTTTTCCCATATTTGCGTTTTTGCCGTATTTGCGTTTTTCCCCAATTTGCGTTTTTCCCGTATTTGCGATTTTCCCATATATGCGATTTTCCCATATATGCGTTTTTCCCATATATGCGTTTTTCCCATATATGCGTTTTTCCCATATATGCGTTTTTCCCATATATGCGTTTTTCCCATATATGCGTTTTCCCCATATATGCGTTTTCCCCATATATGCGTTTTCCCCATATATGCGTTTTTCCCATATATGCGTTTTTTCCCATATATGCCTTTTTCCCCATATATGCGTTTTCCCCATATATGCGTTTTCCCCATATATGCGTTTTTCCCCATATTTGCGTTTTTCCCCATATTTGCGTTTTTCCCCATATTTGCGTTTTTCCCCATATTTGCGTTTTTCCCCATATTTGCGTTTTTCCCCATATTTGCGTTTTTCCCCATATTTGCGTTTTTCCCCATATTTGCGTTTTTCCCCATATTTGCATTTTTCCCCATATTTGCGTTTTCCCCATATTTGCGTTTTTCCCCATATTTGCGTTTTTTCCCATATGTGCGTTTTTCCCATATGTGCGTTTTTCCCATATGTGCGTTTTTCCCATATGTGCGTTTTTCCCATATGTGCGCTTTTCCCATATGTGCGCTTTTCCCATATGAGCGCTTTTCCCATATGAGCGCTTTTCCCATATGTGCGCTTTTCCCGTATGTGCGCTTTTCCCGTATGTGCGCTTTTCCCGTATGTGCGCTTTTCCCGTATGTGCGCTTTTCCCGTATGTGCGCTTTTCCCGTATGTGCGCTTGTCCCGTATGTGCGCTTTTCCCGTATCTGCGCTTGTCCCGTATCTGCGCTTGTCCCGTATCTGCGCTTGTCCCGTATCTGCGCTTGTCCCGTATGTGCGCTTGTCCCGTATGTGCGCTTGTCCCGTATGTGCGCTTGTCCCGTATGTGCGCTTGTCCCGTATGTGCGCTTTTCCCGTATGTGCGCTTTTCCCGTATGTGCGCTTTTCCCGTATGTGCGCTTTTCCCACATGTGCGCTTTTCCCACATGTGCGCTTTTCCCACATGTGCGCTTTTCCCACATGTGCGCTTTTCCCACATGTGCGCTTTTCCCATATGTGCGCTTTTCCCATATGTGCGCTTTTCCCATATGTGCGCTTTTCCCATATGTGCGCTTTTCCCATATGTGCGCTTTTCCCATGTGTGCGCTTTTCCCATGTGTGCGCTTTTCCCATATTTGCGCTTTTCCCATATTTGCGCTTTTCCCATATTTGCGCTTTTCCCATATTTGCGCTTTTCCCATATTTGCGCTTTTCCCATATTTGCGCTTTTCCCATATTTGCGCTTTTCCCATATTTGCGCTTTTCCCATATTTGCGCTTTTCCCATATTTGCGTTTTTCCCCTATATGTGCTTTTCCCCTATATGCGCTTTTCCCCTATATGCGTTTTACCCCTATATGCGTTTTACCCCTATATGCGTTTTTCCCCTATATGCGTTTTTCCCCTATATGCGTTTTTCCCACATATGCGTTTTTCCCACATTTGCGTTTTTCCCACATTTGCGTTTTTCCCACAATTGCGTTTTTCCCACATTTGCGTTTTTCCCACATTTGCGCTTATCCCACATTTGCGCTTTTCCTACACGTGCGCTTTTCCCACACGTGCGCTTTTCCCACACGTGCGCCTTTCCCATACGTGCGCTTTTCCCATACGTGCGCTTTTCCCATACGTGCGCTTTTCCCATACGTGCGCTTTTCCCATATGTGCGCTTTTCCCATATGTGCGCTTTTCCCATATGTGCGCTTTTCCCATATGTGCGCTTTTCCCATATGTGCGCTTTTCCCATATGTGCGCTATTCCCATATGTGCGCTTTTCCCATATGTGCGCTTTTCCCATATGTGTGCTTTTCCCATATGTGCGCTTTTCCCATATGTGCGCTTTTCCCATATGTGCGCTTTTCCCATATGTGCGTTTTTCCCATATGTGCGTTTTTCCCATATATGCGTTTTTCCCATATTTGCTTTTGAAGCATATTTAGTGAACCCTTGATGCTACAGACTATGTCATACCAACTGATTCTTTCTCTAGTTAATTTGTGCCACAAATTTCCCTTTCGCTACATTTGCGTTTTTCCCATATTTGCGTTTTTCCCATATTTGCGTTTTTCCCATATTTGCGTTTTTCCCATATTTGCGTTTTTCCCATATTTGCGTTTTTCCCATATTTGCGTTTTTCCCATATTTGCGTTTTTCCCATATGTGCGTTTTTCCCATATATGCGTTTTTCCCATATATGCGTTTTTCCCATATATGCGTTTTCCCCATATATGCGTTTTCCCCATATATGCGTTTTTCCCATATGCGTTTTTCCCATATATGCGTTTTTCCCATATATGCGTTTTTCCCATATATGCGTTTTTCCCATATATGCGTTTTTCCCATATATGCGTTTTTCCCATATATGCGTTTTTCCCATATATGCGTTTTTCCCATATATGCGTTTTTCCCATATATGCGTTTTTCCCATATTTGCTTTTGAAGCATATTTAGTGAACCCTTGATGCTACAGACTATGTCATACCAACTGATTCTCTCCTCTAGTCAATTTGTGCCACAAATTTCCCTTTCGCTACATTTGCGTTTTTCCCATATTTGCGTTTTTCCCATATTTGCGTTTTTCCCATATTTGCGTTTTTCCCATATTTGCGTTTTTCCCATATTTGCGTTTTTCCCATATTTGCGTTTTTCCCATATTTGCGTTTTTCCCATATTTGCGTTTTTCCCATATTTGCGTTTTTCCCATATTTGCGTTTTTCCCATAATTGCGTTTTTCCCATAATTGCGTTTTTCCCATAATTGCGTTTTTCCCATATTTGCGTTTTTCCCATATTTGCGTTTTTCCCATAATTGCGTTTTTCCCATATTTGCGTTTTTCCCATATCTGCGTTTTCCCCATATTTGCGTTTTTCCCATATTTGCGTTTTTCCCATATTTGCGTTTTTCCCATATTTGCGTTTTTCCCATATTTGCGTTTTTCCCATATTTGCGTTTTTCCCATATTTGCGTTTTTCCCATATTTGCGCTTTTCCCATATTTGCGTTTTTCCCATATTTGCGTTTTTCCCATATTTGCGTTTTTCCCATATTTGCGTTTTTGCCATATTTGCGTTTTTCCCGTATTTGCGTTTTTCCCGTATTTGCGTTTTTCCCGTATTTGCGTTTTTCCCGTATTTGCGTTTTTACCGTATTTGCGTTTCTCCCAAACTTGCGTTTTTCCCGTATTTGCGTTTTTCCCGTATTTGCGTTTTTCCCGTATTTGCGTTTCTCCCGTGTTTGCGTTTCTCCCGTGTTTGCGTTTCTCCCGTATTTGCGTTTCTCCAGTATTTGCGTTTCTCCCGTATTTGCGTTTTTGCCATATTTGCGTTTTTGCCGTATTTGCGTTTTTGCCGTATATGCGTATTTGCCGTATATGCGTTTTTGCCGTATATGCGTTTTTGCCGTATATGCGTTTTTCCCATACTTGCGTTTTTCCCATATATGCGTTTTTCCCATATTTGCTTTTGAAGCATATTTAGTGAACGCTTGATGCTACAGACTATGTCATACCAACTGATTCTTTCCTCTAGTCAATTTGTGCCACAAATTTCCCTTTCGCTACATTTGCGTTTTTCCCATATTTGCGTTTTTCCCATATTTGCGTGTTTCCCATATTTGCGTTTTCCCCATATTTGCGGTTTTCCCATATTTGCGTTTTTCCCATATTTGCGTTTTTCCCATATTTGCGTTTTTCCCATATTTGCGTTTTTACCATATTTGCGTTTTTCCCATATTTGCGTTTTTCCCATATTTGCGTTTTTCCCATATATGCGTTTTTCCCATATATGCGTTTTTCCCATATCTGCGTTTTTCCCATATATGCGTTTTTCCCACATTTGCGTTTTTCCCACATTTGCGTTTTTCCCACATTTGCGTTTTTCCCACATTTGCGGTTTTCACACATTTGCGTTTTTCCCACATTTGCGTTTTTCCCACATTTGCGTTTTTCCCACATTTGCGTTTTTCCCACATTTGCGTTTTTCCCACATTTGCGTTTTTCCCACATTTGCGTTTTTCCCACATTTGCGTTTTTCCCACATTTGCGTTTTTCCCACATTTGCGTTTTTGCCACATTTGCGTTTTTGCCACATTTGCGTTTTTGCCACATTTCCGTTTTTGCCATATTTGCGTTTTTCCCATATTTGCGTTTTTCCCATATTTGCGTTTTTCCCATATTTGCGTTTTTCCCATATTTGCGTTTTTCCCATATTTGCGTTTTTCCCATATTTGCGTTTTTCCCATATTTGCGTTTTTCCCATATTTGCGTTTTTCCCATATTTGCTTTTGAAGCATATTTGCTTTTGAAGCATATTTAGTGAATCCTTGATGCTACAGACTGTCATACCAACTGATTCTTTCCTAAAGTCAATTTGTGCCACAAATTTCCCTTTCCCTACATTTGCGTTTTTGCCATATTTGCGTTTTTGCCATATTTGCGTTTTTGCCATATTTGCGTTTTTCCCATATTTGCGTTTTTCCCATATTTGCGTTTTTCCCATATTTGCGTTTTTCCCATATTTGCGTTTTTCCCATATTTGCGTTTTTCCCATATTTGCGTTTTTCCCATATTTGCGTTTTTCCCATTTTTGCGTTTTTCCCATTTTTGCGTTTTTCCCATATATGCGTTTTTCCCATATATGCGTTTTTCCCATATATGCGTTTTTCCCATATTTGCGTTTTTCCCATATTTGCGTTTTTCCCATATGTGCGTTTTTCCCATATATGCGTTTTTCCCATATATGCGTTTTTCCCATATATGCGTTTTTCCCATATATGCGTTTTTCCTATATATGCGTTTTTCCCATATATGCGTTTTTCCCATATATGCGTTTTTCCCATATTTGCTTTTGAAGCATATTTAGTGAACCCTTGATGCTACAGACTATGTCATACCAACTGATTCTCTCCTCTAGTCAATTTGTGCCACAAATTTCCCTTTCGTTACATTTGCGTTTTTCCCATATTTGCGTTTTTCCCATATTTGCGTTTTTCCCATATTTGCGTTTTTCCCATATTTGCGTTTTTCCCATATTTGCGTTTTTCCCGTATTTGCGTTTTTCCCATATTTGAGTTTTTCCCATATTTGCGTTTTTCCCATATTTGCGTTTTTCCCATATTTGCGTTTTTCCCATATTTGCGTTTTTCCCATATTTGCGTTTTTCCCATATTTGCGTTTTTCCCATATTTGCGTTTTTCCCATATTTGCGTTTTTCCCATATTTGCGTTTTTCCCAGATTTGCGTTTTTCCCATTTTTGCGTTTTCCCCATATTTGCGTTTTCCCCATATTTGCGTTTTTCCCATATTTGCGTTTTTCCCATATTTGCGTTTTTCCCATATTTGCGTTTTTCCCATATTTGCGTTTTTCCCATATTTGCGTTTTTCCCCTATTTGCGTTTTTCCCGTAATTGCGTTTTTCCTGTATTTGCGTTTTTCCCGTATTTGCGTTTTTCCCGTATTTGCGTTTTTCCCGTATTTGCGTTTTTCCCGTATTTGCGTTTTTCCCGTACTTGCGTTTTTCCGCGTACTTGCGTTTTTCCCGTACTTGCGTTTTTCCCGTACTTGCGTTTTTCCCGTACTTGCGTTTTTCCCGTGTTTGCGTTTCTCCCGTATTTGCGTTTCTCCCGTATTTGCGTTTCTCCAGTATTTGCGTTTCTCCCGTATTTGCGTTTCTCCCGTATTTGCGTTTCTGCCGTATTTGCGTTTTTGCCGTATTTGCGTTTTTGCCGTATTTGCGTTTTTGCCGTATTTGCGTTTTTGCCGTATATGCGTTTTTGCCGTATATGCGTTTTTGCCGTATATGCGTTTTTGCCGTATATGCGTTTTTCCCATATTTGCGTTTTTCCCATATTTGCTTTTGAAGCATATTTAGTGAACCCTTGATGCTACAGACTATGTCATACCAACTGATTCTTTCCTCTAGTCAATTTGTGCCACTAATTTCCCTTTCGCTACATTTGCGTTTTTCCCATATTTGCGTTTTTCCCATATTTGCGTTTTTCCCATATTTGCGTTTTCCCCATATTTGCGTTTTTCCCATATTAGCGTTTTTCCCATATTTGCGTTTTTCCCATATTTGCGTTTTTCCTATATTTGCGTTTTTACCATATTTGCGTTTTTACCATATTTGCGTTTTTCCCACATTTGCGTTTTTCCCACATTTGTGTTTTTCCCACATTTGTGTTTTTCCCACATTTGCGTTTTTCCCACATTTGCGTTTTTCCCACATTTGCGTTTTTCCCACATTTGCGTTTTTCCCACATTTGCGTTTTTGCCACATTTGCGTTTTTGCCACATTTGCGTTTTTGCCACATTTGCGTTTTTGCCACATTTGCGTTTTTGCCACATTTGCGTTTTTTCCATATTTCCGTTTTTGCCATATTTCCGTTTTTGCCATATTTGCGTTCTTCCCATATTTGCGTTCTTCCCATATTTGCGTTTTTCCCATATTTGCGTTTTTCCCATATATGCGTTTTTCCCATATTTGCGTTTTTCCCATATTTGCGTTTTTCCCATATTTGCTTTTGAAGCACATTTAGTGAATCCTTGATGCTACAGACTGTCATACCAACTGATTCTTTCCTAAAGTCAATTTGTGCCACAAATTTCCCTTTCCCTACATTTGCGTTTTTGCCATATTTGCGTTTTTGCCATATTTGCGTTTTTTCCATATTTGCGTTTTTCCCATATTTGCGTTTTTCCCATATTTGCGTTTTTCCCATATTTGCGTTTTTCCCATATTTGCGTTTTTCCCATATTTGCGTTTTTCCCATATTTGCGTTTTTCCCATATTTGCGTTTTTCCCATATTTGCGTTTTTCCCATATTTGCGTTTTTCCCATATTTGCGTTTTTGCCATATTTGCGTTTTTGCCATATTTTCGTTTTTGCCATATTTGCGTTTTTGCCATATTTGCGTTTTTGCCATATTTGCGTTTTTCCCACATTTGCGTTTTTCCCACATTTGCGTTTTTCCCACATTTGCGTTTTTCCCACATTTGCGTTTTTCCCACATTTGCGTTTTTCCCACATTTGCGTTTTTCCCACATTTGCGTTTTTCCCACATTTGCGTTTTTCCCACATTTGCGTTTTTCCCACATTTGCGTTTTTCCCACATATGCGTTTTTCCCACATATGCGTTTTTCCCATATACGCGTTTTTCCCATATATGCGTTTTTCCCATATATGCGTTTTTCCCATATTTGCTTTTGAAGCATATTTAGTGAACCCTTGATGCTACAGACTGTCATACCAACTGATTCTTTCCTCTAGTCAATTTGTGCCACAAATTTCCCCTTCGCTACATTTGCGTTTTTCCCATATTTGCGTTTTTCCCATATTTGCGTTTTTCCCATATTTGCGTTTTTCCCAAATTTGCGTTTTTCCCATATTTGCGTTTTTCCCATATTTGCGTTTTTCCCATACTTGCGTTTTTCCCATATTTGCGTTTTTCCCATATTTGCGTTTTTCCCATATTTGCGTTTTTCCCATATTTGCGTTTTTCCCATATTTGCGTTTTTCCCATATATGCGTCTTTCCCATATATGCGTTTTTCCCATATTTGCGTTTTTCCCATATTTGCGTTTTTCCCACATTTGCCTTTTTGCCACATTTGCGTTTTTGCCATATTTGTGTTTTTCCCATATTTGCGTTTTTGCCATATTTGCGTTTTTCCATATTTGCGTTTTTGACGTATTTGCGTTCTTGCCGTATTTGCGTTTTTGCCGTATTTGCGTTTTTGCCGTATTTGCGTTTTTGCCGTATTTGCGTTTTTGCTATATTTGCGTTTTTGCCATATTACCGTTTTTGCCATATTTGCGTTTTTCCCATATTTGCGTTTTTCCCATATTTGCGTTTTTCCCATATTTGGGTTTATCCCATATTTTCGTTTTTCCCATATTTGCGTTTTTCCCATATTTGCGTTTTTCCCATATTTGCGTTTTTCCCATATTTGCGTTTTCCCATATACGCGTTTTTCCCATATATGCGTTTTTCCCATATTTGCGTTTTTCCCATATATGCGTTTTTCCCATATTTGCATTTTTTCCCATATTTGCGTTTTTCCCATATTTGCGTTTTTCCCATATTTGCGTTTTTCCCATATTTGCGTTTTTCCCATATTTGCGTTTTTCCCATATTTCCGTTTTTCCCATATTTGCGTGTTTCCCATATTTGCGTTTTTCCCATATTTGCGTTTTTCCCATATTTGCGTTTTTCCCATATTTGCGTTTTTCCCATATTTGCGTTTTTCCCATATTTGCGTTTTTCCCATATTTGCGTTTTTCCCATATTTGCGTTTTTCCCATATTTGCGTTTTTCCCATATTTGCGTTTTTCCCATATTTGCGTTTTTCCCATATTAGCTTTTGAGCATATTTAGTGAACCCTTGATTGTACAGACTATGTCATACCAACTGATTCTTTCCTCTAGTCAATTTGTGCCACAAATTTCCCTTTCGCTACATTTGCGTTTTTCCCATATTTGCGTTCTTCCCATATTTGCGTTTTTCCCATATTTGCGTTTTTCCCTTATTTGCGTTTTTCCCATATTTGCGTTTTTCCCATATTTGCGTTTTTCCCATATTTGCGTTTTTCCCATATTTGCGTTTTTCCCATATTTGCGTTTTTCCCATATTTGAGTTTTTCCCATATTTGCGTTTTTCCCATATTTGCGTTTTTCCCATATTTGCGTTTTTCCCATATTTGCGTTTTTCCCATATTTGCGTTTTTCCCATATTTGCGTTTTTCCCATATTTGCGTTTTTCCCAAATTTGCGTTTTTCCCATATGTGCGTTTTTCCCATATGTGCGTTTTTCCCATATGTGCGTTTTTCCCATATGTGCGTTTTTCCCATATGTCCGTTTTTCCCATATGTGCGCTTTTCCCATATGTGCGCTTTTCCCATATGTGCGCTTTTCCCATATGTGCGCTTTTCCCATATGTGCGTTTTTCCCATATGTGCGCTTTTCCCATATGTGCGCTTTTCCCATATGTGCGCTTTTCCCATATGTGCGCTTTTCCCATATGTGCGCTTTTCCCATATGTGCGCTTTTCCCATATGTGCGCTTTTCCCATATGTACGCTTTTCCCATATGTGAGCTTTTCCCATATGTGAGCTTTTCCCATATGTGCGCTTTTCCCATATGTGCGCTTTTCCTGTATGTGCGCTTTTCCCATGTTTGCGCTTTTCCCATATTTGCGCTTTTCCCATATTTGCGTTTTTCCCATATATGCGTTTTTCCCATATATGCGTTTTTCCCATATATGCGTTTTCCCCATATTTGCTTTTGAAGCATATTTAGTGAACCCTTGATGCTACAGACTGTCATACCAACTGATACTTTCCTCTAGTCAATTTGTGCCACAAATTTCCCTTTTGCTACATTTGCGTTTTTCCCATATTTGCGTTTTTCCCATATTTGCGTTTTTCCCATTTTTGCGTTTTTCCCATATTTGCGTTTTTCCCATATTTGCGTTTTTCCCATATTTGCGTTTTTCCCATATTTGCATTTTTCCCATATTTGCTTTTTTCCCATATTTGCGATTTTCCCATATTTGCGTTTTTGCCATATTTGCGTTTTTCCCATATTTGCGTTTTTCCCATATTTGCGTTTTTCCCATATTTCCGTTTTTCCCATATTTGCGTTTTTCCCATATTTGCGGTTTTCCCATATTTGCTTTTGAGCATATTTAGTGAACCCTTGATTGTACAGACTATGTCATACCAACTGATTCTTTCCTCTAGTCAATTTGTGCCACAAATTTCCCTTTCGCTACGTTTGCGTTTTTCCCATATTTGCGTTTTTCCCATATTTGCGTTTTTCCCATATTTGCGTTTTTCCCATATTTGCGTTTTTCCCATATCTGCGTTTTTCCCTTATTTGCGTTTTTCCCATATTTGCGTTTTTCCCATATTTGCGTTTTTCCCATATTTGCGTTTTTCCCATATTTGCGTTTTTCCCATATTTGCGTTTTTCCCATATTTGCGTTTATCCCATATATGCGTTTATCCCATATATGCGTTTATCCCATATATGCGTTTATCCCATATATGCGTTTATCCCATATATGCGTTTTTCCCATATATGCGTTTTTCCCATATATACGTTTTTCCCATATATGCGTTTTTCCCATATATGCGTTTTTCCCATATATGCGTTTTTCCCATGTATGCGTTTTCCCCATATTTGCTTTTGAAGCATATTTAGTGAACCCTTGATACTACAGACTGTCATACCAACTGATTCTTTCCTCTAGTCAATTTGTGCCACAAATTTCCCTTTCGCTACATTTGCGTTTTTCCCATATTTGCGTTTTTCCCATATTTGCGTTTTTCCCATATTTGCGTTTTTCCCATATTTGCGTTTTTCCCATATTTGCGTTTTTCCCATATTTGCGTTTTTCCCATATTTGCGTTTTTCCCATATTTGCGTTTTTCCCATATTTGCGTTTTTCCCATATTTGCGTTTTTCCCATATTTGCGTTTTTGCCATATTTGCGTTTTTGCCATATTTGCGTTTGTGCCATATTTGCGTTTTTGCCATATTTGCGTTTTTGCCATATTTGCGTTTTTGCCATATTTGCGTTTTTGCCATATTTGCGTTTTTGCCATATTTGCGTTTTTGCCACATTTGCGTTTTTGCCGTATTTGCGTTTTTGCCGTATTTGCGTTTTTGCCGTATTTGCGTTTTTGCCATATTTGCGTTTTTGCCATATTTGCGTTTTTGCCATATTAGCGTTTTTGCCATATTTGCGTTTTTGCCATATTTGCTTTGGAAGCATATTTAGTGAACCCTTGATGCTACAGACTATGTCATACCAACTGATTCTTTCCTCTAGTCAATTCGTGCCACAAATTTCCCTTTCGCTACATTTGCGTTTTTCCCATATTTGCGTTTTTCCCATATTTGCGTTTTTCCCATATTTGCGTTTTTCCCATATTTGCGTTTTTCCCAAATTTGCGTTTTTCCCATATTTGCGTTTTTCCCATATTTGCGTTTTTCCCATATTTGCGTTTTTCCCATATTTGCGTTTTTCCCATATATGCGTTTTTCCCATATATGCGTTTTTCCCATATTTGCGTTTTTCCCATATTTGCGTTTTTCCCATATTTGCGTTTTTCCCATATTTGCGTTTTTCCCATATTTGCGTTTTTCCCATATTTGCGTTTTTCCCATATTTGCGTTTTTGCCATATTTGCGTTTTTGCCATATTTGCGATTTTGCCATATTTGCGATTTTGCCATATTTGCGTTTTTGCCATATTTGCGTTTTTCCCATATTTGCGTTTTTCCCATATTTGCGTTTTTCCCATATTTGCGTTTTTCCCATATTTGCGTTTTTCCCATATTTGCGTTTTTCACATATTTGCGTTTATCCCATATTTGCGTTTATCCCATATTTGCGTTTATCCCATATTTGCGTTTATCCCATATATGCGTTTTTCCCATATATGCGTTTTTCCCATATTTGCTTTTGAAGCATATTTAGTGAAACCTTGATGCTACAGACTATGTCATACCAACTGATTCTTTCCTCTAGCCAATTTGTGCCACAAATTTCCCTTTCGCTACATTTGCGTTTTTCCTATATTTGCGTTTTTCCCATATTTGCGTTTTTCCCATATTTGCGTTTTTCCCATATTTGCGTTTTTCCCATATTTGCGTTTTTCCCATATTTGCGTTTTTGCCATATTTGCGTTTTTGCCATATTTGCGTTTTTGCCATATTTGCGTTTTTGCCATATTTGCGTTTTTGCCATATTTGCGTTTTTGCCATATTTGCGTTTTTGCCATATTTGCGTTTTTCCCATATTTGCTTTTGAAGCATATTTAGTGAACCCTTGATGCTACAGACTATGTCATACCAACTGATTCTTTCCTCTACTCAATTTGTGCCACAAATTTCCCTTTCGCTACATTTGCGTTTTCCCCATATTTGCGTTTTTCCCATATTTGCGTTTTTCCCATATTTGCGTTTTTCCCATATTTGCGTTTTTGCCATATTTGCGTTTTTGCCATATTTGCGTTTTTGCCATATTTGCGTTTTTGCCATATTTGCGTTTTTGCCATATTTGCGTTTTTGCCATATTTGCGTTTTTGCCATATTTGCGTTTTTCCCATATTTGCTTTTGAAGCATATTTAGTGAACCCTTGATGCTACAGACTATGTCATACCAACTGATTCTTTCCTCTACTCAATTTGTGCCACAAATTTCCCTTTCGCTACATTTGCGTTTTTCCCATATTTGCGTTTTTCCCATATTTGCGTTTTTCCCATATTTGCGTTTTTCCCATATTTGCGTTTTTCCCATATTTGCGTTTTTCCCATATTTGCGTTTTTCCCATATTTGCGTATTTCCCATATTTGCGTTTTTCCCATATTTGCGTTTTTCCCATATTTGCGTTTTTCCCATATATGCGTTTTTCCCACATATGCGTTTTTCCCACATATGCGTTTTTCCCACATATGCGTTTTTCCCATATATGCGTTTTCCCATATATGCAATTTTCCCATATATGCGTTTTTCCCATATTTGCGTTTTTCCCATATTTGCGTTTTTCCCATATTTGCGTTTTTCCCATATTTTCGTTTTTCCCATATTTGCGTTTTTCCCATATTTGCGTTTTTCCCATATTTGCTTTTGAGCATATTTAGTGAAACCTTGATTGTACAGACTATGTCATAAAAACTGATTCTTTCCTCTAGTCAATTTGTGCCACAAATTTCCCTTTCGCTACGTTTGCGTTTTTCCCATATTTGTGTTCTTCCCATATTTGCGTTTTTCCCATATTTGCGTTTTTCCCATATTTGCGTTTTTCCCTTATTTGCGTTTTTCCCTTATTTGCGTTTTTCCCTTACTTGCGTTTTTCCCATATTTGCGTTTTTCCCATATTTGCGTTTTTCCCATATTTGCGTTTTTCCCATATTTGCGTTTTTCCCATATTTGCGTTTTTCCCATTTTGCGTTTTTCCCATATGTGCGTTTTCCCCATATGTGCGTTTTTCCCATATGTGCGTTTTTCCCATATGTGCGTTTTTCCCATATGTGCGCTTTTCCCATATGTGCGCTTTTCCCATATGTGCGATTTTCCCATATGTGCGTTTTTCCCATATGTGCGCTTTTCCCATATGTGCGCTTTTCCCATATGTGCGCTTTTCCCATATGTGCGCTTTTCCCATATGTGCGCTTTTCCCATATGTGCGCTTTCCCCATTTGTGCGCTTTCCCCATATGTGCGCTTTCCCCATATGTGCGCTTTTCCCATATGTGCGCTTTTCCCATATGTGCGCTTTTCCCATATGTGCGCTTTTCCCATATGTGCGCTTTTCCCATATGTGCGCTTTTCCCTTGTTTGCGCTTTTCCCATATTTGCGCTTTTCCCATATTTGCGCTTTTCCCATATTTGCGCTTTTCCCATATTTGCGCTTTTCCCATATTTGCGCTTTTCCCATATTTGCGCTTTTCCCATATTTGCGCTTTTCCCATATTTGCGCTTTTCCCATATTTGCGCTTTTCCCATATTTGCGTTTATCCCATATCTGCGTTTTTCCCATATTTGCTTTTTCCCTTATTTGCGTTTATCCCATATATGCGTTTATCCCATATATGTGTTTATCCCATATATGCGTTTATCCCATATATGCGTTTATCCCATATATGCGTTTATCCCATACATGCGTTTTTCCCATATATGCGTTTCTCTCATATATGCGTTTTTCCCATATATGCGTTTTTCCCATATATGCGTTTTTCCCATATATGCGTTTTCCCCATATTTGCTTTGAAGCATATTTAGTGAACCCTTGATGCTACAGACTGTCATACCAACTGATTCTTTCCTCTAGTCAATTTGTGCCACAAATTTCCCTTTTGCTACATTTGCGTTTTTCCCATATTTGCGTTTTTCCCATATTTGCGTTTTTCCCATTTTTGCGTTTTTCCCATTTTTGCGTTTTTCCCATATTTGCGTTTTTCCCATATTTGCGTTTTTCCCATATTTGCGTTTTTCCCAAATTTGCGTTTTTCCCATATTTGCGTTTTTCCCATATTTGCGTTTTTCCCATATTTGCGTTTTCCCATATTTGCGTTTTTCCCATATTTGCGTTTTTCCCATATTTGCGTTTTTCCCATATTTGCGTTTTTTCCATATTTGCGTTTTTGCCATATTTGCGTTTTTGCCATATTTGCGTTTTTGCCATATTTGCGTTTTTGCCATATTTGCGTTTTTCCCATATTTGCGTTTTTCCCATATTTGCGTTTTTCCCATATTTGCGTTTTTCCCATATTTGCGTTTTTCCCATATTTGCGTTTTTCCCATATTTGCGTTTTTCCGATATTTGCGTTTTTCCCATATTTGCTTTTGAGCATATTTAGTGAACCCTTGATTGTACAGACTATGTCATACCAACTGATTCTTTCCTCTAGTCAATTTGTGCCACAAATTTCCCTTTCGCTACGTTTGCGTTTTTCCCATATTTGCGTTCTTCCCATATTTGCGTTTTTCCCATATTTGCGTTTTTCCCATATTTGCGTTTTTCCCATATTTGCGTTTTTCCCTTATTTGCGTTTTTCCCATATTTGCGTTTTTCCCATATTTGCGTTTTTCCCATATTTGCGTTTTTCCCATATTTGCGTTTTTCCCATATTTGCGTTTTTCCCATATTTGCGTTTTTCCCATATTTGCGTTTTTCCCATATTTGCGTTTTTCCCATATTTGCGTTTTTCCCATATTTGCGTTTTTCCCATATTTGCGTTTTTCCCATATTTGCGTTTTTCCCATATTTGCGTTTTTCCCATATTTGCGTTTTTCCCATATGTGCGTTTTTCCCATATGTGCGTTTTTCCCATATGTGCGTTTTTCCCATATGTGTGTTTCTCCCATATGTGCGCTTTTCCCATATGTGCGCTTTTCCCATATGTGCGCTTTTCCCATATGTGCGCTTTTCCCATATGTGTGCTTTTCCCATATGTGTGCTTTTCCCATATGTGCGCTTTTCCCATATGTGCGCTTTTCCCATATGTGAGCTTTTCCCATATGTGCGCTTTTCCCATATGTGCCCTTTTCCCATATGTGCGCTTTTCCCATATGTGCGCTTTTCCCATATGTGCGCTTTTCCCATATGTGCGCTTTTCCCATATGTGCGCTTTTCCCATATTTGCGCTTTTCCCATATTTGCGCTTTTCCCATATTTGCGCTTTTCCCATATTTGCGCTTTTCCCATATTTGCGCTTTTCCCACATTTGCGCTTTTCCCACATTTGCGCTTTTCCCACATTTGCGCTTTTCCCATATTTGCGTTTTTCCCATATTTGCATTTATCCCATATATGCGTTTATCCCATATATGCGTTTATCCCATATATGCGTTTATCCCATATATGCGTTTATCCCATATATGCATTTATCCCATATATGCGTTTATCCCATATATGCGTTTTTCCCATATATGCGTTTTTCCCATATATGCGTTTTTCCCATATTTGCGTTTTTCCCATATTTGCTTTTGAAGCATATTTAGTGAACCCTTGATGCTACAGACTATGTCATACCAACTGATTCTTTCCTCTAGTCAATTTGTGCCACAAATTTCCCTTTCGCTACATTTGCATTTTTCCCATATTTGCGTTTTTCCCATATTTGCGTTTTTCCCATATTTGCGTTTTTCCCATATTTGCGTTTTTCCCATATTTGCGTTTTTCCCATATTTGCGTTCTTCCCATATTTGCGTTTTTCCCATATATGCATTTTTCCCTTATACGCGTTTTTCCCATATATGCGTTTTTCCCATATATGCGTTTTTCCCAAATATGCGTTTTTCCCATATATGCGTTTTTCCCATATATGCGTTTTTCCCATATATGCGTTTTTCCCATATATGCGTTTTTCCCATATATGCGTTTTTCCCATATATGCGTTTCTCCCATATATGCGTTTCTCCCGTTTATGCGTTTCTCCCATATATGCGTTTTTCCAATATATATGCGTTTTTCCAATATATATGCGTTCTTCCAATATATATGCGTTTTTCCAATATATATGCGTTTTTCACATGTATGCGTTTTTCCCATATATATGCGTTTTTCCCATATATATGCGTTTTTCCCATATATATGGGTTTTTCCCATATATATGGTTTTTTCCCATATATGCGTTTTTCCCATATATGCGTTTTTCCCATATATGCGTTTTTCCCATATATGCGTTTTTCCCATATATGCGTTTTTCCCATATACGCGTTTTTCCCATATTTGCTTTTGAAGCATATTTAGTGAACCCTTGATGCTACAGACTATGTCATACCAACTGATTCTTTCCTCTAGTCAATTTGTGCCACAAATTTACCTTTCGCTACATTTGCGTTTTTCCCATATTTGCGTTTTTCCCATATTTGCGTTTTTCCCATATTTGCGTTTTTCCCATATTTGCGTTTTTCCCATATTTGCGTTTTTCCCATATTTGCATTTTTCCAATATTTGCGTTTTTCCCATATTTGCGTTTTTCCCCATATTTGCGTTTTTCCCATATTTGCGTTTTTCCCATATTTGCGTTTTTCCCATATGTGCGTTTTTCCCATACGTGCGTTTTTCCCATATGTGCGTTTTTCCCATATGTGCGTTTTTCCCATATGTGCGCTTTTCCCATATGTGCGCTTTTACCATATGTGCGCTTTTCCCATATGTGCGCTTTTCCCATATGTGCGCTTTTCCCATATGTGCGCTTTTCCCATATGTGCGCTTTTCCCATATATGCGTTTTTCCCATATATGCGTTTTTCCCATATATGCGTTTTTCCCATATATGCGTTTTTCCCATATATGCGTTTTTCCCATATATGCGTTTTTCCCATATATGCGTTTTCCCCATATTTGCTTTGAAGCATATTTAGTGAACCCTTGATGCTACAGACTGTCATACCAACTGATTCTTTCCTCTAGTCAATTTGTGCCACAAATTTCCCTTTTGCTACATTTGCGTTTTTCCCATATTTGCGTTTTTCCCATATTTGCGTTTTTCCCATTTTTGCGTTTTTCCCATTTTTGCGTTTTTCCCATATTTGCGTTTTTCCCATATTTGCGTTTTTCCCATAATTGCGTTTTTCCCAAATTTGCGTTTTTCCCATATTTGCGTCTTTCCCATATTTGCGTTTTTCCCATATTTGCGTTTTTCCCATATTTGCGTTTTTCCAATGTTTGCGTTTTTCCCATATTTGCGTTTTTCCCATATTTGCGTTTTTCCCATATTTGCTTTTGAGCATATTTAGTGAACCCTTGATTGTACAGACTATGTCATACCAACTGATTCTTTCCTCTAGTCAATTTGTGCCACAAATTTCCCTTTCGCTACGTTTGCGTTTTTCCCATATTTGCGTTCTTCCCATATTTGCGTTTTTCCCATATTTGCGTTTTTCCCATATTTGCGTTTGTCCCATATTTGCGTTTTTCCCATATTTGCGTTTTTCCCATATTTGCGTTTTTCCCTTATTTGCGTTTTTCCCATATTTGCGTTTTTCCCATATTTGCGTTTTTCCCATATTTGCGTTTTTCCCATTTTTGCGTTTTTCCCATATTTGCGTTTTTCCCATATTTGCGTTTTTCCCATATTTGCGTTTTTCCCATATTTGCGTTTTTCCCATATGTGCGTTTTTCCCATATGTGCGTTTTTCCCATATGTGCGTTTTTCCCATATTTGCGTTTTTCCCATATGTGCGCTTTTCCCATATGTGCGCTTTTCCCATATGTGCGCTTTTCCCATATGTGCGCTTTTCCCATATGTGCGCTTTTCCCATATGTGCGCTTTTCCCATATGTGAGCTTTTCCCATATGTGCGCTTTTCCCATATGTGCGCTTTTCCCATATGTGCGCTTTTCCCATATGTGCGCTTTTCCCATATGTGCGCTTTTCCCATATTTGCGCTTTTCCCATATTTGCGCTTTTCCCATATTTGCGCTTTTCCCATATTTGCGCTTTTCCCATATTTGCGCTTTTCCCATATTTGCGCTTTTCCCATATTTGCGTTTTTCCCATATATGCGTTTATCCCATATATGCGTTTATCCCATATATGCGTTTATCCCATATATGCGTTTATCCCATATATGCGTTTATCCCATATATGCGTTTATCCCATATATGCGTTTTTCCCATATTTGCGTTTTTCCCATATTTGCTTTTGAAGCATATTTAGTGAACCCTTGATGCTACAGACTATGTCATACCAACTGATTCTTTCCTCTAGTCAATTTGTGCCACAAATTTCCCTTTCGCTACATTTGCATTTTTCCCATATTTGCGTTTTTCCCATATTTGCGTTTTTCCCATATATGCATTTATCCCATATTTGCGTTTTTCCCATATTTGCGTTTTTCCCATATTTGCGTTTTTCCCATATTTGCGTTTTTCCCATATTTGCGTTTTTCCCATATTTGCGTTTTTCCCATATTTGCGTTCTTCCCATATTTGCGTTTTTCCCATATATGCATTTTTCCCATATACGCGTTTTTCCCATATATGCGTTTTTCCCATATATGCGTTTTTCCCAAATATGCGTTTTTCCCATATATGCGTTTTTCCCATATATGCGTTTTTCCCATATATGCGTTTTTCCCATATATGCGTTTTTCCCATATATGCGTTTTTCCCATATATGCGTTTTTCCCATATATGCGTTTTTCCCATATATGCGTTTTTCCCATATATGCGCTTTTCCCATATTTGCGCTTTTCCCATATTTGCGTTTCTCCCATATATGCGTTTCTCCCGTTTATGCGTTTCTCCCATATATGCGTTTTTCCAATATATATGCGTTTTTCCAATATATATGCGTTTTTCCAATATATATGCGTTTTTCCAATATATATGCGTTTTTCCCATGTATGCGTTTTTCCCATGTATGCGTTTTTCCCATGTATGCGTTTCTCCCATATATATGCGTTTTTCCCATATATATGGGTTTTTCCCATATATGCGATTTTCCCATATATGCGTTTTTCCCATATATGCGTTTTTCCCATATATGCGTTTTTCCCATATATGCGTTTTTCCCATATATGCGTTTTTCCCATATATGCGTTTTTCCCATATATGCGTTTATCCCATATATGCGTTTATCCCATATATGCGTTTATCCCATATATGCGTTTTTCCCATATATGCGTTTTTCCCATATTTGCGTTTTTCCCATATTTGCTTTTGAAGCATATTTAGTGAACCCTTGATGCTACAGACTATGTCATACCAACTGATTCTTTCCTCTAGTCAATTTGTGCCACAAATTTCCCTTTCGCTACATTTGCATTTTTCCCATATTTGCGTTTTTCCCATATTTGCGTTTTTCCCATATATGCGTTTATCCCATATTTGCGTTTTTCCCATATTTGCGTTTTTCCCATATTTGCGTTTTTCCCATATTTGCGTTTTTCCCATATATGCGTTTTTCCCATATATGCGTTTTTCCCATATATGCGTTTTCCCCATATTTGCTTTGAAGCATATTTAGTGAACCCTTGATGCTACAGACTGTCATACCAACTGATTCTTTCCTCTAGTCAATTTGTGCCACAAATTTCCCTTTTGCTACATTTGCGTTTTTCCCATATTTGCGTTTTTCCCATATTTGCGTTTTTCCCATTTTTGCGTTTTTCCCATTTTTGCGTTTTTCCCATATTTCCGTTTTTCCCATATTTGCGTTTTTCCCATATTTGCGTTTTTCCCAAATTTGCGTTTTTCCCATATTTGCGTTTTTCCCATATTTGCGTTTTTCCCATATTTGCGTTTTCCCATATTTGCGTTTTTCCCATATTTGCGTTTTTCCCATATTTGCGTTTTTCCCATATTTGCGTTTTTTCCATATTTGCGTTTTTGCCATATTTGCGTTTTTGCCATATTTGCGTTTTTGCCATATTTGCGTTTTTGCCATATTTGCGTTTTTCCCATATTTGCGTTTTTCCCATATTTGCGTTTTTCCCATATTTGCGTTTTTCCCATATTTGCGTTTTTCCCATATTTGCGTTTTTCCGATATTTGCGTTTTTCCCATATTTGCGTTTTTCCCATATTTGCTTTTGAGCATATTTAGTGAACCCTTGATTGTACAGACTATGTCATACCAACTGATTCTTTCCTCTAGTCAATTTGTGCCACAAATTTCCCTTTCGCTACGTTTGCGTTTTTCCCATATTTGCGTTCTTCCCATATTTGCGTTTTTCCCATATTTGCGTTTTTCCCATATTTGCGTTTTTCCCATATTTGCGTTTTTCCCTTATTTGCGTTTTTCCCATATTTGCGTTTTTCCCATATTTGCGTTTTTCCCATATTTGCGTTTTTCCCATATTTGCGTTTTTCCCATATTTGCGTTTTTCCCATATTTGCGTTTTTCCCATATTTGCGTTTTTCCCATATTTGCGTTTTTCCCATATTTGCGTTTTTCCCATATTTGCGTTTTTCCCATATTTGCGTTTTTCCCATATTTGCGTTTTTCCCATATTTGCGTTTTTCCCATATTTGCGTTTTTCCCATATGTGCGTTTTTCCCATATGTGCGTTTTTCCCATATGTGCGTTTTTCCCATATGTGTGTTTCTCCCATATGTGCGCTTTTCCCATATGTGCGCTTTTCCCATATGTGCGCTTTTCCCATATGTGTGCTTTTCCCATATGTGTGCTTTTTCCATATGTGTGCTTTTCCCATATGTGCGCTTTTCCCATATGTGAGCTTTTCCCATATGTGCGCTTTTCCCATATGTGCCCTTTTCCCATATGTGCGCTTTTCCCATATGTGCGCTTTTCCCATATGTGCGCTTTTCCCATATGTGCGCTTTTCCCATATGTGCGCTTTTCCCATATTTGCGCTTTTCCCATATTTGCGCTTTTCCCATATTTGCGCTTTTCCCATATTTGCGCTTTTCCCATATTTGCGCTTTTCCCACATTTGCGCTTTTCCCACATTTGCGCTTTTCCCATATTTGCGTTTTTCCCATATTTGCATTTATCCCATATATGCGTTTATCCCATATATGCGTTTATCCCATATATGCGTTTATCCCATATATGCGTTTATCCCATATATGCGTTTATCCCATATATGCGTTTATCCCATATATGCGTTTTTCCCATATATGCGTTTTTCCCATATTTGCGTTTTTCCCATATTTGCTTTTGAAGCATATTTAGTGAACCCTTGATGCTACAGACTATGTCATACCAACTGATTCTTTCCTCTAGTCAATTTGTGCCACAAATTTCCCTTTCGCTACATTTGCATTTTTCCCATATTTGCGTTTTTCCCATATTTGCGTTTTTCCCATATTTGCGTTTTTCCCATATTTGCGTTTTTCCCATATTTGCGTTTTTCCCATATTTGCGATCTTCCCATATTTGCGTTTTTCCCATATATGCATTTTTCCCTTATACGCGTTTTTCCCATATATGCGTTTTTCCCATATATGCGTTTTTCCCAAATATGCGTTTTTCCCATATATGCGTTTTTCCCATATATGCGTTTTTCCCATATATGCGTTTTTCCCATATATGCGTTTTTCCCATATATGCGTTTTTCCCATATATGCGTTTCTCCCATATATGCGTTTCTCCCGTTTATGCGTTTCTCCCATATATGCGTTTTTCCAATATATATGCGTTTTTCCAATATATATGCGTTTTTCCAATATATATGCGTTCTTCCAATATATATGCGTTTTTCCAATATATATGCGTTTTTCACATGTATGCGTTTTTCCCATATATATGCGTTTTTCCCATATATATGCGTTTTTCCCATATATATGGGTTTTTCCCATATATATGGTTTTTTCCCATATATGCGTTTTTCCCATATATGCGTTTTTCCCATATATGCGTTTTTCCCATATATGCGTTTTTCCCATATATGCGTTTTTCCCATATACGCGTTTTTCCCATATTTGCTTTTGAAGCATATTTAGTGAACCCTTGATGCTACAGACTATGTCATACCAACTGATTCTTTCCTCTAGTCAATTTGTGCCACAAATTTACCTTTCGCTACATTTGCGTTTTTCCCATATTTTCGTTTTTCCCATATTTGCGTTTTTCCCATATTTGCGTTTTTCCCATATTTGCGTTTTTCCCATATTTGCGTTTTTCCCATATTTGCATTTTTCCAATATTTGCGTTTTTCCCATATTTGCGTTTTTCCCCATATTTGCGTTTTTCCCATATTTGCGTTTTTCCCATATTTGCGTTTTTCCCATATGTGCGTTTTTCCCATACGTGCGTTTTTCCCATATGTGCGTTTTTCCCATATGTGCGTTTTTCCCATATGTGCGCTTTTCCCATATGTGCGCTTTTACCATATGTGCGCTTTTCCCATATGTGCGCTTTTCCCATATGTGCGCTTTTCCCATATGTGCGCTTTTCCCATATGTGCGTTTTTCCCATATATGCGTTTTTCCCATATATGCGTTTTTCCCATATATGCGTTTTTCCCATATATGCGTTTTTCCCATATATGCGTTTTCCCCATATTTGCTTTGAAGCATATTTAGTGAACCCTTGATGCTACAGACTGTCATACCAACTGATTCTTTCCTCTAGTCAATTTGTGCCACAAATTTCCCTTTTGCTACATTTGCGTTTTTCCCATATTTGCGTTTTTCCCATATTTGCGTTATTCCCATTTTTGCGTTTTTCCCATTTTTGCGTTTTTCCCATATTTGCGTTTTTCCCATATTTGCGTTTTTCCCATAATTGCGTTTGTCCCATATTTGCGTTTGTCCCATATTTGCGTTTGTCCCATATTTGCGTTTTTCCCATATTTGCGTTTGTCCCATATTTGCGTTTTTCCCATATTTGCGTTTTTCCCATATTTGCGTTTTTCCCATATTTGCGTTTTTCCCATAATGCGTTTTTCCCATATTTGCGTTTTTGCCATATTTGCGTTTCTGCCATATTTGCGTTTTTGCCATATTTGCGTTTTTGCCATATTTGCGTTTTTCCCATATTTGCGTTTTTCCCATATTTGCGTTTTTCCCATATTTGCGTTTTTCCCATATTTGCGCCTTTCCCATATTTGCGTTTTTCCCATATTTGCGTTTTTCCCATATTTGCGTTTTTCCAATGTTTGCGTTTTTCCCATATTTGCGTTTTTCCCATATTTGCGTTTTTCCCATATTTGCTTTTGAGCATATTTAGTGAACCCTTGATTGTACAGACTATGTCATACCAACTGATTCTTTCCTCTAGTCAATTTGTGCCACAAATTTCCCTTTCGCTACGTTTGCGTTTTTCCCATATTTGCGTTCTTCCCATATTTGCGTTTTTCCCATATTTGCGTTTTTCCCATATTTGCGTTTGTCCCATATTTGCGTTTTTCCCATATTTGCGTTTTTCCCATATTTGCGTTTTTCCCTTATTTGCGTTTTTCCCATATTTGCGTTTTTCCCATATTTGCGTTTTTCCCATTTTTGCGTTTTTCCCATATTTGCGTTTTTCCCATATTTGCGTTTTTCCCATATTTGCGTTTTTCCCATATTTGCGTTTTTCCCATATTTGCGTTTTTCCCATATTTGCGTTTTTCCCATATGTGCGTTTTTCCCATATGTGCGTTTTTCCCATATTTGCGTTTTTCCCATATGTGCGCTTTTCCCATATGTGCGCTTTTCCCATATGTGCGCTTTTCCCATATGTGCGCTTTTCCCATATGTGCGAGTTTCCCATATGTGCGCTTTTCCCATATGTGAGCTTTTCCCATATGTGCGCTTTTCCCATATGTGCGCTTTTCCCATATGTGCGCTTTTCCCATATGTGCGCTTTTCCCATATGTGCGCTTTTCCCATATGTGCGCTTTTCCCATATGTGCGCTTTTCCCATATTTGCGCTTTTCCCATATTTGCGCTTTTCCCATATTTGCGCTTTTCCCATATTTGCGCTTTTCCCATATTTGCGCTTTTCCCATATTTGCGCTTTTCCCATATTTGCGCTTTTCCCATATTTGCGTTTTTCCCATATATGCGTTTATCCCATATATGCGTTTATCCCATATATGCGTTTATCCCATATATGCGTTTATCCCATATATGCGTTTATCCCATATATGCGTTTTTCCCATATATGCGTTTTTCCCATATTTGCGTTTTTCCCATATTTGCTTTTGAAGCATATTTAGTGAACCCTTGATGCTACAGACTATGTCATACCAACTGATTCTTTCCTCTAGTCAATTTGTGCCACAAATTTCCCTTTCGCTACATTTGCATTTTTCCCATATTTGCGTTTTTCCCATATTTGCGTTTTTCCCATATATGCGTTTATCCCATATTTGCGTTTTTCCCATATTTGCGTTTTTCCCATATTTGCGTTTTTCCGATATTTGCGTTTTTCCCATATTTGCTTTTGAGCATATTTAGTGAACCCTTGATTGTACAGACTATGTCATACCAACTGATTCTTTCCTCTAGTCAATTTGTGCCACAAATTTCCCTTTCGCTACGTTTGCGTTTTTCCCATATTTGCGTTCTTCACATATTTGCGTTTTTCCCATATTTGCGTTTTTCCCATATTTGCGTTTTTCCCATATTTGCGTTTTTCCCTTATTTGCGTTTTTCCCATATTTGCGTTTTTCCCATATTTGCGTTTTTCCCATATTTGCGTTTTTCCCATATTTGCGTTTTTCCCATATTTGCGTTTTTCCCATATTTGCGTTTTCCCATATTTGCGTTTTTCCCATATTTGCGTTTTTCCCATATTTGCGTTTTTCCCATATTTGCGTTTTTTCCATATTTGCGTTTTTGCCATATTTGCGTTTTTGCCATATTTGCGTTTTTGCCATATTTGCGTTTTTGCCATATTTGCGTTTTTCCCATATTTGCGTTTTTCCCATATTTGCGTTTTTCCCATATTTGCGTTTTTCCCATATTTGCGTTTTTCCCATATTTGCGTTTTTCCCATATTTGCGTTTTTCCCATATTTGCGTTTTTCCGATATTTGCGTTTTTCCCATATTTGCTTTTGAGCATATTTAGTGAACCCTTGATTGTACAGACTATGTCATACCAACTGATTCTTTCCTCTAGTCAATTTGTGCCACAAATTTCCCTTTCGCTACGTTTGCGTTTTTCCCATATTTGCGTTCTTCCCATATTTGCGTTTTTCCCATATTTGCGTTTTTCCCATATTTGCGTTTTTCCCATATTTGCGTTTTTCCCTTATTTGCGTTTTTCCCATATTTGCGTTTTTCCCATATTTGCGTTTTTCCCATATTTGCGTTTTTCCCATATTTGCGTTTTTCCCATATTTGCGTTTTTCCCATATTTGCGTTTTTCCCATATTTGCGTTTTTCCCATATTTGCGTTTTTCCCATATTTGCGTTTTTCCCATATTTGCGTTTTTCCCATATTTGCGTTTTTCCCATATTTGCGTTTTTCCCATATTTGCGTTTTTCCCATATTTGCGTTTTTCCCATATTTGCGTTTTTCCCATATGTGCGTTTTTCCCATATGTGCGTTTTTCCCATATGTGCGTTTTTCCCATATGTGTGTTTCTCCCATATGTGCGCTTTTCCCATATGTGCGCTTTTCCCATATGTGCGCTTTTCCCATATGTGTGCTTTTCCCATATGTGTGCTTTTCCCATATGTGCGCTTTTCCCATATGTGCGCTTTTCCCATATGTGAGCTTTTCCCATATGTGCGCTTTTCCCATATGTGCCCTTTTCCCATATGTGCCCTTTTCCCATATGTGCGCTTTTCCCATATGTGCGCTTTTCCCATATGTGCGCTTTTCCCATATGTGCGCTTTTCCCATATGTGCGCTTTTCCCATATTTGCGCTTTTCCCATATTTGCGCTTTTTCCATATTTGCGCTTTTCCCATATTTGCGCTTTTCCCACATTTGCGCTTTTCCCACATTTGCGCTTTTCCCATATTTGCGTTTTTCCCATATTTGCATTTATCCCATATATGCGTTTATCCCATATATGCGTTTATCCCATATATGCGTTTATCCCATATATGCGTTTATCCCATATATGCATTTATCCCATATATGCGTTTATCCCATATATGCGTTTATCCCATATATGCGTTTATCCCATATATGCGTTTTTCCCATATATGCGTTTTTCCCATATTTGCGTTTTTCCCATATTTGCTTTTGAAGCATATTTAGTGAACCCTTGATGCTACAGACTATGTCATACCAACTGATTCTTTCCTCTAGTCAATTTGTGCCACAAATTTCCCTTTCGCTACATTTGCATTTTTCCCATATTTGCGTTTTTCCCATATTTGCGTTTTTCCCATATTTGCGTTTTTCCCATATTTGCGTTTTTCCCATATTTGCGTTCTTCCCATATTTGCGTTTTTCCCATATATGCATTTTTCCCTTATACGCGTTTTTCCCATATATGCGTTTTTCCCATATATGCGTTTTTCCCAAATATGCGTTTTTCCCATATATGCGTTTTTCCCATATATGCGTTTTTCCCATATATGCGTTTTTCCCATATATGCGTTTTTCCCATATATGCGTTTTTCCCATATATGCGTTTCTCCCATATATGCGTTTCTCCCGTTTATGCGTTTCTCCCATATATGCGTTTTTCCAATATATATGCGTTTTTCCAATATATATGCGTTTTTCCAATATATATGCGTTCTTCCAATATATATGCGTTTTTCCAATATATATGCGTTTTTCACATGTATGCGTTTTTCCCATATATATGCGTTTTTCCCATATATATGCGTTTTTCCCATATATATGGGTTTTTCCCATATATATGGTTTTTTCCCATATATGCGTTTTTCCCATATATGCGTTTTTCCCATATACGCGTTTTTCCCATATATGCGTTTTTCCCATATATGCGTTTTTCCCATATACGCGTTTTTCCCATATTTGCTTTTGAAGCATATTTAGTGAACCCTTGATGCTACCGACTATGTCATACCAACTGATTCTTTCCTCTAGTCAATTTGTGCCACAAATTTACCTTTCGCTACATTTGCGTTTTTCCCATATTTGCGTTTTTCCCATATTTGCGTTTTTCCCATATTTGCGTTTTTCCCATATTTGCGTTTTTCCCATATTTGCGTTTTTCCCATATTTGCATTTTTCCAATATTTGCGTTTTTCCCATATTTGCGTTTTTCCCCATATTTGCGTTTTTCCCATATTTGCGTTTTTCCCATATTTGCGTTTTTCCCATATGTGCGTTTTTCCCATACGTGCGTTTTTCCATATGTGCGTTTTTCCCATATGTGCGTTTTTCCCATATGTGCGCTTTTCCCATATGTGCGCTTTTACCATATGTGCGCTTTTCCCATATGTGCGCTTTTCCCATATGTGCGCTTTTCCCATATGTGCGCTTTTCCCATATGTGCGCTTTTCCCATATGTGCGCTTTTCCCATATATGCGTTTTTCCCATATATGCGTTTTTCCCATATATGCGTTTTTCCCATATATGCGTTTTTCCCATATATGCGTTTTTCCCATATATGCGTTTTCCCCATATATGCGTTTTCCCCATATTTGCTTTGAAGCATATTTAGTGAACCCTTGATGCTACAGACTGTCATACCAACTGATTCTTTCCTCTAGTCAATTTGTGCCACAAATTTCCCTTTTGCTACATTTGCGTTTTTCCCATATTTGCGTTTTTCCCATTTTTGCGTTTTTCCCATATTTGCGTTTTTCCCATATTTGCGTTTTTCCCATAATTGCGTTTTTCCCAAATTTGCGTTTTTCCCATATTTGCGTTTGTCCCATATTTGCGTTTGTCCCATATTTGCGTTTGTCCCATATTTGCGTTTTTCCCATATTTGCGTTTTTCCCATATTTGCGTTTTTCCCATATTTGCGTTTTTCCCATAATGCGTTTTTCCCATATTTGCGTTTTTGCCATATTTGCGTTTTTGCCATATTTGCGTTTTTGCCATATTTGCGTTTTTGCCATATTTGCGTTTTTCCCATATTTGCGTTTTTCCCATATTTGCGTTTTTCCCATATTTGCGTTTTTCCCATATTTGCGTCTTTCCCATATTTGCGTTTTTCCCATATTTGCGTTTTTCCCATATTTGCGTTTTTCCAATGTTTGCGTTTTTCCCATATTTGCGTTTTTCCCATATTTGCGTTTTTCCCATATTTGCTTTTGAGCATATTTAGTGAACCCTTGATTGTACAGACTATGTCATACCAACTGATTCTTTCCTCTAGTCAATTTGTGCCACAAATTTCCCTTTCGCTACGTTTGCGTTTTTCCCATATTTGCGTTCTTCCCATATTTGCGTTTTTCCCATATTTGCGTTTTTCCCATATTTGCGTTTGTCCCATATTTGCGTTTTTCCCATATTTGCGTTTTTCCCATATTTGCGTTTTTCCCTTATTTGCGTTTTTCCCATATTTGCGTTTTTCCCATATTTGCGTTTTTCCCATTTTTGCGTTTTTCCCATATTTGCGTTTTTCCCATATTTGCGTTTTTCCCATATTTGCGTTTTTCCCATATTTGCGTTTTTCCCATATTTGCGTTTTTCCCATATTTGCGTTTTTCCCATATGTGCGTTTTTCCCATATGTGCGTTTTTCCCATATTTGCGTTTTTCCCATATGTGCGCTTTTCCCATATGTGCGCTTTTCCCATATGTGCGCTTTTCCCATATGTGCGCTTTTCCCATATGTGCGCTTTTCCCATATGTGCGCTTTTCCCATATGTGAGCTTTTCCCATATGTGCGCTTTTCCCATATGTGCGCTTTTCCCATATGTGCGCTTTTCCCATATGTGCGCTTTTCCCATATGTGCGCTTTTCCCATATGTGCGCTTTTCCCATATTTGCGCTTTTCCCATATTTGCGCTTTTCCCATATTTGCGCTTTTCCCATATTTGCGCTTTTCCCATATTTGCGCTTTTCCCATATTTGCGCTTTTCCCATATTTGCGCTTTTCCCATATTTGCGTTTTTCCCATATATGCGTTTATCCCATATATGCGTTTATCCCATATATGCGTTTATCCCATATATGCGTTTATCCCATATATGCGTTTATCCCATATATGCGTTTATCCCATATATGCGTTTTTCCCATATTTGCGTTTTTCCCATATTTGCTTTTGAAGCATATTTAGTGAACCCTTGATGCTACAGACTATGTCATACCAACTGATTCTTTCCTCTAGTCAATTTGTGCCACAAATTTCCCTTTCGCTACATTTGCATTTTTCCCATATTTGCGTTTTTCCCATATTTGCTTTTTTCCCATATATGCGTTTATCCCATATTTGCGTTTTTCCCATATTTGCGTTTTTCCCATATTTGCGTTTTTCCCATATTTGCGTTTTTCCCATATTTGCGTTTTTCCCATATTTGCGTTCTTCCCATATTTGCGTTTTTCCCATATATGCATTTTTCCCATATACGCGTTTTTCCCATATATGCGTTTTTCCCATATATGCGTTTTTCCAATATATATGCGTTTTTCCAATATATATGCGTTTTTCCAATATATATGCGTTTTTCCAATATATATGCGTTTTTCCCATGTATGCGTTTTTCCCATGTATGCGTTTTTCCCATGTATGCGTTTTTCCCATATATATGCGTTTTTCCCATATATATGCGTTTTTCCCATATATATGGGTTTTTCCCATATATGCGTTTTTCCCATATATGCGTTTTTCCCATATATGCGTTTTTCCCATATATGCGTTTTTCCCATATATGCGTTTTTCCCATATATGCGTTTTTCCCATATATGCGTTTTTCCCATATATGCGTTTTTCCCATATATGCGTTTTTCCCATATTTGCGTTTTTCCCATATTTGCTTTTGAAGCATATTTAGTGAACCCTTGATGCTACAGACTATGTCATACCAACTGATTCTTTCCTCTAGTCAATTTGTGCCACAAATTTCCCTTTCGCTACATTTGCATTTTTCCCATATTTGCGTTTTTCCCATATTTGCGTTTTTCCCATATATGCGTTTATCCCATATTTGCGTTTTTCCCATATTTGCGTTTTTCCCATATTTGCGTTTTTCCCATATTTGCGTTTTTCCCATATTTGCGTTTTTCCCATATTTGCGTTCTTCCCATATTTGCGTTTTTCCCATATTTGCGTTTTTCCCATATTTGCGTTTTTCCCATATTTGCGTTTTTCCCATTTTGCGTTTTTCCCATATGTGCGTTTTTCCCATATGTGCGTTTTTCCCATATGTGCGTTTTTCCCATATGTGCGCTTTTCCCATATGTGCGCTTTTCCCATATGTGCGCTTTTCCCATATGTGCGCTTTTCCCATATGTGCGCTTTTCCCATATGTGCGCTTTTCCCATATGTGCGCTTTTCCCATATGTGCGCTTTTCCCATATGTGCGCTTTTCCCATATGTGCGCTTTCCCCATTTGTGCGCTTTCCCCATATGTGCGCTTTCCCCATATGTGCGCTTTTCCCATATGTGCGCTTTTCCCATATGTGCGCTTTTCCCATATGTGCGCTTTTCCCATATGTGCGCTTTTCCCATATGTGCGCTTTTCCCATGTTTGCGCTTTTCCCATATTTGCGCTTTTCCCATATTTGCGCTTTTCCCATATTTGCGCTTTTCCCATATTTGTGCTTTTCCCATATTTGCGCTTTTCCCATATTTGCGCTTTTCCCATATTTGCGCTTTTCCCATATTTGCGCTTTTCCCATATTTGCGCTTTTCCCATATTTGCGCTTTTCCCATATTTGCGCTTTTCCCATATTTGCGTTTATCCCATATCTGCGTTTTTCCCATATTTGCGTTTTTCCCTTATTTGCGTTTATCCCATATATGCGTTTATCCCATATATGTGTTTATCCCATATATGCGTTTATCCCATATATGCGTTTATCCCATATATGCGTTTATCCCATATATGCGTTTATCCCATATATGCGTTTATGCCATATATGCGTTTCTCCCATATATGCGTTTTTCCCATATATGCGTTTTTCCCATATATGCGTTTTTCCCATATATGCGTTTTCCCCATATTTGCTTTGAAGCATATTTAGTGAACCCTTGATGCTACAGACTGTCATACCAACTGATTCTTTCCTCTAGTCAATTTGTGCCACAAATTTCCCTTTTGCTACATTTGCGTTTTTCCCATATTTGCGTTTCTCCCATATTTGCGTTTTTCCCATTTTTGCGTTTTTCCCATTTTTGCGTTTTTCCCATATTTGCGTTTTTCCCATATTTGCGATTTTCCCATATTTGCGTTTTTCCCATATTTGCGTTTTTCCCATATTTGCGTTCTTCCCATATTTGCGTTTTCCCATATTTGCGTTTTTCCCATATTTGCGTTTTTCCCATATTTGCGTTTTTGCCATATTTGCGTTTTTGCCATATTTGCGTTTTTCCCATATTTGTTTTTTTCCCATATTTGCGTTTTTCCCATATTTGCGTTTTTCCCATATTTGCGTTTTTCCCATATTTGCGTTTTTCCCATATTTGCGTTTTTCCCATATTTGCGTTTTTCCCATATTTGCTTTTGAGCATATTTGGTGAACCGTTGATTGTACAGACTATGTCATACCAACTGATTCTTTCCTCTAGTCAATTTGTGCCACAAATTTCCCTTTCGCTACGTTTGCGTTTTTCCCATATTTGCGTTCTTCCCATATTTGCGTTTTTCCCATATTTGCGTTTTTCCCATATTTGCGTTTTTCCCTTATTTGCGTTTTTCCCTTATTTGCGTTTTTCCCATATTTGCGTTTTTCCCATATTTGCGTTTTTCCCATATTTGCGTTTTTCCCATATTTGCGTTTTTCCCATATTTGCGTTTTTCCCATATTTGCGTTTTTCCCATATTTGCGTTTTTCCCATATTTGCGTTTTTCCCATATTTGCGTTTTTCCCATATTTGCGTTTTTCCCATATTTGCGTTTTTCCCATATTTGCGTTTATCCCATATGTGCGTTTTTCCCATATGTGCGTTTTTCCCATATGTGCGTTTTTCCCATATGTGTGTTTCTCCCATATGTGCGCTTTTCCCATATGTGCGCTTTTCCCATATGTGCGCTTTTCCCATATGTGCGCTTTTCCCATATGTGCGCTTTTCCCATATGTGCGCTTTTCCCATATGTGCGCTTTTCCCATATGTGCGCTTTTCCCATATGTGCGCTTTTCCCATATGTGCGCTTTTCCCATATGTGAGCTTTTCCCATATGTGCGCTTTTCCCATATGTGCGCTTTTCCCATAGGTGCGCTTTTCCCATATGTGCGCTTTTCCCATATGTGCGCTTTTCCCATATGTGCGCTTTTCCCATATGTGCGCTTTTCCCATATGTGCGCTTTTCCCATATTTGCGCTTTTCCCATATTTGCGCTTTTCCCATATTTGCGCTTTTCCCATATTTGCGCTTTTCCCATATTTGCGCTTTTCCCATATTTGCGCTTTTCCCATATTTGCGCTTTTCCCACATTTGCGCTTTTCCCACATTTGCGCTTCTCCCATATTTGCGTTTTTCCCATATTTGCGTTTATCCCATATATGCGTTTATCCCATATATGCGTTTATCCCATATATGCGTTTATCCCATATATGCGTTTATCCCATATATGCGTTTATCCCATATATGTGTTTATCCCATATATGCGTTTTTCCCATATATGCGTTTTTCCCATATATGCGTTTTTCCCATACTTGCGTTTTTCCCATATTTGCTTTTGAAGCATATTTAGTGAACCCTTGATGCTACAGACTATGTCATACCAACTGATTCTTTCCTCTAGTCAATTTGTGCCACAAATTTCCCTTTCGCTACATTTGCATTTTTCCCATATTTGCGTTTTTCCCATATTTGCGTTTATCCCATATTTGCGTTTATCCCATATTTGCGTTTTTCCCATATTTGCGTTTTTCCCATATTTGCGTTTTTCCCATATTTGCGTTTTTCCCATATTTGCGTTCTTCCCATATTTGCGTTTTTCCCATATATGCATTTTTCCCATATACGCGTTTTTCCCATATATGCGTTTTTCCCATATATGCGTTTTTCCCAAATATGCGTTTTTCCCATATATGCGTTTTTCCCATATATGCGTTTTTCCCATATATGCGTTTTTCCCATATATGCGTTTTTCCCATATATGCGTTTTTCCCATATATGCGTTTTTCCCATATATGCGTTTTTCCATATATGCGTTTCTCCCATATATGCGTTTCTCCCGTTTATGTGTTTCTCCCATATATGCGTTTTTCCAATATATATGCGTTTTTCCAATATATATGCGTTTTTCCAATATATATGCGTTTTTCCAATATATATGCGTTTTTCCAATACATATGCGTTTTTACCATGTATGCGTTTTTCCCATATATATGCGTTTTTCCCATATATATGGGTTTTTCCCATATATATGGGTTTTTCCCATATATATGGGTTTTTCCCATATATATGGGTTTTTCCCATATATGCGTTTTTCCCATATATGCGTTTTTCCCATATATGCGTTTTTCCCATATATGCGTTTTTCCCATATTTGCATTTGAAGCATATTTAGTGAACCCTTGATGCTACAGACTATGTCATACCAACTGATTCTTAACTCTAGTCAATTTGTGCCACAAATTTACCTTTCGCTACATTTGCGTTTTTCCCATATTTGCGTTTTTCCCATATTTGCGTTTTTCCCATATTTGCGTTTTTCCCATATTTGCGTTTTTCCAATATTTGCGTTTTTCCCATATTTGCGTTTTTCCCATATTTGCGTTTTTCCCATATTTGCGTTTTTCCCATATTTGCGTTTTTCCCATTTTTGCGTTTTTCCTATATGTGCGTTTTTCCCATATGTGCGTTTTTCCCATATGTGCGTTTTTCCCATATGTGCGTTTTTCCCATATGTGCGCTTTTCCCATATGTGCGCTTTTCCCATATGTGCGCTTTTCCCATATGTGCGCTTTTCCCATATGTGCGCTTTTCCCATATGTGCGCTTTTCCCATATGTGCGCTTTTCCCATATATGCGTTTTTCCCATATATGCGTTTTCCCCATATATGCGTTTTTCCCATATACGCGTTTTTCCCATATATGCGTTTTTCCCATATATGCGTTTTTCCCATATATGCGTTTTTCTCATATATGCGTTTTCCCCATATTTGCTTTGAAGCATATTTAGTGAACCCTTGATGCTACAGACTGTCATACCAACTGATTCTTTCCTCTAGTCAATTTGTGCCACAAATTTCCCTTTTGCTACATTTGCGTTTTTCCCATATTTGCGTTTTTCCCATATTTGCGTTTTTCCCATTTTTGCGTTTTTCCCATATTTGCGTTTTTCCCATATTTGCGTTTTTCCCATATTTGCGTTTTTCCCAAATTTGCGTTTTTCCCATATTTGCGTTTGTCCCATATTTGCGTTTGTCCCATATTTGCGTTTTTCCCATATTTGCGTTTTTCCCATATTTGCGTTTTTCCCATATTTGCGTTTTTCCCATATTTGCGTTTTTCCCATATTTGCGTTTTTGCCATATTTGCGTTTTTGCCATATTTGCGTTTTTGTTATATTTGCGTTTTTCCCATATTTGCGTTTTTCCCATATTTGCGTTTTTCCCATATTTGCGTCTTTCCCATATTTGCGTTTTTCCCATATTTGCGTTTTTCCCATATTTGCGTTTTTCCCATATTTGCGTTTTTCCCATATTTGCGTTTTTCCCATATTTGCGTTTTTCCCATATTTGCGTTTTTCCCATATTTGCTTTTGAGCATATTTAGTGAACCCTTGATTGTACAGACTATGTCATACCAACTGATTCTTTCCTCTAGTCAATTTGTGCCACAAATTTCCCTTTCGCTACGTTTGCGTTTTTCCCATATTTGCGTTCTTCCCATATCTGCGTTTTTCCCATATTTGCGTTTTTCCCATATTTGCGTTTTTCCCATATTTGCGTTTTTCCCATATTTGCGTTTTTCCCATATTTGCGTTTTTCCCATATTTGCGTTTTTCCCATATTTGCGTTTTTCCCATATTTGCGTTTTTCCCATATTTGCGTTTTTCCCATACTTGCGTTTTTCCCATATGTGCGTTTTTCCCATATGTGTGTTTCTCCCATATGTGCGCTTTTCCCATATGTGCGCTTTTCCCATATTTGCGCTTTTCCCATATGTGCGCTTTTCCCATATGTGCGCTTTTCCCATATGTGCGCTTTTCCCATATGTGCGCTTTTCCCATATGTGCGCTTTTCCCATATGTGCGCTTTTCCCATATGTGAGCTTTTCCCATATGTGCGCTTTTCCCATATGTGCGCTTTTCCCATATGTGCACTTTTCCCATATGTGCGCTTTTCCCATATGTGCGCTTTTCCCATAT
This sequence comes from Schistocerca nitens, assembly GCF_023898315.1. Taxonomy (NCBI): domain Eukaryota; kingdom Metazoa; phylum Arthropoda; class Insecta; order Orthoptera; family Acrididae; genus Schistocerca; species Schistocerca nitens. Next base: position 582,095,396 of record NC_064619.1, on the reverse strand, counting down.
GTGCGCTTTTCCCTTATTTGCGCTTTTCCCATATTTGCGCGTTTCCCATATTTGCGCCTTTCCCATATTTGCGCTTTTCCCATATTTGCGCTTTTCCCATATTTGCGCTTTTCCCATATTTGCGCTTTTCCCATATTTGCGCTTTTCCCATATTTGCGCTTTTCCCATATTTGCGCTTTTCCCATATTTGCGCTTTTCCCATATATGCGTTTATCCCATATATGCGTTTATCCCATATATGCGTTTATCCCATATATGCGTTTATCCCATATATGCGTTTATCCCATATATGCGTTTATCCCATATATGCGTTTATCCCATATATGCGTTTTTCCCATATTTGCTTTTTTCCCATATTTGCTTTTGAAGCATATTTAGTGAACCCTTGATGCTACAGACTATGTCATACCAACTGATTCTTTCCTCTAGTCAATTTGTGCCACAAATTTCCCTTTCGCTACATTTGCATTTTTCCCATATTTGCGTTTTTCCCATATTTGCGTTTTTCCCATATATGCATTTATCCCATATTTGCGTTTTTCCCATATTTGCGTTTTTCCCATATTTGCGTTTTTCCCATATTTGCGTTTTTCCCATATTTGCGTTCTTCCTATATTTGCGTTTTTCCCATATATGCATTTTTCCCATATACGCGTTTTTCCCATATATGCGTTTTTCCCATATATGCGTTTTTCCCATATATGCGTTTTTCCCATATATGCGTTTTTCCCATATATGCGTTTTTCCCATATATGCGTTTTTCCCATGTATGCGTTTTTCCCATATATGCGTTTTTCCCATATATGCGTTTTTCCAATATATGCGTTTTTCCCATATATGCGTTTCTCCCATATATGCGTTTCTCCCGTTTATGCGTTTCTCCCATATATGCGTTTTTCCAATATATATGCGTTTTTCCAATATATATGCGTTTTTCCAATATATATGCGTTTTTCCAATATATATGCGTTTTTCCAATATATATGCGTTTTTCCCATGTATGCGTTTTTCCCATGTATGCGTTTTTCCCATGTATGCGTTTTTCCCATATATATGCGTTTTTCCCATATATATGCGTTTTTCCCATATATATGGGTTTTTCCCATATATGCGTTTTTCCCATATATGCGTTTTTCCCATATATGCGTTTTTCCCATATATGCGTTTTTCCCATATATGCGTTTTTCCCATATATGCGTTTTTCCCATATATGCGTTTTTCCCATATATGCGTTTTTCCCATATTTGCTTTTGAAGCATATTTAGTGAACCCTTGATGCTACAGACTATGTCATACCAACTGATTCTTTCCTCTAGTCAATTTGTGCCACAAATTTACCTTTCGCTACATTTGCGTTTTTCCCATATTTGCGTTTTTCCCATATTTGCGTTTTTCCCATATTTGCGTTTTTCCCATATTTGCGTTTTTCCAATATTTGCGTTTTTCCCATATTTGGGTTTTTCCCATATTTGCGTTTTTCCCATATTTGCGTTTTTCCCATATTTGCGTTTTTCCCATATTTGCGTTTTTCCCATATTTGCGTTTTTCCCACATTTGCGTTTTTCCCATATTTGCGTTTTTCCCATATTTGCGTTTTTGCCATATTTGCGTTTTTGCCATATTTGCGTTTTTGCCATATTTGCGTTTTTCCCATATTTGCGTTTTTCCCATATTTGCGTTTTTCCCATATTTGCGTTTTTCCCATATTTGCGTTTTTCCCATATTTGCGTTTTTCCCATATTTGCTTTTGAGCATATTTAGTGAACCCTTGATTGTACAGACTATGTCATACCAACTGATTCTTTCCTCTAGTCAATTTGTGCCACAAATTTCCCTTTCGCTACGTTTGCGTTTTTCCCATATTTGCGTTCTTCCCATATTTGCGTTTTTCCCATATTTGCGTTTTTCCCATATTTGCGTTTTTCCCATTATTGCGATTTTCCCATATTTGCGTTTTTCCCTTATTTGCGTTTTTCCCATATTTGCGTTTTTCCCATATTTGCGTTTTTCCCATATTTGCGTTTTTCCCATATTTGCGTTTTTCCCATATTTGCGTTTTTCCCATATTTGCGTTTTTCCCATATTTGCGTTTTTCCCATATTTGCGTTTTTCCCATATTTGCGTTTTTCCCATATGTGCGTTTTTCCCATATGTGCGTTTTTCCCATATGTGCGTTTTTCCCATATGTGTGTTTCTCCCATATGTGCGCTTTTCCCATATGTGCGCTTTTCCCATATGTGCGCTTTTCCCATATGTGCGCTTTTCCCATATGTGCGCTTTTCCCATATGTGCGCTTTTCCCATATGTGCGCTTTTCCCATATGTGAGCTTTTCCCATATGTGCGCTTTTCCCATATGTGCGCTTTTCCCATATGTGCGCTTTTCCCATATGTGCGCTTTTCCCATATGTGCGCTTTTCCCATATGTGCGCTTTTCCCATATGTGCGCTTTTCCCATATGTGCGCTTTTCCCATATGTGCGCTTTTCCCATATTTGCGCTTTTCCCATATTTGCGCTTTTCCCATATTTGCGCTTTTCCCATATTTGCGTTTTTCCCATATTTGCGTTTTTCCCATATTTGCGTTTTTCCCATATTTGCGTTTTTCCCATATTTGCGTTTTTCCCATATTTGCGTTTTTCCCATATTTGCGTTTTTCCCATATTTGCGTTTTTCCCACATATGCGCGTTTTCCCACATATGCGTTTTTCCCATATATGCGTTTTTCCCATATATGCGTTTTTCCCATATATGCGTTTTTCCCATATATGCGTTTTTCCCATATATGCGTTTTTCCCATATATGCGTTTTTCCCATATATGCGTTTTTCCCATATATGCGTTTTTCCCATTTTTGCTTTTTAAGCATATTTAGTGAACCCTTGATGCTACAGACTATGTCATACCAACTGATTCTTTCCTCTAGTCAATTTGTGCCACAAATTTACCTTTCGCTACATTTGCGTTTTTCCCATATTTGCGTTTTTCCCATATTTGCGTTTTTCCCATATTTGCGTTTTTCCCATATTTGCGTTATTCCCATATTTGCGTTTTTCCAATATTTGCGTTTTTCCAATATTTGCGTTTTTCCCATATTTGCGTTTTTCCCATATTTGCGTTTTTCCCATATTTGCGTTTTTCCCATATTTGCGTTTTTCCCATATTTGCGTTTTTCCCATATTTGCGTTTTTCCCATATTTGCGTTTTTCCCATATGTGCGTTTTTCCCATATGTGCGTTTTTCCCATATGTGCGTTTTTCCCATATGTGCGGTTTTCCCATATGTGCGTTTTTCCCATATGTGCGTTTTTCCCATATGTGCGCTTTTCCCATATGTGCGCTTTTCCCATATGTGCGCTTTTCCCATATGTGCGCTTTTCCCATATGTGCGCTTTTCCCATATGTGCGCTTTTCCCATATGTGCGCTTTTCCCATATGTGCGCTTTTCCCATATGTGCGCTTTTCCCATATACGCGCTTTTCCCATATGTGCGCTTTTCCCATATGTGCGCTTTTCCCATATGTGCACTTTTCCCATATGTGCGTTTTTCCCATATGTGCGCTTTTCCCATATGTGCGCTTTTCCCATATGTGCGCTTTTCCCATATTTGCGCTTTTCCCATATTTGCGCTTTTCCCATATTTGCGCTTTTCCCATATTTGCGCTTTTCCCATATTTGCGCTTTTCCCATATTTGCGCTTTTCCCATATTTGCGCTTTTCCCATATTTGCGCTTTTCCCATATTTGCGCTATTCCCATATTTGCGCTTTTCCCATATTTGCGCTTTTCTCATATTTGCGTTTTTCCCATATTTGCGCTTTTCCCATATTTGCGTTTTTCCCATATTTGCACTTTTCCCATATTTGCGTTGTTCCCATATTTGCGTTTTTCCCATATTTGCGTTTTTCCCATATTTGCGTTTTTCCCATATTTGCGTTTTTCCCATATTTGCGTTTTTCCCATATTTGCGTTTTTCCCATATTTGCGTTTTCCCCATATTTGCGTTTTTCCCATATTTGCGTTTATCCCATATTTGCGTTTATCCCATATTTTCGTTTATCCCATATTTGCGTTTATCCCATATTTGCGTTTATCCCATATTTGCGTTTTTCCCATATATGCGTTTTTCCCATATATGCGTTTTTCCCATATATGCGTTTTTCCCATATATGCGTTTTTCCCATATATGCGTTTTTCCCATATATGCGTTGTTCCCATATATGCGTTTTTCCCATATTTGCTTTTGAAGCATATTTAGTGAACCCTTGATGCTACAGACTATGTCATACCAACTGATTCTTTCCTCTACTCAATTTGTGCCACAAATTTCCCTTTCGCTACATTTGCGTTTTTCCCATATTTGCGTTTTTCCCATATTTGCGTTTTTCCCATATTTGCGTTTTTCCCATATTTGCGTTTTTCCCATATATGCGTTTTTCCCACATATGCGTTTTTCCCATATATGCGTTTTTCCCATATATGCGTTTTTCCCATATATGCGTTTTTCCCATATTTGCGTTTTTCCCATATTTGCGTTTTTCCCATATATGCGTTTTTCCCATATTTGCGTTTTTCCCATATTTGCTTTTGAGCATATTTAGTGAACCCTTGATTGTACAGACTATGTCATACCAACTGATTCTTTCCTCTAGTCAATTTGTGCCACAAATTTCCCTTTCGCTACGTTTGCGTTTTTCCCATATTTGCATTCTTCCCATATATGCGTTTTACCCATATTTGCGTTTTTCCCATATTTGCGTTTTTCCCATATTTGCGTTTTTCCCATATTTGCGTTTTTCCCATATTTGCGTTTTCACATATTTGCGTTTTTCCCATATTTGCGTTTTTCCCATATTTGCGTTTTTCCCATATTTGCGTTTTTCCCATATGTGCGTTTTTCCCATATGTGCGTTTTTCCCATATTTGCGTTTTTCCCATATTTGCGTTTTTCCCATATGTGCGTTTTTCCCATATGTGCGTTTTTCCCATATGTGCGTTTTTCCCATATGTGTGTTTCTCCCATATGTGCGCTTTTCCCATATGTGCGCTTTTCCCATATGTGCGCTTTTCCCATATGTGCGCTTTTCCCATATGTGCGCTTTTCCCATATGTGCGCTTTTCCCATATGTGAGCTTTTCCCATATGTGCGCTTTTCCCATATGTGCGCTTTTCCCATATGTGCGCTTTTCCCATATGTGCACTTTTCCCATATGTGCGCTTTTGCCATATGTGCGCTTTTCCCATATGTGCGCTTTTCCCATATTTGCGCTTTTCCCATATTTGCGCTTTTCCCATATTTGCGCTTTTCCCATATTTGCGCTTTTCCCATATTTGCGTTTTTCCCATATTTGCGTTTTTCCCATATTTGCGTTTTTCCCATATATGCGTTTTTCCCATATTTGCGTTTTTCCCATATTTGCGTTTATCCCATATTTGCGTTTATCCCATATTTGCGTTTTTCCCATATTTGCGCTTTTCCCATATTTGCGCTTTTCCCATATTTGCGCTTTTCCCATATTTGCGCTTTTCCCATAATTGCGCTTTTCCCATATTTGCGCTTTTCACATATTTGCGCTTTTCCCATATTTGCGCTTTTCCCATATTTGCGCTTTTCCCATATATGCGCTTTTCCCATATTTGCGCTTTTCCCATATTTGCGCTATTCCCATATTTGCGCTTTTCCCATATTTGCGCTTTTCCCATATTTGCGCTTTTCCCATATTTGCGCTTTTCCCATATTTGCGCTTTTCCCATATTTGCGTTTTTCCCATATTTGCGGTTTTCCCATATTTGCGTTTTTCCCATATTTGCGTTTTTCCCATATTTGCGTTTTTCCCATATTTGCGTTTTTCCCATATTTGCGTTTTTCCCATATTTGCGTTTTTCCCATATTTGCGTGTTCCCCATATTTGCGTTTTCCCCATATTTGCGTTTTTCCCATATTTGCGTTTTTCCCATATTTGCGTTTTTCCCATATTTGCGTTTTTCCCATATTTGCGTTTTTCCCATATTTGCGTTTTTCCCATATTTGCGTTTTCCCATATTTGCGTTTTTCCCATATTTGCGTTTTTCCCATATATGCGTTTTTCCCATATTTGCGTTTCTCCCATACTTGCGTTTATCCCATATTTTCGTTTATCCCATATTTTCGTTTATCCCATATTTGCGTTTATCCCATATTTGCGTTTTTCCCATATATGCGTTTTTCCCATATATGCGTTTTTCCCATACATGCGTTTTTCCCATATATGCGTTTTTCCCATATATGCGTTTTTCCCATATATGCGTTTTTCCCATATATGCGTTTTTCCCATATATGCGTTTTTCCCATATATGCGTTTTTCCCATATATGCGTTGTTCCCATATATGCGTTTTTCCCATATTTGCTTTTGAAGCATATTTAGTGAACCCTTGATGCTACAGACTATGTCATACCAACTGATTCTTTCCTCTACTCAATTTGTGCCACAAATTTCCCTTTCGCTACATTTGCGTTTTTCCCATATTTGCGTTTTTCCCATATTTGCGTTTTTCCCATATTTGCGTTTTTCCCATATTTGCGTTTTTCCCATATTTGCGTTTTTCCCATATATGCGTTTTTCCCACATATGCGTTTTTCCCATATATGCGTATTTCCCATATATGCGTTTTTCCCATATATGCGTTTTTCCCATATTTCGGTTTTTCCCAAATTTGCGTTTTTCCCATATTTGCGTTTTTCCCATATTTGCTTTTGAGCATATTTAGTGAACCCTTGATTGTACAGACTATGTCATACCAACTGATTCTTTCCTCTAGTCAATTTGTGCCACAAATTTCCCTTTCGCTACGTTTGCGTTTTTCCCATATTTGCGTTCTTCCCATATTTGCGTTTTTCCCATATTTGCGTTTTTCCCATATTTGCGTTTTTCCGATATTTGCGTTTTTCCCATATTTGCGTTTTTCCCATATTTGCGTTTTTCCCATATTTGCGTTTTTCCCATATTTGCGTTTTTCCCATATTTGCGTTTTTCCCATATTTGCATTTTTCCCATATTTGCGTTTTTCCCATATGTGCGTTTTTCCCATATGTGCGTTTTTCCCATATGTGCGTTTTTCCCATATGTGCGTTTTTCCCATATGTGCGTTTTTCCCATATGTGCGCTTTTCCCATATGTGCGCTTTTCCCATATGTGCGCTTTTCCCATATGTGCGCTTTTCCCATATGTGTGCTTTTCCCATATGTGTGCTTTTCCCATATGTGCGCTTTTCCCATATGTGTGCTTTTCCCATATGTGTGCTTTTCCCATATGTGCACTTTTCCCATATGTGCGCTTTTCCCATATGTGCGCTTTTCCCATATGTGAGCTTTTCCCATATGTGCGCTTTTCCCATATGTGCGCTTTTCCCATATGTGCGCTTTTCCCATATGTGCGCTTTTCCCATATGTGCGCTTTTCCCATATGTGCGCTTTTCCCATGTTTGCGCTTTTCCCATATTTGCGCTTTTCCCATATGCGCGCTTTTCCCATATGTGCGCTATTCCCATATTTGCGCTTTTCCCATATTTGCGCTTTTCCCATATTTGCGTTTTTCCCATATTTGCGATTTACCCATATTTGCGTTTTTCCCATATTTGCGTTTTTCCCATATTTGCGTTTTTCCCATATTTGCGTTTTTCCCATATTTGCGTTTTTCCCATATGTGCGTTTTTCCCATATGTGCGTTTTTCCCATATGTGCGTTTTTCCCATATGTGCGTTTTTCCCATATGTGCGCTTTTCCCATATGTGCGTTTCTCCCATATGTGCGCTTTTCCCATATGTGCGCTTTTCCCATATGTGCACTTTTCCCATATGTGCGCTTTTCCCATATGTGCGCTTCTCCCATATGTGCACTTTTCCCATATGTGCGCTTTTCCCATATGTGTGCTTTTCCATTATCTGCGCTTTTCCCATATGTGCGCTTTTCCCATATGTGCGCTTTTCCCATATGTGCGCTTTTCCCATATGTGCGCTTTTCCCATATATGCGTTTATCCCATATATGCGTTTTTCCCATATATGCGTTTTTCCCATATATGCGTTTTTCCCATATATGCGTTTTTCCCATATATGCGTTTTTCCCATATATGCGTTTTTCCCATATATGCGTTTTCCCCATATTTGCTTTTGAAGCATATTTAGCGAACCCTTGATGCTACAGACTGTCATACCAACTGATTCTTTCCTCTAGTCAATTTGTGCCACAAATTTCCCTTTCGCTACATTTGCGTTTTTCCCATATTTGCGTTTTTCCCATATTTGCGTTTTTCCTATATTTGCGTTTCTCCCATATTTGCGTTTTTCCCATATTTGCGTTTTTCCCATATTTGCGTTTTTCCCATATTTGCGTTTTTCCCATATTTGCGTTTTTCCCATATTTGCGTTTTTCCCATATTTGCTTTTGAGCATATTTAGTGAACCCTTGATTGTACAGACTATGTCATATCAACTGATTCTTTCCTCTAGTCAATTTGTGCCACAAATTTCCCTTTCGCTACGTTTGCGTTTTTCCCATATTTGCGTTCTTCCCATATTTGCGTTTTTCCCATATTTGCGTTTTTCCCATATATGCGTTTTTCCCATATATGCGTTTTTCCCATATATGCGTTTTCCCCATATTTGCTTTTGAAGCATATTTAGTGAACCCTTGATGCTACAGACTGTCATACCAACTGAGTCTTTCCTCTAGTCAATTTGTGCCACAAATTTCCCTTTTGCTACATTTGCGTTTTTCCCATATTTGCGTTTTTCCCATATTTGCGTTTTTCCCATTTTTGCGTTTTTCCCATTTTTGCGTTTTTCCCATATTTGCGTTTTTCCCATATTTGCGTTTTTCCCATATTTGCGTTTTTCCCATATTTGCGTTTTTCCCATATTTGCGTTTTTCCCATATTTGCGTTTTTCCCATATTTGCGTTTTTCCCATATTTGCGTTTTTCCCATATTTGCGTTTTTCCCATATTTGCGTTTTTTCCATATTTGCGTTTTTGCCATATTTGCGTTGTTCCCATATTTGCGTTGTTCCCATATTTGCGTTTTTCCCATATTTGCGTTTTTCCCATATTTGCGTTTTTCCCATATTTGCGTTTTTCCCATATTTGCGTTTTTCCCATATTTGCTTTTGAGCATATTTAGTGAACCCTTGATTGTACAGACTATGTCATATCAACTGATTCTTTCCTCTAGTCAATTTGTGCCACAAATTTCCCTTTCGCTACGTTTGCGTTTTTCCCATATTTGCGTTCTTCCCATATTTGCGTTTTTCCCATATTTGCGTTTTTCCCATATTTGCGTTTTTCCCATATTTGCGTTTTTCCCATATTTGCGTTTTTCCCATATTTGCGTTTTTCCCATATTTGCGATTTTCCCATATTTGCGTTTTTCCCATATTTGCGTTTTTCCCATATTTGCGTTTTTCCCATATTTGCGTTTTTCCCATATGTGCGTTTTTCCCATATGTGCGTTTTTCCCATATGTGCGTTTTTCCCATATGTGCGTTTTTCCCATATGTGCGTTTTTCCCATATGTGCGGTTTTCCCATATGTGCGTTTCTCCCATATGTGCGCTTTTCCCATATGTGCGCTTTTCCCATATGTGCGCTTTTCCCATATGTGCGCTTCTCCCATATGTGCACTTTTCCCATATGTGCGCTTTTCCCATATGTGTGCTTTTCCCATATGTGCGCTTTTCCCATATGTGCGCTTTTCCCATATGTGCGCTTTTCCCATATGTGCGCTTTTCCCATATGTGCGCTTTTCCCATATATGCGTTTATCCCATATATGCGTTTTTCCCATATATGCGTTTTTCCCATATATGCGTTTTTCCCATATATGCGTTTTTCCCATATATGCGTTTTTCCCATATATGCGTTTTCCCCATATTTGCTTTTGAAGCATATTTAGCGAACCCTTGATGCTACAGACTGTCATACCAACTGATTCTTTCCTCTAGTCAATTTGTGCCACAAATTTCCCTTTCGCTACATTTGCGTTTTTCCCATATTTGCGTTTTTCCCATATTTGCGTTTTTCCTATATTTGCGTTTCTCCCATATTTGCGTTTTTCCCATATTTGCGTTTTTCCCATATTTGCGTTTTTCCCATATTTGCGTTTTTCCCATATTTGCGTTTTTCCCATATTTGCGTTTTTCCCATATTTGCTTTTGAGCATATTTAGTGAACCCTTGATTGTACAGACTATGTCATATCAACTGATTCTTTCCTCTAGTCAATTTGTGCCACAAATTTCCCTTTCGCTACGTTTGCGTTTTTCCCATATTTGCGTTCTTCCCATATTTGCGTTCTTCCCATATTTGCGTTTTTCCCATATTTGCGTTTTTCCCATATTTGCGTTTTTCCCATATTTGCGTTTTTCCCATATTTGCGTTTTTCCCATATTTGCGATTTTCCCATATTTGCGTTTTTCCCATATTTGCGTTTTTCCCATATTTGCGTTTTTCCCATATTTGCGTTTTTCCCATATTTGCGTTTTTCCCATATGTGCGTTTTTCCCATATGTGCGTTTTTCCCATATGTGCGTTTTTCCCATATGTGCGTTTTTCCCATATGTGCGTTTTTCCCATATGTGCGCTTTTCCCATATGTGCGTTTCTCCCATATGTGCGCTTTTCCCATATGTGCGCTTTTCCCATATGTGCACTTTTCCCATATGTGCGCTTTTCCCATATGTGCGCTTCTCCCATATGTGCACTTTTCCCATATGTGCGCTTTTCCCATATGTGTGCTTTTCCCATATGTGCGCTTTTCCCATATGTGCGCTTTTCCCATATGTGCGCTTTTCCCATATGTGCGCTTTTCCCATATATGCGTTTATCCCATATATGCGTTTTTCCCATATATGCGTTTTTCCCATATATACGTTTTTCCCATATATGCGTTTTTCCCATATATGCGTTTTTCCCATATATGCGTTTTCCCCATATTTGCTTTTGAAGCATATTTAGCGAACCCTTGATGCTACAGACTGTCATACCAACTGATTCTTTCTTCTAGTCAATTTGTGCCACAAATTTCCCTTTCGCTACATTTGCGTTTTTCCCATATTTGCGTTTTTCCCATATTTGCGTTTTTCCTATATTTGCGTTTCTCCCATATTTGCGTTTTTCCCATATTTGCGTTTTTCCCATATTTGCGTTTTTCCCATATTTGCGTTTTTCCCATATTTGCGTTTTTCCCATATTTGCGTTTTTGCCATATTTGCGTTTTTGCCATATTTGCGTTTTTGCTATATTTGCGTTTTTGCCATATTTGCGTTTTTGCCATATTTGCGTTTTTGCCATATTTGCGTTTTTGCCGTATTTGCGTTTTTGCCGTATTTGCCTTTTTGCCATATTTGCGTTTTTGCCATATTTGCGTTTTTGCCATATTTGCGTTTTTGCCATATTTGCGTTTTTGCCTTATTTGCTTTGGAAGCATATTTAGTGAACCCTTGATGCTACAGACTATGTCATACCAACTGATTCTTTCCTCTAGTCAATTCGTGCCACAAATTTCCCTTTCGCTACATTTGCGTTTTTCCCATATTTGCGTTTTTCCCATATTTGCGTTTTTCCCATATTTGCGTTTTTGCCATATTTGCGTTTTTGCCATATTTGCGTTTTTGCCATATTTGCGTTTTTCCCATATTTGCGTTTTTCCCATATTTGCGTTTTTCCCATATTTGCGTTTTTCCCATATTTGCGTTTTTCCCATATTTGCTTTTGAGCATATTTAGTGAACCCTTGATTGTACAGACTATGTCATACCAACTGATTCTTTCCTCTAGTCAATTTGTGCCACAAATTTCCCTTTCGCTACGTTTGCGTTTTTCCCATATTTGCGTTCATCCCATATTTGCGTTTTTCCCATATTTGCGTTTTTCCCATATTTGCGTTTTTCCCATTATTGCGTTTTTCCCATATTTGCGTTTTTCCCTTATTTGCGTTTTTCCCATATTTGCGTTTTTCCCATATTTGCGTTTTTCCCATATTTGCGTTTTTCCCATATTTGCGTTTTTCCCATATTTGCGTTTTTCCCATATTTGCGTTTTTCCCATATTTGCGTTTTTCCCATATTTGCGTTTTTCCCATATTTCCGTTTTTCCCATATTTGCGTTTTTCCCATATGTGCGTTTTTCCCATATGTGCGTTTTTCCCATATGTGCGTTTTTCCCATATGTGCGTTTTTCCCATATGTGCGCTTTTCCCATATGTGCGCTTTTCCCATATGTGCGCTTTTCCCATATGTGCGCTTTTCCCATATGTGCGCTTTTCCCATATGTGCGCTTTTCCCATATGTGAGCTTTTCCCATATGTGCGCTTTTCCCATATGTGCGCTTTTCCCATATGTGCGCTTTTCCCATATGTGCGCTTTTCCCATATGTGCGCTTTTCCCATATGTGCGCTTTTCCCATATGTGCGCTTTTCCCATATTCGCGCTTTTCCCATATTTGCGCTTTTCCCATATTTGCGCTTTTCCCATATTTGCGCTTTTCCCATATTTGCGCTTTTCCCATATTTGCGCTTTTCCCATATTTGCGTTTTTCCCATATTTGCGTTTTTCCCATATTTGCGTTTTTCCCATAGATGCGTTTTTCCCATATTTGCGTTTATCCCATATTTGCGTTTATCCCATATTTGCGTTTAGCCCATATTTGCGTTTATCCCATATTTGGGTTTTTCCCATATTTGCGTTTTTCCCATATTTGCGTTTTTCCCATATTTGCGTTTTTCCCATATTTGCGTTTTTCACATATTTGCGTTTTTCCCATATTTGCGTTATTCCCATATTTGCGTTTTTCCAATATTTGCGTTTTTCCAATATTTGCATTTTTCCCATATTTGCGTTTTTCCCATATTTGCGTTTTTCCCATATTTGCGTTTTTCCCATATTTGCGTTTTTCCCATATTTGCGTTTTTCCCATATTTGCGTTTTCCCCATATTTGCGTTTTTCCCATATGTGCGTTTTTCCCATATGTGCGTTTTTCCCATATGTGCGTTTTTCCCATATGTGCGTTTTTCCCATATGTGCGTTTTTCCCATATGTGCACTTTTCCCATATGTGCGCTTTTCCCATATGTGCGCTTTTCCCATATGTGCGCTTTTCCCATATGTGCGCTTTTCCCATATGTGCGCTTTTCCCATTTGTGCGCTTTTCCCATATTTGCGCTTTTCCCATATGTGCGCTTTTCCCATATGTGCGCTTTTCCCATATGTGCGCTTTTCCCATATGTGCGCTTTTCCCATATGTGCGCTTTTCCCATATGTGCGCTTTTCCCATATGTGCGTTTTTCCCATATGTGTGCTTTTCCCATATGTGCGCTTTTCCCATATGTGCGCTTTTCCCATATGTGCGCTTTTCCCATATGTGCGCTTTTCCCATATTTGCGCTTTTCCCAAATTTGCGCTTTTCCCATATTTGCGCTTTTCCCATATTTGCGCTTTTCCCATAATTGCGCTTTTCCCATATTTGCGCTTTTCCCATATTTGCGCTTTTCCCATATTTGCGCTTTTCCCATATTTGCGCTATTCCCATATTTGCGCTTTTCCCATATTTGCGCTTTTCCCATATTTGCGCTTTTCCCATATTTGCGCTTTTCCCATATTTGCGTTTTTCCCATATTTGCGTTTTTCCCATATTTCCGTTTTTCCCAGATTTGCGTTTTTCCCATTTTTGCGTTTTTCCCATATTTGCGTTTTTCCCATATTTGCGTTTTTCCCATATTTGCGTTTTCCCCATATTTGCGCTTTTCCCATATTTGCGCTTTTCCCATATTTGCGTTTTTCCCATATTTGCGTTTTTCCCATATATGCGTTTTTCCCATATTTGCGTTTATCCCATATTTGCGTTTATCCCATATTTTCGTTTATCCCATATTTGCGTTTATCCCATATTTGCGTTTTTCCCATATATGCGTTTTTCCCATATATGCGTTTTTCCCATATATGCGTTTTTCCCATATATGCGTTTTTCCCATATATGCGTTTTTCCCATATATGCGTTTTTCCCATATATGCGTTTTTCCCATATATGCGTTGTTCCCATATATGCGTTTTTCCCATATTTGCTTTTGAAGCATATTTAGTGAACCCTTGATGCTACAGACTATGTCATACCAACTGATTCTTTCCTCTACTCAATTTGTGCCACAAATTTCCCTTTCGCTACATTTGCGTTTTTCCCATATTTGCGTTTTTCCCATATTTGTCTTTTTCCCATATTTGCGTTTTTCCCATATTTGCGTTTTTCCCATATTTGCGTTTTTCCCATATATGCGTTTTTCCCACATATGCGTTTTTCCCACATATGCGTTTTTCCCATATATGCGTTTTTCCCATATATGCGTTTCCCCATATATGCGTTTTTCCCATATTTGCGTTTTTCCCATATTTGCGTTTTTCCCATATTTGCGTTTTTCCCATATTTGCGTTTTTCCCATATTTGCGTGTTTCCCACATTTGCTTTTGAGCATATTTAGTGAACCCTTGATTGTACAGACTATGTCATACCAACTGATTCTTTCCTCTAGTCAATTTGTGCCACAAATTTCCCTTTCGCTACGTTTGCGTTTTTCCCATATTTGCGTTGATCCCATATTTGCGTTTTACCCATATTTGCGTTTTTCCCATATTTGCGTTTTTCCCATATTTGCGTTTTTCTCATATTTGCGTTTTTCCCATATTTGCGTTTTTCCCATATTTGCGTTTTTCCCATATTTGCGTGTTTCCCATATTTGCGTTTTTCCCATATGTGCGTTTTTCCCATATGTGCGTTTTTCCCATATGTGCGTTTTTCCCATATGTGCGCTTTTCCCATATGTGCGCTTTTCCCATATGTGCGCTTTTCCCATATGTGCGCTTTTCCCATATGTGCGTCTTTCCCATATGTGTGCTTTTCCCATATGTGCACTTTTCCCATATGTGCGCTTTTCCCATATGTGAGCTTTTCCCATATGTGCGCTTTTCCCATATGTGCGCTTTTCCCATATGTGCGCTTTTCCCATATGTGCGCTTTTCCCATATGTGCGCTTTTCGCATATGTGCGCTTTTCCCATATGTGCGCTTTTCCCATATGTGCGCTTTTCCCATGTTTGCGCTTTTCCCATATTTGCGCTTTTCCCATATGTGCGCTTTTCCCATATTGCGCTTTTCCCATATTTGCGCTTTGCCCATATTTGCGCTTTTCCCATATTTGCACTTTTCCCATATTTGCGCTTTTCCCATATTTGCGTTTTTCCCATATTTGCGTTTATCCCATATTTGCGTATTTCCCATATTTGCGATTTTCCCATATTTGCGTTTTTCCCTTATTTGCGTTTATCCCATATATGCGTTTATCCCATATATGCGTTTATCCCATATATGCGTTTTTCCCATATATGCGTTTTTCCCATATATGCGTTTTTCCCATATATGCGATTTTCCCATATATGCGTTTTTCCCATATATGCGTTTTCCCCATATTTGCTTTTGAAGCATATTTAGTGAACCCTTGATGCTACAGACTGTCATACCAACTGATTCTTTCCTCTAGTCAATTTGTGCCACAAATTTCCCTTTTGCTACATTTGCGTTTTTCCCATATTTGCGTTTTTCCCATATTTGCGTTTCTCCCATATTTGCGTTTTTCCCATATTTGCGTTTTTCCCATATTTGCGTTTTTCCCATATTTGCGTTTTTCCCATATTTGCGTTTTTCCCATATTTGCGTTTTTCCCATATTTGCGTTTTTTCCATATTTGTGTTTTTGCCATATTTGCGTTTTTCCCATATTTGCGTTTTTCCCATATTTGCGTTTTTCCCATATTTGCGTTTTTCCCATATTTGCGTTTTTCCCATATTTGCGTTTTTCCCATATTTGCGTTTTTCCCATATTTGCTTTTGAGCATATTTAGTGAACCCTTGATTGTACAGACTATGTCATATCAACTGATTCTTTCCTCTAGTCAATTTGTGCCACAAATTTCCCTTTCGCTACGTTTGCCTTTTTCCCATATTTGCGTTCTTCCCATATTTGCGTTTTTCCGATATTTGCGTTTTTCCCATATTTGCGTTTTTCCAATATTTGCGTTTTTCCCATATTTGCGTTTTTCCCATATTTGCGTTTTTCCCATATTTGCGTTTTTCCCATATTTGCGTTTTTCCCATATTTGCGTTTTTCCCATATTTGCGTTTTTCCCATATTTGCGTTTTTCCCATATTTGCTTTTGAGCATATTTAGTGAACCCTTGATTGTACAGACTATGTCATACCAACTGATTCTTTCCTCTAGTCAATTTGTGCCACAAATTTCCCTTTCGCTACGTTTGCGTTTTTCCCATATTTGCGTTCATCCCATATTTGCGTTTTTCCCATATTTGCGTTTTTCCCATATTTGCGTTTTTCCCATTATTGCGTTTTTCCCATATTTGCGTTTTTCCCTTATTTGCGTTTTTCCCATATTTGCGTTTTTCCCATATTTGCGTTTTTCCCATATTTGCGTTTTTCCCATATTTGCGTTTTTCCCATATTTGCGGTTTTCCCATATTTGCGTTTTTCCCATATTTCCGTTTTTCCCATATTTGCGTTTTTCCCATATGTGCGTTTTTCCCATATGTGCGTTTTTCCCATATGTGCGCTATTCCCATATGTGTGCTTTTCCCATATGTGCGCTTTTCCCATATGTGCGCTTTTCCCATATGTGCGCTTTTCCCATATGTGCGCTTTTCCCATATGTGAGCTTTTCCCATATGTGCGCTTTTCCCATATGTGCGCTTTTCCCATATGTGCGCTTTTCCCATATGTGCGCTTTTCCCATATGTGCGCTTTTCCCATATGTGCGCTTTTCCCATATGTGCGCTTTTCCCATATGTGCGCTTTTCCCATATGTGCGCTTTTCCCATATTCGCGCTTTTCCCATATTTGCGCTTTTCCCATATTTGCGCTGTTCCCATATTTGCGCTTTTCCCATATTTGCGCTTTTCCCATATTTGCGTTTTTCCCATATTTGCGTTTTTCCCATATTTGCGTTTTTCCCATATATACGTTTTTCCCATATTTGCGTTTATCCCATATTTGCGTTTATCCCATATTTGCGTTTATCCCATATTTGCGTTTATCCCATATTTGCGTTTTTCCCATATTTGCGTTTTTCCCATATTTGCGTTTTTCCCATATTTGCGTTTTTCCCATATTTGCGTTTTTCCCATATTTGCGTTTTTCCCATATATGCGTTTTTCCCATATATGCGTTTTTCCCATATATGCGTTTTTCCCAAATATGCGTTTTTCCCATATATGCGTTTTTCCCATATATGCGTTTTTCCCATATATGCGTTTTTCCCATATATGCGTTTTTCCCATATATGCGTTTTTCCCATATATGCGTTTTTCCCATATATGCATTTTTCCCATATTTGCTTTTTAAGCATATTTAGTGAACCCTTGATGCTACAGACTATGTCATACCAACTGATTCTTTCCTCTAGTCAATTTGTGCCACAAATTTACCTTTCGCTACATTTGCGTTTTTCCCATATTTGCGTTTTTCCCATATTTGCGTTTTTCCCATATTTGCGTTTTTCCCATATTTGCGTTTTTCCCATATTTGCGTTATTCCCATATTTGCGTTTTTCCAATATTTGCGTTTTTCCAATATTTGCATTTTTCCCATATTTGCGTTTTTCCCATATTTGCGTTTTTCCCATATTTGCGTTTTTCCCATATTTGCGTTTTTCCCATATTTGCGTTTTTCCCATATTTGCGTTTTCCCCATATTTGCGTTTTTCCCATATGTGCGTTTTTCCCATATGTGCGTTTTTCCCATATGTGCGTTTTTCCCATATGTGCGTTTTTCCCATATGTGCGTTTTTCCCATATGTGCGCTTTTCCCATATGTGCGCTTTTCCCATATGTGCGCTTTTCCCATTTGTGCGCTTTTCCCATATGTGCGCTTTTCCCATATGTGCGCTTTTCCCATATGTGCGCTTTTCCCATATGTGCGCTTTTCCCATATGTGCGCTTTTCCCATATGTGCGCTTTTCCCATATGTGCGTTTTTCCCATATGTGCGCTTTTCCCATATGTGCGCTTTTCCCATATGTGCGCTTTTCCCATATGTGCGCTTTTCCCATATGTGCGCTTTTCCCATATTTGCGCTTTTCCCATATTTGCGCTTTTCCCATATTTGCGCTTTTCCCATATTTGCGCATTTCCCATAATTGCGCTTTTCCCATATTTGCGCTTTTCCCATATTTGCGCTTTTCCCATATTTGCGCTTTTCCCATATTTGCGCTATTCCCATATTTGCGCTTTTCCCATACTTGCGCTTTTCCCATATTTGCGCTTTTCCCATATTTGCGCTTTTCCCATATTTGCGTTTTTCCCATATTTGCGTTTTTCCCAGATTTGCGTTTTTCCCAGATTTGCGTTTTTCCCATTTTTGCGTTTTTCCCATATTTGCGTTTTTCCCATATTTGCGTTTTTCCCATATTTGCGTTTTTCCCATATTTGCATTTTTCCCATATTTGCGTTTTCCCCATATTTGCGTTTTCCCCATATTTGCGTTTTTCCCATATTTGCGTTTTTCCCATATTTGCGTTTTTCCCATACTTGCATTTTTCCCATATTTGCGTTTTTTCCATATTTGCGTTTTTCCCATATTTGCGTTTTCCCATATTTGCGTTTTTCCCATATTTGCGTTTTTCCCATATATGCGTTTTTCCCATATTTGCGTTTATCCCATATTTGCGTTTATCCCATATTTTCGTTTATCCCATATTTGCGTTTATCCCATATATGCGTTTTTCCCATATATGCGTTTTTCCCATATATGCGTTTTTCCCATATATGCGTTTTTCCCATATATGCGTTTTTCCCATATATGCGTTGTTCCCATATATGCGTTTTTCCCATATTTGCTTTTGAAGCATATTTAGTGAACCCTTGATGCTACGGACTATGTCATACCAACTGATTCTTTCCTCTACTCAATTTGTGCCACAAATCTCCCTTTCGCTACATTTGCGTTTTTCCCATATTTGCGTTTTTCCCATATTTGCCTTTTTCCCATATTTGCGTTTTTCCCATATTTGCGTTTTTCCCATATTTACGTTTTTCCCATATATGCGTTTTTCCCACATATGCGTTTTTCCCACATATGCGTTTTTCCCATATATGCGTTTTTCCCATATATGCGTTTCCCCATATATGCGTTTTTCCCATATTTGCGTTTTTCCCATATTTGCGTTTTTCCCATATTTGCGTTTTTCCCATATTTGCGTGTTTCCCACATTTGCTTTTGAGCATATTTAGTGAACCCTTGATTGTACAGACTATGTCATACCAACTGATTCTTTCCTCTAGTCAATTTGTGCCACAAATTTCCCTTTCGCTACGTTTGCGTTTTTCCCATATTTGCGTTGTTCCCATATTTGCGTTTTACCCATATTTGCGTTTTTCCCATATTTGCGTTTTTCCCATATTTGCGTTTTTCTCATATTTGCGTTTTTCCCATATTTGCGTTTTTCCCATATTTGCGTTTTTCCCATATTTGCGTGTTTCCCATATTTGCGTTTTTCCCATATGTGCGTTTTTCCCATATGTGCGTTTTTCCCATATGTGCGTTTTTCCCATATGTGCGCTTTTCCCATATGTGCGCTTTTCCCATATGTGCGCTTTTCCCATATGTGCGTTTTTCCCATATGTGCGTTTTTCCCATATGTGTGCTTTTCCCATATGCGCCCTTTTCCCATATGTGCACTTTTCCCATATGTGCGCTTTTCCCATATGTGAGCTTTTCCCATATGTGCGCTTTTCCCATATGTGCGCTTTTCCCATATGTGCGCTTTTCCCATATGTGCGCTGTTCCCATATGTGCGCTTTTCGCATATGTGCGCTTTTCCCATATGTGCGCTTTTCCCATATGTGCGCTTTTCCCATGTTTGCGCTTTTCCCATATTTGCGCTTTTCCCATATTTGCGCTTTTCCCATATGTGCGCTTTTCCCATATTTGCGCTTTTCCCATATTTGCGCTTTGCCCATATTTGCGCTTTTCCCATATTTGCACTTTTCCCATATTTGCGCTTTTCCCATATTTGCGTTTTTCCCATATTTGCGTTTATCCCATATTTGCGTATTTCCCATATTTGCGATTTTCCCATATTTGCGTTTTTCCCTTATTTGCGTTTATCCCATATATGCGTTTATCCCATATATGCGTTTATCCCATATATGCGTTTTTCCCATATATGCGTTTTTCCCATATATGCGTTTTTCCCATATATGCGATTTTCCCATATATGCGTTTTTCCCATATATGCGTTTTCCCCATATTTGCTTTTGAAGCATATTTAGTGAACCCTTGATGCTACAGACTGTCATACCAACTGATTCTTTCCTCTAGTCAATTTGTGCCACAAATTTCCCTTTTGCTACATTTGCGTTTTTCCCATATTTGCGTTTTTCCCATATTTGCGTTTTTCCCATTTTTGCGTTTTTCCCATATTTGCGTTTTTCCCATATTTGCGTTTTTCCCATATTTGCGTTTTTCCCATATTTGCGTTTTTCCCATATTTGCGTTTTTCCCATATTTGGGTTTTTCCCATATTTGCGTTTTTCCCATATTTGCGTTTTTCCCATATTTGCGTTTTTCCCATATTTGCGTTTTTTCCATATTTGTGTTTTTGCCATATTTGCGTTTTTCCCATATTTGCGTTTTTCCCATATTTGCGTTTTTCCCATATTTGCGTTTTTCCCATATTTGCGTTTTTCCCATATTTGCGTTTTTCCCATATTTGCGTTTTTCCCATATTTGCTTTTGAGCATATTTAGTGAACCCTTGATTGTACAGACTATGTCATATCAACTGATTCTTTCCTCTAGTCAATTTGTGCCACAAATTTCCCTTTCGCTACGTTTGCGTTTTTCCCATATTTGCGTTCTTCCCATATTTGCGTTTTTCCCATATTTGCGTTTTTCCCATATTTGCGTTTTTCCCATATTTGCGTTTTTCCCATATTTGCGTTTTTCCCATATTTGCGTTTTTCCCATATTTGCGTTTTTCCCATATTTGCGTTTTTCCCATATTTTCGTTTTTCCCATATTTGCGTTTTTCCCATATTTGCGTTTTTCCCATATTTGCGTTTTTCCCATATGTGCGTTTTTCCCATATGTGCGTTTTTCCCATATGTGCGTTTTTCCCATATGTGCGTTTTTCCCATATGTGCGCTTTTCCCATATGTGCGTTTCTCCCATATGTGCGCTTTTCCCATATGTGCGCTTTTCCCATATGTGCGCTTTTCCCATATGTGCGCTTTTCCCATATGTGCGCTTCTCCCATATGTGCGCTTTTCCCATATGTGCGCTTTTCCCATATGTGCGCTTTTCCCATATGTGCGCTTTTCCCATATGTGCGCTTTTCCCATATGTGCGCTTTTCCCATATGTGCGCTTTTCCCATATGTGCGCTTTTCCCATATATGCGTTTTTCCCATATATGCGTTTTTCCCATATATGCGTTTTTCCCATATTTGCGTTTTTCCCATATTTGCGTTTTTCCCATATTTGCTTTTGAGCATATTTAGTGAACCCTTGATTGTACAGACTATGTCATATCAACTGATTCTTTCCTCTAGTCAATTTGTGCCACAAATTTCCCTTTCGCTACGTTTGCGTTTTTCCCATATTTGCGTTCTTCCCATATTTGCGTTTTTCCGATATTTGCGTTTTTCCCATATTTGCGTTTTTCCCATATTTGCGTTTTTCCCATATTTGCGTTTTTCCCATATTTGCGTTTTTCCCATATTTGCGTTTTTCCCATATTTGCGTTTTTCCCATATTTGCGCTTTTCCCATATGTGCGTTTCTCCCATATGTGCGCTTTTCCCATATGTGCGCTTTTCCCATATGTGCGCTTTTCCCATATATGCGCTTTTCCCATATGTGCGCTTTTCCCATATTTGCGTTTTTCCCATATTTGCGTTTTTGCCATATTTGCGTTTTTGCCGTATTTGCGTTTTTGCCGTATTTGCCTTTTTGCCATATTTGCGTTTTTGCCATATTTGCGTTTTTGCCATATTTGCGTTTTTGCCATATTTGCGTTTTTGCCTTATTTGCTTTGGAAGCATATTTAGTGAACCCTTGATGCTACAGACTATGTCATACCAACTGATTCTTTCCTCTAGTCAATTCGTGCCACAAATTTCCCTTTCGCTACATTTGCGTTTTTCCCATAATTGCGTTTTTCCCATATTTGCGTTTTTCCCATATTTGCGTTTTTCCCATATTTGCGTTTTTCCCATATTTGCGTTTTTCCCATATTTGCGTTTTTCCCATATTTGCGTTTTTCCCATATTTGCGTTTTTCCCATATTTGCGTTTTTCCCAAATTTGCGTTTTTCCCATATTTGCGATTTTCCCATATTTGCGTTTTTCCCATAGTTACGTTTTTCCCATAGTTACGTTTTTCCCATATTTGCGTTTTTCCCATATATGCGTTTTTCCCATATATGCGTTTTTCCCATATATGTGTTTTTCCCATATCTGCGTTTTTCCCATATTTGCGTTTTTCCCATATTTGCGTTTTTCCCATATTTGCGTTTTTCCCATATTTGCGTTTTTCCCATATTTGCGTTTTTCCCATATTTGCGTTTTTCACATATTTGCGTTTTTGCCATTTTTGCGTTTTTGCCATATTTGCGTTTTTGCCATATTTGAGTTTGTGCCATATTTGCGTTTTTGCCATATTTGCGTTTTTGGCATATTTGCGTTTTTGCCATATTTGCGTTTTTGCCACATTTGCGTTTTACCACATTTGCGTTTTTGCCGTATTTGCGTTTTTGCCGTATTTGCGTTTTTGCCATATTTGCGTTTTTGCAATATTTGCGTTTTTGCCATATTTGCGTTTTTGCCATATTTGCGTTTTTGCCATATTTGCTTTGGAAGCATATTTAGTGAACCCTTGATGCTACAGACTGTCATACCAACTGATTCATTCCTCTAGTCAATTCGTACCACAAATTTCCCTTTCGCTACATTTGCGTTTTTCCCATATTTGCGTTTTTCCCATATTTGCGTTTTTCCCATATTTGCGTTTTTCCCATATTTGCGTTTTTCCCATATTTGCGTTTTTCCCATATTTGCGTTTTTCCCATATTTGCGTTTTTCCCATATTTGCGTTTTTCCCATATATGCGTTTTTCCCATATATGCGTTTTTCCCATATATGCGTTTTTCCCATATTTGCGTTTTTCCCATATTTGCGTTTTTCCCATATTTGCGTTTTTCCCATATTTGCGTTTTTCCCATATTTGCGTTTTTCCCATATTTGCGTTTTTCCCATATTTGCGTTTTTGCCATATTTGCGTTTTTCCCATATTTGCGTTTTTGCCATATTTGCGTTTTTGCCATATTTGCGTTTTTCCCATATATGCGTTTTTCCCATATATGCGTTTTTCCCATATTTGCGTTTTTCCCATATACGCGTTTTTCCCATATTTGCGTTTATCCCATATTTGCGTTTATCCCATATATGCGTTTATCCCATATATGCGTTTATCCCATATATGCGTTTATCCCATATATGCGTTTTTCCCATATTTGCTTTTGAAGCATATTTAGTGAACCCTTGATGCTACAGACTACGTCATACCAACTGATTCTTTGCTCTAGTCAATTTGTGCCACAAATTTCCCTTTCTCTACATTTGCGTTTTTCCCATATTTGCGTTTTTCCCATATTTGCGTTTTTCCCATATTTGCGTTTTTCCCATATTTGCGTTTTTGCCATATTTGCGTTTTTGCCATATTTGCGTTTTTGCCATATTTGCGTTTTTGCCATATTTGCGTTTTTGCCATATTTGCGTTTTTGCCATATTTGCGTTTTTGCCATATTTGCGTTTTTGCCATATTTGCGTTTTTGCCATATTTGCGTTTTAGCCATATTTGCGTTTTTGCCATATTTGCGTTTTTGCCATATTTGCGTTTTTCCCATATTTGCTTTTGAAGCATATTTAGTGAACCCTTGATGCTACAGACTATGTCATACCAACTGATTCTTTCCTCTACTCAATTTGTGCCACAAATTTCCCTTTTGCTACATTTGCGTTTTTCCCATATTTGCGTTTTTCCCATATTTGCGTTTTTCCCATATTTGCGTTTTTCCCATATTTGCGTTTTTCCCATATTTGCGTTTTTCCCATATTTGCATTTTTCCCATATTTGCGTTTTTCCCATATTTGCGTTTTTCCCATATTTGCGTTTTTCCCATATTTGCGTTATTCCCATATTTGCGTTTTTCCCATATATGCGTTTTTCCCACATATGCGTTTTTCCCATATATGCGTTTTCCCATATATGCGTTTTTCCCATATATGCGTTTTTCCTATATTTGCGTTTTTCCCATATTTGCGTTTTTCCCATATTTGCGTTTTTCCCATATTCGCGTTTTTCCCATATTTGCGTTTTTCCCATATTTGCGTTTTTCCCATGTTTGCTTTTGAGCATATTTAGTGAACCCTTGATTGTACAGACTATGTCATACCAACTGATTCTTTCCTCTAGTCAATTTGTGCCACAAATTTCCCTTTCGCTACGTTTGCGTTTTTCCCATATGTGCGTTCTTCCCATACTTGGGTTTTTCCCATATTTGCGTTTTTCCCATATTTGCGTTTTTCACTTATTTGCGTTTTTCCCTTATTTGCGTTTTTCCCATATTTGCGTTTTTCCCATATTTGCGTTTTTCCCATATTTGCGTTTTTCCCATATTTGCGTTTTTCCCATATTTGCGTTTTTCCCATATTTGCGTTTTTCCCATATTTGCGTTTTTCCCATATTTGCGTTTTTCCCATATTTGCGTTTTTCCCATATTTGCGTTTTTCCCATATGTGCGTTTTTCCCATATGTGCGTTTTTCCCATATGTGCGTTTTTCCCATATGTGCGCTTTCCCCATGTGTGCGCTTTTCCCATATGTGCGCTTTTCCCATATGTGCGTTTTTCCCATATGTGCGCTTTTCCCATACGTGCGCTTTTCCCATAGGTGCGCTTTTCCCATATGTGCGCTTTTCCCATATGTGCGCTTTTCCCATATGTGAGCTTTTCCCATATGTGCGCTTTTCCCATATGTGCGCTTTTCCCATATGTGCGCTTTTCCCATATGTGCGCTTTTCCCATATGTGCGCTTTTCCCATATGTGCGCTTTTCCCATATATGCGCTTTTCCCATATGTGCGCTTTTCCCATATGTGCGCTTTTCCCATGTTTGCGCTTTTCCCATATTTGCGCTTTTCCCATATTTGCGCTTTTCCCATATTTGCGCTTTTCCCATATTTGCGCTTTTCCCATATTTGCGCTTTTCCCATATTTGCGCTTTTCCCATATTTGCGCTTTTCCCATTTTTTGCGTTTTTCCCATATTTGCGTTTTTCCCATAACTGCGTTTATCCCATATTTGCGTTTTTCCCATATTTGCGTTTTTCCCTTATTTGCGTTTATCCCATATATGCGTTTATCCCATATATGCGTTTATCCCATATATGCGTTTATCCCATATATGCGTTTTTCCCATATATGCGTTTTTCCCATATATGCGTTCTTCCCAAATATGCGTTTTTCCCATATATGCGTTTTTCCCATATATGCGTTTTCCCCATATTTGCTTTTGAAGCATATTTAGTGAACACTTGATGCTACAGACTGTCATACCAACTGATTCTTTCCTCTAGTCAATTTGTGCCACAAATTTCCCTTTTGCTACATTTGCGTTTTTCCCATATTTGCGTTTTTCCCATATTTGCGTTTTTCCCACATTTGCGTTTTTCCCATTTTTGCGTTTTTCCCATTTTTGCGTTTTTCCCATATTTGCGTTTTTCCCATATTTGCGTTTTTCCCATATTTGCGTTTTTCACATATTTGAGTTTTTCCCATATTTGCGTTTTTCCATATTTGCGTTTTTCCCATATTTGCGTTTTTCCCATATTTGCGTTTTTGCCATATTTGCGTTTTTGCCATATTTGCGTTTTTGCCATATTTGCGTTTTTGCCATATTTGCGTTTTTGCCATATTTGCGTTTTTGCCATATTTGCGTTTTTCCCATATTTGCGTTTTTCCCATATTTGCATTTTTCCCATATTTGCTTTTGAGCATATTTAGTGAACCCTTGATTGTACAGACTATGTCATACCAACTGATTCTTTCCTCTAGTCAATTTGTGGCACAAATTTCCCTTTCGCTACGTTTGCGTTTTTCCCATATTTGCGTTCTTCCCACATTTGCGTTTTTCCCATATTTGCGTTTTTCCCATATTTGCGTTTTTCCCATATTTGCGTTTTTCCCATATTTGCGTTTTTCCCTTATTAGCGTTTTTCCCTTATTAGCGTTTTTCCCATATTTGCGTTTTTCCCATATTTGCGTTATTCCCATATTTGCGTTTTTCCCATATTTGCGTTTTTCCCATATTTGCGTTTTTCCCATATTTGCGTTTTCCCATATTTGCGTTTTTCCCATATTTGCGGTTTTCCCATATTTGCGTTTTTCCCATATTTGCGTTTTTCCCATATTTGCGTTTTTCCCATATTTGCGTTTTTCCCATATTTGCGTTTTTCCCATATGTGCGTTTTTCCCATATGTGCGTTTTTCCCATATGTGCGCTTTTCCCATATGTGCGTTTCTCCCATATGTGCGCTTTTCCCATATGTGCGCTTTTCCCATATGTGCGCTTTTCCCATATGTGCGCTTTTCCCATATGTGCGCATTTCCCATATGTGCGCTTTTCCCATATGTGCGCTTTTCCCATATGTGCGCTTTTCCCATATGTGCGCTTTTCCCATATGTGCACTTTTCCCATATGTGCGCTTTTCCCATATGTGCACTTTTCCCATATGTGCTCTTTTCCCATATGTGCGCTTTTCCCATATGTGCGCTTTTCCCATATGTGCGCTTTTCCCATATGTGCGCTTTTCCCATATGTGCGCTTTTTCCATATTTGCGCTTTTCCCATATTTGCGCTTTTCCCATATTTGCGCTTTTCCCATATTTGCGCTTTTCCCATATTTGCGCTTTTCCCATATTTGCGCTTTTCCCATATTTGCGCTTTTCCCATATTTGCGCTTTTCCCATATTTGCGCTTTTCCCATATTTGCGTTTTTCCCATATTTGCGTTTTTCCCATATTTGCGTTTTTCCCATATTTGCGTTTATCCCATATTTAGGTTTATCCCATAATGCGTTTATCCCATATATGCGTTAATCCCATATATGCGTTAATCCCATATATGCGTTTATCCCATATATGCGTTTTTCCCATATATGCGTTTTTCCCATATATGCGTTTTTCCCATATATGCGTTTTTCCCATATATGCGTTTTTCCCATATATGCGTTTTCCCCACATATGCATTTTCCCCATATTTGCTTTTGAAGCATATTTAGTGAACCCTTGATGCTACAGACTGTCATACCAACTGATTCTTTCCTCTAGTCAATTTGTGCCACAAATTTCCCTTTCGCTACATTTGCGTTTTTCCCATATTTGCGTTTTTCCCATATTTGCGTTTTTCCCATATTTGCGTTTTTCCCATATTTGCGTTTTTCCCATATTTGCGTTTTTCCCATATTTCCGTTTTTCCCATATTTGCGTTTTTGCCATATTTGCGTTTTTGCCATATTTGTGTTTTTGCCATATTTGCGTTTGTGCCATATTCGCGTTTGTGCCATATTTGCGTTTTTGCCATATTTGCGTTTTTGCCATATTTGCGTTTTTGCCATATATGCGTTTTTGCCGTATTTGCGTTTTTGCCGTATTTGCGTTTTTGCCGTATTTGCGTTTTTGCCGTATTTGCGTTTTTGCCGTATTTGCGTTTTTGCCATTTTTTCGTTTTTGCCATATTTGCGTTTTTGCCATATTAGCGTTTTTGCCATATTTGCGTTTTTGCCATATTTGCTTTGGAAGCATATTTAGTGAACCCTTGATGCTACAGACTATGTCATACCAACTGATTCTTTCCTCTAGTCAATTCGTGCCACAAATTTCCCTTTCGCTACATTTGCGTTTTTTCCATATTTGCGTTTTTCCCATATTTGCGTTTTTCCCATATTTGCTTTTTTCCCATATTTGCGTTTTTCCCATAAATGCGTTTTTCCCATATTTGCGTTTTTCCCATATTTGCGTTTTTCCCAAATTTGCGTTTTTCCCATATTTGCGTTTTTCCCATATTTGCGTTTTTCCCATATTTGCGTTTTTCCCATATATGCGTTTTTCCCATATATGCGTTTTTCCCATATTTGCGTTTTTGCCATATTTGCGTTTTTGCCATATTTGCGTTTTTGCCATATTTGCGTTTTTGCCATATTTGCGTTTTGCCATATTTGCGTTTTTGCTATATTTGCGTTTTTTCCATATTTGCGTTTTTGCCATATTTGCGTTTTTGCCATATTTGCGTTTTTGCCATATTTGCGTTTTTCCCATATTTGCGTTTTTCCCATATTTGCGTTTTTCCCATATTTGCGTTTTTCCCATATTTGCGTTTTTCCCATATTTGCTTTTGAAGCATATTTAGTGAACCCTTGATGCTACAGACTATGTCATACCAACTGATTCTTTCCTCTAGTCAATTTGTGCCACAAATTTCCCGTTCGCTACATTTGCATTTTTCCCATATTTGCGTTTTTCCCATATTTGCGTTTTTCCCATATTTGCGTTTTTCCCATATTTGCGTTTTTCCCATATTTGCGTTTTTCCCATATTTGCATTTTTCCCATATTTGCGTTTTTCCCATATTTGCGTTCTTCCCATATTTGCGTTCTTCCCATATGTGCGTTTTTCCCATATGTGCGTTTTTCCCATATGTGCGTTTTTCATATGTGCGCTTTTCCCATATGTGCGCTTTTCCCATATGTGCGCTTTTCCCATATGTGCGCTTTTCCCATATGTGCACTTTTCCCATATGTGCTCTTTTCCCATATGTGCTCTTTTCCCATATGTGCTCTTTTCCCATATGTGCGCTTTTCCCATATGTGCGCTTTTCCCATATGTGCGCTTTTCCCATATGTGCGCTTTTCCCATATGCACGCTTTTCCCATATGTGCGCTTTTCCCATATGTGCGCTATTCCCATATTTGCGCTTTTCCCATATTTGCGCTTTTCCCATATTTGCGCTTTTCCCATATTTGCGCTTTTCCCATATTTGCGCTTTTCCCATATTTGCGCTTTTCCCATATTTGGGCTTTTCCCATATATGCGCTTTTCCCATATTTGCGCTTTTCCCATATTTGCGCTTTTCCCATATTTGCGCTTTTCCCATATTTGCGCTTTTCCCATATTTGCGCTTTTCCCATATTTGCGCTTTTCCCATATTTGCGCTTTTCCCATATTTGCGCTTTTCCCATATTTGCGCTTTTCCCATATTTGCGCTTTTCCCATATTTGCGTTTTTCCCATATTTGCGCTTTTCCCATATTTGCGTTTTTCCCATGTTTGCGTTTTTCCCATATTTGCGTTTTTCCCATATTTGCGTTTTTCCCATATTTGCGTTTTTCCCATATTTGCGTTTTTCGCATATTTGCGTTTTTCGCATATTTGCGTTTTCCCCATATTTGCGTTTTTCCCATATTTGCGTTTTTCCCATATTTGCGTTTTTCCCATATTTGCGTTTTTCCCATATTTGCGTTTTTCCCATATCTGCGTTTTTCCCATATTTGCGTTTTTCCCATATTTGCGTTTATCCCATATTTGCGTTTATCCCATATTTGCGTTTATCCCATATTTGCGTTTATCCCATATTTGCGTTTATCCCATATATGCCTTTATCCCATATATGCGTTTTTCCCATATATGCGTTTTTCTCATATATGCGTTTTTCCCATATATGCGTTTTTCCCATATATGCGTTTTTCCCATATATGCGTTTTTCCCATATTTGCTTTTGAAGCATATTTAGTGAACCCTTGATGCTACAGACTATGTCATACCAACTGATTCTTTCCTCTAGTCAATTTGTGCCACAAATTTCCCTTTCGCTGCATTTGCGTTTTTGCCATATTTGCGTTTTTGCCATATTTGCGTTTTTCCAATATTTGCGTTTTTCCCATATTTGCGTTTTTCCCATATTAACGTTTTTGCCATATTTGCGTTTTTGCCATATTTGCGTTTTTGCCATATTTGCGTTTTTGCCATATTTGCGTTTTTGCCATTATTGCGTTTTTGCCATATTTGCGTTTTTGCCATATTTGCGTTTTTGCCATATTTGCGTTTTGCCATATTTGCGTTTTTGCTATATTTGCGTTTTTTCCATATTTGCGTTTTTGCCATATTTGCGTTTTTGCCATATTTGCGTTTTTGCCATATTTGCGTTTTTCCCATATTTGCGTTTTTCCCATATTTGCGTTTTTCCCATATTTGCGTTTTTCCCATATTTGCGTTTTTCCCATATTTGCTTTTGAAGCATATTTAGTGAACCCTTGATGCTACAGACTATGTCATACCAACTGATTCTTTCCTCTAGTCAATTTGTGCCACAAATTTCCCGTTCGCTACATTTGCATTTTTCCCATATTTGCGTTTTTCCCATATTTGCGTTTTTCCCATATTTGCGTTTTTCCCATATTTGCGTTTTCCCCATATTTGCGTTTTTCCCATATTTGCATTTTTCCCATATTTGCGTTTTTCCCATATTTGCGTTCTTCCCATATTTGCGTTCTTCCCATATGTGCGTTTTTCCCATATGTGCGTTTTTCCCATATGTGCGTTTTTCCCATATGTGCGTTTTTCATATGTGCGCTTTTCCCATATGTGCGCTTTTCCCATATGTGCGCTTTTCCCATATGTGCGCTTTTCCCATATGTGCACTTTTCCCATATGTGCTCTTTTCCCATATGTGCTCTTTTCCCATATGTGCTCTTTTCCCATATGTGCGCTTTTCCCATATGTGCGCTTTTCCCATATGTGCGCTTTTCCCATATGTGCGCTTTTCCCATATGTGCGCTATTCCCATATTTGCGCTTTTCCCATATTTGCGCTTTTCCCATATTTGCGCTTTTCCCATATTTGCGCTTTTCCCATATTTGCGCTTTTCCCATATTTGCGCTTTTCCCATATTTGGGCTTTTCCCATATATGCGCTTTTCCCATATTTGCGCTTTTCCCATATTTGTGCTTTTCCCATATTTGCGCTTTTCCCATATTTGCGCTTTTCCCATATTTGCGCTTTTCCCATATTTGCGCTTTTCCCATATTTGCGCTTTTCCCATATTTGCGCTTTTCCCATATTTGCGCTTTTCCCATATTTGCGTTTTTCCCATATTTGCGCTTTTCCCATATTTGCGTTTTTCCCATGTTTGCGTTTTTCCCATATTTGCGTTTTTCCCATATTTGCGTTTTTCCCATATTTGCGTTTTTCCCATATTTGCGTTTTTCGCATATTTGCGTTTTTCGCATATTTGCGTTTTCCCCATATTTGCGTTTTTCCCATTTTTGCGTTTTTCCCATATTTGCGTTTTTCCCATATTTGCGTTTTTCCCATATTTGCGTTTTTCCCATATCTGCGTTTTTCCCATATTTGCGTTTTTCCCATATTTGCGTTTATCCCATATTTGCGTTTATCCCATATTTGCGTTTATCCCATATTTGCGTTTATCCCATATTTGCGTTTATCCCATATATGCCTTTATCCCATATATGCGTTTTTCCCATATATGCGTTTTTCTCATATATGCGTTTTTCCCATATATGCGTTTTTCCCATATATGCGTTTTTCCCATATATGCGTTTTTCCCATATTTGCTTTTGAAGCATATTTAGTGAACCCTTGATGCTACAGACTATGTCATACCAACTGATTCTTTCCTCTAGTCAATTTGTGCCACAAATTTCCCTTTCGCTGCATTTGCGTTTTTGCCATATTTGCGTTTTTGCCATATTTGCGTTTTTCCAATATTTGCGTTTTTCCCATATTTGCGTTTTTCCCATATTTACGTTTTTGCCATATTTGCGTTTTTGCCATATTTGCGTTTTTGCCATATTTGCGTTTTTGCCATATTTGCGTTTTTGCCATTATTGCGTTTTTGCCATATTTGCGTTTTTGCCATATTTGCGTTTTTGCCATATTTGCGTTTTTGCCATATTTGCGTTTTTGCCATATTTGCGTTTTTCCAATATTTGCGTTTTTCCCATATTTGCGTTTTTCCCATATTTGCGTTTTTCCCATATTTGCGTTTTTCCCATATTTGCGTTTTTCCCATATGTGCGTTTTTCCCATATGTGCGTTTTTCCCATATGTGCGTTTTTCCCATATGTGCGTTTTTCCCATATGTGCGTTTTTCCCATATGTGCGTTTTTCCCATATGTGCGCTTTTCCCATATGTGCCCTTTTCCCATATGTGCGCTTTTCCCATATGTGCACTTTTCCCATAAGTGCTCTTTTCCCATATGTGCGCTTTTCCCATATGTGCTCTTTTCCCATATGTGCGCTTTTCCCATATGTGCGCTTTTCCCATATGTGCGCTTTTCCCATATGTGCGCTTTTCCCATATTTGCGCTTTTCCCATATGTGCGCTATTGCCATATTTGCGCTTTTCCCATATTTGCGCTTTTCCCATATTTGTGCTTTTCCCATATTTGCGCTTTTCCCATATTTGCGCTTTTCCCATATTTGGGCTTTTCCCATATTTGCGCTTTTCCCATATTTGCGCTTTTCCCATATTTGCGCTTTTCCCATATTTGCGCTTTTCCCATATTTGCGCTTTTCCCATATTTGCGCTTTTCCCATATTTGCGCTTTTCCCATATTTGCGCTTTTCCCATATTTGCGTTTTTCCCATATTTGCGCTTTTCCATATTTGCGTTTTTCCCATGTTTGCGTTTTTCCCATATTTGCGTTTTTCCCATATTTGCGTTTTTCCCATATTTGCGTTTTTCCCATATTTGCGTTTTTCGCATATTTGCGTTTTCCCCATATTTGCGTTTTTCCCATATTTGCGTTTTTCCCATATTTGCGTTTTTCCCATATTTGCGTTTTTCCCATATTTGCGTTTTTCCCATATATGCGTTTTTCCCATATTTGCGTTTTTCCCATATTTGCGTTTATCCCATATTTGCGTTTATCCCATATTTGCGTTTATCCCATATATGCCTTTATCCCATATATGCGTTTTTCCCATACATGCGTTTTTCTCATATATGCGTTTTTCCCATATATGCGTTTTTCCCATATATGCGTTTTTCCCATATTTGCTTTTGAAGCATATTTAGTGAACCCTTGATGCTACAGACTATGTCATACCAACTGATTCTTTCCTCTAGTCAATTTGTGCCACAAATTTCACTTTCGCTACGTTTGCGTTTTTCCCATATTTGCGTTCTTCCCATTATTGCGTTTTTGCCATATTTGCGTTTTTGCCATATTTGCGTTTTTGCCATATTTGCGTTTTTGCCATATTTGCGTTTTTGCCATATTTGCGTTTTTGCCATATTTGCGTTTTTCCAATATTTGCGTTTTTCCCATATTTGCGTTTTTCCCATATTTGCGTTTTTCCCATATTTGCGTTTTTCCCATATTTGCGTTTTTCCCATATGTGCGTTTCTCCCATATGTGCGTTTTTCCCATATGTGCGTTTTTCCCATATGTGCGTTTTTCCCATATGTGCGTTTTTCCCATATGTGCGCTTTTCCCATATGTGCCCTTTTCCCATATGTGCGCTTTTCCCATATGTGCACTTTTCCCATAAGTGCTCTTTTCCCATATGTGCGCTTTTCCCATATGTGCTCTTTTCCCATATGTGCGCTTTTCCCATATGTGCGCTTTTCCCATATGTGCGCTTTTCCCATATGTGCGCTTTTCCCATATTTGCGCTTTTCCCATATGTGCGCTATTCCCATATTTGCGCTTTTCCCATATTTGCGCTTTTCCCATATTTGCGCTTTTCCCATATTTGCGCTTTTCCCATATTTGTGCTTTTCCCATATTTGGGCTTTTCCCATATTTGCGCTTTTCCCATATTTGCGCTTTTCCCATATTTGCGCTTTTCCCATATTTGCGCTTTTCCCATATTTGCGCTTTTCCCATATTTGCGCTTTTCCCATATTTGCGCTTTTCCCATATTTGCGCTTTTCCCATATTTGCGTTTTTCCCATATTTGCGCTTTTCCATATTTGCGTTTTTCCCATGTTTGCGTTTTTCCCATATTTGCGTTTTTCCCATATTTGCGTTTTTCCCATATTTGCGTTTTTCCCATATTTGCGTTTTTCGCATATTTGCGTTTTCCCCATATTTGCGTTTTTCCCATATTTGCGTTTTTCCCATATTTGCGTTTTTCCCATATTTGCGTTTTTCCCATATTTGCGTTTTTCCCATATATGCGTTTTTCCCATATTTGCGTTTTTCCCATATTTGCGTTTATCCCATATTTGCGTTTATCCCATATTTGCGTTTATCCCATATATGCCTTTATCCCATATATGCGTTTTTCCCATACATGCGTTTTTCTCATATATGCGTTTTTCCCATATATGCGTTTTTCCCATATATGCGTTTTTCCCATATTTGCTTTTGAAGCATATTTAGTGAACCCTTGATGCTACAGACTATGTCATACCAACTGATTCTTTCCTCTAGTCAATTTGTGCCACAAATTTCCCTTTCGCTACGTTTGCGTTTTTCCCATATTTGCGTTCTTCCCATATTTGCGTTTTTCCCATATTTGCGTTTTTCACATATTTGCGTTTTTCCCATATTTGCGTTTTTCCCTTATTAGCGTTTTTCCCTTATTAGCGTTTTTCCCATATTTGCGTTTTTCCCATATTTGCGTTTTTCCCATATTTGCGTTTTTCCCATATTTGCGTTTTTCCCATATTTGCGTTTTTCCCATATTTGCGTTTTCCCATATTTGCATTTTTCCCATATTTGCGTTTTTCCCATATTTGCGTTTTTCCCATATTTGCGTTTTTCCCATATTTGCGTTTTTCCCATATTTGCGTTTTTCCCATATTTGCGTTTTTCCCATATTTGCGTTTTTCCCATATGTGCGTTTTTCCCATATGTGCGTTTTTCCCATATGTGCGCTTTTCCCATATGTGCGTTTCTCCCATATGTGCGCTTTTCCCATATGTGCGCTTTTCCCATATGTGCGCTTTTCCCATATGTGCGCTTTTCCCATATGTGCGCATTTCCCATATGTGCGCTTTTCCCATATGTGCGCTTTTCCCATATGTGCGCTTTTCCCATATGTGCGCTTTTAACATATGTGCGCTTTTCCCATATGTGCGCTTTTCCCATATGTGCACTTTCCCCATATGTGCTCTTTTCCCATATGTGCGCTTTTCCCATATGTGCGCTTTTCCCATATGTGCGCTTTTCCCATATGTGCGCTTTTCCCATATGTGCGCTTTTCCCATATGTGCGCTTTTTCCATATTTGCGCTTTTCCCATATTTGCGCTTTTCCCATATTTGCGCTTTTCCCATATTTGCGCTTTTCCCATATTTGCGCTTTTCCCATATTTGCGCTTTTCCCATATTTGCGCTTTTCCCATATTTGCGCTTTTCCCATATTTGCGTTTTTCCCATATTTGCGTTTTTCCCATATTTGCGTTTTTCCCATATTTGCGTTTATCCCATATTTAGGTTTATCCCATAATGCGTTTATCCCATATATGCGTGAATCCCATATATGCGTTAATCCCATATATGCGTTTATCCCATATATGCGTTTTTCCCATATATGCGTTTTTCCCATATATGCGTTTTTCCCATATATGCGTTTTTCCCATATATGCGTTTTCCCCACATATGCGTTTTCCCCATATTTGCTTTTGAAGCATATTTAGTGAACCCTTGATGCTACAGACTGTCATACCAACTGATTCTTTCCTCTAGTCAATTTGTGCCACAAATTTCCCTTTCGCTACATTTGCGTTTATCCCATATTTCCGTTTTTCCCATATTTGCGTTTTTCCCATATTTGCGTTTTTCCCATATTTGCGTTTTTCCCATATTTGCGTTTTTCCCATATTTGCGTTTTTCCCATATTTGCGTTTTTCCCATATTTGCGTTTTTGCCATATTTGCGTTTTTGCCATATTTGTGTTTTTGCCATATTTGCGTTTGTGCCATATTTGCGTTTGTGCCATATTTGCGTTTTTGCCATATTTGCGTTTTTGCCATATTTGCGTTTTTGCCGTATTTGCGTTTTTGCCGTATTTGCGTTTTTGCCGTATTTGCGTTTTTGCCGTATTTGCGTTTTTGCCGTATTTGGGTTTTTGCCGTATTTGCGTTTTAAGCCATATTTGCGTTTTTGCCATATTTGCGTTTTTGCCATATTAGCGTTTTTGCCATATTTGCTTTGGAAGCATATTTAGTGAACCCTTGATGCTACAGACTATGTCATACCAACTGATTCTTTCCTCTAGTCAATTCGTGCCACAAATTTCCCTTTCGCTACATTTGCGTTTTTCCCATATTTGCGTTTTTCCCATATTTGCGTTTTTCCCATATTTGCTTTTTTCCCATATTTGCGTTTTTCCCATATTTGCGTTTTTCCCATATTTGCGTTTTTCCCATATTTGCGTTTTTCCCAAATTTGCGTTTTTCCCATATTTGCGTTTTTCCCATATTTGCGTTTTTCCCATATTTGCGTTTTTCCCATATATGCGTTTTTCCCATATATGCGTTTTTCCCATATATGCGTTTTTGCCATATTTGCGTTTTTGCCATATTTGCGTTTTTGCCATATTTGCGTTTTTGCCATATTTGCGTTTTTGCCATATTTGCGTTTTTGCTATATTTGCGTTTTTTCCATATTTGCGTTTTTGCCATATTTGCGTTTTTGCCATATTTGCGTTTTTCCCATATTTGCGCTTTTCCATATTTGCGTTTTTCCCATGTTTGCGTTTTTCCCATATTTGCGTTTTTCCCATATTTGCGTTTTTCCCATATTTGCGTTTTTCCCATATTTGCGTTTTTCGCATATTTGCGTTTTCCCCATATTTGCGTTTTTCCCATATTTGCGTTTTTCCCATATTTGCGTTTTTCCCATATTTGCGTTTTTCCCATATTTGCGTTTTTCCCATATATGCGTTTTTCCCATATTTGCGTTTTTCCCATATTTGCGTTTATCCCATATTTGCGTTTATCCCATATTTGCGTTTATCCCATGTATGCCTTTATCCCATATATGCGTTTTTCCCATACATGCGTTTTTCTCATATATGCGTTTTTCCCATATATGCGTTTTTCCCATATATGCGTTTTTCCCATATTTGCTTTTGAAGCATATTTAGTGAACCCTTGATGCTACAGACTATGTCATACCAACTGATTCTTTCCTCTAGTCAATTTGTGCCACAAATTTCCCTTTCGCTACGTTTGCGTTTTTCCCATATTTGCGTTCTTCCCATATTTGCGTTTTTCCCATATTTGCGTTTTTCCCATATTTGCGTTTTTCCCATATTTGCGTTTTTCCCTTATTAGCGTTTTTCCCTTATTAGCGTTTTTCCCATATTTGCGTTTTTCCCATATTTGCGTTTTTCCCATATTTGCGTTTTTCCCATATTTGCGTTTTTCCCATATTTGCGTTTTCCCATATTTGCATTTTTCCCATATTTGCGTTTTTCCCATATTTGCGTTTTTCCCATATTTGCGTTTTTCCCATATTTGCGTTTTTCCCATATTTGCGTTTTTCCCATATTTGCGTTTTTCCCATATTTGCGTTTTTCCCATATGTGTGTTTTTCCCATATGTGCGTTTTTCCCATATGTGCGCTTTTCCCATATGTGCGTTTCTCCCATATGTGCGCTTTTCCCATATGTGCGCTTTTCCCATATGTGCGCTTTTCCCATATGTGCGCTTTTCCCATATGTGCGCATTTCCCATATGTGCGCTTTTCCCATATGTGCGCTTTTCCCATATGTGCGCTTTTCCCATATGTGCGCTTTTCCCATATGTGCGCTTTTCCCATATGTGCGCTTTTCCCATATGTGCACTTTCCCCATATGTGCTCTTTTCCCATATGTGCGCTTTTCCCATATGTGCGCTTTTCCCATATGTGCGCTTTTCCCATATGTGCGCTTTTCCCATATGTGCGCTTTTCCCATATGTGCGCTTTTTCCATATTTGCGCTTTTCCCATATTTGCGCTTTTCCCATATTTGCGCTTTTCCCATATTTGCGCTTTTCCCATATTTGCGCTTTTCCCATATTTGCGCTTTTCCCATATTTGCGCTTTTCCCATATTTGCGCTTTTCCCATATTTGCGTTTTTCCCATATTTGCGTTTTTCCCATATTTGCGTTTTTCCCATATTTGCGTTTATCCCATATTTAGGTTTATCCCATAATGCGTTTATCCCATATATGCGTGAATCCCATATATGCGTTAATCCCATATATGCGTTTATCCCATATATGCGTTTTTCCCATATATGCGTTTTTCCCATATATGCGTTTTTCCCATATATGCGTTTTCCCCACATATGCGTTTTCCCCATATTTGCTTTTGAAGCATATTTAGTGAACCCTTGATGCTACAGACTGTCATACCAACTGATTCTTTCCTCTAGTCAATTTGTGCCACAAATTTCCCTTTCGCTACATTTGCGTTTTTCCCATATTTCCGTTTTTCCCATATTTGCGTTTTTCCCATATTTGCGTTTTTCCCATATTTGCGTTTTTCCCATATTTGCGTTTTTCCCATATTTGCGTTTTTCCCATATTTGCGTTTTTCCCATATTTGCGTTTTTGCCATATTTGCGTTTTTGCCATATTTGTGTTTTTGCCATATTTGCGTTTGTGCCATATTTGCGTTTGTGCCATATTTGCGTTTTTGCCATATTTGCGTTTTTGCCATATTTGCGTTTTTGCCATATTTGCGTTTTTGCCGTATTTGCGTTTTTGCCGTATTTGCGTTTTTGCCGTATTTGCGTTTTTGCCGTATTTGCGTTTTTGCCGTATTTGGGTTTTTGCCGTATTTGCGTTTTAAGCCATATTTGCGTTTTTGCCATATTTGCGTTTTTGCCATATTAGCGTTTTTGCCATATTTGCGTTTTTGCCATATTTGCTTTGGAAGCATATTTAGTGAACCCTTGATGCTACAGACTATGTCATACCAACTGATTCTTTCCTCTAGTCAATTCGTGCCACAAATTTCCCTTTCGCTACATTTGCGTTTTTCCCATATTTGCGTTTTTCCCATATTTGCGTTTTTCCCATATTTGCTTTTTTCCCATATTTGCGTTTTTCCCATATTTGCGTTTTTCCCATATTTGCGTTTTTCCCATATTTGCGTTTTTCCCAAATTTGCGTTTTTCCCATATTTGCGTTTTTCCCATATTTGCGTTTTTCCCATATTTGCGTTTTTCCCATATATGCGTTTTTCCCATATATGCGTTTTTCCCATATATGCGTTTTTGCCATATTTGCGTTTTTGCCATATTTGCGTTTTTGCCATATTTGCGTTTTTGCCATATTTGCGTTTTTGCCATATTTGCGTTTTTGCCATATTTGCGTTTTTGCTATATTTGCGTTTTTTCCATATTTGCGTTTTTGCCATATTTGCGTTTTTGCCATATTTGCGTTTTTGCCATATTTGCGTTTTTGCCATATTTGCGTTTTTCCCATATTTGCGTTTTTCCCATATTTGCGTTTTTCCCATATTTGCGTTTTTCCCATATTTGCTTTTGAAGCATAATTAGTGAACCCTTGATGCTACAGACTATGTCATACCAACTGATTCTTTCCTCTAGTCAATTTGTGCCACAAATTTCCCTTTCGCTACATTTGCATTTTTCCCATATTTGCGTTTTTCCCATATTTGCGTTTTTCCCATATTTGCGTTTATCCCATTTTTGCGTTTTTCCCATATTTGCGTTTTTCCCATATTTGCGTTTTTCCCATATTTGCATTTTTCCCATATTTGCGTTTTTCCCATATTTGCGTTCTTCCCATATTTGCGTTATTCCAATATTTGCGTTCTTCCCATATTTGCGTTCTTCCCATATATGCATTTTTCCCATATACGCGTTTTTCCCATATACGCGTTTTTCCCATATATGCGTTTTTCCCAAATATGCGTTTTTCCCATATACGCGTTTTTCCCATATATGCGTTTTTCCCATATATGCGTTTTTCCCATATATGCGTTTTTCCCATATATGCGTTTTTCCCATATATGCGTTTTTCCCATATATGCGTTTCTCCCATATATGCGTTTCTCCCATTTATGCGTTTCTCCCATATATGCGTTTCTCCCATATATGCGTTTTTCCAATATATATGCGTTTTTCCATTATATATGCGTTTTTCCAATATACGTTAATGCGTTTTTCCCATATATGCGTTTTTCCCATATATATGCGTTTTTCCCATATATATGCGTTTTTCCCATATATGGGTTTTTCCCATATATGCGTTTTTCCCATATATGCGTTTTTCCCATATATGCGTTTTTCACATATATGCGTTTTTCCCATATATGCCTTTTTCCCATATTTGCTTTTGAAGCATATTTAGTGAACCCTTGATGCTACAGACTATGTCATACCAACTGATTCTTTCCTCTAGTCAATTTGTGCCACAATTTTACCTTTCGCTACATTTGCGTTTTTCCCATATTTGCGTTTTTCCCATATTTGCGTTTTTCCCATATTTGCGTTTTTCCCATATTTGCGTTTTTCCCATATATGCGTTTTTCCCATATTTGCGTTCTTGCCATTATTGCGTTTTTGCCATATTTGCGTTTTTGCCATATTTGCGTTTTTGCCATATTTGCGTTTTTGCCATATTTGCGTTTTTGCCATATTTGCGTTTTTCCAATATTTGCGTTTTTCCCATATTTGCGTTTTTCCCATATTTGCGTTTTTCCCATATTTGCGTTTTTTCCATATTTGCATTTTTCCCATATTTGCGTTTTTCCCATATGTGCGTTTTTCCCATATGTGCGTTTTTCCCATATGTGCGTTTTTCCCATAAGTGCGTTTTTCCCATATGTGCGTTTTTCCCATATGTGCGTTTTTCCCATATGTGCGCTTTTCCCATATGTGCCCTTTTCCCATATGTGCGCTTTTCCCATATGTGCACTTTTCCCATAAGTGCTCTTTTCCCATATGTGCGCTTTTCCCATATGTGCTCTTTTCCCATATGTGCGCTTTTCCCATATGTGCGCTTTTCCCATATGTGCGCTTTTCCCATATGTGCGCTTTTCCCATATTTGCGCTTTTCCCATATGTGCGCTATTCCCATATTTGCGCTTTTCCCATATTTGCGCTTTTCCCATATTTGCGCTTTTCCCATATTTGCGCTTTTCCCATATTTGCGCTTTTCCCATATTTGGGCTTTTCCCATATTTGCGCTTTTCCCATATTTGCGCTTTTCCCATATTTGCGCTTTTCCCATATTTGCGCTTTTCCCATATTTGCGCTTTTCCCATATTTGCGCTTTTCCCATATTTGCGCTTTTCCCATATTTGCGTTTTTCCCATATTTGCGCTTTTCCCATATTTGCGTTTTTCCCATGTTTGCGTTTTTCCCATATTTTCGTTTTTCCCATATTTGCGTTTTTCCCATATTTGCGTTTTTCCCATATTTGCGTTTTTCCCATATTTGCGTTTTCCCCATATTTGCGTTTTTCCCATATTTGCGTTTTTCCCATATTTGCGTTTTTCCCATATTTGCGTTTTTCCCATATTTGCGTTTTTCCCATATTTGCGTTTTTCCCATATTTGCGTTTTTCCCATATATGCGTTTTTCCCATATTTGCGTTTTTCCCATATTTGCGTTTATCCCATATTTGCGTTTATCCCATATTTGCGTTTATCCCATATATGCCTTTATCCCATATATGCGTTTTTCCCATACATGCGTTTTTCTCATATATGCGTTTTTCCCATATATGCGTTTTTCCCATATATGCGTTTTTCCCATATTTGCTTTTGAAGCATATTTAGTGAACCCTTGATGCTACAGACTATGTCATACCAACTGATTCTTTCCTCTAGTCAATTTGTGCCACAAATTTCCCTTTCGCTGCATTTGCGTTTTTGCCATATTTGCGTTTTTCCCATATTTGCGTTTTTCCCATATTTGCGTTTTTCCCATATTTGCGTTTTTGCCATATTTGCGTTTTTGCCATATTTGCGTTTTTGCCATTATTGCGTTTTTGCCATTATTGCGTTTTTGCCATTATTGCGTTTTTGCCATATTTGCGTTTTTGCCATATTTGCGTTTTTGCCATATTTGCGTTTTTGCCATATTTGCGTTTTTGCCATATTTGCGTTTTTCCCATATTTGCTTTTGAAGCATATTTAGTGAACCCTTGATGCTACAGACTATGTCATACCAACTGATTCTTTCCTCTACTCAATTTGTGCCACAAATTTCCCTTTCGCTACATGTGCGTTTTTCCCATATTTGCGTTTTTCCCATATTTGCGTTTTTCCCATATTTGCGTTTTTCCCATATTTGCGTTTTTCCCATATTTGCTTTTTTCCCATATATGCTTTTTTCCCATATTTGCGTTTTTCCCATATTTGCGTTTTTCCCATATTTGCGTTTTTCCCATATTTGCGTTTTTCCCATATTTGCGTTTTTCCCATATTTGCGTTTTTCCCATATTTGCGTTTTTCCCATATTTGCGTTTTTCCCATATTTGCGTTTTTCCCATATTTTCGTATTTCCCATATTTGCTTTTGAGCATATTTAGTGAACCCTTGATTGTACAGACTATGTCATACCAACTGATTCTTTCCTCTAGTCAATTTGTGCCACAAATTTCCCTTTCGCTACGTTTGCGTTTTTCCCATATTTGCGTTCTTCCCATATTTGCGTTTTTCCCATATTTGCGTTTTTCCCATATTTGCGTTTTCCCCATATTTGCGTTTTTCCCATATTTGCGTTTTTCCCATATTTGCGTCTTTCCCATATTTGCGTCTTTCCCATATTTGCGTCTTTCCCATATTTGCGTCTTTCCCATATTTGCGTCTTTCCCATATTTGCGTTTTTCCCATACTTGCGTTTTTCCCATATTTGCGTTTTTGCCATATTTGCGTTTTTCCCATATATGCGTTTTTGCCATATTTGCGTTTTTCCCATTTATGCGTTTTTCCCATATATGCGTTTTTCCCATATATGCGTTTTTCCCATATATGCGTTTTTCCCATATATGCGTTTTTCCCATATTTGCTTTTGAAGCATATTTAGTGAACCCTTGATGCTACAGACTATGTCATACCAACTGACTCTTTCTTCTAGTCAATTTGTGCCCCAAATTTCCCTTTCGCTACATTTGCGTTTTTCCCATATTTGCGTTTTTCCCATATTTGCGTTTTTCCCATATTTGCGTTTTTCCCATATTTGCGTTTTTCCCATATTTGCGTTTTTCCCATATATGCTTTTTTCCCATATATGCGTTTTTCCCATATATGCGTTTTTCCCATATATGCGTTTTTCCCGTATATGCGTTTTTCTCATATATGCGTTTTTCCCGTATATGCGTTTGTCCCGTATATGCGTTTTTCCCGTATATGCGTTTTTCCCATATATGCGTTTTTCCCATATATTCGTTTTTCCCATATATGCGTTTTTCCCATATATGCGTTTCTCCCATATATCCCTTTCTCCCATATATGCCTTTCTCCCATATATGCCTTTCTCCCATATATGCCTTTCTCCCATATATGTCTTTCTCCCATATATGCCTTTCTCCCATATATGCGTTTCTCCTGTATATGCGTTTCTCCCATATATGCGTTTCTCCCATATATGCGTTTTTCCCATATATGCGTTTATCCCATATTTGCGTTTATCCCATATATGCGTTTATCCCATATATGCGTTTTTCCCCTATATG
This sequence comes from Schistocerca nitens, assembly GCF_023898315.1. Lineage (NCBI taxonomy): Eukaryota > Metazoa > Arthropoda > Insecta > Orthoptera > Acrididae > Schistocerca > Schistocerca nitens. The sequence goes on along the minus strand of NC_064619.1, from coordinate 582,051,600 downwards.
CCTTTTTCCCCTATATGCGTTTTTCCCCTATATGCGTTTTTCCCATATATGCGTTTTTCCCATATATGCGTTTTTCCCATATATGCGTTTTTCCCATATATGCGTTTTTCTCATATATGCGTTTTCCCCATATATGCGTTTTTCCCATATATGCGTTTTTCCCATATTTGCTCTTGAAGCATATTTAATGAACCCTTGATGCTACAGACTATGTCATACCAACTGATTCTTTCCTCTAGTCAATTTGTGCCACAAATTTCCCTTTTGCTACATTTGCGTTTTTCCCATATTTGCGTTTTTGCCATATTTGCGTTTTTGCCATATTTGCGTTTTTGCCATATTTGCGTTTTTGCCATATTTGCGTTTTTGCCATATTTGCGTTTTTGCCATATTTGCGTTTTTGCCATATTTGCGTTTTTCCCATATTTGCTTTTGAAGCATATTTAGTGAACCCTTGATGCTACAGACTATGTCATACCAACTGATTCTTTCCTCTAGTCAATTTGTGCCACAAATTTCCCTTTCGCTACATTTGCGTTTTTCCCATATTTGCGTTTTTCCCATATTTGCGTTTTTCCCATATTTGCGTTTTCCCATATTTGCGTTTTTCCCATATTTGCGTTTTTCCCATATTTGCGTTTTTCCCATATTTGCGTTTTTCCCATATATGCGTTTTTCCCATATATGCGTTTTTCCCATATTTGCTTTTGATGCATATTTAGTGAACCCTTGATGCTACAGACTATGTCATACCAACTGATTCTTTCCTCTAGTCAATTTGAGCCACAAATTTCCCTTTCACTACATTTGCGTTTTTCCCATATTTGAGTTTTTCCCATATTTGCGTTTTTCCCATATTTGCGTTTTTCCCATATTTGCGTTTTTCCCATATTTGCGTTTTTCCCATATTTGCGTTTTTGCCATATTTGCGTTTTTCCCATATTTGCGTTTTTCCCATATTTGCGTTTATCCCATATTTGCGTTTATCCCATATTTACGTTTTTCCCATATTTGCGTTTTTCCCATATTTGCGTTTATCCCATATTTGCGTTTATCCCATACTTGCGTTTATCCCATACTTGCGTTTATCCCATACTTGCGTTTATCCCATACTTGCGTTTATCCCATACTTGCGTTTTTCCCATACTTGCGTTTTTCCCATACTTGCGTTTTTCCCATACTTGCGTGTTTCCCATACTTGCGTGTTTCCCATGTATGCGTTATTCCCATGTATGCGTTTTTCCCATGTATGCGTTTTTCCCATGTATGCGTTTTTCCCATGTATGCGTTTTTCCCATGTATACGTTTTTCCCATGTATGCGTTTTTCCCATGTATGCGTTTTTCCCATGTATGCGTTTTTCCCATGTATGCGTTTTCCCCATGTATGCGTTTTTCCCATGTATGCGTTTTTCCCATGTATGCGTTTTTCCCATGTATGCGTTTTTCCCATGTATGCGTTTTTTCCCATGTATGCGTTTTTTCCCATGTATGCGTTTTTTCCCATGTATGCGTTTTTTCCCATGTATGCGTTTTTCCCCATGTATGCGTTTTTCCCCATGTATGCGTTTTTCCCCATGTATGCGTTTTCCCCCATGTATGCGTTTTTCCCCATGTATGCGTTTTTCCCCATGTATGCGTTTTTCCCCATATTTGCGTTTTTCCCCATATTTGCGTTTTTCCCCATATTTGCGTTTTTCCCCATATTTGCGTTTTTCCCCATATTTGCATTTGAAGCATATTTGCTTTTGAAGCATATTTAGTGAACCCTTGATGCTACAGACTGTCATACCAACTGATTCTTTCCTCTAGTCAATTTGTGCCACAAATTTCCCTTTCCCTACATTTGCGTTTTTCCCATATTTGCGGTTTTCCCATATTTGCGTTTTTCCCATATTTGCGTTTTTCCCATATTTGCGTTTTTCCCATATTTGCGTTTTTCCCATATTAGCGTTTTTCCCATATTTGCGTTTTTCCCATATTTGCGTTTTTCCCATATTTGCGTTTTTCCCATATTTGCGTTTTTCCCCACGTTTGCGTTTTTCCCCACGTTTGCGTTTTTCCCCACGTTTGCGTTTTTCCCCACGTTTGTCTTTTCCCCACGTTTGCCTTTTCCCCACGTTTGCCTTTTCCCCACGTTTGCCTTTTCCCCACGTTTGCCTTTTCCCCTCAATTGCGTTTTCCCCATTTTTGCTTTTTGTCCGATACTTCGTGAACCCTTGATGCTTCAGACTATGTCCTACCAACCGATTCTTTCCTCTTTTCAAGTTGTGCCACAAGTTTCTCTTCTCCCATATTTGCGTTTTTCCCATATTTGCGTTTTTCCCATATTTGCGTTTTTCCCATATTTGCGTTTTTCCCATATTTGCGTTTTTCCCATATTTGCGTTTTTCCCATATTTGCGTTTTTGCCATATTTGCGTTTTTGCCATATTTGCGTTTTTGCCATATTTGCGTTTTTGCCATATTTGCGTTTTTGCCATATTTGCGTTTTTCCCATATTTGCGTTTTTGCCATATTTGCGTTTTTCCCATATTTGCGTTTTTCCCATATTTGCGTTTTTCCCATATTTGCGTTTTTCCCATATTTGCGTTTTTCCCATATTTGCGTTTTTCCCATATTTGCGTTTTTCCCATATTTGCGTTTTTCCCATATTTGCGTTTTTCCCATATTTGCGTTTTTCCCATATTTGCGTTTTCCCCATATTTGCGTTTTTCCCATGTTTGCGTTTTTCCCATGTTTGCGTTTTTCCCATATTTGCGTTTTCCCCATATTTGCGTTTTCCCCATATTTGCGTTTTCCCCATATTTGCGTTTTCCCCATATTTGCGTTTTCCCCATATTTGCGTTTTCCCCATATTTGCGTTTTCCCCATATTTGCGTTTTTCCCATATTTGCGTTTTTCCCATATTTGCGTTTTTCCCATATTTGCGTTTTTCCCATATTTGCGTTTTTCCCATATTTGCGTTTTTCCCTTATTTGCGTTTTTCCCATATTTGCGTTTTTCCCATATTTGCGTTTTTGCCATATTTGCTTTTTTGCCATATTTGCGTTTTTCCCATATTTGCGTTTTTCCCATATTTGCGTTTTTCCCATATTTGCGTTTTTGCCATATTTGCGTTTTTGCTATTATTGCGTTTTTGCCATTATTGCGTTTTTGCCATTATTGCGTTTTTGCCATTATTGCGTTTTTGCCATATTTGCGTTTTTGCCATATTTGCGTTTTTGCCATATTTGCGTTTTTGCCATATTTGCGTTTTTCCCATATTTGCTTTTGAAGCATATTTAGTGAACCGTTGATGCTAGAGACTATGTCATACCAACTGATTCTTTCCTCTACTCAATTTGTGCCACAAATTTCCCTTTCGCTACATGTGCGTTTTTCCCATATTTGCGTTTTTCCCATATTTGCGTTTTTCCCATATTTGCGTTTTTCCCATATTTGCGTTTTTCCCATATTTGCGTTTTTCCCATATTTGCTTTTTTCCCATATTTGCTTTTTTCCCATATTTGCGTTTTTCCCATATTTGCGTTTTTCCCATATTTGCGTTTTTCCCATATTTGCGTTTTTCCCATATTTGCGTTTTTCCCATATATGCGTTTTTCCCATATTTGCGTTTTTCCCATATATGCGTTTTTCCCATATATGCGTTTTTCCCATATATGCGTTTTTCCCATATCTGCGTTTTTCCCATATCTGCGTTTTTCCCATATCTGCGTTTTTCCCATATCTGCGTTTTTCCCATATCTGCGTTTTTCCCATATTTGCGTTTTTACCATATTTGCGTTTTTCCCATATTTGCGTTTTTCCCATATTTGCGTTTTTCCCATATTTGCGTTTTTCCCATATTTGCGTTTTTCCCATATTTTCGTATTTCCCATATTTGCTTTTGAGCATATTTAGTGAACCCTTGATTGTACAGACTAAGTCATACCAACTGATTCTTTCCTCTAGTCAATTTGTGCCACAAATTTCCCTTTCGCTACGTTTGCGTTTTTCCCATATTTGCGTTCTTCCCATATTTGCGTTTTTCCCATATTTGCGTTTTTCCCATATTTGCGTTTTTCCCATATTTGCGTCTTTCCCATATTGGCGTCTTTCCCATATTTGCGTCTTTCCCATATTTGCGTCTTTCCCATATTTGCGTCTTTCCCATATTTGCGTCTTTCCCATATTTGCGTCTTTCCCATATTTGCATCTTTCCCATATTTGCGTCTTTCCCATATTTGCGTCTTTCCCATATTTGCGTCTTTCCCATATTTGCGTTTTTCCCATATTTGCGTTTTTGCCATATTTGCGTTTTTCCCATATATGCGTTTTTGCCATATTTGCGTTTTTCCCATTTATGCGTTTTTCCCATATATGCGTTTCTCCCATATATGCGTTTTTCCCATATATGCGTTTTTCCCATATATGCGTTTTTCCCATATTTGCTTTTGAAGCATATTTAGTGAACCCTTGATGCTACAGACTATGTCATACCAACTGACTCTTTCTTCTAGTCAATTTGTGCCCCAAATTTCCCTTTCGCTACATTTGCGTTTTTCCCATATTTGCGTTTTTCCCATATTTGCGTTTTTCCCATATTTGCGTTTTTCCCATATTTGCGTTTTTCCCATATTTGCGTTTTTCCCATATTTGCGTTTTTCCCATATTTGCGTTTTTCCCATATATGCTTATTTCCCATAAATGCGTTTTTCCCATATATGCGTTTTTCCCATATATGCGTTTTTCCCATATATGCGTTTTTCTCATATATGCGTTTTTCCCGTATATGCGTTTTTCCCGTATATGCGTTTTTCCCGTATATGCGTTTGTCCCGTATATGCGTTTTTCCCGTATATGCGTTTTTCCCATATATGCGTTTTTCCCATATATTCGTTTTTCCCATATATGCGTTTTTCCCATATATGCGTTTCTCCCATATATCCCTTTCTCCCATATATGCCTTTCTCCCATATATGCCTTTCTCCCATATATGCCTTTCTCCCATATATGTCTTTCTCCCATATATGCCTTTCTCCCATATATGCGTTTCTCCCGTATATGTGTTTCTCCCGTATATGCGTTTCTCCCATATATGCGTTTCTCCCATATATGCGTTTTTCCCATATATGCGTTTATCCCATATTTGCGTTTATCCCATATATGCGTTTATCCCATATATGCGTTTTTCCCCTATATGCGTTTTTCCCCTATATGCGTTTTTCCCCTATATGCGTTTTTCCCATATATGCGTTTTTCCCATATATGCGTTTATCCCATATATGCGTCTTTCCCATATATGCATTTTTCTCATATATGCGTTTTCCCCATATATGCGTTTTTCCCATATATGCGTTTTTCCCATATTTGCTCTTGAAGCATATTTAGTGAACCCTTGATGCTACAGACTATGTCATACCAACTGATTCTTTCCTCTAGTCAATTTGTGCCACAAATTTCCCTTTCGCTACATTTGCGTTTTTCCCATATTTGCGTTTTTGCCATATTTGCGTTTTTGCCATATTTGCGTTTTTGCCATATTTGCGTTTTTGCCATATTTGCGTTTTCGCCATATTTGCGTTTTTGCCATATTTGCGTTTTTGCCATATTTGCGTTTTTCCCATATTTGCTTTTGAAGCATATTTAGTGAACCCTTGCTGCTACAGACTATGTCATACCAACAGATTCTTTCCTCTAGTCAATTTGTGCCACAAATTTCCCTTTCGCTACATTTGCGTTTTTCCCATATTTGCGTTTTTCCCATATTTGCGTTTTTCCCATATTTGCGTTTTTCCCATATTTGCGTTTTTCCCATATTTGCGTTTTTGCCATATTTGCGTTTTTCCCATATTTGCGTTTTTCCCATATTTGCGTTTTTCCCATATATGCGTTTTTCCCATATATTCGTTTTTCCCATATATGCGTTTTTCCCATATTTGCTTTTGATGCATATTTAGTGAACCCTTGATGCTACAGACTATGTCATACCAACTGATTCTTTCCTCTAGTCAATTTGAGCCACAAATTTCCCTTTCACTACATTTGCGTTTTTCCCATATTTGAGTTTTTCCCATATTTGCGTTTTTCCCATATTTGCGTTTTTCCCATATTTGCGTTTTTCCCATATTTGCGTTTTTCCCATATTTGCGTTTTTCCCATATTTGCGTTTTTCCCATATTTGCGTTTTTCCCATATTTGCGTTTATCCCATATTTGCGTTTATCCCATATTTACGTTTTTCCCATATTTGCGTTTATCCCATATTTGCGTTTATCCCATACTTGCATTTATCCCATACTTGCGTTTATCCCATACTTGCGTTTATCCCATACTTGCGTTTATCCCATACTTGCGTTTTTCCCATACTTGCGTTTTTCCCATACTTGCGTTTTTCCCATACTTGCGTTTTTCCCATACTTGCGTTTTTCCCATACTTGCGTTTTTCCCATACTTGCGTGTTTCCCATACTTGCGTGTTTCCCATGTATGCGTTATTCCCATGTATGCGTTTTTCCCATGTATGCGTTTTTCCCATGTATGCGTTTTTCCCATGTATGCGTTTTTCCCATGTATGCGTTTTTCCCATGTATGCGTTTTTCCCATGTATGCGTTTTCCCCATGTATGCGTTTTTCCCATGTATGCGTTTTTCCCATGTATGCGTTTTTCCCATGTATGCGTTTTTTCCCATGTATGCGTTTTTTCCCATGTATGCGTTTTTTCCAATGTATGAGTTTTTTCCCATGTATGCGTTTTTTCCCATGTATGCGTTTTTTCCCATGTATGCGTTTTTTCCCATGTATGCGTTTTTTCCCATGTATGTGTTTTTCCCCATGTTGCGTTTTTCCCCATGTATGCGTTTTTCCCCATGTATGCGTTTTTCCCCATGTATGCGTTTTTCCCCATGTATGCGTTTTTCCCCATGTATGCGTTTTCCACCATGTATGCGTTTTTCCCCATGTATGCGTTTTTCCCCATGTATGCGTTTTTCCCCATATTTGCGTTTTTCCCCATATTTGCGTTTTTCCCCATATTTGCGTTTTTCCCCATATTTGCATTTGAAGCATATTTGCTTTTGAAGCATATTTAGTGAACCCTTGATGCTACAGACTGTCATACCAACTGATTCTTTCCTCTAGTCAATTTGTGCCACAAATTTCCCTTTCCCTACATTTGCGTTTTTCCCATATTTGCGGTTTTCCCATATTTGCGTTTTTCCCATATTTGCGTTTTTCCCATATTTGCGTTTTTCCCATATTTGCGTTTTTCCCATATTTGCGTTTTTCCCATATTTGCGTTTTTCCCATATTTGCGTTTTTCCCATATTTGCGTTTTCCCCATATTTGCGTTTTTCCCATATTTGCGTTTTTCCCCACGTTTGCGTTTTTCCCCACATTTGCGTTTTTCCCCACGTTTGCGTTTTTCCCCACGTTTGCCTTTTCCCCACGTTTGCCTTTTCCCCACGTTTGCCTTTTCCCCACGTTTGCCTTTTCCCCACGTTTGCCTTTTCCCCTCAATTGCGTTTTCCCCATTTTTGCTTTTTGTCCCATACTTCGTGAACCCTTGATGCTTCAGACTATGTCCTACCAACCGATTCTTTCCTCTTTTCAAGTTGTGCCACAAGTTTCTCTTCTCCCATATTTGCGTTTTTCCCATATTTGCGTTTTTCCCATATTTGCGTTTTTCCCATATTTGCGTTTTTCCCATATTTGCGTTTTTCCCGTATTTGCGTTTTTCCCATATTTGCGTTTTTCCCATATTTGTGTTTTTCCCATATTTGCGTTTTTGCCATATTTGCGTTTTTGCCATATTTGCGTTTTTCCCATATTTGCGTTTTTCCCATATTTGCGTTTTTCCCATATTTGCGTTTTTCCCATATTTGCGTTTTTCCCATATTTGCGTTTTTCCCATATTTGCGTTTTTCCCATATTTGCGTTTTCCCCATATTTGCGTTTTCCCCATATTTGCGTTTTTCCCATGTTTGCGTTTTTCCCATGTTTGCGTTTTTCCCATATTTGCGTTTTTCCCATATTTGCGTTTTCCCCATATTTGCGTTTTCCCCATATTTGCGTTTTCCCCATATTTGCGTTTTCCCCGTATTTGCGTTTTCCCCGTATTTGCGTTTTCCCCGTATTTGCGTTTTCCCCGTATTTGCGTTTTTCCCGTATTTGCTTTTTTCCCATATTTGCGTTTTTCCCATATTTGCGTTTTTCCCATATTTGCGTTTTTCCCATATTTGCGTTTTTCCCATATTTGCGTTTTTCCCATATTTGCGTTTTTCCCATATTTGCGTTTTTCCCATATTTGCGTTTTTCCCATATTTGCGTTTTTCCCTTATTTGCGTTTTTCCCATATTTGCGTTTTTCCCATATTTGCGTTTTTCCCATATTTGCGTTTTTCCCATATTTGCGTTTTTCCCATATTTGCGTTTTTCCCATATTTGCGTTTTTCCCATATTTGCGTTTTTCCCATATTTGCGTTTTTCCCATATTTGCGTTTTTCCCATATTTGCGTTTTTACCATATTTGCGTTTTTACCATATTTGCGTTTTTACCATATTTGCGTTAATCCCATATTTGCGTTATTCCCATAGTATAGTATAGTTCGCAGACTTAACGTTTAGGTGGGAGCGCGCAGTTTATGAAATAAAGCCACCACGGCTGCATTAACCCTTTCGCTGCTACTGGGACGTGCCCCCCGCCTTCCACGCTGTGCGCGATTTTGTCATCACTGCACTGCTGGCCTTTGTGCTGACAGATGGTGTTTCGACTGCTTTGACACACTTATCATTCGATTTCACAAAAACTATTTGGCCAAAAAATTTAATTTTTATACAGAAACTAAAATATAAAAAATTTGTGTTCGTCACAACAGACAGCAAATATTTGCCAAAACATAGATAAGTTGAGGAAAACATTGAATATGATTATGTTGCCAAAGCAGCGATGCAAAGAATTGCATCAGACAATCAAGTAGCTCGGCAACCTACGAGCCGAAATTCTGCTCTAAATAATACTTTCAATACTGTCGCAAAGAATATATTTCAATATGAATAGTTAAACAGCGACTGCGGAAGAGAAGATATACAAACAAAACAGATAACGTGAATATTGTATGTGTGCCTTTTCATTGTTTTTAATTGCTGTGAAAAGAAATATTGGAGGACAAAATTAGAAAAACCGAAAACCTATTATGATTATAATAAAAAGACAAAGAACTAGAAATTTCAAAAAATTACATTCAAACGAATGAAATTCATGAAGTAATACACTTCAACATTGTTTTTAAATAAACAAAATATTAAGAACCGAACAAGGTTTGAACTCAAAACTTTCCGCATAGCAGTCAAACATCTTAACCATTACTCTAACGCAGCTCGTCTTTCATGTCAAATCCTAGAGAACTCTAAAACATCACGCAAACTACCGACAAACACTGTTGGTATGACTATCAATTATGCACGTTTCATCGAAGTACAATATGAAATAAACAATTACCACTGTTCTTTACTGCGAAAAAGTGGTTTGTGAGAATGATACAAACACCTTTCCTTGCTATCGCCTGAATTAGGAGGCTTATTGCTTGTTTGGTTTAATTAATTAATAGAATATGAAGCAATTGTTATAAAGAATGCTTTTTCTAAACCTTCTATAAAAGAAAGTCTGCTATCAAGACATTGCTTTTGTTCAATTACTTTATTTATGACTGAACGTTTGTAAAACTGAAGACACTCGTCTGTGCTCTGCACTGCAGTAGAGCTCTGGCAACGTCGTCCTCTGTTCATTGGCTGACTGTGTTTTGTGACGTCAGATGCGCAGAACGAACCTAAACTCGGCCGCTGTCGTAAATAACGCGCACTTTAGTACGCTATGCTTCGAAGGCAACTTCCGAATCATGCCGAGTCGTGCCGAATGATTACGACCACCAGATGGCAGGCAAGTGGAGGATGCGTGTGAACAAAGGAAGCTCGGAACGAACAAACTAAGTTTGTGGGCCGTAATATTACCCGTGAAAACCAAGCTGACACTTGGCGGTGGATGACGGGAACGAGCGTAAAGGCATTTCCCATTTACTATCCCTACATAGTGCACATGGGCGGATTCGTATCATCCTACATTTTTCTGTGCTCTTTCCAATTCCACAGTACCGTATATTTCACAATAAAGCAACTGTCAGCCCTCACACACTGCAAATTTAGTTTAACTTTTGTTTCGTCGAAATACAAAGCATAGGTATTTTGCTTTTAATTTGTCTGAGCACTTGCTTCTGCCACTACTATTTATGTGAGAATACGACATAGTCCTAAAGTGTAGGATACAATCGCATACAGCGACATTACTTCACTGCTAATTTGCTAATTCTGCTAGTTCCACCAGTGCCGCCACTAAATGGCTGTCGCTCTAGACCAATATTACAGAGCCTGTATAGAGAGAACGTAGGCTCTCTAACCATTACCTGTCTTGGCGGATCGCCGTGTAATACCGCCTTTAAACAAAAGCTTGTTAATTAATAATTTCAAGTTCGAGTTTTCGAATGTTATCGTGTTCAGATTCGTATTAAATTTTAGTGAAGTAATGTCGCTGTATACGATTGAATCCTATTGTTTAGAAGCTTGTCGTCTTCTCACGTAAATAGTAGTGACAGCGGCAAGTTCTCAAACAAAAAAGCAAAATACCTATGCTTTGTATTTAGAAGAAATGAAAGTTAAGTTAAATTTGCTGTGTGGGAGGGCTGTCGGCTGCGTTATGAATTACAAGGGTGATGTGGACTTGGAAAGACATCTTAGCACAGAAAAACTTTGGATGATATGAGCCAAACCACGTCTGTAGCTAGATACGTTCAAGCCACACAACCAAACTGGCATACCGCGTAATTTTGCACCACCTTCCACACAAATCGACTCCTCTTTCCTGGCATACTGAAATAAAACAATAGATGCAATCAAATCAATCGTGACCTTTCAACAATTAAGGCATTACACGTATAGAGGATCACACTTGTAACGTCATATGCATGTTACTCATAAATAAACTATTTCTGGCATATCTTATCATGACACTGTTCGATTCTAACCCCATTGACAATTTTAGACATGTCCTGCCATCTGTGAGTAAGATGTAGAACATTTCGCATTCCGTAAGAATCGTGCCATCGCGGACTAGAATGAATCGTGAAAGAGTTGTGAACGAATCGTAGGAATCGATTCGCAATGTGAGGTTGAATCGTAGGTATAGAATCGGGAAAAAGAATCGTGTTTCCCAACTCTACAATGCAATGGCAGTCCCTCCAACAACCATTTCGCGCGCAGGCGCGTTCAAAGACACTAATTAAGCCTACCGACCGATACTGTCACAGATAATGTTACATCCTTGATTATTCCAGCGTGTGTACATGCAGTATTTTAAACATATTAATGTGTTGACATATAGCTCACTGAATTAAATGACATTAATAAAAATATTTACAGCATAAACATACCGAAAAAATATACACAATGCGAACAATACATTAACCAGAAAAATCGATAATCCACTGTGTTTTGGTGTTACAAGCTCTGATAACGTTGGCGCAAAGGCAGAGGTCACAGTAGACGGAAGTCTCTTCATTCCCCGACGGTTGACACGGGCTGTGTGACGGCGAGTAGATTGCAGAAAGACATTGCTCCGACACGAACTTCCTGGAAGTGGGCAGGATCTGACCACGAATAGAACTGCCCTCCTGGCCTCTGACGACGCAGTTACAGGACAGAAGTGCGGCGGTGGCGCCTCGAAACAATGGGAGGCACAGCTTGTTCTTAGCATCTCATTGGCGCCTCTTGATACCGCTTTGCTTTGCAGCATCTCTGTGGTGGTCGATAATTCCTGCACCGCTCTCGGTACTCGACGACACTGCAGCAGATATAAGATTTCATTTCTCATACATCTGAAGCTTATGGTTTCTGTTCGCACGAGATAAAAAACACAACTAGCGACAGTATGGTGGCTGTTAGCAACACTGACAGGGGACGCACAACAGCACAACACTGAACATTCACTTATAACAGCACTATACAGGTGACACGGCGGCATATGGGGGGGGGGGGAGGACCCGCACCTATGAGGGGGAAAAGGTGGGGGGTCTGAGCGGATGAGAGAAGGAGTGGGAAAGGCAGTGGAGGGGAATAGCAAAAAGGACTCGGGGGAGAGAAGGGAGGCAGAGATAGGGTGGGCGGGGAAAAACAGGATGGAAGGGGGGGAAAGGGAGCCCAGGGAAACGACAGAGGAAGGGTGGTGAGGAAAAGGAAGAGATGGGGGAAAGGAATGAGATCATAGAGGATCCGCGTGAGAGACGGGAGGCGTATACGGAAGGCGAGGCGGAGTGCATGGGGCTCAAGGATCTGGAGGGACTTACAGAATTTGAGGGGGGGGGATGTGTTTATTTATCAACTGTCATTTTTGTAGTTGTGAAGTTGCGCTTGTGCTTATATAATTCAATTTTTCAGCTGTGTTTTTCATTTGTTGGCCGGTTATACTGTATCGTTTAAGCATGCCACACATATGATGGGCGTTCAAGCAGTAATCCAACACACATTTTTATGTGCCAAACTTGGTTGAAAAAATGCGTTATCTGTTGTGGGACATTGTGGAATATTCCAGTGTGAGTCCCTAGTTTCATGAAGTTCCAATAGGTGGCGGCGCTGTACGTAGCCTTCAAAATGGCATATGTAATGGATGTGCGTACCAAGCAGAAACCTGTCATTGAGTTTCGTTTGGCGGGAAACCAAAGTATTGCAAATATTCATAGGCTCAAATGTCGACTGAGACCTGGAAGCGGACAAAAGCACGTTGAGTCGTTGTACGAGGCCACCATCATTATCGCAAAAAGGTCGCGCAAAGCAGTCCGATCTCCCGCATGCCGGATGCTGTATGCAGTTGTGATTTCTGCAAGTGCTGCAGCGTGCAGACTCTGTCAGTCGAAGTTATCGACGGATCACAATCACACACCTCGCTGATCAGCTAGCGCTTACACACTCGTCCACCAGTTGGGGTACTCAAAGGTGTGTGGTCACTGGGTTCCTCGCTGCCTAACAGAAGACCATAAAGAGCAACGAAGGGCCATCCGTGCGCAATTGCTTGCGCGTTCCGTGGCTGATCGTGACAATTTTTTGTCGAACATTATCAGAGGCGATGAAACATGGATTCATCACTTCGAACCGGAAACAAAACGAAAATCCATGGAGTGACGCCACACGACATCTCCTCCGAAGAAAACACTCAAAGCTGCATCCTCAGCCAGTAAAGTTATGATAATAGTCTTCTGGGACTCTGAAGGAGCTACTCTGCTTGATGTCCTCCCTCACGGTGCAACGATCAACTGTGAAGTGTATTGTGCTACCCTCAAGAAGTTGAAGAAACGACTAAAGATTGTTGATTTGTTGGTTGATTTGGGGGAGAGGATCAAACTGCCTCATCACTCCCATCGGTTTAGGGAAAGATGGGGAAGGAACTCGGCCGTGCCCTTTCAAACGAACTATCCTGGCATTTGCCTGAAGCGATTTAGGGAAATCACGGAAATCACGGAAAACCTAAATCAGTATGACCGGACGCGGGTTTGAACCGTCGTCCTCCCGAATGTGAGTCCAGTGTGCTAACCATTTCGTCACTTCGCTTGGTCCAGATTGTTCGTCGCCACACAAGCCTGCGCGCCCGAGAGGAACTCACAAAACTTCACTGTTCTTCCTCATCCACACCGAGCGAGGTGGCGCAGTGGCTAGCACACTGGACTCGCATTCGGGAGGACGACGGTTCAATCCCCCGGCCGGCCATCCTGATTTAGGTTTTTCGTGCTTTCCCTAAATCGTTCCAGGCAAATGATTCCTTTGAAAGGGCACGGCCGACTTCCTTCCCTGTCCTTCGCTAATCCGATGAAGACCGATGACCTATGTCTGGTCTCCTCCCTCAAACAACCTAACCTCTTCATCCACCCTAAGGCTCGGATTTCCCATCTTACGATTTCCATCAGTCTGGGCCAAGGTATGATGCTCTCCGCGGGAAGCAGTAATTGGATGATGAGAGGTTATTGATGCAGCAAGTCGTTGGCCCCTACGTCGACCAGAAGATTAGTATCATGTTGACATACATTTCATCCCAGTATGGTGGCCGTAAGGCCGTCGAACTGAATGGATATTATGTTGGAAAATAGGGTTTTGTAGCCAAAAGAGTGGAAAGTAATATGGTTTATTGCACTCCTGAATAAAACGGACCTGCTTTCAGAAAAAAATGTTTTGCACTGCTTATTGAACGCCCTCGTATTCACAAATGCTGATATGCTATTTGTGGACTTTTTTAAAAATAGAAACGCTGCTTGCAGAGAGTACGGTAGACGATTTTCTACTCGCAGAGCACCAGATTCCAGCATATTTACTCGTGTTTTCACTGATCTGTGAGAGACTGATGCAGTTACAGCAGTCAAATTTCATCTGAATGGGCATGAACGAAGTGGGGATGAAGGAGATGTTATTCAATTGGTAGAATCTAGTTCTTCAACAAGTACACGCAGAATTTCTACTCATACCTGTGTTCCATAAGGAAGAACATGGAGCACAATATGCCTGGCCTCTTCCTTATCATTTAGAGCTGATTCAACACCTTCGAGGATGATATGAATGTAGATGAGTGGAATTTTGTCACTTACTAACAGCAACCCGTAGACAATTCAGTTAATACTGTTTAGCGGTGGAGCCACTTTCACTCCTGACAGTATCAACAACACTTGTAACACACATCGGTGGACCGACGAAAATCGACATTCCTTTGTGGAGGCACATTTTCGAGAACGCTTCTCTGTAAATGTGTGGTGTCCCATGACGGAGAATGTTGACTGGGCCTGTTATATTACTGCATCGTAACAGGGCCCCGATTTCTTAAAAATGAACTTTCAGTTTAGTTGGAACAGGTTCATTTGACTACAATGGTGGGTACGACACATTGTAGTCGTCAGGTGACACGTAGTGTAAACCTAATATTCCCCGGAAGATGGATCTGTATAAATGGTCATATTTCTTGCCCACTAAGGTCCTCTCTAGATTTTTGCCCGTGGGGACGGTTGAAGAACGCCAAGATGATCTTGGAGCATCTACATTTGGTATAGTCATTCGAAAGTTCAAAAATGGTTCAAATGGCTCTAAGCACTATGGCACTTAACATCTGAGGTCATCAGTCCCCTAGACTTAGAACTACTTCAACCTAACTAACCTAAAGACGTCACACACAACCATGCCCGAGGCAGGAATGGAACCTGCGACCGTAGCAGCAGCGCGGTTCCAGACTGAAGCGCCTAGAACCGTGAGAGGTGGCATGAGGCCCCTCTCATATTTCTATCTTACGATTCTCCTCTCTAATTGCATGCGGTAGAAAGTTGCTATTCCTTCACACGCAGACTTCCCACGCAGCGTCTCTCGTCACCCGGGTGGTCCGGTGACAGGCGGGCTCTGTTGAACTGGAGAGGGTTAAGCCGACTGGTGTGAGGAAGTCGAGTGAATGCTTTGCAGACGCCGACATTGTCAAAAGACACGCCCGGAGGGGTTTGAAGTAGCGGCTGGGCTAGAGGTTCCGTTACTTCGCAGAATCTTAGCGAAAACACTTTCTGGCGGGCTACCAGCGAGGCGTGGGAATGACTTGTGTACCCAGGCAGTTGTGGCGGGAAAATTCCCGCGCTTTCTGCAAAATTGTAACTGTGATTGGCTTGCTCAGGGCATAGCTCCGTGACGTAGCAAAATCAGCGCAGAAATTGGCGCCAAGAATCTCCATTGGTGGAATGGTAGTGCTCCGGCAATGGAGTGGAATTTTCCATCGGTTTTCGAGTTGCTGATTGGAACGTTTAACCACGGCCACTGTCGTGGGGGCGGGAATGTTCTGTGTTCGGCCTGTACGGGTGCTCAGGGGTAGTCGGCTCTCGCCTTTCGGTCGAGGACGTCGAAGCAACCAGCCATCGCCGCCGATATGCCAGATCGTGTTCTGGCAGTCAAGAAGACAGTTTGGTAATGTATGTCCGCAGCACCGGCAGATACGGATTTTCCTAGTCAATCAGAGCTCAGCAGAGCGCGCCTGTTCGTCTTTTTCTAACTTTGTTCTGTCTTGAGTAGCAACAATTACTGTTGGGTTAGCTGTGTGTCTCTCTTGAGATTTGAGTGGCAAAGAATTGGCTCCACATACCACTTCGTCTTAAACCTCACGATCTAGTTTAAGGACAACTTCACCTTTACAGTGTTTGTATGAGTCTCCAATTTGAGCCAATTTGATGTATTATAAATATTTCATGTGTTTTTTTATTATTTTGTGTTTAGTCTTAATAAATCATATTGTTATTTTGGACAGAACTTTCATTCTGTTAATCGGTAGAGCAACCCATCATTTCCCACTATGTTAATGAAACCTTCGTTTATTTAACTTATTTATCAAATTAAATTATTGCAGGTGCCAAACTCTCTTCTACTCCACTGGCAGGGTTGATTAGAGTCAGTTCGCGTGTTTTTTTTATCCTTGTGCAACAGCAAAAGTCGGAGTTAGAATAGGGGGGGCTTTGAGCATCATTTACATATGTAGATTCAAGAAGAATTTAGTGTCAAATACACTGCTGGCCCCGGCACCTCGCAACCGCTCGGCCACAGGGATTCGAAAGTATTAAGTCGAAAGCGAGTTTTTTGAAAATCATCTTTAAACTTTATCTTTTTTTTTTTTTACTTTCTGTAATTGCTTACTTGAGTTACATTCTAATATCTGTTTCTCTGTAACCAATAATACTTCGACATATCTTACGTGCAATATTGTATCCCAATTATTTTATATTAGCACCTCCTAAAGTATTTGCTATTCATCCTGAGACGCCCTTCAGTTCAGCCTCTGTCTTACTCTACAGTTGTTGTCCTCTACTGCTCCCTCCAGTATCACGAATTTTATTAACTCAAGCCTTGAAAGTATCCTATCATCCTGTTCATTGATGTATCTACTATTTCCCACATGTTCGTTTCCTCTTCAGATCTGCAAAGTACTTCCTCATTTGTTATCTTACCAGTCCACTTAATTTTCAGCACCCTTTTGTTTGTCAATAATCTCATTTTTGCATAAAAGATTTTCAAATTTATTGCCGCCTGAGTTCAGGGTAAAGCCTCAAACGTCCGACTACTGCTTCCATCATCTTCGTCAGGAACAATTATCTTCACTGCTGCTGTTGTGGCCTTATATAGCTCATAAATGTCTTCTGATTGATCGGTAATTACGCAACTGCTCTCACAGATAGTGCCAACGTCTGCGTTGGGGGCGCAATCTGTCCTGTAGTAGCGTATACGTTGCGACGAATATCTCTGCAACTTTACTTTTGTGAAACTGTGTCCCATTCAGTGCAGTGCGGTGACACATACAATCAAAAAATAAAATTCATGAGGAGACGGAGTTTCGGCCTCGGAATCACAGGGGTTTACAACATCCCTTGTGAGTGCGGAAGCAATTACATCGGTCAGGCCATTCGTACAGTTTCCGGCAGCTGTGCTGAATATCAAGGGCATATTAACAATCTAGCATTGGAGAGATCTGCAGCTTCCAAGCACAGCCTCACGAATAAACACAAATACTGTTTGTAGAAACAAACGTTTTGTCCTAGGCTCCTGCATATTGGGATTCAATAATCAGAAACGCTGTAGAAGTAAGAATGTGCACGAAGATCATCAACCTTGGCATGGAAGCGAGCTCTCCCTGCAAAGAAGAGGCAGAGATATTCGTTGCAAAGTTTACGCTACTACCGTGGCGGTGGCGCCACCAGCGCAGACGTTGACACCATCTACGACACCATTACGTGATTACGGACCAATCAGAAGCCGTCTATGGGCTATATAAGGCCACCATAGCAACAGTTTAGAAAGCGGCTAAGAAACGCCGGGACTGGCGACAGACATGCACCCGTTTAAATGCTACCCTACCTATAAACTCGTCCAAGTTCTGGTCAACCTTCCGTCGCCTTACGGGAACTAAACCCTCTCCCTACTATCCTCTTCTCCATGACGATCACCCCTTCCCTGACACCCTTAGTAAGGCCAATCACTTTGCCTCCTACCTCTCCGATGTCTTTTCCATCCCCGACGATCCCCAATTCGATTACTCCCTCTTCCCGGATGTCCGCGATCGAACTGACACCTCTGTCCCTCCCCTCGCTCCTGGTTTCCAGTACTTGGACAACATTGCACACACGGAACTCAATGCCCCTATCACTACACAGGATCTCATTGCTACACTCCACACAACATGCAATACCGCTCCTGGCCACGATCGTGTCACCTACCGTCACCTTCGTGAAGCTCCTGTCTCTTTCCTCTCCACCCTGGCCAGGCTCTACAATGTATTCCTGTCCACCGGTTACTACCCCGACCTGTGGAAAACCTCCCGTATCCTGATGTTCCTTAAACCTGGTAAACCACCATCCGCCGTCTCCTCCTACCATCCCATCAGCCTTACCTCGGTCTTCAGCAAGGTCCTGGAATCTATCCTCACCCGCCGCATCCACCAACATCTCCGCCAGCACCACCTCCTTCCCGTTACCCAGTGTGGCTTTCGGCTGTCCTTCTCTTCCGATGACCTTCTCCTTCACCTCGCTCATTTCCTTTCCGAACAGCTTAATTCCCGTCGCTCCGCAATCTTCCTCTCCCTGGACCTCGAACGTGATTATGACCACGTATGGCATTTCGGTCTCCTCTTCAAGCTCCAAACCTTCGCCCTACCCATTAACTACGTCCGTCTGATCGGCTCCTTTCTATCCCACCGTCCTTCCTACATCACCATCCATAACACGGATTCCTACATCTTTTTTCCCTCCGCCGGTGGGCCCCAAGGCTCCGTCCTCTCCCCCCTTCTGTACCTTTTGTATACGGCGGACATGCCGCCGCCATCACCCCCATCCACCTTCTCCAGTTTGCCGATGACACTACCTTCCTTGCCCTTGCCCCCACCCTGCAGCGCTCCCAACACCTTCTCGAATCCCATCTTGACCGGTTCACCGTTTGGTGCAACCAGTGGTTGCTCAAGGTCAATCCCTCCAAAACCCAGGTGAACATTGTAGGCAAAACCACCCCTTCCTTCCGCCTCCTCGATTTCTGTCCAACCATCTATGGCTGTCCTATCGCCCTCGCCCCCACCCTTAAGTACCTTGGCGTCACCCTCATCCGTCACCTCTCCTGGACCCCCCATCTCCGGACACTCCAAGCCAAGGCACGCTCCCGACTCCGTCTCCTCAAGCTCCTATCTGGCCGTACCTGGGGTCTGGACCCCTCCACCATACTCCACACCTATAAATCCCTCATCCACCCTATCCTTTGTTACGCCCATCTGGCCTGGATCTCCGCCCCCCTACCTTTTACAAATCCCTTCAGATCCTTGAATGCCATGCGCTCCGCCTCGCCTATCGCATCCGTCTCCCCTCCCCACGCGGATCCTGTATGACCTTATCCTTTTCCCCCACCTCCTCGTTTTCGTTGAAAGGATACAGATCCTGTGCACCTCCCGTAAACTCGATCCTCCTCACCCACTTGTCTCACCCATCCTATCCCACCCCCGCCCACTGCCGTGCCTGTATTCCCACGTCCCACCCGGTCTCGATCTCTCCACCCTCCTTACCCTCTCCCAAGGTGGCATCCGCCAGCTCCCCCTCCCTGATGACGTCCTCCTCCCCTCCATCTACCCCTCCTATCAACTTTGATCCACCCCTCCCACTTCCTGTGTCTTTTCCTTTGGGCACCCTCCCACCCTTCTCTCTCCTATTCCCCCATCCCCCCTTCCTCCACCCCTCTTCCCCCGGGCTTCCCCTACCCCTTCCTCCCTTCCCCCTCTCTCCTCTGCCTGTGGCATCTCTGCTCTCCCCTCTCCCTCTCCCTCCCCCCGCCCCCCTCCTGCTCTCTTGGCAGGTCCCTGGACTCGCACACGCTCAGTGAACATTGGCGCACTGGAGATCATCGCCATCAGTGTCTCGTATGTGTGCCTTCGTTTTGTGTTTAGTGTTCTTTCGCCGTCACGCCACCACTGTTCACCTGTGCCGTCGCAATCATCCGTGTTATGTGCGCGTGTCAACTAGTGTTAGTGTTTTTTCTCGTCCAGCGTGAAGGGCTCCATGTTTATTGTTTTTCGTGTCTACAGTTTTTGCCCGCCGTTTTTATTGTATTATCTGTGCCACCTGTATGTAATACTTATTGTACCACTCGCGGCTGAAGAGCAGCGTAATATGCTGCTGCCAGCCCGCCTTTGTTAAAGGTGATCAAAATAACAATAAAGGAAAAAAGAAAAAAATCAGTTTAGAAAGTCAGTTGCTCAAGACAAGGACGAGACAGGTAATCGTCGAGAGCTCGAGCTATTAACCTGAAATGACGCAGAAAGAAGTCCGAAAATGTTTTATATAGCAATTCCATCACGAAAGGCTTCTTTCTCGTATAACGTCATTTCTGCTGCCCTTTAATTCTCCGATCTCTATATGTACTCTTAGGATATGTACAGTTCCTTCCATTCAACAGGTCCTGTAATTCTTTCTCACTTTCATGAGGGCAGTAGTGTTGTAAGGAAAATATATCCCTGCTTTAAGGAATTTTTGATTGCAGTACGTCTCTTTTGATTTTCCCTTCTTAATGTTTCCGCTTTTTCGTTATACTTATTGCTTATTACCCGTATTTCCCTAGAGTTTATACTCATTATTCTCATGATTTCAAACATCTCTAATCACTTAACGTTTTCAAGGTGGTTGAGCGATATTTCTCGCACTTATCCAGCCTTGCTAATGTCTAGAGTGTTTGAGTGAAAGCCTTCTGCAAATCCAATAGTATGCCTCCAGTCTTACAGATTCTACAAACTAACTTGAATAATATTTAGATATCCACTTCCACCACTGATTTTATAAATTCCATTATCTGTCCCTTCTGCCTTCCTGATAGCAAGTATTTCACAGTTCTGTCAAATTCAGACTCTAATTACTACATTCGGTCTATCGTTCACATCGACGCCAGTTTCAACGTGGAACTCCTTTTTGCTTTTAAATTTTCCGGTAACTACGTTAACTTTTCTAGATGTGAAATCTGTCTTCCCGACAGCTATTACATTTTAGATTTCTTCATATTTCTCCCATAGCTATTATTCCGCTTTAGGTTGCTGGTATGGTAGCATATTGCATGCATCAAACATCAGACCTACGTGTCACTTCTTGCAGAGGAGTTGCCTTGTAACTCAGGTGCAGACGCCGTGACGGAACTTCCGACAAAAGCTAAGGGGTCTAGGTTTTCATTGTCAGACTGCTTCTAAGAAGCCTTAGATCAGAAGAATGAATGTCCCCAATTTTCACGCAGACAGCCCTTAAAATAATTCAACTAACTAACCTGGATATGATTAGAGCCAGTGTAAGATTCCAGGTGTTAGGCAACCACCAAACAACAGTCAAGTTAATAATAATTTGTCCGCCGCTTAAAGGCGTTGTTTTGGACGATGTCGTTTACTAAGCTAACAAAAGTGAGGGATCTGAGATAATCGCTGGTTAATCACAAAATATGAAAGTGTAAGATGAACATTTTCTCCGTCATCAAGATATTTAGTAACGTGAATCGAAGTAAACTAGGAGGGTTACCATGAGTAGCCAATTACAAGCCCCTATCAGATCCCCGTTCGACGTTTCTCAATTGAAACAAAATCTCTCGTTGTGTGCCGAATGAATACTTGCAAAAGCTCAGCAATATCTATTGCAAAGTTTCAGAGAGAAGGAAACGAATTCTAGCTTCAGCGCATCAGAAATTATCAGAAAACCACCAAGGAGAAACGGACAGAAATGAGTGTTGTAAGACTATTGGCTACGAACCACTACGAAGAATATTTACATTAAAAAATTCGTCAGAATCTCTTGGTAGACTTAAAGATGGATCCATAAAGCAGAACCACGACGTAGTCACCACGGGCCGCAGGACATACTCGCTAAATAATTACTTTTATTGTAATTTTGCACATAAAGGACTTGTACGTCGATTGTATTTAAGAATACGGAACATTAAGACACTGTTTTTTCAGTGCCATACACTCTGCGGAAAAAATCCAAATCTGTAATCATTAATTGGTGAGACTGCCTTGTCAGTACCCGCCACTTCTTACTACCGCTCTAGACACTCACTACAAAACGCTTATTGGTAGTGATTGTGTCTAGTCATTGCTCATGAAAATAAGAAAACACGTTTTCGACTATTTGTGTGCAATACATACTCAATTGCTAGTTTCAGAATTTGATTTTTAGGTTTATAAAATGACACTGGAATCCACTGACAAAATTTCGGAGGCTTTTCTAGGATGTTTTCTATGTTGTCATAAGAGAGTCATGGCCTCCGTTGGCTTGTTGGAGAGTAACTGCATTTCATTTGATTTCTTATCAAAAATGGTTCAAATGGCTCTGAGCACTATGGGACTTAACATGTGAGGTCATCAGTCCCATAGAACTTAGAACTACTTAAACCAACTAACCTAAGGACATCACTCACATCCATACCCGAGGCAGGATTCGAACCTGCGACCATAGCGGTCGCGCAGTTCCAGACTGAAGTGCCTAGAACTGCTCGGCCACACCGGCCAGCGATTTCTTATCGTTATTTATCTTTGTGTCTGTATTGACCTGAAAATATCCACACAATGGTGTAAATATCAACAATAATTCGTGTATGCCTTGCTTGGAATCAAAGTTATTTCACTTCCTCAGGGTATTTCCTGTTGACAACAGTAATGCATGGAACGAATTTTCACTTCCCAGCGGAGTGTGCGCTGATGTGAAATTTCCTGGCAAGTTAGAAGAGTGTGTCCAATGGGAACTGGAACCTGGGATCTTAGCCTTTCACAGGCAAGTGCTCTACCATCTGAGCTATCCACACATGACTCACAACCCAGCAGTATCTCATCTTCTACCTTTGAAACTTAACAGATGTTCTCCAGTATGTCTTGCAAGGCTAACACTGTAAGGTGGTGTGGTCTCCTGACCTTCATTTCTTACATATTCTGACCTTGCCATTGCATTCTCCACATCAAGACGATTCATTCGAGCCCAAACTCGATAGGGTAGAGTCAATTTTACATATTTCCATTTAATCAAAATGCAAATCTAATTCATAAATCGCAAGTGCGCACCGATGTTAAAAAGTCGAGGCTGGCGTACACAAACATTCAAGACACGACGGCCACAGGAGATTTTGTTCGGCAGAGGCAACCAGCCCGCTGGTAAGTCTGTAGGAGGGTGAGTTAGTATGCAGCTGCGCTGGCCAGCCAACCATCCAGGGAACAATACAGTTTTTGCCAGAGAAAAGGGATAACGGCCCGCATGTTCACCTTAAAAGCAAAACCCATTGTATTGTTTGGGAGAGCCCCAGCATACGCATTTTTTGATGGACCTAGTGTGCAGTTTCAGAGTTCTCACAGGTGGACAGTTAACGCCTAATGCAGATTATATATTTTCCCGGACTGGTCGGCTTAAATGGAGCGCCATTCTCCTCTTTGTAAGAGTAACGCTGATTGGCGGACTATTTCTGATGCAATGAGCCAGAGGAGTGAGGGAAAGACAGCAGATGATATACCCTTTCGCTTTTCGTGGAGAGGGGTTGTTCTGGTGACACTCTTGAAGCGGAAATACATAGCGGTAGCGAGTGCGCTCACACGTGTATGCAGAGAGCAAGGAACAAAGTCTCTACTCAGTACTGCACTGAGACAGCACCTCTGTCGCTAGCGAATCGGAGTAATACTGTATATTGAGTCACTCACGATTAAACGTTTAATGTGTGGTGTGAACATAGACAGAGTATTAGTTAGCACCTGCGAGCGAACATTGAGTGGCATCGTGGTGGACTGGTTATCTGATGGGTGTACCATGCCAATTGGCGTTACGTAATAAAATATAATATTTATGTGTCTTTTCCTTGCAGCGGACGACTCCAGAAGATATTTATTGCTGAAAGTTTTTCAGGCATTTCTTCTTGGTGCGTTAGAAGCATCTGTCTGACTTCTGTAGTAGTGGGGGGTGGAAATTGCTTCTTGCAAGAGCCAAAGGGTACTTGTCAGATCAATCTGTTGCACAACTCGTCAACATAACACCCACACACTTACAACACTCCTAGTAGTAAAGATGTTGTGAGACATTGCTTAGCGATAGCCTAATAGATTGTTTCAAGAACGAAGTATTGGCGCAAGTAAAGCTCCGAGGGCGGCTTGTCAGTCGTGCTTTTATAGTTCAGCTGTTAGAACACTTCTCTGTGAAAGGCAGAGGGTCTAGTTTCAAGTCCTGGTGCAGCACATAGTTTCAATCTGCCAGGAAGTTTCAGCAGTAATGCCCTCTTTACTCTCTGCCCTCAAAATGTATTCAGTACTTCTCGATTCTGTCGCCTTTCCGGAGTTTTAGTTGTACACTAAGAGTGGTACACAGCAGTACTATGGAGAGGTTCACTGATGAAGGGTTGGTCGTATGGACCTCGCGTGTTGTCTCACTGAGTGCAATGCAAGAGCGGCACAACGACACTTTGCTAAATTGTTCCCGCAGCAACAGCAACCATGTTACAGAATCTTTACACCTGTACGTTGGCACCTACTAGAAACCGGATCCTTCCGTGTTAGAATGGATGCATATTACAGGCTTTTCCACTGTTGTGAGGGCATTTTCACAAACTCAAAGGTGATTATTGTAACAAACACAAAAAAATCATGCTTCCATTATAACTGTGTAACGGGCCATCGTAGGCCACCGATTCTTTATACTGAAGTATTCAGAAAATAGCTCTGAACAACCTCCCAAAATTGTATCTGGTAAGGATTCTTATATACAGTTACAAGTCTGGTCGAAAATTCCGTAATCACGTTTTTTGTCAACTATGTAACACCGAGGGACTGTATAGAAAGCCTCTCAGAAATCAAGGAAAACGATGACAATCCATTATGAGTAATGTCTGCTAATCCCAAATTGCGCCATCCGAAGTCCACGATGACAGTAATTCACTCCGCTGAAATAAGATATCTTGCGTGGCGTGCTCCGCATTACACGGCTGTGTGGGCTAACTGTGCGCTAGAGTGTAACGAAGTTAATTTGAATGCCAGCGAACTACAGATCTACTTTCCGCCTGGAGAGGCACAACATGTTTATTTTGCACTCTGCGAGAAAACATCGCGCACTTCCAAAGTTTGGCTAAGGCATTTACACAACAATTTAGCCTGAAGTGAAGATGAGTGTTTTCTTTACTACCAGAACAGCTCCGCAGTAAAAAGGGCCGCGCGGAGTGGCCGCTCGGTTAGAGGCGCCATGTCACGAATTGCGCGGCCCCTCCCGCCGGAGGTTCGACTCCTCCCTCGGGCATGGGTGAGCGTGTTGTCCTTAGCGTAAGTTAGTTTAAAGTAGTGTGTAAGTCTAGGGACCGATGACCTCAGCAGTTTGGTCTCTTAGGAATACACAAACACAGTAAAAAGGAAGGTTAGGATTTCACGTCGAGTTCGTTAGAGATGGACAACAAACATGAATTGTCTCAGTGCTCTGTCTACAGAGACTTTTCTAACACACACACCTCGATAATCTTTTTAGAGAAATGCTAAGTGCTACAACTGTAATCATCGGCAAACCATCAATTTTCTTATCCCCGATTTCTTCTTGCAGGTGGCATATGTGTCCAGTGGTCGCATCCAGATGTCAGTAAGCAACCTACGGCGGCGATCTGTAAAGAAGGTTGTCAGTTTGACCTTATCGTCGTAAAGTTTGATAGCATATTCTGCTGTCGTCTGTTTTAGAATGTTTTCACGTTTTATGTTACAGTCTCAACATAAGAGGCATAGGAATCTAGTTGTTGTGTCCTTGGCTGACTCTTAACTATCTAGTATGACAACTACCAGAAAATGATTATTCTTTGCCACTCTGGGACGGTCATATTTGAACTGTCATATTTGAAACGGAAAAACACTCAAGATGTCTCTGCACCGAAAACTGAGTAATAAGAAATTCTATTTATTTTCGTGATATATAACCTGTAATACACAGTTACTTTATTTCTACTCTGTGAGGTGACCACGTTTCGGTTTGGTGAAACTTCAAAGCCGGCCGGTGTGGCCAAGCGGTTCTAGGCGCTCAAGTCTGGAACCGCGCGACCGCTACGGTCGCAGGTTCGAATCCTGCCTCGGGCATGGATGTGTGTGATGTCCATAGGTTAATTAGGTTTAAGTAGTTCTATGTTCTAGGGGACTCATGACCTCAGATGTTAAGTCCCATAGTGCTCAGAGCCATTTGAACCATTTGAAACTTCAAAGTATCGATAAAGATTGCATCAATTATGGGGCACATAGCTATGAGTAACGATTTCGGAAAAACTTCGTGACTTTTGTACAAAAACTTGCAATGGACGAAAAAAAATCGCATGGGGAATACAAAGTATTCTCGGCAATGCAGTTGCATAGTACTTCGTGATTTGAGGAATTAAAATTTACACAAAGAATCAAATGGTTCAAATGGCTCTGAGCACTATGGGACTCAACTGCTGAGGTCATTAGTCCCCTAGAACTTAGAACTAGTTAAACCTAACTAACCTAAGGACATCACAAACATCCATGCCCGAGGCAGGATTCGAACCTGCGACCGTAGCGGTCTTGCGGTTCCAGACTGCAGCGCCTTTAACCGCACGGCCACTTCGGCCGGCCACAAAGAATCACCATCATTGGGTTGTCTGCCTTGCAGTTGGTTTTGACTGCGTAGACCTCCATTCTTCTCTGTCTTCTGCGTTCCTCTTCATTCTTTGGTAACCTCCTTGTGGCCTGCTGACATCGTCCAGCATCTTGAACCTTTTTCTGCCCTTCCCTCTCTTTCCCGGAACGAAACCTTCAATTGTCCCTACTAGAAGGCAATGTCTTCTTAGATTGTGGCCTATACAGTTCAGTTTCCTGTTCCTCACCGTCAACATCATCCTCCGTTCTTCTCCAGCTCTCCTCAGTACTTCTTCATTCCTGATTTTATCAGTCCAGCCGATCTTCTCCATTCTGCACCATATCCACATTTCACAAGCTTCAATTCTCTTTCATCCTGCTTTCTCAAAGCCCACGTTTCTGCTCCATACTAGGCCATATTAAGCGCTTAACCAGTCGCTTCCTTAACTCCCTGTTTAAACTACTACTTACAAGGGAACCTCCCCATCGCACCCCCTTCAGATTTAGTTATACGTTGGCACAGTGGATAGGCCTTGAAAAACTGAACACACATCAATCGAGAAAACAGGAAGAAGTTGTGTGGAACTATGAAAAAATGAGCAAAATATGTAAACTGAGTAGTCCATGCGTAAGATAGGCAACATCAAGGATAGTATAAGCACCGGAGCGTCGTGGTCCCGTGGTTAGCGTGAGCAGCTGCGGAACGAGAGGTCCTTGGCTCAAGTCTTCCCTCGAATGAAAAGTTTAATTTTTTATTTTCAGTTTATGTGACAAACTATTATTTTTTCATCAGTTTTTTGGGAGTGATTATCACATCCACAAGAAAACCTAAATCGGGCAAGGTAGAAGAATCTTTTTACCCATTCGCCAAGTGTACAAGTTAGGTGGGTCGACAACAAATTCCTGTCATGTGACGCACATGTCGTCACCAGTGTCGTATTGAATATATCAGACGTGTTCTTCTGTGGAGGAATCGGTTGACCTATGACCTTGCGATCAAATGTTTTCGGTTCCCATTGGAGAGGCACGTCCTTTCGTCTACTAATCGCACGGTTTTGCGGTGCGGTCGCAAAACACAGACACTAAACTTATTACAATGACGTCAATGAACGAACGGACAGATCATACCTTTGCGAAAATAAAGAAAGTAAGATTTTCACTCGAGGGACGACTTGAACCAAAGACCTCTCGCTTCGTACCTGCTCACGCTAATCACGGGACCACGGCGATACTACGCTTACGCGCTCCTTGATGTTGCTTGTGTTGCACATGGACTACTCAGTTTGTATATTTTGCTTATTTCTCGTGGTCGTGCGGTAGCGTTCTCGCTTCCCACGCCCGGGTTCCCGGGTTCGATTCCCGGCGGGATCAGGGATTTTCTCTGCCTCGTGATGGCTGGGTGTTGTGTGCTGTCCTTAGGTTAGTTAGGTTTAAGTATTTCTAGGTTCTAGGGGACTGATGACCATAGATGTTAAGGCCCATAGTGCTCAGAGCCATTTAAAATTTTTTTGCTTATTTTTTCATAGTTCCACACAACTTCTTCCTGTTTTCTCGACTGATCTTTGTTCAGTTTTTCAAGGCCTATTCACTGTGCCAACTTATAACTAAATCTGAGGGGGGTGCGATGGGGAGGTTCCCTTGTTAGGAGTCTTCTCTGCTTTTGAAATGCCTCGCCAGAGCCATTCTCACTTTGATATCTTGTTGGCAATCCATGTCTTCTTTAATCCAACTTCCCAAATACTTGAATGCTCTTACCCGTTTCACGATTTGAGACCCCAACTTAATTTTCATTTTTCTTTTCTTTAGGCCTATGACCATGCTTTTGGTTTTCTTTTTATCAATTTTCATACCAATGTTGCACAGGCTTCATTCAGGTCATTTAGCATTTGAGTCAGCATCTCTTGATTTCCGGCGAGGATTGCCATGTCATCTGCAATTCTTATAAATTCATGCTATTTTGTCAAAGACTGACATATTGAGCCCGTGGCTGTGTACAAAATATAGGTTGACTCTTACACAGAAGATTACAGCAACCAGCCACATTTTACAATGCTATATATTTATTTAAACAGCGCCGTTACCGGTTTCGAACAGATGGGTTGATCTTCAGACTGCTATTTCACGTTTTACATTACATTTCGTGGTTTGTTTCCCCACCTGACGAAACTTCCTTGGGGTGGTGATGTCATACAACCAAAACAAGGTGTGAGACAACGTCTTTTTAATTGTAATTGTGCCTCACGACGATTTTCAGTGATTTAAACAAATTATTATTATTGAATGGGAAATGTTTCGATTACTTACAATGAAAAATCCGCGCCATTACGTTCCAGTGCAGGTCGTTTATAATCTTGCAACATCGAAAACTGTATAACACACTTTTTTGTATATATATGCACATTATGTAACGCACAACTCACACACTTAGAAGTTTTATCACATGAAGGGTATGCATACAAAGATGGCGATATTACAACAAATTATTTTCCACCCACCTATTCTGACGCCTCTTGTCCCATCCAAACAGTTTTCCAGTACTTTCTCCGGACAGAAGTTAAATGGGATCGGTGAGAGACAACAGTGCTGTCTAACAGCTTTCCCAGTCTTGCTGTCTTCAGAGATCCCATTACCTACTCGTACCCGAGCTTTCTGATTCAGGTACAGATTTGCGATCAATCGTCTCTCCTTCCGCTTTACTGCCTTATTTTTCAAGATATCTAACAGCTTATCTCACTGCACTCTATCAAAGGCCTTTTCGAGGACTATAAAGACAGCATACACTTATTTGCCCTTTCCTATGTATCTTTCGCCGATGGTTCTTAGAAGTCCAGTGGCATCTCGTCTTCCCTTTCCCCTTATGAAACCCACATAAAGAATGGGAGGATATTATCGACGAAATAAAAAAATGAAACTGAATGAGAACTAGAATACTCTAGCAGGTCAGTCATCAGTTGTCATTGCAGAATTAGAGGGTGGTGCATACACTGAATGATTCTTCATTTTCTTAAAAAATGTATTGTGTTGGGTGTAAAAGAACGGCTGAAAGCCTAATTAAAGAAATATTAACTTATTGCACGGCTGAAGGCCACAAACAAATTTTTAAACAACGGCTGAAGGCCTAAACAACAAGTCAGACAAGCAATTTAAAATAAACCCCTTCCTTCTTAAAAAAAATTTCCTTTAAAGAAGACACACGCCTGAAGGCATTCTTAAAAGGGGTTCACGTAAATCCTCGGCTGAAGGCCACACACAACACATAGAACAAGTAATGGCTTAGGGCCTGGATTACAAACAATTTCAGATAGAACAAATTTTAAGGGAAGAAATTCTTTTAAAAATAAAATAAATCTTCAAAATTTTAATTTAACACGGCTGAAGGCCTTTATGTAAAATTTTAAAAGAACTGAATTAATATACTGCCGAAGGCCTCGCACAATACTTCAAACTAAAATGAAAATCAGAATCTAAAACAAACAGAACAAGTGGTGCTCAGAAGTGTTCCAAGGGTCGGCCTGACGTGAGACAGGCAGCAAGCAGTTGAAGTTAAATAATCGGATGGCAACCCAAACTAGGGACGGTCCAAGGACTGACCAATAATTTAACCGATTCACTTCCGTCCGACCAATGGCACAATGATGGAAAATATCAACCGAGGACCAAGGATACGAGCAGCACTACGTCTTTAGACATAGGCGTTTAAAAACAGCCAAGGGAACAATAACCACTCTAAGCAAATATGCACCAAACAACTTAAAAGGCTGTCGAACTACATGCCGTGCCGGACAGCATCAACACGACGAGGAAAGACACACTGCCGGAAAACTACGCTAATGACCAGGGCAGGTAACTGAGGCGTTAACAGCCACAGGGCAGAAACTACCGCTGATGCACTCCACTGGCAAGTAACAGTCAATTTAGATTAATCACAATATAGGAAGACAGCTGCAAGATTCCGCCGACTCCAGCATATTATACGTTGCTGCTAGCCCCGACAGCCAAGGGAGCAACAACCCGAAAATTAACGAAGAGATGTCACAATAGTTGAAGTTATCACTCAATCTCAGCGTCCACGTTCGGTGGGCAACAAACTTTGTCACTCTCGCAGTTAGCGCCTCAAGATCCGACAGCGCGTGCGCGCCACCAGGGTCCCGGCCTGGCCCCACGCCCATGGTTCCAGGAAAACACAAAACAACTCGAATAATACTAAAACCAGTGACTGTGGCACAACAAGGACGAATCACCTGTCGACACACATGGAAAACACAGAAGCGGTCAGCGACCAAATACACGTCGTCCGATGAGACGACCGACCGAACGACCAACCAAGGCCATCCCCACTCACGTCATGTGTGTCGGCAGCGGTCGGGCGAGTCACGGCTGTCTGGACCTCTCTGCTGCTCCGTCCCGACTGAACTAGTGATGGGGAGCTCGTGAATGAGTCGTTCAAATGAACGCTTCACTCCAGTGAAGTGTGAACTAACCACTCAATTTCAATGAACTGGTACTTCAAACTCTTCACAGATAGCACACACCACACTTTTTTCTAGTTCACTCACTCTCTTCCCCTCTCCCTCACCCACGTCACTCCTCCTCCCTTCACTTCACTCCTCCCTGTGCTGGCTGTCGACGAATCGCGCGGTGTTTGTGGGGAACGATAGGTTTAGGAGGGGTTGGGGAGGTGAGGGGCGAGCAGAAGGCAGCGTCAGCTGCTTCCTGCAGTGCTGACATCATTACCCGTGACTATTTGGGAATTTAAACTTCGCGTCTACGGGTAGCCTACCGTTGGCAGCGCTTACAGACAACTGAATATTAAAGATAGAAACAAAGAGGCTATCTGTGTGAGCACGCACAGCAAACATGAAAATAAAAGGTTTGTTAATAACACTGAACGAGGGATTTTACCCGAAATCGTACCAATGACTACAGGTGACAGTTTACGTTTTGAATCTAGTGGGTTATTATTGTCAACAAAAATTTAGATCTACAGGAAAACTTCTGAATAATTACTTAACGTAGGTATATAGACTTTGTGACAGTGTTAAACATACTCATTCTATTTTGGATTAAATTTTAAAAGGAACATAAAATTGGACTGCATTTCGTTGGTAGCCCTATTTTTCAGTCCATGAATACAACAAATAATGTTTCATTTGGCAGATAAAGACTTTTTTGGGCGAGAAAACGTCGAGCAAGATTAAATGTAGTACCTTCTTTATATGTGACAGCCTTCTCTGTTTATCTTTCCTTTGTCCCCCTTTTTTTTCTCTTTATTGTCATTTTGAAACCTGTATACAGGCAGGCCTGCAGCAGCATACTACGCCGCTCTTTGGCCGCAGAGAAACACAAAAGATAGAAATGAAGACAATTAGAGAAAAAAGATGGTGGACATATAAACGGAGACAAACACTTTTTAAAATACAAGGTGCCGTTCACGGGCGTACAGTCCAAGATAAAATTGTTCAGACACTTGGACACAGACAGAAACGCCCTTTGTCCCCTTCGACCATGCTCTATTTAAGATAACTCAGACGCTGTAAGAGCGTAAAACGTTGCGTGCACGTTACTCCACAGTTCCGCCATCTGTTGGTAAAATTGTGAAGTATTACGAAGCTTTATTGTACGAGCGAGGCGAAGCGAGCGTAGCAGCGGCTGAGCGGCGAACTGGGCAACTTCGCTAGGCATCCGTAGTTCACGAATGAACAACTTCACTTGAACGCTTCACGGCAAAGAGTGAAATGAATGAAGTGGTTCACGGGAATGAACGAGTTCGACCCATCTCTAGACTGAACTCCCGACACAAGACGATCTGGAAATACTAACGGTCGCTCCAAAGATAGTACGACAGTGCTCTTATCGATTAGTGCTGCTGCTGCCACTCACGGGCAGGCAAGCCAGCAACTTAGTGACGCCAGAAAAACGAATAAGAAACGGGATGGCAGTACCGCAAATTCAAGATGTCAAGCAATAAACGGCACGAACAGGAGCCGCACACGGCTGACACTGGGCGCCTTCCAAGTGTTTCAGCCTGTACGATAAAACTCACAGAACACGCAGAATACCACATGAATCACTGAGTCACAATTTAGACCACGTAAAACACGATAGAACACTCAAATATGAGGGAAGTTTACACAACGGCGCGCTGAAACCGACCGAGCGCAGAGAGGCTGGCTGCGCAACTGTCTACTGCGCATCACTGGGCCAGAGGCTATAAACGCTGTCGCAGACAGTAGTGGTAAATAGCGATAACGACCGCTCAACAGTAGAAGCCATTGCACATTGACGAAAAAGCGATAGCAATGGAGATTCTACCGAAGACAGTGCTGCTGACGCTGTGTTACTAAACACAGCCTTCCGAAATGCCTTCACAAAAGAAGACTAAGTAATATTCCACAATTCGAATCGAGAACAGCTGCCAACATGAGTAACGTAGAAGTAAATATCCTCGGAGTAGTGAAGCAACTTGCAACAAAGTAAGTCTTCTGGTCCAGACTGTAAACCAGTTAGGTTCTTTTCGGAGTATGCTGATGCATTAACTCCATACTTAACAATCATATACAACCGTTCGCTCGACGAAAGATCCGTACCCAAAGACTGGAAAGTTGCACAGGTCAGACCAATATTCAAGAGAGGTAGTAGGAGTAATCCACTAAACTACAGGCCCATACCGTTAACGTCGATATGCAGCAGGATTCTGGAACATATATTGTGTTCAGACGTTATGAATTACCTCGAAGAAAACTGTCTATTGACACACAGTCAACATGTGTTTACAAAACATCGTTCATCTGAAACACAACTAGCTCTCTATTCACATGACGTGTTAAGTGCTATTGACAAGGGATTTCGGATCGATTCCATATTTCTGGATTTCCGGAAGGCTTTTGACACTGTAACACACAAGCGGCTCGTAGTGAAATTGCGTGCTTATGAAATATCGTCTCAACTATGTGATTGGATTTGTGATTTCCTGTCAGAGAGGTAATCGAGTAAAACAGAAGTGATTTCTGCCGTTCTCCAAGGTAGTGTTATAGGCCCTTTCCTGTTCCTTATCTATATAAACGATTTGGGAGACAATCTGAGGAGCCGTCTTCGGTTGTTTGTAGATGACGCTGTCGTTTATCGTCTAATAAAGTCATCAGAAGATCAAAACAAATTGCAAAACGATTTAGAAAAGATATCTGAATGGCGCGAAAAGTGGCAGTTGACCTTAAATAACGACAAGCGTGAGGTCATCCACATGATTACTAAAACGAATTCGTTAAACTTCGGTTACACATTAAATCAGGTAATCTAAAAGCCGTAAATCCATCTAAATACCTAGATATTACATTTACGAAAAACTTAAATTGGAAGGAACACGCAGAAAATGTTGTGGGGAAGGCTAACCAGAGATTGCGTTTTATTGGCAGGACACATAGAAAATGTAACAGACCTACTAAGGAGACTACCTACACTAGGCTTGTCCATCCTCTTTTAGAATACTGCTGCGCGGTGTGGGATTCTTACCAGATAGGGCTGACGGATTACATCGAAACAGTTCAAAGAAGGACAGCGGTCTTTGTATTATCACCAAATATGGAAGAGAGTGTCACAGAAATGATACAGGATTTGGGCTGGACGTCATTAAAAGAAAGGTGTTTTTCGTTGCGACGGAATCTTGTCACGAAATTCCAATCACCAACTCTCTCCTCCAAATGCGAAAATATTGTTTTGACACCGACCTAGGGAGAAACGACCTAGGGAGAAACGATCACCACGATAAAATAAGGGAAATCAGAGGTCATACGGAAAGATATAGGTGTTCGTTCTCTCCGTACGCTATACGAGACTGGAATAATAGAGAATTGTGAAGGTGGTTCGATGAACCGTCTTCCTGGCGGCTAAATATGATTTGCCGAGTATCCATGTAGATGTAGATGTAGATGTAGACTTCTGCAGCATTGCATGAACGTATTTGGACCAATAAGACGCCGGCCGGAGTGGCCGAGTGGTTCTAGGCGCTACAGTCTGGAACTGCGCGACCGCTACGGTCGAAGGTTCGAATCCTGCCTCGGGCATGGATGTCTGTGATGTCCTTAGGTTAGTTATGTTTCAGTAGTTCTAAGTTCTAGGGGGCTGATGACCTCAGAAGTTAGGTCCCATAGTGCTCAGAGCCATTTGAACCAACAACACGTAATAGAAACATGATCGCGCTATGAAACTTCATTTACAATGGGAATACGAAGTAAAGTGAAACCAGTCATTCTCAACGATAAGCGCGTCAGATCTTGCCGCCGGATATGCGCTTGAGTACAGGGAAGATCAGATGACGATCTTAGCGGTAACGTGAAAGGCACGGGCGGAGAATGTGCCGGCCTAATGAGCGCGTGCCGGGCGAGTCCTTGGCCGCTGCCAGCAAGTGGCGGCGCCCGCAGCTGTTGGCCGCTGCCTGGCGGCTGACTGACAGCCCGTCAGGTGCGGCTGCCCCAGCAGACAGCTCGGCCGTCGTGCGCTGTCGCTCTAATGGGCGGCCGCGCCTTGGCCGCAGGTGGAGTGTGAGTGCACAGGGGCGAGTGCCGCTCTCCTGCACCGGCTACACTGCCCTTCCCTAGTCCATATATAGCAGGCACGGAAGAGGGGAGCCATCGTGTACCCACAAAATTTGCCCTAAAATTTTACATCACGGACATCACTGTAAGAGGGGTGGATACCCACTGAAACAGGTCTGCCTTTGCCACTTTTCGTTAAAACATCAAGGAGACGAAACTCTTATCAGTTCCAGGGTGGCACGGGAGTACAATATACATGTTCATCATGATTCAGCTGCCCCTACCGATATCGTTCTATGCAACCCGCAGTATTGTATTTGGTCTTCAAAACCCACGTGAAAGACATTCATATTCTCTCGCTCACTATGCGCAGACTATTAGTCCAAGCCGGCCGGTGTGGCCGAGCGGTTCTAGGCGCTACAGTCTGGAACCGCGAGACCGCTACGGTCGCAGGTTCGAATCTTCCCTCGGGCATGGATGTGTGTGATGTCATTAGGTTAGTTAGGTTTAAGTAATTCTAAGTCTAGGGGACTGATGACCTCAGAAGTTAAGTCCCATAGTCCTCAGAGCAATTTGAACCATTGGTCCCACAGAAAGAAACGAACAGGATGTTTTTGTAGGAAATTTAATGTACGACAAACTGCCTATTGGCTTCTGTCTCGGGTTCTTCGGCCGACGTTCATCTAATGATTTTTCTGACGTTTCGCCAGCACGAGTGGCTGGCATTGTCAAAGCTTCACCCTCCATTGCCGGTGGTGAACTGGAGCCGAGCTCGCGGGCGCAGACTATATGTACCTGGCGCGCCAACGTCCGAGGGCTTCTCCGCGGTCATTTCCGGTGCGGTTCTCCTCTTGCTACCTGCGACGGTCGTTCGCTGCAGTACGGGAAGCCAGGATCCGTTTACCTTAAGGCTTCCCTCTTTCTTGTTCAAACTGTTCGCGTGTTTTTGTATTTCTACAGCTTCTCTGAACAAGCGCGTGTGATAGTGGTTCTCTACAGCCAGAACTTCCGTGTCGGCGAATTTTATTACGTGGTCGGTCTCATTCAGTGCGTGTTCTGCCACGGCCGATTTCTCCACCTGCCCCAACCTGCAATGTCGCTTATGCTCCTTGATCCTGGTGTTAATGGATCGTCCAGTCAACCCGACATAACCTTTTCCGCATGTGCATGGTATGCGGTATATTCCCGACATTGCAAGTGGGTCTCTTTTCTCCTTCGCCGATCTAAGACACTCTTTGATCTTCCTTGTCGGTTTGAAGATCGTCTTTACGCCATGTTTGCGCAATATACGGCCGATTCTGTCCGTCACCCTGGGAATGTATGGCAGAAAGGCCGTACCCGACATTTCTTTTTCTGGTTCCTTACTTCGCCGAGTGTTTGGCTCAGTTACACTTCTAATATAATTTGTGGAGTACCCATTGCTCCTCAGGACTGTTTCCAGGTGTTGCATTTCTCGTTTGAGGTGTTGCGGCTCACATATTCGTCCTGCTCTCGTTACGAGCGTACTAATCATGCCCCTTTTCTGGCTCGGGTGGTGGTTTGACAGTTTGTGCAGGTATCGGTCCGTGTGAGTCGGTTTCCGATACACGCTGTGTCCCAGGTTTTCACCGTCCCTTGTGACCAGCACATCTAGAAATGGCAGTTTCTTGTCCTTTTCTACTTCCACGGTAAATGTTATGTTGGCATGGAGGCTGTTCAAGTGTCTTAGGAAGTCACCGAGCTGTTCTTCACCATGGCTCCACACCACGAAAGTATCATCGACGTACGTACCTGTACCACACCTTAGGTTTGCAAGTCGCCGAGTCCAGTGCCTGTGCTTCGAATTGTTCCATGAAGAAGTTGGCCACCACTGGACTGAGAGGACTACCCATGGCGACGCCTTCCTGCTGTTCGTAGAAGTCGCCATTCCACGTGAAATAGCTCGTGGTGAGACATGCATGGAAGAGCTTTCTGATGTCTAGCGGAAAAATGGAACCGATGTGCTCCAGAGCGTCACTGAGTGGCACTTTCGTAAATAACGAAACAACATCAAAGCTGACCAGGATGTCGTTTGGTGCAAGTTTCAGTTTCTTCAGCTTCTCCATGAAATGTCCTGAGTCCTTAATGTATGTGTCGGTCTTCCCCACGTGTGGTTGGAGCAGAGAGGCCAAGTGTTTTGCCAGTTTATATACTCCTGGAAATGGAAAAAAGAACACATTGACACCGGTGTGTCAGACCCACCATACTTGCTCCGGACACTGCGAGAGGGCTGTACAAGCAATGATCACACGCACGGCACAGCGGACACACCAGGAACCGCGGTGTTGGCCGTCGAATGGCGCTAGCTGCGCAGCATTTGTGCACCGCCGCCGTCAGTGTCAGCCAGTTTGCCGTGGCATACGGAGCTCCATCGCAGTCTTTAACACTGGTAGCATGCCGCGACAGCGTGGACGTGAACCGTATGTGCAGTTGACGGACTTTGAGCGAGGGCGTATAGTGGGCATGCGGGAGGCCGGGTGGACGTACCGCCGAATTGCTCAACACGTGGGGCGTGAGGTCTCCACAGTACATCGATGTTGTCGCCAGTGGTCGGCGGAAGGTGTACGTGCCCGTCGACCTGGGAGCGGACCGCAGCGACGCACGGATGCACGCCAAGACCGTAGGATCCTACGCAGTGCCGTAGGGGACCGCACCGCCACTTCCCAGCAAATTAGGGACACTGTTGCTCCTGGGGTATCGGCGAGGACCATTCGCAACCGTCTCCATGAAGCTGGGCTACGGTCCCGCACACCGTTAGGCCGTCTTCCGCTCACGCCCCAACATCGTGCAGCCCGCCTCCAGTGGTGTCGCGACAGGCGTGAATGGAGGGACGAATGGAGACGTGTCGTCTTCAGCGATGAGAGTCGCTTCTGCCTTGGTGCCAATGATGGTCGTATGCGTGTTTGGCGCCGTGCAGGTGAGCGCCACAATCAGCACTGCATACGACCGAGGCACACAGGGCCAACACCCGGCATCATGGTGTGGGGAGCGATCTCCTACACTGGCCGTACACCACTGGTGATCGTCGAGGGAACACTGAATAGTGCACGGTACATCCAAACCGTCATCGAACCCATCTATCTACCATTCCTAGACCGGCAAGGGAACTTGCTGTTCCAACAGGACAATGCACGTCCGCATGTATCCCGTGCCACCCAACGTGCTCTAGAAGGTGTAAGTCAACTACCCTGGCCAGCAAGATCTCCGGATCTGTCCCCCATTGAGCATGTTTGGGACTGGATGAAGCGTCGTCTCACGCGGTCTGCACGTCCAGCACGAACGCTGGTCCAACTGAGGCGCCAGGTGGAAATGGCATGGCAAGCCGTTCCACAGGACTACATCCAGCATCTCTACGATCGTCTCCATGGGAGAATAGCAGCCTGCATTGCTGCGAAAGGTGGATATACACTGTACTAGTGCCGACATTGTGCATGCTCTGTTGCCTGTGTCTATGTGCCTGTGGTTCTGTCAGTGTGATCACGTGATGTATCTGACCCCAGGAATGTGTCAATAAAGTTTCCCCTTCCTGGGACAATGAATTCACGGTGTTCTTATTTCAATTTCCAGGAGTGTATGTCGGTGATCCAGGAGCGCTAACGGTCGGTCTCAGTGGAACGTTGTTCTTACGGATCTTGGGTAATCCATACAGCCGAGGTGGTAGGGCTTCTGTGTTGCGCAGGTTTCTCTGTATGTCCGCCGGCAGAGAAGACGCCTTGATCAATCGATTCGTATTCCGTGTGATACGTTGCGTCGGATCTGCGCTTAGGTTTCGGTACGTCGTCGGATCTAATAGGTCTCGGATCTTTTGCTCATAATCTTCGGTCTTCATTACGACGGTCGCATTCCCCTTAAATTTTGCACTGGGATACGTTTTCGCTGGAGACCACAGTTTCCGAGTTATTCAATAAAAAGATACGAAAGTGATCTTCAAATGTACCTCCACTCCCACCCAGACTCATCCCTCAACAGTCAGGATTTCTAATATGTAGGTTGTATCACTCTCCCCCGCAATTGTACAAAAATTTCCTACTACACGAACTATTCCCGATATTTGACGTTTCTTTGTCTCTGTTCCTTGAGCTTCCAAGATGCTACTCCAGGCAGGTGTAAAATGAATGTGTGCAACGGAAAATACTGAACGCGAAAATCAAGATTTGGCCCTGTCTGACTACCTCTGGAGCAGACCTTAGAATCTCTTAGTTGTGATATTATTCCATCCTTCTTGCTGTTTAACTTATAAATTACAACCTAAACCTAAATGAATGATTAAGGGAACTAGCAACTACTAAATGATAAATGTTGTTTCTGCTTATACACTACTGGCTATTAAAATTGCTACACGACGAAGACGACGTGCTACAGAAGCGAAATTTAACCGACAGGAAGAAGATGCTGCGATATGCAAATGATTAGCTTTTCAGAGCATTCACACAAGGTTGGCGGCGGTGGCGACACCTACAACGTGCTAACATGAGGAAAGTTTCCAACCGATTTCTCATACACAAACAGCAGTTGACCGGCGGAGCCTGGTGAAAGTTGATGATATGTCTCGTGTAAGGAGGAGAAATGCGTACCATCACGTTTCCGACTTTGATAAAGATCAGGTAGTAGCCTATCGCGATTGCGGTTTATCGTATCGCGACATTGCTGCTCGCGTTGGTCGAGATCCAATGACTGTTAGCAGAATATGGAATCGGTGGAGTCAGGAGGGTAATACGGAACGCCGTACTGGATCCCAACGGCCTCGTATCACTAGCAGTCGAGATGACAGGCATCTTATCCGCGTGGCTGTAACGGATCGTGCAGCCACGTTTCGATCCCTGAGTCAGCAGATGGGGACGTTTGCAAGACAACAACTATCTAAACGAACAGTTCGACGACGTTTGCAGCAGTATGGACTATCAGCTCGGAGACCATGGCTGTGGTTACCCTTGACGCTGCATCACAGCCAGGAGCGCCTGAAAGGTGTCCTCAATGATGAAAATGGGTGCACGAGTGCCAAGACGTCATTTTTTCGGACGAATCCAGGTTCTGTTTACAGCATCATGATGGTCGTATCCGTGTTTGGCGACATCGCTGTGAACGCACATTGGAAGTGTGTATTCGTCATCGCCATACTGGCGTATCACCCGGCGTGATGGTATGGGGTGCCATTGGTTACACGTCTCGGTCACCTCTTGTTCGCATTGACGGCACTTTGAACAGTGGACGTTACATCTCAGATGTGTTACGACCCGTGGCTCTACCCTTCATTCGATCCCTGTGAAACCCTACATTTCAGCAGGATAAGGCACTACCGCATGTTGCAGATCCTGTTAGGGCCTTTCTGGATACAGAAAATGTTCGACTGCTGCCCTGGCCAGCACATTCTCCAGATCTCTCACCAATTGAAAACGTCTGGTCAATGGTGGCCGAGCAACTGGATCGTCACAATACGCCAGTCACTACTCTTGATGAACTGTGGTATCGTGTTGAAGCTGAATGGGCAGCTGTACCTGTACACGCCATCCAAGCTCTGTTTGACTCACTACCCAGCCGTATCAAGGCCGTTATTACAGACAGAGGTGGTTGTTCTGGGTACTGATTTCTCAGGATCTATGCACCCAAATTGGGTGAAAATGTAATCACAGGTCGGTTTTAGTATAATATATTTGTCCAATGAATACCCGTTTATCATCTGCATTTCTTCTTGGTAGAGCAATTTTAATGGCCAGTAGTGTACTTTTATTGCAGGTTAAAAAACCCTTCATATTAGAAATGTTTGTATTTCCTAACTAATATTACTGATCAATTGCCCAAATCTGCCCCTTTTATGGCTGCGCCATCTAATATAAACAATGCGGGATGACTGACATCATCTACGTACCAAACTCTAGAAGACACTACTTTCAAAGATGACTTACAGTGGTGTGCAACCTCAATGGAAATAAAACTTACATGATCACAGCTGTTTAGCCTTATAGCCCTAATATGCCGAAGCAATTGGCGATATCATCGTATGTACTGCGTCCAGTGCATCGGTGTGATATAAACGTCTGTGGCGATGGAAGAAATCCAGGCACAAAATAAACTCTTTCAAACATTAGGACGGCAGAAGGCGGTCTTCTGACTAGTATAATCTAATACTGTCTTCTCCCCTCTTTGTTCTACAGACGAGAAACGCGAACTCCCAGCCACAAGGACAGAGTTGAGATAGCGTCACAACGTGAGTATAGACAGAAGAGGTGCTCTCAATCACAGAACGCTGCGTGCTCAACGACTCCCTATACAGAGGCGAAGTCTAGAATCGTACAAGTTCGCAACAGTACCGTGCCTAACTGTTCTAACTATAAAATCACCTGAGAGCAAAGACAGCAAGTCCGTCTGTACCAACAAAAGCTGAAACTAAGCGACCATCAAACACGGGCGGTCAAAACGGAAGACTTCTTTCTCTCCACCGCTGGCTTCCCAACAAAGCTCGGTTCCCCTTCCTCGTAACTGCAGAAGGCGAATCATATTCTCGAAACCGCTGAATATTCTCCCTCTCTACAGATTCTTCCGAACGCCGGCCAACCATATTTTAGTCTTTTGTCATCCGGCGCGGAAAGTTTGCGAGGAAATACAAATCCCCGTTAACTAGGAATACATACGATGGTACGCTTCTCAGAGTAAAAATCCATGGAAATAGCCCAGCCTGCGTGATTTCCAAGGTAACGCTTCCTCGTTCCTCTCTGCTGTGTCCAAGATTTTCAGAGTTTCCGAAGTATTATCCTTCCGGCCCTGCTACAACCGGCCAGCCGCCGCTGTATTGTGCTTCGGCGCTCAGGTGCCCCGACCGTCCATCTTGGCTACTGCCTGTGTCAAGCAGGACCAACACACCTAAGCTGGCTTTTCCACCCTGGGCTTGAGTTACGCCTGCCATTTCATTTCCACTGTCACTCCAAACTCTACTAGTACAGGTAATCATTCATTACGCCATTTTGATAATACTGACACTCCATCACCTTTCATGCAATAAGCGTCAACAACTATTTACAAGGTGTACGTGACAATGTCAGTTTTCTTTAAATATTCATATATACGATGTACAACCTATCAAATGATACGAGGGTAATCCCAAAAGTAAGGTCTCCTATTTTTTATAAGTACATAGACCTGTTCATTTCTTCAATTGTTTACATCAGTTTACAGCTTGAACATGTAGCTATTTTTCGACATCATCACCATTTCTGTCGATGCATTTTTGTAGACGCTGTGGCAGTTTTTGTATGTCCATGTCATACCAGCTCGCCGCCATGCTGTTCAGAAAGTTATGAACCTCTTCTTTCACCTCATCGTCAGAGCTGAATCGCTGGGACCACAATTAACGCTGACAGGTACTGTGAGACTCTGAAAAAACTCAAACGGGCAATTCAGAACCGGCGAAGAGAAATGTTGAGTAAGGGCGTACACATTCTCCATGACAACGCTCGCCCACACATCGCTCGGCAAACCGTTGCGCTCCTGCAACAGTTTCAGTGGAACATAATCACCCACCCACCCTATAGTCCTGACTTGACGCCCAGTGACTATCACCTGTTCCCCAGGTTAAAAGAACATTTGGCCGGAAAGCGATTCAGCTCCGACGACGAGGTGAAAGAAGAGGTTCATAACTTTCTGAACAGCATGGTGGCGAGCTGGTATGATATGGGCATACAAAAAAATGTCACAGCATCTACAAAAAAGCATCGACAGAAATGGTGATTATGTCGAATAATAGCTAAATTTTCAAGCTGTAAACTGATGTAAACCATTGTAGAAATAAACAGGTCTATGTACTTATAAAAAAATAGGAGACCTTACTTCTGGGATTACCCTTGTACTTAATTCCGGTTGTAAATCACAGCAAAGTATGTAGATGAGTGCTTGTTAGTTGCGAAATTATAGCCACCTTACAAGCTTTTACAGCACCAGAATTGTCTGCTATTTCATTAACATTATTAATTTAAATGTGCCAATGAGGGTAATGAAAGAAAATCTACTTTTGTACATATTTCGTTAAAGCTAATAAAGCTGATAATTGGATCCAAACTTAACCCTTACAGGGACTGTAGGTAAGTACCTACAAGGCCTGACGAATACAGCGTTCTAATTGTTTATTTTATCCTGATAAAACTCACATAATTGTTAGGGTTCTACAATTTGTAGGCGCTCGACTAATGCATTGGCGTAATAAGGCCAGCAATGAATACCAAAACAGAAATTGTGAGAAATAATTCGTGCAGTTGAAAATTTTTGTGGAATGGTAGCAGGGAACGCCATGAACAACGTTCTAGAAATCTTGACCGGTGGGGGCTGTGATGTGGACTGGAGAAGCGTTTGAAGGTCACTTTTGTACGTTTTTATTGAATAATTCGAGAAAATGGTTCAAATGGCTCTGAGCACTATGGGACTTAATTTCTGAGGTCATCAGTCCCCTAGAACTTAGCACTACTTAAACCTAACTAACCTATGGACATCACACAGATCCATGCCCGGAGCAGGATTCGAACCTGCGATCGTAGCGGTCGCGTGGTTCCAGCGTTTGCAGGTCTTGGAGTCACTCACGCCCATCTAGAAAGTATTTACTGAGGTTAACGAAGGCGATGTTGGCCTGACGTACCCGACGATGCCCTTTAGCTACACTGTCTAAAGGATCGTCCTAAGAAATACCAAATTAAGATTAGCCTGAAGATGCCCAAATAAGGTGAAACGCGTAGTTGATAAATAAAGAAACTAAAATTTCAACCAAGACTGTTTTCAACTAATACTAAATCAGACTGAACTGAGAAGATACATCACGAGTCCACATGTCTCAACAGAGGTAGAGCAGAACAATGGCTTGCGTACGTGGCTACGTGTAACTGGTTATAATGTTCCGAAATTAACAAGAAAAATTGCGTATACCACTCAACGAGCAACGAGCGATGAGAGCAAGATGTTAATTTTGATTGTAACTGAAATCTAAAAAAATAAGGTAATGAGCTGACTATGAATAGGCACACTCACACTTAGCTGGTGTCGCCCGTCTTGTCTCTTGCGGAACACTGCCGAGCGAACTCTTTTGGAACCCACGCGTCCCGTTCCTCCGGAAGTTCTCAGAGAGCTCTCTAATGTGTGTCGCCAGCCTGTACAAGAGCTTCGTCCAAGGCGAACAGAAACCTTTTTTCTACCTGGTACGTGCTTTAAAGGTTTGACTATTCTGCCACAGTAGCAGACTATTTTTGCTCCCACAGATGTAGATACTAAAATTTATCTTGTACACTCTCATTCATG
Source organism: Schistocerca nitens (assembly GCF_023898315.1). NCBI lineage: Eukaryota > Metazoa > Arthropoda > Insecta > Orthoptera > Acrididae > Schistocerca > Schistocerca nitens. The sequence goes on along the minus strand of NC_064619.1, from coordinate 582,007,110 downwards.
CTTTTCATTCGTCAGGCGAAAGAAGGAAAGGATGGATATACTGACATATTGCACATAGATGTATTGAATAAGCTTATGGGGCCCTAACGACTACCAAAAATCTTAGTAAAATATGAAGTGAAATATAGATAATAAACTTTGTAGCCACTATAGATACACTCAGCTTCTCAGTCTTTTCTTTATGTAGTTTACAGTTTGCGCCCAGAATTGGGGTGCCAGAAGTGGGTACATTAAGGTGAACGTTAAGTAAAGTGATGAAGAGGCTCATGTAGGTATCCTTAACTTCTGTCTTCGTTCTGGCTGGCTTGTGATCGTCGTTTTCTGATCAATGTACAGCTTTCAATTTGTGCTGATGCAATTATAGAAGAGATCGCTTCATACTTTTCACTTAAGCAACGTATTGCAAATATAATCGGCTACATTTATTTACGATAAACTTATTTTCCCAGTGTCGGTGTTAAGTATGGTAAATCTCTCACTTTTCTTCGGCATCCTAAATAATTTTTGTGAATCGGTTTGAGTCGTGCGCCCACATGGACCGGGATATCCGTGGATTCTGTCGGCATCCGTCCCCACTCTAGATTCTAAACCTTCTCCCTTTCCGCAGCATGTCAGTCCGACTGCTCGACATCTTCATTTTATGTATTCCGTGCAGTGACCTGTTTTTTGTACATAGCTTGAATTTCCATGTTGATCACATACCTTCAGTGTGCATCTGCTTGCTGTGCAGAAGTAGCGCTTTTTATAACAGAGCAAGTTATTAGCAAACCTGGTGTCCAGTTTTTTCGAAAGTTCCTTTGTTTTTACCTCAACTTTGGGATTACGTACAGAGTGACAATTATTGAAGCAATGAAAAAAAAGCGGAAATTAGTTACAAACTACGGCGTGCACACACTTTGTTCAACAAGTAAATGTCCTCGATGGTGAGTGTTCATCGGAGGTGAGGGTATCATCTGGAGTGCCCCAGGGAGGTGTGGTAGGTCTGCTGTTGTTTTCCATCTACATAAATGATCTTTTGGATAGGGTGGATAGCAATATGCCGCTGTTTGCTGATGATGCTGTGGTGTATGGGAAGGTGTGGTCGTTGAGTGACTGTAGGAGGATACAAGATGACTTGGACAAGATTTGTGATTGGTGTAAAGAATGGCAGCTAACTCTAAATATAGATAAATGTAAATTAATGCATATGAATAGGAAAAAGAATCCTGTAATGTTTGAATATTCCATTAGTAGTGTAGTGCTTGACATAGTCACGTCGATTAAATATTTGGGCATAACATTGCAAAGCGATATGAAGTGGGACAAGCATGTAATGGCAGTTGTGGGGAAGGCGGATAGTCGTCTTCGGTTCATTGGTAGAATTTTGGGAAGATGTGGTTCATCTGTAAAGGAGACCGCTTATAAAACACTAATACGACCTATTCTTGAATACTTCTCGAGCGTTTGGGATCCCTATCAGGTCAGATTGAGGGAGGACATAGAAGCAATTCAGAGGCGGGCTGCTAGATTTGTTACTGGTAGGTTTGATCGTCACGCGAGTGTTACGGAAATGCTTCAGGAACTCGGGTGGGAGTCTCTAGAGGAAAGGAGGCGTTCTTTTCGTGAATCGCTACTGAGGAAATTTAGAGAACCAGCATTTGAGGCTGACTGCCGTACAATTTTACTGCCACCAACTTACATTTCACGGAAAGACCACAAAAATAAGATAAGAGAGATTAGGGCTAGTACAGACGCATATAGGCAGTCATCTTTCCCTCGTTCTGTTTGGCAGTGGAACAGGGAGAGACGATGATAGTTGTGGTACGAGGTACCCTCCGCCACGCAACCATATGGTGGATTGCGGAGTATGTATGTAGATGTAGATGTAGATGTAGACTACAGTTATTCGGATTTAGGTTATGACATGTACGATATGCCTGCCATTGGCGATGATGTGGCGCAGACGAATAACGAAATTCTGCATGTCCCGCTGAAGTGCCGGAACATCGATGCTGTCGATGACCTCGTGAATGGCTGTTTTCAGCTCTGCAGTGATTTGGGGTTATTACTGTACACCTTGTCTTTAAAATAGCCCCACAAAAACAAGTGGCATGTGTTCATATCCGGAGAATATGGCGGCCAATCGACGCCCATACCAGTGGCCTCTGGGTGACCCAAAGACCTCCTCCAGGACATCAAACACTCTCCGGCCTCGAAGGGGTCGAGCTCCGTCTTCCATGAACCACATCTTGTCGAAATCAAGGTCACTTTGGATAATGAGGATGAAATCATCTTCTAAAACCTCAAGTACCGTTCGGTAGTCACCCTGCCATCAAGGAATATCGTACCGATTATTCCGTGACTGGACACTGCACGCCACACAGTCACCCATTGAGGGTGAAGACACTTCTCGAGTCCGAAATGCGGATTCTCAGTCCCCCAAATGCGCCAGTTTTACTTATTGATGAATCCATCCGAATGAAAGTGGACTTCGTCGCTAAACCAGACCGTATTCACATATTAATTCCCATCATGCTCCACGGCCAACCATGCAGATTGAACATTCTAACGCAAACAGTCCAGAAGTTATGACGATTTTATTTCTTATAGTTCATTAACTGTCACCCTGTAAGATCATGTCTGCAGCAGCTCACAATGTGATCCCGCGCCTTTCTTAGCTGTACCACTTCCAAAAAATCGGAGCGTTGTCCAGAAGGTAAATTCCGATTGGTCGTTGAATGGAAACCACAGTGAAACTGAGAAACATTTTATTTGCAAGAGTTAGCTACACTTTCCGGATACTTCTCTACATAGTCGTCGCTCCAACTTAATTTGTCGGAGCGTCATACCAAATTTCCAACACCATCGTCATAGAAGGCAGCCACCTGTGCTTTCCGATAATTCTCTACGCTGGTCTATAGCACGTAGGTTGCGCCCAAGTGTTGTCTGCATATCCAGCGTTTCATGTGAACAGAGATGATACTCAGGACGAGCCAATTAGAGCTGTGTTGTGGGTGATCGAACACTTATCATCTGAAAGGCTGCAGCTGCGTCTTCACTGCCCCTACAGAGTACGGCTGAGAATTGCGATGAAGAAGGAAGCGCGTGGCAGTTGTGTTAGGTGGGCTGCATTCATTAAGGCGAAGCCCCTCAGTGAACCCTGCTACTTGACGGGAGACATCGTTGTTCTAGGCACCTTTACTCTCTCACGGTGCACTCACAACTAAAAAGAGCGTCTTGATGCGATCGACAGTCATACTAGAGACACTACCCAACACATCTGTGCAAAGATTCATCGGGTTTTCACTGTGGTGTCCATTTAGCGACCGATCGGGACTTACTTTCTGGAGAGCCCTCGTAGCTTGCATATTCCACGACGTTACGAATATTGTTACACATTATGAGATTTTTAGTATTTTCAGGTCACTAATCATACAGGAGATTGCTGGTAATCCAACAGCATAGCCAGCGTTCGTTACAGATCGGCTGCCGCCAAATGCTCATGCAAAAATCCGTTTTGTATACAAGAGATCTGTGTGCTTAAATAATGCTCACAATTGTTACGAATCGTACAAGCTGCACACACTCTTACAGGGGTTGGATAAAAGTATGGAAACACCAAGAAACAACACACTATTATGCCTAATACGGTGCAGGAAACTCATTGGCATTAAAAACAGCTTCCAGTCGTCTCGAAACAGATAAACACAGGTCCTATACGGTTTTCAAGGAAATATTATACAATTCTTCCTGAAAAACAGTGGCAAGTTCAGATAACGATGATGGTGGATAACAGTCATGCATCATTCTCTCGAAAGTAGACCACAAAGGCTGAATAACCTGAGATCTGGTGACTCTCGAGGCCAGCAGAGATGCGACAATTCATCCTCGTGCGCAGAAAACTAATTCCCTGCTTGTGGAGCTCCCTTCGTGGTTGTATCGCTGCTAACAGAGTTCGCGAGTGCGACTTGACTTTTGCAGCTTCTTCGTCTTATATTTCGCCACAATCTTTCTGAATGCGAGTCCTTCAGGATCATTCAGCACATACTTTCGTTCTCGTTGTGACATAGCGGATGATGTTTTTCCGCTTTCCGTGTGTGCGGGATAATTAATCTGCGGTAGGGTACCTCTTGAAAAGCCAAACTCTTCGATTATCTAGGTTACGGGAGCATCCTCCATACGAACACCAACAATTCGTCCACATTCCAATACACATAGCTCCGACATAATGCACTCAGAACTAAACAGAACACAGTTCTGATCATGACTTACACTTGCAACGTATTGAGGACGTTGTACAGGTACCGTTCGTGGTCAAATGCAACAGAGCAACCTGGATAGCATATGCAGTTATGTGCAAGTATGCGTTCCTTGCCTTGTTTCCATGTTTTTGTCGACATCCAGAATGCATACCATGGACAATTTCTTATAAGGAGGTCTCTACTACAAGAAGAGTTCATAATTGTGCACTCTGTAATTCACTTATATTTTTTTATGAGAGTAAATTAACGATAGCGTACGGCCTTGCCGCAGTGGTGACATGGGTTCCTGTCAGATCACCGAAGTTAGGCGCGGCCGGGCTTGGCTAGCGCTTGGGTGGGTCACCGTCCAGGTCTGCCAAGTGCTGTTGGCAAGCGGGGTGTACTCAGCCCTTGTGAGGCCAATTGAAGAGCTACTTGACTGAGAATCAGCGGAACCAGTCACAAAAACTGACAAGACCGGGAGAGTGGTGTGCTGAATACACACCCCTCCTTATCCGCATCCGGTGATGCCTACGGGTTTAGAATGACATGGCGGCCGGTCGGTACCGTTGGACCTTCAAGGCCTGCTCAGACGGTGTTATTGTTGAATTATCAATCATATCATTTCGATAATAATGAGCCTATTTCCTGTTGTGTTTCAGAACTTTAATCATTGTCGCTACACAAACTGTAGTCAAATGTGTATTTACGTGGGCTTGCCTGAAAAACGGTTTCAAACAACTTGCAAGTAGTGTAAGGTGGTGTGGTCTCCTGACCTTCATTTCTTACATATTCCGACCTCACGATCGTATTCCGCGTATCAAGATGTTTCATTCAAGCCCAAACTCGATAGGGTAGAGTCAATTTTACATATTTCCATTTAATCGATATGCAAATCTAATAAATAAATCACAAGTGCGCACCGAGATTGAAAAGTCGAGGCTGGCGCACACAAACATTCAAGACATGACAGCCACAAGAGTTTTTGTTCGGTGGAGGCAACCAGCCTGCTGGAAAGTCTGTAGGAGGGTGAGTTAGCACGCAGCTGCGCAGGCCGGCCGACCACCCACGGACCAAGACAGTTTTGCCACAGAAAAGAGATAATGGCCTGCGTGTTCACCTTAAAAGCAAAACGTGCTGTATTGTTTGGAAGAGCCCCAACATACGCATTTTTTCTCGGAAGCTCGCGATTAACCGTTTGTTCACTGTGTTGGCCGCGACACTTAAAGTGCCGTGTGAACAGAGTATTTCTTAGCGCCTGCGAGCAAACATTGAGTGGCAATAGTTAGACTAGGGGCACATAGGAGTCCTTGACTTCATCAAGACGTAGTGAGAGTTTGATTGGTCAAGGTCAATCCAGATAGAAAGAAATAGTTTTGCTATTTTTCAGCGGCGAACGACGCAGGCAGCAGTCGTCGCAGCTCATGGTATTGTGTGCTACAGCGTGGGCGAGCCCCATCTTCCCTCTATTAGAAATAACATACTTCATTCACGTCACTCCATTACATTTATCACGCGACAGCCTCGACCGTAGTTAGAAAAATTCAATCGGATAATTATTTGAAGTTGAGTAGGCGCGGTTCTCAGCCATTTTGCCGAGTAAATAACATTCTTAAGGAAAAGGGATAAAAGAACTCTCCGACACTTTGTATATAAATGTCATTATCAGGATTCCTATCCATAAAAGGTAATCTCCTATTCCGAAAAGAACCCAGAAATTTTTATATCAGTTTATAAATAAAAGTTTCTCTTGATTTTCTTAAATTTTACAATAAATAATATTTTCCGTTCGTTTAATGTTTTTCTTACACTAACTAGCAATACTCCAGTACCAAAGTATCCCACTATTTACGTAAGAAAATAGAGTATTTTTGTGTCTTTTCCTTACAGTGGACGACTCCAGAAGATATTTACTGCTGAAAGTTTTTCAGGCATTTCTTTTTTGTACGTTAGGAGCGGCTGTCTGACTTCTGTAGTAGTGTGGGGTGGAAATTGCTCCTTGCAGGAGCCAAAGGGTACTTGTCAGATCAATCCGTTGCGCAAGTCGTCAGCATAACACCCACACACTGACAGTAGGACTAATCTATATCGAGTTAAAAAGGGCAGTACTTTTTTCCCCATATAAAACAACTCATGAAAATGCAACCGGATAACGTCCTTGACAACTACCGACGTTTCATCAGGTCAACACCACGTCACTCTCAAGGCACAAGCGAGACAGAAGATCTTGGTACACGGCAATCTGAAACCTCGGTGTGCGGAACTGCGTCACCAGGACATCAAATGATACCGCGTACAGAAAGACAAACACACCGTAAACAACTAACGCTCAGGGCCTAAGAAAATAATCTTTCCGCCTAGACAGAGTGGGCGAAGCTCACGGCTTCGGCAGCTGCGCGGTCATTGCGGTGGATTGCTTAGCGAAGGGGTCCGGGTTCGATTCCCTGCAGGGTGGGAGATATTCTCCTATCGGGGACTGGGTGTTGTGTTGTCCTTACGATCGTATCGACATTATATACATTACAATTAAGATGGGTGAATGGGCGCGGTCCGAAAGCCAACAAAAAAAAAAAAGAGAAAAGAATCGGAGCTGCGGCTGCCCCACATCCGTCCCTATCCCATAGAACTACTTTTCTGCAGTATTTTTCACACAAATTTAACAAATTTTTTAATTTTGTAGGTTGACTTAGAAACAAATGAAGCACTGTTGTAAAATATTACTTGAATGATTTATACTGAAATTAACTATTGCACAAATAAAATGTGTCATTATTGTAAATAAATTGCAAGTTGTGTAAACTTTCTAAAAAAATGTAAAGGACAACAAAATCTACGGTATATTGTTTGAAACAGCCATTGAGCATTACTTTTAGAAAGATGTACAAAAAGATGTACAACAACGAACAGGTTTTAATGATTCCTCATAAATTAGTAATAGTGCTTAAATTATGTTCAAATGTGTGTGTATCCCTAAGAGACTAAACTGCTTAGGTCATCGGTCCCTAGACTTACAGACTACTTAAACTAACTTAAACTAACTTACGCTAAGGACAACACACACACCCATGCCCGAGAGAGGACTCGAACCTTCGGCAGGAGGGGCCTCGCAGTCCGTGACATGACGCCTTAAACCGCGCGGCCATTCCGCGCGGCTTTTAAATTATTAATCAGAAATAAAAAAAGAATTATAGTTTAAGCTGAAAAAGTATTCCTTCCCAAAAATTGTTTGTTACTATAATGTTACTTTTCATTTCCTTGCTTTGAGCGAAGTAGACACATAGACTACTTCATTTAAGTTACGTTTAGCAGCTGAATTGTATTCCATCAACAAGACAGTTAAACTTGACCGCTTTCACCCGCTCTCGACATTAAGTCGTTTTTTGTCGGCTTTGACTAAGGTAAAACTACGTTCACGGGATGCTACAGTCACTGGAATTGTTCAAAATATCCTCAAAGTTGTTTCGACGTTTGGATAAGCATTTCTAAACGCATATCTTGAAGAAAGAAAAACATCTTTCAAGATATCCAAACGGGAAACCGTGTCAATGCTGTTCACCAGCTCTTTCGTTAACTAGGTCCGCTTATCAAAACTTCTGCCACTTTTAAGTACCGAAATCATCTGAACATTTTCCAAGAGGAGATACAGAGCTATTATTTTAGCGATTACTGACAGGAAATTCAAGTCAGACGAAATTTGCATACCCGTGAAATCTATTTTACATTCACTTATTATTCTGTCAAATAGTTTGAAGCAAACCAATTAAACCCATCAGTTGGGTTGGATCAGAAATAGTCGGAATCCTTCGATGGAATAGTATATTTCCTTCAGCTCCTGTTTCCGAGCTTCTACAATACCATAGAAAAGTACTAGCACTAACTACATTGTCGAACATAGGCGAGCTGTATAGACGGCAGCTGTTTGAACCAAGCGCACTATTACTACATACAACATGTTAACGATAGACGTCTGTTCGGTAGTATTCGCTTTTTTATGGTGCTGCTTTGACGAATTGACACTGTATAAATGATACCGTGACAAGTGCGCGCGTAGTCGTCGGTCGGGGATAGGCTGCTTCTTGTAGGGAAGAGAAAACGGGGTAGGAAAACTCACGTATCACTCCCGTGTTTTTTTTTCAGTAGTGGTTCCCCCGGTATGCTTATGCCCTAAGCACGAAAGGGGAAGGGGGCTATCTAACCACTCCCTAAGTACGACCATGCTAGTGCCACCACAAATTCAGTGATGACCAAGTCAGACGTAATCGATATTAGCGCTAATTCTGTCCCTCTGCTATCCACGGAACGATCACGCTTCGAAGTAGGATTTAAGTAAAAACTCCCTCACTGTTTACAATGTCCGTTGCTAGTTCAGTCTCACCAGTTTCCGTAATAACACTACTCCAGTAACTGGAAGTGCACACCCGAATCTCCGCCTTCTTATGGATGACCGGTACTAAGGCAATATCCTGCAATCGCAGATTTGCTCGACTGTTGTTAGCGTGTGTGGCAAGACACCCGCCTTACGAAAACCAGGATCATCCTTTACAGTATCTACGAAACCTCTAATCTTAGATAATGGTCAAGAAACACACTTCACACAATTGTTGCTGTTGTTATGGTCTTCAGTCCTGAGACTGGTTTGATGCAGCTCTCCATGCTACTCTATGCTGTGAACGCTGCTTCATCTCCCAGTACGTACTGCAGCCTACTTCCTTCTGAATCTGCTTAGTGTATTCATCTCTTGGTCTCCCTCTACGATTTTTACCCTCCACGCTGCCCTTCATTACTAAATTGGTGATCCCTTGATGCCTCAGAAAATGTCCTACCAACCGATCCCTTCTTCTAGTCAAGTTGTGCCACAAACTCCTCTTCTCCCCAATTCTATCTAATACCTCATCATTAGTTATGTGATCTACCCATCTAATCTTCAGCATTCTTCTGTAGCACCACATTTCGAAGGCTTCTATTCTCTTTTTGTCCAAACTATTTATCGTCCATGTTTCACTTCCATACATGGCTACACTCCACACAAATACTTTCAGAAAAGACTTCCTGACACTTAAATCTATACTCGATGTTAACAAACTTCTCTTCTTCAGAAACGATTTCCTTGCCATTGCCAGTCTACATTTTATATCCTCTCTACTTCGACCATCATCAGTTATTTTGCTCTTCAAAAAGCAAAACTCCTTTACTACTTTAAGTGTCTCATTTCCTAATCTAATTCCCTTAGCATCACCCGAGTTAACTCGACTACACTTCATTATCCTCGTTTTGCTTTTGTTGATGTTCATCTTATATCCTCCTTTCAAGAGACTGTCCATTCCGTTCAACTGCTCTTCCAAGTCCTTTGCTGTCTCTGACAGAATTACAATGTCATCGGCGAACCTCAAAGTTTTTATTTCTTCTCCATGGATTTTAATACCTACTCCGAATTTTTCTTTTGTTTCCTTTACTGCTTGCTCAATATACAGATTGAATAACATCGGGTAGCGGCTACAACCCTGTCTCACTCCCTTCCCAACCACTGCTTCCCTTTCATGTCCCTCGACTCTTATAACTGCCATCTGGTTTCTGTACAAATTGTAAATAGCCTTTCCCTCCTTGTATTTTACCCCTGCCGCCTTCAGAATTTGAAAGAGAGTATTCCAGTCAACATTGTCAAAAGCTTTCTCTAAGTCTACAAATGCTAGAAACGTAGGTTTGCCTTTTCTTAATCTAGCTTCTAAGATAAGCCGTAGGCTCAGTATTGCCTCTCGTGTTCCAACATTTCTACGGAATCCACACTGATCTTCCCCGAGGTCGGCTTCTACCAGTTTTTCCATTCGTCTCTAAAGAATTCGCGTTAGTATTTTGCAGTCTTGACTTGTTAAACTGATATTTCGGTAATTTTCACATCTGTCAACACCTGTTTTCTTTAGGATTGGAATTATTATATTCTTCTTGAAGTCTGAGGGTATTTCGCCTGTCTCATACATTTTGCTCACCAGATGGTAGAGTTTTGTCAGGACTGGCTCTCCCAAGGCTGTCAGTAGTTCTAATGGAATATTGTCTACTCCCGGGGTCTTGCTTCGACTTAGGTCTTTCAGTGCTCTGTCAAACTCTTCACGCAGTATCATTTTTCCCATTTCATCTTCATCTAGATCCTCTTCCATTTCCATAATATTGCCCTCAAGTACATCACCCTTGTATAGACCCTCTATATACTCCTTCCACCTTTCTGCTCTCCCCTCTTTGCTTAGAACTGGGTTTCCATCTGAGCTCTTGATATTCATACAAGTGGTTTTCTTTTCTCCAAAGGTCTCTTTAATTTTCATGTAGGCTGTATCTATCTTACCCCTAGTGATTTGCGCCTCTACATCCTCACATTTGTCCTCTAGCCATCCCTGCTAGGCCATTTTGCACTTCCTGTCGATCTCATTTTTGAGACGTTTGTATTTCTTTTTGCCTGCTTCATTTACTGCATTTTTGTATTTTCTCCTTTCATCAATTAATTTCAGTATCTCTTCTGTTACCCAAGGATTTCTACTAGCCCTCGTCTTTTACCTACTCGATCCTCTGCTGCCTTCACTATTTCTTTCCTCAAAGCTACCCATTCTTCTTCTACTGTATTTCTTTCCCCCATTCCTGTCAATTGTTCCCTTATGCTGTCCCTGAAATTCTGTACGACCTCTGGTTTAGTCAGTTTATCCAGGTCCCATTTCCTTAAATTCCCACCTTTTTGCAATTTCTTCAGTTTTAATCTACAGTTCATAACCAATAGATTGTTGTCTGAGTCCACATCTGCCCCTGGAAATGTCCTACAATTTAAAACCTGGTTCCTAAATCTCTGTCTTACCATTATATAATCTATCTGATACCTTTTAGTATCTCCAGGATTCTTCCATGTATACAATCTTCTTTTATGATTCTTGAACCAAGTGTTAGCTATGATTAAGTTATGCTCCGTGCAAAATTCTACCAGGCGGCTTCCTCTTTCATTTCTTCCCCCCAATCCATATTCACCTACTACGTTTCCTTCTCTTCCTTTTCCTACTATCGAATTCCAGTCACCCATGACTATTAAATTTTCGTCTCCCTTCACTATCTGAATAATTTCTTTTGTATCATCATACATTTCTTCAATTTCTTCGTCATCTGCAGAGCTAGTTGGCATATAAACTTGTACTACTGTAGTAGGCGTGGGCTTCGTGTCTATCTTGGCCACAATAAAGCATTCACTATGCTGTTCGTAGTAGCTTACTCGCACTCCTATTTCTTATTCATTATTAAACCTACTCCTGCGTTACCCCTATTTGATTTTGTATTTATAACCCTGTATTTACCTGACCAAAAGTCTTGTTCCTGCTGCCACCGAACTTCGCTAAGTTCTAGGGGACTGATGACCATAGATGTTAAGTCCCATAGTGCTCAGAGCCATTTGAACCCACTATATCAAACTTTAACTATCCATTTCCCTTTTTAAATTTTCTAACCTACCTGCCCGATTAAGGGATCTGACATTCCACGCTCCGATCCGTAGAACGCCAGTTTTCTTTCTCCTGATAACGACGTCCTCTAAGTAGTCCCCGCCCGGAGATCCGAATGGGGGACTATTTTACCTCCGGAATATTTTACCCAAGAGGACACCATCATCATTTAACCATACAGTAAAGCTGCATGCCCTCGAGAAAAATTACGGCTGTAGTTTCCCCTTGCTTTCAGCCGTTCGCAGTACCAGCACAGCAAGGCCTTTTTGGTTAGTGTTAAAAGACCAGATCAGTCAATCATCCAGACTGTTGCCCCTGCAGCTACTGAAAAGGCTGCTGCTCCTCTTCAGGAATCGCACGTTTGTCTGGCCTCTCAACAGATACCCCTCCTTTGTGGTTGCACCTACGGCACGGCTATCTGTATCGCTGAGGCACGCAAGCCTCCCCACCAACGACAAGGTCTATGGTTCATGGGGGAAGGAGGTCACAGAGAACAAGACCAAGATCGGCAAAACTGTTATAAATATGCTGCAGACACGAGTGAAAAAGATTGAAGAAACCGTGTCGAGCAAGAAGGAGGAAGCCGGAGAGGCACCACTGATGGCAGAATTTGCCGAATTTAAACGACAAATCGAGAGCAGGGTAGAGGCACTGTCAGTCGACAGAACTTCTACAAATACAGGACAAACTGGAGCCGATATTCAGACAGTATCCACGGAAGAGGTAACCTCGGAAGTACGGCAACGGGACACAGTATCTGTCACAGGAGTTGTGAACCGACGTGATAATGAAGCACGCATGCTGGAAACCAGACCGTTAGAACGTCATGGCAGCTATGAACCGCGAGGCACACGTACGGAGGTACCGCGTGTAGTAAGTGATTTGCCGGAGGCGGAGTTCAGTAGCAGAACAACTGGCGCAAGCAATTGCTACCCGCTTAGGCGATCCACCTCGCACTTGCAAGAGCCACAGGATATCCAGGAGGCGCACACGGAGGTAGTTTATGAAAACATCGAAACGCCACAGCATAAAGATGAAACTAGGCAGTTTGATTATAAACACTTTCTGTCAGTACACAAGTTCCAGCACTATAAGGATGATAATAATACGTTACATCCAAAAACGTTCATTGGACAGTTTGATCTAACGTTACCACCACAGTGGCCGTTAATGTACAAACTTGACTTTGTGTGTACGCACTTGGAAGGTGCATCAGCGGAAAGTATGCGTAGTGTTGCTAAAGGTTGCAGAACATACCAAGAGTTCCGCGACGCATTTATGAGCAGATATTGGTCAAAGGAGACCCAAAACAGAATTAAACAAGAAATCCTCATGACACGCGACTTCGAGAGCTCAGGTTTCCGAAGTGTTGTGAAATTTTTATAGAACATGCTGAAAAAGAATCTGTATCTGGACGAACCGTGCAGCCTTGGGGAGATTATACGCGTATGCTATATGAAGTTGCCACTTAAATATCAGCAGACGCTAGCTGGCAGATGCGGAAATGAAGTAGAAGCATTTAAGGGCATTCTTAGGGAACTGGAGTTTGCCTATAACGACCAGCAGGTGCGTGAGAAGAAGAAGCAAAGGGGACCGCATGAGGAAGGCCAAAACGAGAATATAGAGAGAAACAGAGACCAGATGAGGAATAACTATGCCGGTAACGGTAACAATAGGGGAAACAACCTACAGTGGCGCGATAATAGAGGACAAACATTTTCCGCCACAGGAACGTAGGTGGAACCAGGGTAATAATAACTGGAAACCAGCCAATCAAAATGGAAGGGATCAACCAGTGCAGAACTGGAGAGCGAGTGAAGACCGCAATCCAGAACCTGCACAAATAATCGAAATACATCCTGCGAACCCTGGCCGTAAGCAAACTGCGCAAAACAGACAAGAATGACTACGGCGGCACACTCGGCAGCGGAAGAACGCGGCCGGGAACAAAGTAGTGTATAATTAGATTAGATTTTTGTGATTTGTTGGCGATGTTTATTTGTATTAGTATAGGCAGTGTTTTATTTGTGTTTTGTGATTATTTGTTTTATGTTGTGTGTATTTATTTTCCTATTTTCATGTGCTTGTCTTATTTTGGTATGGATTGTGTGTATATTATGTGTTTGATGTTAAATTTTGTTGTATGGGGACCACTGGGTCGCTTAGTATAGAAAATTTGCTTCAGCTATGACACAAACAATATTTAGAAGTATTAGATTAATTATAGAAGAGGTTATCTTATGTAGATAACTTCCTATACAAAATTTTATGGCAAGGCTATTGGACAGGAGAGCTTTCAGGATAAAATCTGGATCTGTGGTGGATGGATTTGGGGTGTGTTGAGAGTGTTGTGATGTGGTAGGTGGATATTGCGTCCCACCGAATGTGTTGCGTTTCTTGAGACGAGTGCAGGGTATGATGTCCGACGCGGTAGTGTTCAGGACCCACCCGTTGCGTTATCGGCGTATGGCGATTGTGGGTGTTTCGGGTGATAATTATGAGGTGGTCTGTCCGACGCAGTAGTGTTCGAGACGCACCTGTTATCTCAATTGTGTTGATAGTGTGAGTACGGTGATCAAAACGACTATCCGGTGGCCAGTCAATCGAAATTAGGCGATAGGGACGCACCAAACATGGATAATTCGTAATGGGTGCGATGAGGATGTTGTGTGAAAAGGCGAGATTTGAGCCGTCATAGAAAGACGTAAATCAGGTGGCTGGTCACACGCAATAGCGTGATCGACAGAGCTTATTGATGATTTTGGCCGTAGGAGTGTTGTAGAGACGTATTAGCGACGCTAGCTGAGTCTGGGCTTAACTATTTGAGTTAAGCAGAGACGCTAAAACAACACGCCAGTCAGTTTAAAGGATGATAATGAAGGTCACCACAAAAGATGGATGCTCTCAAGTCCAGTCATGAACCTTGACCACTATCACTGATTTTTACTTGCTGTAACGTGCCAAACTAACTCTTGTTTTGTTCAACAGATAAGCATGACGTTGAATTGAGCCTACCGTTACAGACAGAAGCAGACTAGGAGCGGAAGACCAATGCCATAACCAGTCAAACAAGCACAACATCAAAGGGGTATCGGAGAAATTCGGAGTTACAGTAACCTACAATAATGTGCAACAAATGTTTTTAATTGTTCGCAGATAATAGCAGCAACTGAGCGACGCCAGGGAAAGGAGTTTACTATAAAAGGTCACGGCATGTAGTAGTAGCATGTTGACGTCAACTGTAGAAAGTAGAAATAGAGAAATTAGTAGTTAGAGACCATGTGGTGATGGGATGACTAAATTAATAAACGTTTATTTTATCCACAGGAACAGACCATCATGATTGTTTTTATAATTTTGTTTTGAAAATTTTGTTTAAGAAATGTATTTCTGTAAAATAATTGTAATGTATTGTACTTGATGACGTAAGAGGAAGTGGCTTAGGCAATAAGTAATCATGTATAAAATATCGTATCCTTAGTGAGTGCAGTTACACTTTGTGGCGGTGACTGGCCAACTGACGACGAGCGGGACAGCAGACGAGAACCACGAGGGAACTTCGTCCACATGAGCAGGTTTGCTGCTGCTGCCGCTGGCGGATCGTGAACGCTTCATTTTTGCACGTTTAATTACGAAGACGTGACAAGTACTGGACGAACGAAGTATACGAGCAGTGTGAGAGTGAGGTGGACCGTGCACTGATTTGTATAGGTCCTGCCTAGCGCGTGTATGTAAGCGCGGGGTTGTGACATAGAGAGATGGCGCTTACTCTCTCTCTCTCACACCTCGCTACGGCAATAGAGACTAGACACGCATCACGTGGTGGATACACTGGGTGCGACCTTGTTGTTGTTGAATAACGGTGCTTTGGAATGGTGGCGGTGTTATGAAAACATTTCATGCCTAGCGCGTATATGTAGGCGGGGGGATGTGTCTCTGACGTCATGGCCGCCATCATGGATAACGGTACTTTGGAATGGTACCGGGATTGGAATGGGACCGGCCTTGTCTCAATACTGCTGGCAACTGTCGACCTGACGAGACAAATGTCTTTTATCACATAAATTGTTCTTACTGTTGCCGTCGTCTCGTCAAGACTGGTTTGATGCTGCTCTCCAAGCTAATTTATGACGTGTAAGTCTCTTCATTTCTGCTTAACGACTCCAAACTAGATCCACTTTATTACACCACAGTTTAGCCTGATGTAACGAACTGCTCCTGCGTCGATTGAGTAGAACATCATTACCAAGATGGAAGTGCAAATCTGCTTGACAATCACTTGCTGCGGCACAACAGCACAAATTCAATACACAAGGAAACTTATTCAGTACGCTGACGATATGGAATCTGCCAGCCAGCGTTAAGAAGTGCTGGGGAGATGTATATAACGAGCCAAATGCCAAAAATGCAACATATTTATTAATAAATTTGTATCCCTTTTTGAACACTGTGGCTCCGAAAAAATTAGTCAGTGTAACACCAAACAGTTTTCAAAGAAACCTTGGATCACTACAGGTATTAAAGTGTCTTCAGGAAGGAAAAGAAAATTGTACGAGCCAGCAAGAATTAGTAAGGACCCAGACGTAATTTTACACTATAAAAATTAGCGTAATGTACTGAGAAAAGTGATCAGAACTAAAAAAATATGTATATTATAGATGAAATTAACAACTTGGGCAATAAAATAAAATCACTATAGAATGTTGTTAGAAGAGAGACAGGAAAAGTAACCATTGGGGTAGATAGTATTACTGTTAAAGAGAATGAGACCATCTTAACCAACAGTACACAAGTAGCTAATGTATTTAACGACAATTTCTTAAGTGTAGGTGAAAAAATTGGTGAGAATAGCTCAAAAGAAAAATCCATGCAGTACACAGAAGAGTCAGTTTTGAGAAATCCTAGTCAGATTAATTTTCATCTTAGAACCTCTTGTGAAATAAGGAAAATCATTAAATGTCTGAAAAAGAAATGTTCTGTCGGAGTAGATGACATTTCTAACAAGATATTAAAACAATGTTTAGCAGTTACAGCTGATGTTCTGAGTCACATCTGTAATGCATCACTAACTAATGGTATTTTCCCACATAGGTTAAAATATGCCATTGCCAAGCATCTCTACAAAAAAGGGGACATCTCAGATGTCAACAATTACTGGTCAGTATCGTTGCTCACAGCGTTTTCAAATATTATTGAGAAAGTAATGTACTCAAGAGTGGTTAGCCATCTCAGCAGCAGTGGGATACTTAGTAAATCACAGTTTGGATTTCAAAAATTGCTGTTCCACTGAGACAGAAATATACAATTTCACTGCCCATGTGATAGAGTCTTTAGATTGTAAAATGTCACCAACAGGAATTTTCTGTGAAGCATGACATTATGTTACGGAAATTACTGTTCTATGGTGTAAACGGAACAGCATATGAGTGGTTTAAGTTACATATACAGAACAGGAAGCAAAAAGTTTCTTTATATAGTTTAAGTGATTTAAGGAAGTTCCCCAATTCATCTAACTAGGGTGAAATTACATTAGGTGTTCCACAGGGTCCAGTCATGGGTCCCAACTGTTCTTGATATATGTAAATGACCTCTCTTCTTATGTGAAGCAAGAAACTAAACTGACACTGTTTGCTGATGATACAAGCATCATTATTAATCCAGTAAAAGAAACTCCAATAGAAAATGATACAAATAATGTCTTTGGAAAAATTATTGCTTGGTTTTTCTGTGAATGGGCTTGCGCTGAACTTTGAAAAAACACAGTACATCCATTTATCTACTGCAAGGAATACAGTTCCTTCAATAAATATAACACATCAACAGAAGTCAGTAGCCAGGATAGAGCATACTAAGTTTTCGGGTGTACATATAGATGAGAATCTTAATTGGAAAATTCATATTTTGGATCTCCTAAAGCGACTAGTTTCAGCTACTTTTGCAACCAGAATAATTGCTAATTTTGAGTATATAGAAATTAGCAAGCTAACATACTTTGCATACTTCCACTTTCTGATGTCATAAGGCATAATATTTTGGGGTAACTCAACACTTAGGCAAAAAGTATTCACTGCTCAAAAGAAAGTGGTTAGAATAATGTGTGGGGCTCATAGCCGCACATCTTGTAGGCGTATATTTAAAATGTCAGGAATTCTTATAACAGCCTCACAGCACACTTACTCAGTAATGAAATTTGTTCTCAGCAACGCGGACCAGTTTAAAAACAACAGTGACATTCATGATTATAATACCAGGAGAAAGACAGACCTACACTATCCTCTGTCTTTGGCGCAGAAAGGGGTAAAATATTCTGCTGTAAAACTTTTTGATAAATAACCAGATGAAATGAAATGTCTGACAGTCAGCAATAACAGTTTTAAAAATAAATTGAAATCGTATCTCCATGACAACTCCTTCTATACCGTAAATGAATTCTTGAATAGGAATAAATAAATCTATAGGTATAACATATGTATTTTGTGCCATTTAAGAGTATGCGATAGGTAACAAAAATTTTAAGCTTAAAAAAAACTCCATTCCTGTGTGCATTTCTTATGCAATTGACAAATTCCAAATCATAACGTTTACCGTGAGATTGATCAGTGGGACACGTAACTAACTAACCAACCCTGTGTTGTGGGTTGTATGGAGTAGGCAATACTCATATGGTATCACTAGGATCAGTGCCGCTAAGTTTCTGCTTGGAAGCAAAGCATTTCCAAGAGAGTATGGAAGTTTTACACAATTTAGGTGAGGAGTTCTGTGTAATCTTAGGGTTGGATTCCTTAAAGAAATATCATGAAGAAACTGATCTTTTGCAGTCACTATTGAAGTTAGTGGATCATTGTTCTGACTGGAAAAAGTGGCTGCCAATGATACACAGTCACAAGTTCTCCTGTCATAAGGGTAGAACCAATTTAACTGTTAAGACACTCATTAAGGTTCAATTCACTTGATAAAGTGCCAAAGGGCATAGGGAAATTGCTTTGGGTGTATGTAGGTGCTGATCTAGCATATAATATCTTATGGTTGGTAGACCTACTGGTAGTAATGACAAACTGGGTACATCATATTCTTTTGTATGCAGGAGCATAGTAGACATGCAAGAAGTTGTTGAAGAACTGTGCATCTTATTGGTGTGGATAATTTCGGCGTTGATAAAGCGATTTTGGCAAAAGGCTCGTTAGTTGCCAATTTGGACTTTCTGCATGAGAACAATTTAGACAGGTCAAGCGTGGCCCTCAGTTGTATACAAACTGTCAATACAGCTGCATTACGTAAAAAGCTCAGCATTTGAAGGGAAAAGCCAGGTTAACAATGGAGAAGCTATTGATAAAGGTCACAGATTTATTCAGTTCAAATGGTCCGTTCCTGGCAACAACCTTAATACATCCTGATTGGGGATAGATCTCCTGCGTATAGAACACCATACAGAGTACCGCATCATTTGTAGCAAATAATGATTATTTTATCAATCAGCGAATGCATAGTAGCGTTATTGAAGAGAGCAGTAGTCCCTGGAGAGCGCCAGTCATTATTGTACCAAATAGGTCATCAGACAGAATAAAAAGTACGGTTATGTTGTGATTATCGACGCATGAATGCTAGAAAGTATGCAGATGCGTATCAAATACCAAATATTACAGAAACACTAGATAACATCAGGCTGCCAGTTACCATCAGTTGGAATAAGTGCTAGAGGACCAGCCAAATTGTGTATTTATCATCCTCTGGGGGAATTACCAATACTGGAAAATGCCATGTGGTCTAAAGGATGCCTGGTCACATTTCAGCAATTGCTAGGTGGGGTGCTGAGAGTTTTGAAGCCATGTAATTACATGGTTGACTTCGATGACATTATTACCTCTTCTGTGGATATGAAGGAACTCTGCCAATGGTCAGAACTAGTTTTTAAGTGATTGTGTTCAGTGCACGTAATATGAAGTATTGAGAAGTGCCACTATGTGTTTACGGAAGTCAGTTACCTGATCCCTGTGAACAGTCAAGAACACATAAAATTTGTGACGAGATTTATTGATGTTGCCAGACCATTCACACATTTACTTAAGAAGAGTGTAAAATTCTAGTGAGTGGCTGAATGTCAAGCCACATATGACTAATCCTGCAATAATATTTAAAAATTATCAAGAGGAATTTGTCCTGTCCTGTGACACAAGCAACCAGGTGATAGGATGCATTCGAAACCAGGAAGTGAATAGAAACAGCATCCAGTACTGCATATATCAAAACAATTAAATAAAGAAAAATAAACTGCTCAATCATGGAAAAAAGAAATTTTGAGTTCAATATAGGGTGTCAAAGGTAAGTGTTGCCTATAAAACAGGAAATTCAAAGCCTTAATAGAGCATGCAGCACTAGAAAGACTGTTACTGTCATAAGATCCGCCATGCAGGTTGACTTGATGGGCACTGAAATTAAGCAGATTCGACTTTGAGTTAGTTCACAAATTGGGTAGAAAGCATGGTAATACAGATGCACCATCGGAAAAAACAGGTGTCATACGAGCACTAGGGCAAAGTCTTGAGGTATGGCAGAAAGAACAAACTGCTGATACAGACTGTGAGCTATTCGAAACACAGCAGCAGTTAACTGTGCATGATGGATAGCTATGTAGCTTGGGCCATGGATGATGGTGCCTGCACTATGAGAAGAACCGTCATCAGCATCCATACCGGACTGTGGAAATGACATAGTCAGATAATATTAAATCACAACACTGCAAACTGTTGACCATGTGGGTCACATTACGTCCTCTAAAGGTGCTCTGGATGCCTCACCACAAGTGCCAGCAACACTACCTGGAAAGGATGTAGGGGGGAGGAAGGGAAGAAAGGTATTGGAAAAGTGACAAAGATTACATGCATAGTTTGAGAATATGTATAATACTCATATATGATTGATTATGTAATGGGTGCAGACCATATTGTGAAGCTTTGTGGTAAGTTGTATTGTGTTCATACAGGTTTCTTATTTTGCTAGGTTTATACTCGTAATTTTTGGCCATTATGGGAGTTTTGTGTTTTTTCTTAGATACGTTTCTAGTAATATGCTTGGTAGTTAATACAGTGCATAAATAGGCGCGTAATGTGGCCCCTTAGGGATATTGCAGCAAGAGAGGGGAATAAAACCAATGTGCACTCCGTGTGCATACCGGGGGAAGTCATTCCAGATGTGGAAAGGGTCCTTCCGGATGCCATGAAGGGTACAAGGTGCACCCATCTGCAGGTGGTCACTAATGTCGGCACCAATGATGTGTGTCGCTATGGATAGGAGGAAATCCTCTCTGGCTTCCGGCGGCTATCTGATTTGGTGAAGACTGCCAGTCTCGCTAGCGGGATGAAAGCTGAGCTCACCATCTGCAGCATCGTCGACAGGACTGACTGCGGACCTTTGGTACAGAGCCGAGTGGAGGGTCTGAATCAGAGGCTGAAACGGTTCTGCGACCGTGTGGGTTGCAGATTCCTCGACTTGCGCCATAGGGTGGTGGGGTTTCGGGTTCCGCTGGATAAGTCAGGAGTCCACTACACGCAGCAAACGGCTACACGGGTAGCAGGGGTTGTGTGGCGTGGACTGGGCGGTGTTTTAGGTTAGATGGCCTCGGGCAAGTACAGAAATGGCAGCAGCCTCAAAGGGTGCTGGGCAAAGTCAGGACATGCGGGGGCCAAGCATCAATCGGTATTGTAATTGTAAACTGTCGAAGCTGCATTGGTAAAGTACCGGAACTTCAAGCGCTGATAGAAAGCACCGAAGCTGAAATCGTTATAGGTACAAAAAGCTGACTGAAGCCAGAGATAAATTCTACCGAAATTTTTACAAAGGCACAGACGGTGTTTAGAAAGGATGGATTGCAGGCAACCGGTGGTGGCGTGTTTGTCGCTGTTAGTAGTAGTTTATCCTGTAGTGAAGTAGAAGTGGATAGTTCCTGTGAACTATAATGGGTGGAGGTTACACTCAACAACCGAGCTAGGTTAATAGTTGGCTCCTTTTACCGACCTCCCGACTCAGCAGCATTAGTGGCAGAACAACTGAGAGAAAATTTGGAATACATTTCACATAAATTTTCTCAGCATGTTATAGTCTTAGGTGGAGATTTCAATTTACCAGACACTCAGATGTTTAGGACGGGTGGTAGGGACAGAGCATCGAGTGACATTATACTGAGTGCACTATCCGAAAATTACCTCGAGCAATTAAACAGAGAACCGACTCGTGGAGATAACATCTTGGACCTACTGATAACAAACAGACCCGAACTTTTCGACTCTGTAAGTGCAGAACAGGGAATCAGTGATCATAAGGCCGTTGCAACATCCCTGAATATGAAAATTAATAGGAATTAAAAAAAAGGAAGGAAGGTTTATCTGTTTAGCAAGAGTAATAGAAGGCAGATTTCAGACTACCTAACAGATCAAAACGAAAATTTCTGTTCCGACACTGACAATGTTGAGTGTTTATGGAAAAAGTTCAAGGCAATCGTAAAATGCGTTTTAGAAAGGTACGTGCCGAGTAAAACTGCGAGGGACGGGAAAAACCCACCGTGGTTCAACAACAAAGTTAGGAAACTACTGCGAAAGCAAACAGAGCCTCACTCCAAGTGTAAACGCAGCCAAAACCTCTCAGACAAACAGAAGCTAAACGATGTCAAAGTTAGCGTGAAGCGTTCAGTGAATTCGAAAGTAAAATTCTATGTACCGACTTGACAGAAAATCCTAAGAAGTTCTGGTTTTACGTTAAATCAGTAAGTGGCTCGAAACAGCATATCCAGACACTCCGGGATGATGATGGCATTGAAACAGAGGATGACACGCGTAAAGCTGAAATACTCAACACCTTTTTCCAAAGCTGTTTCACAGGGGAAGACCACACTGCAGTTCCTTCTCTAAATCCTCGCACAAACGAAAAAATGGCTGACATCGAAATAAGTGTCCAAGGAATAGAAAAGCAACTGGAATCACTCAACAGGGAAAGTCCACTGGACCTGACGGGATACCAATTCGATTCTACACAGAGTACGCGAAAGAACTTGCCCCCCTTCTAACAGCCGTGTACCGCAAGTCTCTAGAGGAACGGAGTGTTCCAAATGATTGGAAAAGAGCACAGGTAGTCCCAGTCTTCAAGAAGGGTCGTCGAGCAGATGCGCAAAACTATAGACCTATATCTCTGACGTCGATCTGTTGTAGAATTTTAGAACATGTTTTTTGCTCGCGTATCATGTCGTTTTTGGAAATCCAGAATCTACTCTGTAGGGATCAACATGGATTCCGGAAACAGCGATCGTGTGAGACCCAACTCGATTTATTTGTTCATGAGACCCAGAAAATATTAGATACAGGCTCCCGGGTTGATGCTATTTTCCTTGACTTCCGGAAGGCGTTCGATACAGTTCCGCACTGTCGCCTGATAAACAAAGTAAGAGCCTAAGGAATATCAGACCAGCTGTGTGGCTGGATTGAAGAGTTTTTAGCAAACAGAACACAGCGTGTTGTTATCAATGGAGAGACGTCTACAGACGTTAAAGTAACCTCTGGCGTGCCACAGGGGAGTGTTATGGGACCATTGCTTTTCACAATATATATAAATGACCGCCGGCCGCGGTGGTCTCGCGGTTCTAGGCGCGCAGTCAGGAACCGTGCGACTGCTACGGTCGCAGGTTCGAATCCTGCCTCGGGCATGGATGTGTGTGATGTCCTTAGTTTAGTTAGGTTTAAGTAGTTCTAAGTTCTCGGGGACTGATGACCACAGCAGTTGAGTCCCATAGTGCTCAGAGCCATTTGAACCATTTGAGCCATATAAATGACCTAGTAGATAGTGTCGGAAGTTCCATGCGGCTCTTCGCGGATGATGCTGTAGTATACAGAGAAGTTGCAGCATTAGAAAATTGTAGCGAAATGCAGGAAGATCTGCAGCGGATAGGCACTTGGTGCAGGGAGTGGAAACTGACCCTTAACATAGACAAATGTAATGTATTGCGAATACATAGAAAGAAGGATCCTTTATTGTATGATTATATGATAGCGGAACAAACACTGGTAGCAGTTACTTCTGTAAAATATCTGGGAGTATGCGTGCGGAACGATTTGAAGTGGAATGATCATATAAAATTAATTGTTGGTAAGGCGGGTACCAGGTTGAGATGCATTGGGAGAGTGCTTAGAAAATGTAGTCCATCAACAACGGAGGTGGCTTACAAAACACTCGTTCGACCTATACTTGAGTATTGCTCATCAGTGTGGGATCCGTACCAGATCGGGTTGACGAAGGAGATAGAGAAGATCCAAAGAAGAGCGGCGCGTTTCGTCACAAGGTTATTTGGTAACCGTGATAGTGTTACGGAGATGTTTAGCAAACTCAAGTGGCAGACTCTGCAAGAGAGGCGCTCTGCATCGCGGGGTAGCTTGCTCGCCAGGTTTCGAGAGGGTGCATTTCTGGATGAGGTATCGAAAATATTGCTACCCCCTATTTATACCTCCCGAGGAGATCACGAATGTAAAATTAGAGAGATTCGAGCGCGCACGGAGGCTTTCAGACAGTCGTTCTTCCCGCGAACCATACGCGACTGGAACAGAAAAGGGAGGTAATGACAGTGGCACGTAAGGTGCCCTCCGCCACACACCGTTGGGTGGCTTGCGGAGTACAAATGTAGATTTAGATATAGATGTAGATGTAGAATGGAAGTATTTCATTGTAAAAGAATATGTTGTGCCATTTCGCAATGGACCCTGGGATTTCGGCCTTTCGAATGGAGAGGGAGAGTTAAATGGTTTCCTTCCCTGCAGATGACTCAAATGGCTCTGAGCACTATGGGACTTACCTGCTCAAGTCATGAGTCCCCTAGACCTTAGAACTCCTTAAACCTAACTAACCTAAGGACAACACACACATCCATGCCCGAGGCAGGATTCGAACCTGCGACCATAGCGGTCGCGCGGTTCCAGACTGTAGCGCCTAGAACCGCTCGGCCACTCCGGCCGGCCCTGCAGGTAATGTTACTACTGAGAATGACCATGATGCATGCCATAATTCTAGTAATGATACACTTCTTCAGTGGGAAAGTGGTGGATGCAGTGCGAAACCAGCAAGTCAAAGGAAATCGTACTAACCAGGCTCCGTTAGACACTGAGACTGTCTTATATGTGATAAGTAAGGAATGAAGTATCAGAAGAGGAGGAGATGTTAGTCGAATTACATACTGAGGCTGTGAGGAATGTGGCATGCATACCATGCAGTTCAAAAACGCGGAACAAGACATATTAAATAATACTCGAATGTTGTGGAAATAGACTACGGAACTAGCACGGTATGTGAAAGTAAGCATGGGCGTGGTGAAACAGGATTTGAATGTGATACACACCCAGCTGGATCTATCAGCTACCAGAGGTACTGTTGTAACTGCGACCAGGACGGTCGCAGGGTAGCAATGACAGAACGCGCGACGGGACTCGCAGAGAGGCCCACGAACAACGACACAACGGAAGAGGACGGACACAACCAACGAAAGACGGAACGAATACAACAAGACCGAACAACAGTCACAAGGAAACAATCATGTCCACTCGTACACGAACAAGGAAGTAAGCTGTCTAGCGCAAAGTGAGGTGTAAACCGACGTAAGCGAGACTAGATTGACTGGCTGAGCTTTTTTTTTTCCTTTATTGTTATTTTAGACACCTATACAGGCGGGCTGTCAGCAGCATAGTACGCTGCTCTTCAGCCTTAAGTGGAACAATAAACATGACAGAGGTGATATATACAATGCAAAAAACGGCGGGCAAAAAAGTGGAGATACAAAAAAACAATAAACAAGAAGCTGTTCACGGACGAAAAAACACTAACACTTGGAGACACGGCGCACAAAACACGGAGCACGGCGACGGCACATGTGAACAGTTGAGTTGTAACTACACGAAACACAAAACGATGCACACACACTAAACACTGATGGCGATGATCACCGGCGCGCGAATGTTCACTGAGCGTGTACGAGTCCGGGGACCTGCCAAGAGAGGAGGTGGAGGAGGAGGAAGGGGAAATGGGAGAGGGGAGAGCAGAGATGCCATGGGCAAAGGAGAGAGGGGGAGGGAGGAAGGGGGAGGGGAAGCCCGGGGGAGAGGGTAGGAGGGAGGGGGGAAAGGAAAGAGAATGGAAGGGAAAGGGGGGGAGGGAGGGTGCCTAAAGGAAAGGACACAGGAGGTGGGGGGGAGGATCAAAGTTGATAGGAGGGGTAGATGCAGGGGAGGAGGACATCATCAGGGAGGGGGAGCTGGCGGAAGCCACCTTGGGAGAGGGTAAGGAGGGTTGAGAGATGGAGACCGGGTGGGACATGGGAATACAGGCGCGGCAGCGGGCGGGGGTGGGTGAGGATCGGGGAGACGAGCGGGTGAGGAGGGTCGAGTTTACGGGAGGTGTACAGGATCCGTATCCTTTCAAGGAAAAGGAGGAGGTGGGGGAAGGGGATGAGATCATACAGGATCCACGTGGGGGAGGGGAGACGGATGCGATAGGCGAGGCGGAGAGCATGGCGTTCAAGAATTTGGAGGGATTTATAAAAGGGAGGGGGGGGGCGGAGATCCAAGCCGGATGGGCATAACAAAGTATAGGGCGGATGAGGGATTTATAAAAAAATGGCTCTGAGCACTATGGGACTCAACTGCTGTGGTTATCAGTCCCCTAGAACTTAGAATTACTTAAACCTAACTAACCTAAGGACATCACACACATCCATGCCCGAGGCAGGATTCGAACCTGCGACCGTAGCAGTCGCACGGTTCCGGACTGCGCGCCGAGGGATTTATAGGTGTGGAGGATGGTGGAGGGGTCCAGACCCCACGTACGGCCGGAGAGGAGCTTGAGGAGACTGAGTCGGGAGCGTGCCTTGGCTTGGATTGTCCGGAGGTGGGGAGTCCAGGAGAGGCGACGGTCGAGGGTGACGCCAAGGTACTTAAGGGTGGGAGTGAGGGCGATAGGACGGCCATAGATGGTGATGTAGAAATCAAGGAGGTGGAAGGAAGGGGTGGTTTTGCCTACAATGATCGCCTGGGTTTTGGAGGGATTGACCTTGAGCAACCACTGGTTGCACCAAGCGGTGAACCGGTCAAGATGGGATTGGAGAAGGTGTTGGGAGCGCTGTAGGGTGGGGGCAAGGGCAAGGAAGGCGGTGTCATCGGCAAACTGGAGAAGGTGGACGGGGGCTGACGGCGGCGGCATGTCCGCCGTGTACAAAAGGTACAGAAGGGGGGAGAGGACGGAGCCTTGGGGCACACCGGCAGAGGGGAAAAAGGTGTAGGAATCTGAGTTATGGACGGTGACATAGGAAGGACGGCGGGAGAGAAAGGAGCCGATCAGACGGACGTAGTTAATGGGAAGGGCGAAGGTTTGGAGCTTGAAGAGGAGACCGGAATGCCATACGCGGTCATGGGCACGTTCGAGGTCCAGGGAGAGGAAGATTGCGGAGCGACGGGAATTAAGCTGTTCGGAAAGGAGATGAGTGAGGTGAAGGAGAAGGTCGTCGGAAGAGAAGGACGGCCGAAAGCCACACTGGGTGACGGGAAGGAGGCGGTGCTGGCGGAGATGCTGGTGGATGCGGCGGGTGAGGATAGATTCCAGGACCTTGCTGGAGACCGAGGTAAGGCTGATGGGGCGGTAGGAGGAGACGGCGGACGGTGGTTTGCCGGGTTTAACGAACATGAGGATACGGGAGGTTTTCCACAGGTCGGGGTAGTAACCGGTGGACAGGACTACATTGTAGAGCCTGGCCAGGGTGGAGAGGAAAGAGACAGGAGCTTCACGAAGGTGACGGTAGGTGACACGATCGTGACCAGGAGCGGTGTTGCGTTTTGTGCGGAGTGTAGCAATGAGATCCTGTGTAGTGATAGGGGCATTGAGTTCCGTGTGTGCAATGTTGTCCAAGTACTGGAAACCAGGAGCGAGGGGAGGGGAAGAGGTGTCAGTTCGATCGCGGATATCCGGGAAGAGGGAGTAATCGAACTGGGGATCATCGGGGATGGAAAATACATACATCGGAGAGGTAGGAGGCAAAGGGATTGGCCTTACTAAGGGAGTCAGGGAAAGGGTGATCATCATGGAGAAGAGGATAATAGGGGGAGGGTTTAGTTCCGGTAAGGCGACGGAAGGCCGACCAGAACTTGGACGAGTTGATTGGTAGGGTAGCACTGGCTGAGCAAGAGGCCGACGCTTAAGTACGCTATCCGGGGCGCCGCTATTGGCCACTGGGACCACGTGTTCCACTGCGGCACCCTCACACTAAAAGCAGGCCAGGAGGCGCGCGCCGCCACAGCTTACGGCGCGATGGTGCAGAGACCTCTATGGGTCTTCGACGTCTATGACGTCTGGCGCGGATTCAAATTCCGCGGCGCACGGTACCAGATCCCTCCCCCCTGAAACTTGCACATAGGGGCGGAAACGCCACGGACGGTGCCGAGGTGGGCGGCAGTGGGAAGAGGAACTGGGCGTATTAACCGCTAGTGGCGGCACTCCAACCCTTTCGACATCTGCACCGATGCCACACGCCGCCCATGGGCCGCGACGACCGTTGCGGGTGCCCAACCCACCTTGCACCCGTACTCGCGGGCCCACACGGCCGTGCCGGGGGCATACCGCTGCGTGGGCTGGGAGCTGGGGTGGGAGGAGGACGGCATCAGCAAATGGAGCAGGGTCCGCGGCTGTCGCGAATGCCGGACATTTGCCACACCGGACATTTGCCACGCCGGACATTTGCCACACTTGCCCCTTCGCCAGGTAGCTTGAGTAGCGATCCCTCAGGTAAGGGACGCCCTTCCCCGCACTACCTCTGTCCGCTTTCAAACCGCCGTCTCCACATCTTACTCGATACAACCAGTACGTTAGGGACCTTCTTCGTCGACATCTTGGCCAAATACAGAGCTTCTTTTCCAAAATCATAATATTTATGACTTTTGGGAAACGAAAGCAATACCGACGATTATGTCAGTATGTAATTAGTTCTGCCAAGTATAAATATAGATTCCTCTGTCTGTACGGTAGCTTCCTTTCACGCTTACTGATTGCGATAGAAAAAGTCCATTGGCATGGGAGCAACAAGAAAGGAACGATGTAACGAGAACGCGAATGTACGCTAATCATTTCTTTTTGGTCACTGCATTTGTGCCTACTTTAATTACCACAACTGCATACCCAAAAGACCATAGGGAAAGAATAAATGGGTATGTGAATGTTTGAAAAGAAGAACGACATACTCCATATTAATTTACTCTCTAAAAAGATTAGTTAATAAAGTGTAGCGGGACAATGTTCAAAACACAACTGAAAACACGTTCACTAAATAGAGATAAGAACATCTATGATTGACATGGCATCTAAAGTCGACTTACAATTTTAAAATGTTAGAAATAAGGAAATGAAGTAATACAGAATGCTATGCTTGTAACGTACGTTGTTGTTCTACATTGTTTAGCTCTGGTGTTTACAGGGTCACAGAGAAAGCATCTTAGGTTTTGGAGGCAAAAGCCGTAATTGTAATTATCTGCACTACATCAGAAACAAGAAGGACAACTTAAGGAAAAATAATGTAAGCTCAAAATCGACTTTGAAGCAGATAGTTCCTGTGACTTAGTAAGGGCAGAGGTTATATTCGACAACCGGAATAAATTAATAACTGGCTCCTTTTACCGATCCCCTGTCTCAGATGAAACAGTTGCTGAACTTGAGTCTCATCACCCTACTCATACAATTATAGTTGGCAGTTACTTCAATCTACCTTCCGCATGTCGACAAAAATACATTATCATACCCTACTGTAAATAGAAAACGACTTCCATAATTGTTCTAAATGCTTTTTTAAAAAATTATTTTTAACGAATAGTTGACGAGGCCATTCAAATTGTAAATGGTTGCGAAAACACACTTGACCTCTTAGCCACAAATAATCCTGAGTATCACGACGGATACAGGGATTAGTAAACACGCATTCGTAGCGAGGCTCACTTCCGTAACAAAGAAAGTCACCAAAACCAAACGCGCAATATATCTACTTATAAAAGTAGCTAAAAATTCGGGTGTCGTCTTTCTAAGAGATAGTCTCCAATCCTTCCAAATGATGTAAATGAAGACCATATGTGGCTTAAGTTCAAAGAAATAGTATCAACAGCACTCGAAATATTCATACCAAATAAATTAATAAGAGACGGAACTGATCCCCCATGGTACACAAAACACGAGAGAAAGCTGTTGCAGGAGCACCACAAAAGGCACGTATAGTTTAGACGAACGCAAAACCTCCAAGATTGGTGAAGTTTTACTGCGGCTCGAAATTTGGTGCAGATTTCAATGCGAGATGCATTTAATAGTTTCCACAACGAAACTCGCTCTAGAAATGTGGCGGAAAATCCAAAGAGATACTGGTCCCATGTTAAGCAAACCAGCGGAAAGGCTCAGTAAGTACATTTACTGCGCGACAGCGACAGTAATGTTACTGATGACAGTGCCACTAAAGTGGAGTTAGTAAATGCATTTTCCGAAATTCCTCCACCAAAGAAGACGAAGTAAATATTCCAGAATTCGAAATGAGAACAGCTGCAAACATAATTTAGAAGTAGACATCCCTGGTGTTGCAAAGCAACTGAAATTACACTGTCAGTGACAGAGGAAATGATCAAATATCTTTTCAAAAAGTCTCTAATGTATAAGAAAAGTAAGTCTAATACATTTCTTTCTGATGTTCTTTAGTAACAATTAATTTTCAGTAGTAAGCTCTTTGCCTTTACTGACCTGTTTAAAGATAATCAACAATTTAGTAAGAAATTTTAATTTTCAAAGGACTATATCTAAATGTACTTAAGTAGATTTACATCTACTATAAATGTTTGCAGCTAAACTTAAATAAAAAATATTTCAGGTGCCAAAATTGTCAACCTTATGATCACATCAGTTTTAGGATAATTTTAGGTGCAATTCAAATGTTTAGTTCCCGTTTTCTTTTACAAAACCGTATACTATCAGTTTAATAAACCATGATATTTTAGGTGATAGTTGCGATTCTGAAGCTTCAGAAAATTATTTTAGAAATCACAATTATTTAATAGTATGGGCATAATCTTGGAAGGGAGAAAAAAGTTATCTTAACGTGACAACAATGGGGATACTTTTGTGAGGCTTGAAACACTTTTTTAATTTTTGCATTAAAGGCTGATTCGCATCACACTTTGCACAGGCTTGGGACCGTGATAATGATAATTGACCATCTACCACTCTGGCGTGTGTAAAATCAGCCTAAACACGCTGAACTAATGTACATTCTATTTACAATTACAACTTAATATTAGCTCCTATAATGCTGCTTCAATGTTTTAATAATTTTATCTTAGTAATCTGCGAGGACTCAGTGGTCCTCATAGTTTTTAATACATTATTTTTAACGTATTTTATTCCAGTTTCTGAATATGAGCAATGGCTTTCAAGCAAGGCCTAATGTTGCCAGTCTCTTCATAATTCTTTATGATTCTCTCTATCCTGTCGTCCAGCTTCAAGTACTTCTTCTTCCTCTTCTTACCTTCAAGATTCATTTCCAATTTCATGTACATGCAGTTTGTGAGTTCTGCTTCCTTTTTCATTCACTCCACCAAATAGTTGATTCTAGGGTGAGGGTTTCCAATAATACTATTTATTTTGTTGTGCCACCCTTCGACAGCATTCGTCGTTCGGTGCCTTTTCGTAACAGTCCCACATTTATATTGCGATATCCTCATTCTCTAGCCAGTTATCCACAAAGTAGTCAAAAAATTGAGAGAATCTTCCGTTATCAGGAGCTTCTGCATGAATCTCAATCCATCCATTGCTTACGTCCTCCGGTTTTACAACTTCCAGCTCTGCACACATGCTGACGTGAAGTCTTAAATCCTCGTTCTAGCGGTACTCCTCAGTTAGACCGGGAACTCGAATTCTTCTGCATAAAGTCTTCTTCATATGGAAATAGAATCCATTTATTTCAGTTGTGGGAAAAACTTGACGAATGGCCAATATCGCAGCTGCCTCAAAGTCCACCTTTACTTCTTTAGGATACCACTCAGAGACTGCCTGTTTTATCAGACGAAACAGACGAACATATGTGTCTTTCTTCTTATTAGGGAGCAGTGCAAAAACAGTAGGAAGAATGTTTGTTTATTTAATCGGGCCTCCTAAGTCTACGTGTATGGTGTAGATCTGTGCAAACTGCTTGCTGCATCTCTTAAATGTTGCATCCATAAAAAAAGGGGAACATGTTTTTAAACATTCTTTTCCTTTGCTTCCACTAAAAATCATTATTCTCACCTCTAATCTATCGTCTTCCAGAAGAAAACTACTGCCATCTCCCATTTTTAATAGATCTTCATGAAGATCAGTTTCATAAGAGTTCTTAGGCTCTTGTTGGTTCCCCTGCTCTTGACTCCATCGACGACGAATGGTTCTCTTCATAGATTCTGAATTAGGCATCACTGTAACAAAGTCATAAACTTTATTATGTAGATTTCCCATTTCATCCGCGTGTATCTCCGATAAATGTGTAGTTTCTTCTCGAGACCTTCTCTTCGCTCTTTCGACTTGCTTTCTCGCTTCCAGAGCCGCATCGTCAGATGGTCCACAGAGATGTTCTAATACGCTCAACACTTCTTCGTTCCTCGAAAGCAGCTTTCCCTTGCAATGATTCGCTTTTCGGCGTAAGCACATACATGTAACAACACCTTCTTTAGATTCCCTCTGTTTAAGACACGCGTAATCTTTGTAATGAGCTGGAGGCCTGCCCTTGTTCGTTGTAATAACTTCCATACTGATGGTCACGTTAGGAACTTCGAAAGAAAACTGGGCGGGCGGGTGAGGAGGAGGAGGAGGAGGAGCGGGAGACAAGGGACCTGACCCTTCGGAGCAGGTAAAATCGTGGCAAATGTCTGGTGAGGCAAATTTCCGGCGTGGCAAATGTCCGGACACCGCTGTCGCCCATGAAGGAGCTCTGCCGGACTGCGTCCGTCAATTGGTGTAGTGCGATAGGTGCTCAAAAACAGGGTGAGGGCCGACGTGGTTGGAGATGTGTCGACCGCCTTAGTCAACTGGTGTTTAAAAGTGCGGATAAGCATCTCCGCCGCGCCATTGGACGACGGGTGGAAAGGTGGGCTACGGATATGTTTGATACTGTTAGCCTGACAGATGTCATGGAAGGAGGATGCTGTGAATTGGGGACCATTATTGGAGACCAATGTGTGAGGCAGGCCCTCAATGGCGAGAACCTGGGCCAGAGCCGTGAGTGTAGCCTCCGTGGTGGTGGATGCCATTCGGACAACATAGGGGTATTTGGAGTAGGCATCAACGATGAGTAACCACGTGGACCCCAAAAACGAACCCGCAACATCGATATGGATGCGATCCCTTGGCCAGCAAGGCACAGGCCAGGGTACAAACGACAGAGGGGGGCTTGCCTGGTGACGCACACAGACAGTACACCCACTGACCAGGCGCTCAATATCGCTATTGATGCCAGACCAATACACATGCCGGCGAGCCAAAACCTTCATAAGGGACATACCCCAGTACCCGTGGTGTAACGAACTGAGCACCCGCAGCTGCAATTCCGGAGGGATGACTACCCGGTGGGCATCTGACTCCGTCGCCAACAAAAGGATATCGCCGACCACGGAGAGCCTGTGGGACAGGTGGCGCCAGGGGCTGAAATCGGACTGCATCAGACGAGTAACATAGCTCGGCCAACTGCGGACCACGTAGTTGAGAACCTGCCGCAAGACAGGGTCGCGGCGGGTAGCCGCAGCAACGTCAGCAGCCATAAGAGGAAAACCGTCCAGCGCATCCCGGCGGGCGGAATCAATGTGAAAGCAGAGGACCTCCTGTTGGTCAAAGGATCGGGGCCTGTTGGGAGACGTGACAAAGCGTCCGCATTAGCATGTTGGGCGGTAGGATTATACCGGATGGTGCCAGCGGCCAATAGCGGCGCCCTGGGTAGCGTACTTAAGCGCCGGCCTCTCGCTCAGCCAGTCCCCCCCCCCCCCCCCCCATACCCTTGGTATGGAGGAGAAGTTTGTCTGTCTGCTGGAGCAACAGCAAGCAGCAGCATCTTACAAAATTCGCTGCAATTGCTAACAGACAAAGTCGATGCGCGGGATGCATTACTGCACCAGCTTCAGAGTCCTTGGGTGTCCGATGCTTTCCCGCGTCCATCCTTTAATGACGCTAAAGAGCACTGGGAAACCTACTTACATAGGCTGACTTTTCAAGTCATGGACGAGTCCTTGCAGCGGTCGTTGTTTCTGTCTTGGGCCTCTCCGGACACGTTCTTTCTTCTCCGCAAGTTGGCATCATTGTCCGATCCTGTGGCTCTCTCTTTCCAGGAGATCTGCCTTTTGCTGACAAACTATTATTCCCAACGCTACCATGTAGTCGCCTCTCGGCTGAAGTTCCACCAGTACCATAAACAGCCTGGTCAGTCGTATCGTTCCTGGGTCACGGCCTTGCAGGGTCTCAGCCGTCGATGTGATTTTAGGTGCACCAGTCAGCAGTGTAAGGCTTTGTACGTGGACTCCCTGATCCGGAATGTGGAGGTTCAGCTGGCTCCCAACCCTGAGGTCCGTACTGCGGCATTGAACCTCGACAACCCCTTCTTGGAAGAGATTCTCCGAATTGTCCATCGGGCATGCGGATTCAAGTCCGGCGATATGGGTGGCCAAATCATTGGCTCAAACTGTCCAGAATGTTCTTCAAACCAATCACGAGGAATTGTGACCCAGTGAGATGGAGCACTGTCGTCCATAAAAATTCCATTGTTGTTTGGAAACATGAAGTCTATGAATGGCTGCAAATGGTCAACAAGTAGCCTAACGCAACCATTTCCCGTCAATGATCGATTCAGTTGAACCAGTGTACTCAGTCCATTGCATGCAAACACAGCCCACACCTTTATGGAGCCACCAATAGCTTGTACAATGCCTTTTCGACGACCTGGGTCCATGGCTTCGTGGGGTGTGCGCGATATTCAAGCCCTGCCATCAGCTCTTGCCAACTGAAATCGGGACTCATGTGATCAGGTCACGGTTTTCCATTCGTCTAGCGTCCAGTGCCCAGGAGAGGCACTGCGAGCGATATCGTGCTGTTAGCAAAGGCACTCGCGTCGCTCGTCTGCTGCCATGGCCCATTAACGCCAAATTTCGTCGCACTGCCGTAACGAATACGTTAGTGATACGTCCCACTGTTATTTCACGCTATGGTGCTTGTCTGGTTCAAATGGTTCAAATGGCTCTGAGCACTATGGGACTCAACTGCTGAGGTCATTAGTCCCCTAGAACTTAGAACTAGTTAAACCTAACTAACCTAAGGACATCACAAACATCCATGCCCGAGGCAGGATTCGAACCTGCGACCGTAGTGGTCTTGCGGTTCCAGACTGCAGCGCCTTTAACCGCACGGCCACTTCGGCCGGCTGCTTGTCTGTTAGCACTGACTAATCTACGGGAACGCCGCTGCTCTCGGTCGTTAAGTAAGAGTCGTCGGTCACTGTGTTGTCTGTGATGAGAGATAATGTCTGATATTTCGTATTTTCGGCGTACTCTTGCTATTGTGAATCTGGGAATATTGAATTCCCTAACAATTTACGAAATGGAATGTTCCGTGCTACTGACTCCTACATTCCCGTCATGCGGCCACAATCACTTCAGAAACGATGAATCACCTGAGTACATATGACAGCTCTGCCAAAGAACTTCCCTTTTACATCTTGTGTGCGCGATACTACCGTCATGTACGAGGTGTGACAATAAAGTAATGAGAGTGATTTTCTTTGCAAGATGTGGCAACCCTGCAGGCTTGTGTAGGCACAATATCTTTGACCTTGGTCTATAAGCTGCTTCTAGTCCAAGCGGCACATCGATGCAACTGCTCAGTCGTGAGTTGTGCTGTAATAAGTTAACACGTGTTTGTGTCTCTCGTCACGGAAATGGAACCGCATTATATTGGGTAACGGTATGACATTTCTTTTTGCGTTAAGTTGTGTGAAAACGCGACGACAACTTACGGTAAGCTTCAGAAGGCTTTTGGAGAGGAGGTTATGTCAAGAGCTCAAGTTTTTCGTTGGCATAAAATGTTTAGTGAAGGCAGAACGAATGTTGAGGATGAAGAGCACAGTGGACGAACATCAACCTCACGGACAGATGTCAACTTGGCAAGGGTGCGTGAACTCGTACGATCTGGTCGAAGATTATCTGTGAAAATGATTGCAGAAGAAATGAACACCAATCGAGAAACAGTTCGTCTAATAATAACTGGAGAGCTCGGTATGAGAAAGATTTGTGCAAACTTGGATTCTGCATCACGATATTGCGCCATCCCATACTGCTCTGTCAGTACAGCAATTTTTAACCTCAAAACAAATTTCAGTACAACCACAGCCACCGTATTCACCAGATATCACTCCGTGCGACTTTTGACTTTTTCCAAGAGTCAAAACGGCGCTCAAGGGACGCTATTTTCAAACAACACAAGATGTCCAAAAAGCTGTGACGACGCTCTTGGAGGATATTACAAAAGATGAGTTCCAGAAATGTTACTATCAATGGCAGAAGCGCTGGTAGAAGGTTGGTTTGCACCTGGCAGTCGGACATTTTAAATCAAATGATATGCATTTCCTAAGAAACTACTAGAATTCGCAGTAATCTCAGTGAGAAGGCCGCAATGGCGGTTCAACTAATATTGCCCATGCCGGGTATTCACGTTCTAATGCAACAAGACTCACCCACGTTTACATTTGGGAAACTGTCTGTAACATATAAAAGAGATTAATGTTAAGAAATAATAAAACGAGAGTTATTGCGTGAACGAAATAAATAACTATTCGCACTTGTATGAGTTTACAATGATGCGTACATCTTAACAGACCAAGGCCAGACAGACAAAAAATAGAGATAACATAACAAAGACATTATAATTTATATCGTTTCTATAGATTTTAAAGCAGTGTGGTTTCATATTTTATAAATAGGACTCCTTTCTTTGTCGTAATGGCTAATTGCATAATTAATTCATTATACACTGAAGAGTTAAAGAAACTTGTAAGCCTGCCTAATATAGTATAGGGCTCCCGCGAGCACGCAGAAGTGCCGCAACACGACGTGGCATGCACTCGACTAATGTCTGAAGCA
The DNA here is from genome assembly GCF_023898315.1 of Schistocerca nitens. Lineage (NCBI taxonomy): Eukaryota > Metazoa > Arthropoda > Insecta > Orthoptera > Acrididae > Schistocerca > Schistocerca nitens. The sequence continues at coordinate 581,970,243 of NC_064619.1, read as the reverse complement.
GTGCTCGAGTGATCTGACACCATGGATCCTGCAGAACTGTTCATAAATCTGTAAGAGTACGAGGGGCTGGAGATCTCTTCTGAACAGCACGTTGCAAGGCATCCCAGCTATGCTCAATAATGTGGCTAATGGAAGTGTATAAACTCAGAAGACTGATCCTGGAGCCACTCTGTAGAAATTCTGGACTTGTGGGGTGTCGCATTGTCCTGCTGGAATTGCCGAAGTCCGTCGGAATGCACAATGGACATGAATGGTTGCAGCTGATCAGACAGAATGCTTACATACTTGTCACCTGTCAGACTCGTATCTAGACGTATGAAGGGTCCATATCACTCCAGCTGCATCCACAATTACAGAGCATTCACCAGATTGAATAGACCCCTGCTGACACACAGGGTCCATGGATTCATGAGATTGTCTCCTTACCCGTACACGTCCATCCGCTCCATACAGTTTGAAACGAGACTCGTCCGACCTGGCAACATGTTTCCAGTCATCAACAGACCAATGTTGGTGTTGACGGGCCCATGCGAGGCGTAAAGCTTTGCGTCGTGCAGTCATCAAGTACACGAGTGGACCTTCGGCTCCGAAAGCCCATATCGATGCTGTTTCGTTGAATGGTTCGCACGCTGACACTTGTTGATGGCCCAGCATTGAAATCTGCAGCAATTTGCGGAAGGGTTGCACTTCTGTCACGTTAAACGATTCTCTTCAGTCGTCGTTGGTCTTGCAGGATCTTTTTCCGGCTGCAGCGATGTCGGAGATTTGATGTCTTACCGGATTCCTGATATTCACGGTACACTCATGAAATGGTCGTATGGGAAAATCCCCACTTCATCGCAACCTCGGAGATGCTGTGTGCCATCACTCGTGGGCAGACGATAACACCACGTTCAAACTCACTTGAATCTTGATAACCTGCCATTGTAGCAGCAGTGACCGATCCAACAACTGCGTCAGACACTTGTTGTCTTTTATAGGCGCTGCCGACCGTAAGGCCGTTTTCTGCCTGTTCAGATATATCCGTATTTGAATATGCATGGCCAAACCTGTTTCTTTGGCGCTTCAGTGTATTTGGTAAAAGTAATTTTACTAGTACAAGAATAACAAGAGAAAATACTGATAAGTCACTATAGAATATCACCAGTGTCGAACGTTCTCAAGAACGTCGTCCTCTTTCTCACCGCACTGCAAATGCAGTATGGGAATGTATGGGAATCAACGCCCCAAGGGAAGAGAAAATTTGATTCACGCTCGTAATGGCACCTCCTGATTGCTGTGTCTGAAATGCTTTCCTCGACCATTCTTAAGAAAGCCGTGAAATTTCAACGCTGGGTGTCGTGATTCTGACCTCAATCGCAGAGGCGTCAAATGAAGGGGTTAAATATGGGTAAGAAGGGGTATGAGATCTCCCCAAGGTGTAACAAGTCCATGATGGCGCTGGACAGAATCGTGGTGAAGTTTGGTAGCAATGTAACATCATTAACCCAATTTGCTGTTTAAAGCGTGGTTGAGCCTGTAGGAGACGTAGCAGGACGCCATGCTTTTGCATCAATACGGAGGAAGGTTGTAGTCACCTTTGAGCCATGTTTCAAACTTATACGTCCAATGAAGGACAATTACATGGTTTCTAAAAAGTGATATTTTTTGGCGCAGTGTATTAACCTCCTATTATAGGGTTGGCTAGAGACGAAAGTCTGAAAATTGTACTCACGAACAACACTCTGCCCTATATTTTTTTTACATTAGCATTCACTTCACTGTTTGTAGAGAGGTCCAGGCATGGGAATTTATCTTGGCACTATGTACCCCATACAATGTCGATAGCGAAAGCTTTGCTGAATCATAATATGCAGAGAGTTAGGAGTATAAGTGCAGAAATTTTTATTGGAGACTGAGCACAGTACTCTGAACCATTACATCAGTATTTACTTCACTTGCAAACTAACAATTGTAGCCGTTAACAGTAGTATGTTTTTAGGTTGATTAGTTCCTCTTATGCTGTGTTTATCAAAGAATAAACTTGATGTAAACATCACACCATGAATTCTTCCGCGTTTGCTTGAACCTCGTAGGATTTCGTTTCACGAGGAGCGTAAGCCAAGCTGTGTCCGGTAAAGTCAAGTACGGTCATAAGTATATGTTTTATGCTGTGTTATACGCACATAGACTGAGCGATAATGCGGGAACAGCCATACCGGCGTATTTAACTTGGACAGCTAGGTGATCCGTCTACCCTGCAATGACGTGAGCAGTTGCAATCCAGACGTAAAACGAGACGAGCAGAGTAACAATGTAGCTTCGAATGTCATTTTTAAAGAAAATGAAATAATATTCGGCAAAACTCCAGCACTACCTCGCGCTTCTTACGTGACCAGACGGTAAGCATAAAATGCTCTCGTTCTCACCTAACAATAGTATTCTAATTACAAACAAGAGCGATGGAAATTCCTAACTTACACACAGAGTAATTTTCTGAGAGAGCTATCTGTGATACAAAAGCATATGCAGGGATTTCGCCGTATTGTTGAATACAAAAGCCACTGATGGTATTACTTACAGTGAGTCGTCAGGTAATCTCTTTCCTTATCCGAATACTAGAAATACAATTCAGTTCTGGAGCTGTCAACTGTTATGCTGATAACGAGCCGATCAACAACAGAATCCAAGATGGCAACCTGGCGCCGCGTGGAGCCATAAACAGTATTGACAGGGTCAGGACTACAGTATTCAGTGTGACCTGGTAAAAATAGCAACTGCAACGAACCATACAAATGTTGCCTTGGTTCCTGCTTTCATGCGGTATGAATGGTCCCAATTGAACAGCTCTGTCAGAAGGGTCAATATGGAGCTAGATCAGCTGCTTTGGGCGGCTACTTTGCCAGGCATAGGTTTGGTTCCTGTTGATGGTTTTGGTAGGTGGGACTTTACAGGACATGGCCTACAACTCAGAAGGAAAGAGAAGGGTAACCGGCTGGGATGATACCAAAATCTTTAAAGAGGGGGGGGGGGGGGGGCGGGCACTGAAATTCATGGGAATAATTTTTTAGGCTAAGATCAGTGTCCAATCACCCTACATTGATTGAAATTAAGCCTAATGAGGAGTTCAGACTGGCAGGTACTATAGATGTGAAAATATCACAAGATTCTCATAACAGCACAGTGAAAAATAATGTTAGTATGTCACAAGATTCACATAAAAGCACAGCGAAATATAATGTTAATATATTGCATCAGATTATCTGGGGATTAAGAAATAAAGTAGATGAGCTTCTTGTTTGTTTAGAAGATTTAGAAACTGAGGGTGAAATAGATGTACTATGCCTGTCTGAACATCATATAGTTACAGGTATGGAAAAGGCAATTGTAGGTGGATATAAGCTTTCAGCACATGTCGGTAGAGACACTATGCAGAGAGGAGGAGTTGCCATGTGTGTTAAACTCAGTCATAGTGTGAAAAATTTAGAAACTAAAAAATTTGGCATAGGGCAACATATAGAAGCATGTGCATGTGAGCTTAAACTAAATAATGGCACTTTTATAATTGTAGCCGTGTATAGATCCCAATCGGGAAATTTTCAACTATTTTTGAAAAACTTGGATGCTTTGTTGTGCTATCTGTCAGACGGAGGAAAGCAAATTATTGTTTGCGGGGATTTCAATGTAGATTTTCTGAAAGAGTCTGATAGAAAGCTTGACCTTCAAGTATTACTTGGTTCTTTCAATTTGACATCAGTTATTAATTTTCCTACTTGTCTGGTACAGGAAAGCAGCACACTGGTAGATAATGTTTTCATAGACCAAGATAAATTTAATTAAATAAAACCTTTTCTTGTTAAGAGTGGTCTGTCTGATCATGATGCACAGATAGTTACAGTATTTGATATAGCTCCATACAGTAATGCAAAACAGTCCTCCAAAATAGTGCATTCAATTAACAATTTAACAATTCAAAATTTTAGGGAAAGCTTGCAACAGTTAGACTGGGATGAGGTGTACAGGGAACATGATGCTAATTTACAATTTAACCTATTTCATGATACCTTTGTAAGTATATTTGAAAACAATTTTTCTAAGAAAACAGTGAAATATAATTGTAAGAAACCATGTAGAAACCCATGGCTTACTAAAGGGATAAAAATATCTTGTAAACAGAAAAGGGAAATGTATTTTATAGCTAGGAGAAGTAATGATCCCGAAACAGTGAAACATTATAAAAACTACTGCACTGTATTAAGAAAAGTTATTAAAAAGTCCAGAAGTATGTGCATTATGTCTGAGATTACCATATCTGACAATAAAATTAAAATGTGGAATATTGTGAAAAGGGAAACAGGAGAACCAGGAGCACAGGAAGACTGTATTTCTATCAAACACAATGAAAAGTTCGTTAAGAAGAAGTCAGAAGTAGAAAACATTTTTAATAATCATTTTTAAGTGCTGTAGAGAAAATAGGATCCAGCTATTCATTAGAAAGTACAAGGTAGTATATGGTAGAGATAGTACCTGTGCAATTTGATAAAACTGAAATTCAACCCACCTCTCCTACCGAAATTAGAAAATAATAAATTCACTCAAAAGTAAAAGCTCACATGGAATTGATGGCTGTTCCAACAGAGTACTAAAAGCTCGTTCTCAATAAATAAGTAGGATTCTCATTCACATTCGCAGTAGCTCACTAAAACAGGACATTTTTGCAGATAGACTGAAATACGCTATTGTTAAACCATTGCTTAAAAAAGGGGATAGATCTGATGCCAACAACTACTGCCCAATCTCACTTCTGACAACTTTATCCAAAATTCTTGAAAAATTCTGTATTCAAGAGTAGCATCACTTATTTGTAAAAATAAAGTACTAACAAAATGTCCATTTGGTTTTCAGAAAGTCTTTTCAACAGAAAATGCTATATATGCATACACTGATCAAATATTAATTGAATAACCGAATATCACCCATTGGGATATTTTGTGATCTCTCAATGGATTGTGTGACTCATGAAATTCTTCTACATAAGCTTATGTATTATGGCATGAGTGGGACAGTGCACAAATGGTTTAATTCATACTTAACTGGAAGAATGGAGAAGGTTGAAATTAACAGTGCAGATAGTCCGCAAAAATCGGCAGCGTCCTCTAACTGGGGAGGTATCAAGAATGGTGTCCCACAGGTTTCAGTCTTGTGTCCCTTATTGTTCTTAATATAATTAACGACTTGCCACTGTATATTCATGAAGATGCAAAGTGGTTTCTTTTTGCTGATGATACAGGTATAGTAATCACAGCCAACAAGCAAGAATCAGCTGAGGATATTGCAAATAATGTCTTTCAGAAAATTATTAAGTGGTTCTCTGCAAATGAACTCTCACTAAATTTTGAGAAAACACAGTTTATACAATTCTGTACAGTAAATGGCATAAAACATTGACAAATATGGACTATGAATGGAAACCACTATAAATGTAGACTATGAATGAAAGTCTGTTGCTCAGGCTGAATACTCAAAATTTCTGTGTGTGTGCATTGATGAGAAATTGAACTGGAAGAAACATACGATGACCTGCTGAAATGGTTCAACTACTTATGCTATTAGGTTTATTGCAAATTTTGGTGGTAAACATATCAGTAAATTAGCCTACTATACCTATTTTTATTCACTGCTTTCATATGGTATCATATTTTGGGGCGGTTCGTCATTAACAGAGAAAGTATCCATTGCACAAAAGCGTGTAATCAGAATAATAGCTGGAGCCCACGCAAGATCACATTCCAGACATTTATTTAAGAACTCGGGATATTCACAGTACCTTCACAAAACACATATTCACTTATGAAATTTGACATTAATAACCCATCCCAATTAAAAAATAACAGCGAAGAGCATAGCTACAACACTAGAAGAAAGGATGATATTCACTATTCTGGATTAAATCACACTTTGGCACAGAAAGGGGTGAATTATGCTGCCACAAAGATCTTTGGTTATTTGCCAAATAGTATTAAAAGTCTGACAGATAGCCAACCAAGCAAATTAAAAGAATTTCTGAATGACAACACTCTCTACTCAATAGATGAATTCTTAGATATAAAGTAGTAACTGTAAAAAATAATTAATTATTTTATGTAAAGAAAACGAATGTTAAAGTGATATGTTCCACATCATTACGAAATGTCGTATTCATGATCTATGGAATAAGGCTTAATGTATGTATGTATTTACGTTCTGTTGGATTAATGTGGTAATGGTACAGTAGCAAATGTAAAAATGCAGCATTTGTCTGGCGTGCTTGATACTGTGAAAACGATTGTTTTTCATATTTCTACGACACTTATCACTCTGGTTTGTTTGAGACTATGTCTGTGGTACAAAACAATGGACATAGTCCAAATAAAGAATATTTGGTTTTTCATTTTTGTCTTATAAAATTAAATTATTATGTTTTCTTAATTTAAGCAGCATTTATTGACAATACTTCACAAAATATCGATACTTGAGAATTTATATTTGAAATGAAAACGGGAATTTAGGATGCAATATGTAATTAGAAACAAGAGGACGTGGATTATTCAGAAAAAATGATGATGAATTTTACAATTACGAGATGTGGCTATTTTAAATTGAAGGGAAAAAAAGCATGCCCAAGGCTACACTTGAACCAGCGATCCATAAACTGGGCCACATTAACACTCTACTGCGCTACCGAGTCCGCTATACATCCATTGTGCTTGTGCATGTCAACTGTATCAAATGCAGTTCCTCAGAAAACTTTAAAGACGATTTTTTTCTGTGAACTTATGAAAAACTTTAAGATTAACATATTTCTCGGCACTTCTTAGTAGTATTCCAACTGCATGTTTCACTACGGAGCAGGAAGCAGCCTCAGCCATTTTCATGTTGCGTATTAACACCGCGACAATCAGAGTACAATAATACAGAGACTGTGACTTTACACGAATATTGAAATAAAAACTACATAGCTAAAGCATGATTAAGAAAAACGTTGATGGGTTAGAAAACCTTAAAGTTTCATTTAACGTAACTTAGTGCGTGTATGTGTGTGTATTAAACTGGGGACCTAGAAACGACGGAAAAGCTTCGTCCCGCCGTAGCCCTCAGTGGTTTACAACCCCACAACAGGCCACAGCAGTCCACCCACCCCACCGCCGCCCCACACCGAACCCAGGGTTATTGTGCGGTTCGGCCCCCAGTGGATCCCCCCGCCCCCCCCCCCCTCCCTCCCCGAGAATGTCTCATACCAGACGAGTGTAACCCAGATGTTTGCATGGTAGAGTAAATATGGTGTATGCGTATGTGAAGACAGTGTTTGCACAGCAATCGCCGACATAGTGTAACTGAGGTAGAATAAGCGGCACCAGCTCACAGTCGCCGAGGTAAATGGAAAACCGTCTTAAAAACCATCCACATGCTGGCCGGCAAACCGGACCTCGACACTAATCCGCCGGGCCGATCCGTGCATGGGATCGGCACACCTTCCCGCTCGGGAAGCAGCACGTTAGACCGCGCGGATAGCCGGGCGAGTAACGTAACTTCATAATATATCTGATACATTACTAGGACCTACTTCCAAGAGCGTAAGAACACCAGTTTACTCTTGGTATTGCTTCTGATCAACTTGTGTTTGTTTACATCAGGTTTATTTTTATGACGAACAGAGTACAGTACATTTGGCTACAGCAAGTGATTAATGCTTATTTTCTCCTGGGCAGAAGGTCAGGTGTTGAGGTGTAGTTGCTTTGACACGAAACAGTTAGTCTATACTGACAGACATAGTCCACTTAGTAGCGATGTTACGACAGTGCAGAAAACATTAAGTACCAAATTATGTGATGTGTCTGCAGGAGGACTGTTAGATGCAGAGAAAGAAACAACTAACACACTGAAGTTGGTATTTACTAAGATACCAAATATCACACTACCTGTACATATACTCCCGGCACCCAGTATTTATTTATTTAGCGTATGGCTCATTTAACATCACAGTAAAAAATACAGAAACAACACGATTAAAAAAAATCACATATGTATAAACAGAACAATAAATAACAGTTTGTATATAACGACACCACCAATTGTAAATTTACACTCACAGAAGAGCAATCACAAACAAGCGTCCAGCTTAGATAATATATAGTCGATTGCCCCTTGGGTCGCCATTAGGAAATCCTGTGGGTCACCCTCATATGCCCTTAGTGGGCATTCCTGCACGATGTGTTTGACCGTCTGTCTCTCAGCGCCACAGTCGCATGCAGCCGAAGGAAGTTTACCCCATCTGTGTAAGGAGTCGGCGCATCTCCCACAGTTGGTTCTGATGCGATTAAGAGTTGACCAAACTATGCGAGGGCAATCAAATCCTTTTGGTTTACCAAAGATGCATGGCATACTGTGGAAGTTTACTGTTGTTCTGCTCTCCCATTCCTCTTTCCATCGGTCATTTATTGTAAAGTTGGTTTGGTGCAGCTAATGCGGAAAATAGCAAAAATGAGATGATTACGGGATAGGATACGTCACACCGTCCACAGGATACAATGAAATTTGGTCCACAGTAAGGATACTCCAGAGATTCTATCGAGAGTAAAAAATAATGTTAACTTCGTCTTTCCACGAAGAAAAAGGGCAGTCGACTACTGTTTGATCTCCGGCGTCGCGTGAAAATACAGGAACGCAAGGCACGCATCGCTACGTGTTCATACTCGTACATCCACACAGCAGTCCGACAGCGAAAACTGTTTTTTAACGATCTCGGGGAATTTCTACCGACGTTGCGAATGCGACATAGCCGTCCATCATGCCATGCGGAAAATTCCATTATTCATCACCTACTGCTCCGTCCGATGCAGGGACGGGGTAAAAACCGCGCGCTGGCCGCCTGCTCTGTGTTAAAGTGAACACGCAAGCAGCGCCGCGCTGACGCAGAGGAATTTCAACCCCTCTGAGTTATTACGGTTATCGGCGTGTGAATCTCCCACAGAGCTGCATTAAGTGTCCGCAGGACATGGGTACTGTTACCATGACTGCAGGCCACGAGGATGCGGAATCCGCCTCGCAGGACTCTACTCGCCAGTCTTGTGCCTTTCGGCGCATTATTTCGAGTCATCAGTAGGCAAATACTATCATGCGCACTCGTATAGCATAACACGTAGATCTAGAGGATGTAGAACGACGGTGGCATAGGTCACAGGAGCAAACGTGATCTTTTAATGTTTTACGTTTGGCAAAGCTAAAATACACAATGTTAAAATGTTATCTGCCTTAATACACTATGGGCCTTTACAATTGCTACACCAAGAAGAAATGCAGATGATAAGCGGGGCCGGCCGGGGTGGCCAAACGGTTCTAGGCGCTACAGTCTGGAACCGCGCGGTCGCAGGTTCGAATCCTGCCACGGACATGGATGTTTGTGATGTCCTTAGGCTAGTTAGGTTTAAGTAGTTCTGAGTTCTAAGGGACTGATGACCTCAGAAGTTAAGTCCCACAGTGCTCAAAGCCATTTGAACCATTTTTTGATAAACGGATATACATTGGACAAATATATTATGCTAGAACTGACATGTGATTACATTTTCACGCAATGTGGGTGCATAAATCCTGAGAAATCAGTACCCAGAACAACCACCTCTGGCCGTAATAACGGCCTTGATACGCCTGGGCATTGAGTCAAACAGAGCTTGGATGGCGTGTATAGGTACAGCTGCCCATGCAGCTTCAACACGATACCACAGTTCATCAAGAGTAGTGTTGGCGTACTGTGACGAGCCGGTTGGTCGGCCACCATTGAACTGACTTTTTCAATTGGTGAGAGATCTGGAGAATGTGCTGGCCAGGGCAGCAGTCAAACATTTTCTGCATTCAGAAAGGCCCGTACAGGAGCTGCAATATACGTTCGTGCATTACCCTGCTGAAATGTATGGTTTCGCAGGGATCGAATGAAGGGTAAGCCCACGGGTCGTAACACATCTGAAATGTAACGTCCACTGTACAAAGTGCTGTCAATGCGTTCCCAGAACCGATCGCGGTCCTCTGGTTTGGAGCCGAGTGGGAGGCTTAAACCAGAGGCTCAGACGATTCTGCGGAGATCTGGGGTGCAAATTTCTCGACCTCCGCTATCGGGTGGAGAAATGTAGGGTCCCCCTGAATAGGTCAGGCGTGCACTACACGCCGGAAGCGGCTACAAGGGTAGCGGAGTACGTGTGGAGTGCACATGGGGGTTTTTTAGGTTAGAGAATTCCTTCCCTAAGCCCGACAAGACGCCTCCTGAGACGAGTCAAGGTAGGAGTAGGCAAAATGCAACAGGGAATAGCAATATTAATGTGATAATAGTAAACTGCAGGAGCATCTATAGAAAGGTCCCAGAACTGCTCTCATTAATAAACGGTCACAACGCCCATATTGTACTAGGGACAGAAAGTTGGCTGAAACCAGACGTAAACAGTAATGAAATCCTAACCTCAGATTGGAATGTATACCGCAGAGACAGGCTGGACAGTGAAGGGGGAGGCGTGTTTATAGCGATAAGAAGTGCAATAGTATCGAAGGAAATTGACGGAGATCCGAAATGTGAAATGATTTGGGTGAAGGTCACGGTTAAAGCAGGCTCAGACATGGTAATTGGATGTCTCTATAGGCCCCCTGGCTCAGCAGCTGTTGTGGCTGAGCACCTGAAGGATAATTTGGAAAATATTTCGAGTAGATTTCCCCACCATGTTATAGTTCTGGGTGGAGAGTTTAATTTGCCGGATATAGACTGGGAGACTCAAACGTTCATAACGGGTGGCAGGGACAAAGAATCCAGTGAAATTATTTTAAGTGCTTCATCTGAAAACTACCTTGAGCAGGTAAACAGAGAACCGACTCGTGGCGATAACATACTAGACCTTCTGGTGACAAACAGACCCGAACTATTTGAAACAGTTAACGCAGAACAGGGAATCAGCGATCATAAAGCGGTTACAGCATCGATGATTTCAGCCGTAAATAGAAATATTAAAATAAGGTAGGAAGATTTTTCTGTTTAGCAAAAGTGACAAAAAGCAGATTACAGAGTACCTGACGGCTCAACACAAAGGTTTTGTCTCAAGTACAGATAGTCTTGAGGATCAGTGGACAAAGTTCAAATCTATCGTACAATATGCGTTAGATGAGTATGTGCCAAGCAAGATCGTAAGAGATGGAAAAGAGCCACCGTGGTACAACAACCGAGTTAGAAAACTGCTGCGGAAGCAAAGGGAACTTCACAGCAAACATAAACATAGCCAAAGCCTTGCAGACAAACAATAATTACGCGAACCGAAATGTAGTGTGAGGAGGACTTGAAACGTCCCCTTAGAAAAATTATACATGACTGTGTTTAAACTGACACACAATATTTTTTTAGCGCAACGCAATCTGACTTTCAATAATACCTACAAAAGAATGGCCCTGACTAACATTAACCTATACCTTTCACAAATCACTTACCTCACAAAAATCTTATTTACTCGAACTACTGCAATACAGCGAGCGCCACTACTGCCAGCTAAATAAAAGATTCAAACTACGGAAGGCACTAACTACTGATAGGCATAGTTAGCAAATGAAAGATTTTAATAGAGAACAAACAATGTATTTACCTTAATAGTCATAATATATATAGCAGTTCATGACATCCAGTCTTACAAATTTCAAAACTCCGCCATTTCTCTCCCCACATCCACCACTGCTGGCGGATCACCTCCAACTGCGCAACGCTATGCGCTGTTAACAGCCAACTGTCCAAAGCTACAATGGCAGACAACAATGCAAACTAGCCACAGACTGTACACAGCACAGCCACTGATTCTCATACAGAGCGCTACGTAAAGTTGCCAATAAGAAAACATAAACAGCCTACTTACATAGCCACCATGCTCCCCACAAAAAATTTTACAAATTGTTTTGGGCAGTGGCCAATACAGATTTGAAAAATTTTTTCATAATTACAACAACAAAGAAATCAAATGCACACACTTATTGATACAATGTTGGTCAAAAGCTATAATTTTCTCACAGTCCGTAAAGACAGTCCTGATCATTCATCACAGTAAAACTGCCGTTTCTTTTCTCAAAGTCTGAGCAGTAAAAGAAAATGCACACAGAAGTAGTGGATTTCCATGCAGTCTTGAAGAAGTAGTGTTGTCCTTCCAACGGAAAGACAGTGCTGACTCTTGACATGCTGACAGGTAATGGGCCACAACAGAGCAAACCCACAGCAGAGTCATTCGACGTTTTGAAGAATATTGGTAGGTAGGTCATCACAGAGCAGACCCACTGTAGTCCTGGTAGAGATTATGGTATTGATGGGCCACCAGAGGTGCAGACCCACTGCAGTCCTTGTAGAAATAATGGTATTGGTGGGCCATCAAAGATGCAGACCCACTGTAGTCCATGTAGAGACAGCCAGCAGCCATCTCTTGCGACTGTGCAGGTGCTCAATCACCATCGAAGAGTCTTGCGGACAATATAGCAAGTCCATAAACCACCACTTGTGCACTCACAAAGTTTTTTTCTAATTGTCCTTAGAACCAGCAATGCTGTTAACCAGTCCCTTGCTGAATTATTAACACACATGCAAACACTGTCAGTCCCTACTTCTCACATATTGTCCATATACTGTGACCAACAGAAACGTGTGCAGTGAAATGTAACTTACAAGTTACTTAATATGATGAACTGGTGTCAATTACAATTTTATAACATAAGAATACAATAACAAAGGTACAAAATACATCGTTAAAGAAAATAACACTACAGATGGCATTTGTAGTAATATGGGCTTTACAAAAGAATAGAAATAACATATACATCAGTGTCACAGGAATTATGACATAAGTACATACATGAAAGATCAGAATAACTTTTGAAACATCAACTTCACACATGAGCAACAAAACAGAACCGATAAATAATGTCTAAACAACTTTACAAATTAAATAACATAGTATTAGAAAAATTCTACAACATAACTCTTATTAGCTAGATACATAAAGACAGGAAAAACACGAATATACAAGAGTACACAAACACATAGGGGGATAACACGAGGAAAGGACAGGGTTTGTTTTCAGTGTGACATTTGGTACTGCAATCCTACCAAAAACTTCATTCCATAGATCTTTCGTCTTATTTCAACATTTGTTTCCACCAAAAAAAAAAAAATCCTATCCAAGCATGCTTTCTGTATTCTGTCCACATCCTCTTTCAAAATACTTGTTTGGCCAAACCATTTTCTTATAGATTCTCAATGCATTTCTTCCAATTCATCATATTTAGTTTCTTATATAGTCTACCCCCTCTTAAGCTAACTTAAATCTACTGAGCTCAGATATATATACCAAGGGACGAGGCAATGCAGCAGCACATAACAAATTAACACAAACAGCAATGACAAACAATGCCAATTTGCAAAGCAAGCAGCAGTAAATCTAAATTAACAGATAAAAATGCAAAATTACAACTAATACGAACCAGTGTGCAGCAACAAGAAAAATAAATCAGTAGTAAAACTTGCTTAAAAGAATAATACAAAGTGAAATTTGGTAGCACTATGCCTGGCAAACAGCAGCAGCAAATGCAATAACTTATGTCTAAACATGACATAGCTCAAGCAGAAAAAATATTACACTAAAGATAACAATGCAGATAAGGGAAATGTATAATCACATCTTAATGTCTATGTAATTAAAGTGGTGCTCCACAAAAACTAATTCTACAAAAAATTACCAAGTACTTGAAAAGAAAATTATATATGCAGTTACTGTTATTAGACCCTTCTTATTGTTCTTTCCATTCCAAGAGCTCCTTTTTCGAAGAATGTGGATCAGAAAATAATTATTTAATAGATCTGTTGACAGAAAGTGTTCACATTAGCAGATGCATTTAAGTTCATTTTATAAAACCAATGCTGCAACACAGCTGGAAAACAAATATCAAATGAAATAAGCAATTACGCAAACCAAAGCATAAAAATATCATTCAATAGTCATGTGAGATTTCATAAGTTAGTAGAAATTCTTTCAACTCTCGTAGAAAGACGCTTGTCATAATCAGGTGTGCAGATGTAAGTATCTTTCCAACTAATGAGCGTGTCGTATTTGCGATGCTTTCTACAAAGGAATGTCAATAGCGAGGATAATGGCCTTTTTTTTCTCTCCACCTAATGGCTTTCTTTTGTCAGACGACTACCTCTCAGCTGGGCGCCCAAAACGCATTACGTCAAGGTCACTTACCTTTCTTACTGAAATATTTACGACAGCAGTTTCCGCTACAGTGGCAGTCTCATATAAAATATTTCACAGGTCGAGAATTTGCGTTGCAAATGTGTAGAAACAAAATCCTATGAATATAACAGTGTTCAAAAAGTTTTCGTCGGCATTGTGATACATTCGCGCATTTGCAAACATTTCATAACTCTTAAAGTACGATTCTTGGTTTCCAACATCCTTTTCCACAAATGAGAGTCCCTAACCACTACTCATTATTCCTTACCTTATTCGTCGACAATTCTTCAATATTTCATCATAACAGATATGTAGCATAATCAAATAACTCATACAGCATCAGCTTATTGATCATAAACATACCTCAACAGCATAATACATATCGTCATCGTAATAATATCAAACATCTCAGTCAATTCTCAAAATCGTCATAGCTTCCTCCAATAATTTCAAAACCTAAAAAAAATTCTCTCCTCATTTCAATAGTCATCTACCTCAAACATACTTTAAAAATCATGATCCCATACCAAATGCGCCGTTCAAAGCTCTCATGGTATCACAATGGTTCCAAAAAAAATATGAATAGTTCACGAAGTACAGACAAAATACAATTTCATAAATGTGAAGTTATCCAACTGTGTAATTGCATAAACATGTGTCACTGACATAGTAAAAAAACTGATTGTTACTCTCAGGTAAATGATCAGATAGCTGTGTAATTCTGTGTTACAGAAATATGGTACTGATGTGTACAGTTGTATAAGCAAATACCATATTAGCTAGGGCTCCTTGTGCTTGCCAAACACATGGTACACAAAGTAAGCGTGTACTCCCCTGAGGATTAATGTAATTATACCCTCAGGTGTTACAGATTACAGCAATGGAATGAAATGTATCATGGAAAACTTTCTTTGTAATTGAAAAATCTTGAAAAATAAATGGTTTAAGTACAAAATTAATCACTCAAATGCGTGTCCTGTAGTGCTAAATGTGCGTCTTGCTGTAAGATAATTCAGTGGAAGTGTCATAGTCATCATCCTCTGTAAGCAAAGTTCTGCTGAAGTCAATGTACTTACCTCATCATAAACGAAAGTGAAATGCCTTGCGTGTAGATATCGTAGTTATTACGTACCTTACCGTGATCAAGAAAGTGCTATAATGTAACGCATTGTTGTGCTACGAAAAAGGCTGTCTCATTGTAGCTATACCACAAAAGTTACTACTAAAACATGTTTTACTTTCCAGAATAATACAGAAACACTGTGAAGATATAAAACAGGTACAGCAAAAAAGCAATAATATAAATTGTGTCACTCATTAGTAGCTTCGTGATATAGTCGTGTAGCTGTCAAATAAACTAACAACTGTGTCGTCTGCTCACTATAACAATGCATTCGTAATTTCTATTTAAAAAAGTTCTCTTGGTTCTTGATTGGATATTTAACTTCAAACATTGTTGCATGTTAACAGATTCTAAGTCTGACAAAGCATACTAGTAATGTAAAGTGAAAAGTTATATGGCAAAGACAAAGTTAAAAAGCAGATTATCTTTCAATAAACGGTTTTACATGTGAAATGTGGTGCAAGCCTTTACTCTTACTACTATGCAGAGCTCCAGCTTCAACGGAATCATCGTGTGGTATATGTCGGTAAAGAATACTGGAAGTTTTCTCAAGGTTAGCATCTATGTTATTTTTCTCTGAGCCAGCTGGCGCACGCGGCTGCCTGCTATGCGAGTCATTGTCTGTCTCTTTGCTGGCGCGCGCCGTTATTAGGATTAGGAGACCTAACTTCTACAAATTCACCTTGTCGAGACTGCCCTGCTCTGTTTGAATCCCGCCAGTTCTGATAAAATTCAGGTCTGTCGTTACGATCATATCGTCTGTCGTCATGTCGGTAGATTCCATAGTTTCTTTCTTGTCGGTCACGTGGTGGAGAATTTCTCCCGGAATCGTAACTGCGCGCTGGACCGTTACGTCTAAAGTTATTCTGTCTCCCTTGATAATAATTGTTTTTCTTCCCATATTGTCTGTTTCTATAGTAATCTCTGTCATATTCATTACTACGGAAATGCGATCTTTCTCTGTAACTATTATTACTCTGCCAGTGGTTGTCATATGGGTGGTGTCTGTTTTGGTCACGATTTGCGTTGTAAGAATAGACTTGTCGTGTCCAGTTATTGTTTCTGTCGTCACGGAATTGTGACGGATGTGACCTGTAGTGATTGTTTTCCTGTTTTCGCATCCCGCGACTGTCTGTATCAATATCTAATTTTTGTAAGAGTCCCTGAAAAGCTTCAATGTCGTCTTTGCAACGTCCTGCCAAAATAATATTTCTTAAATGTTCAGGCAATTTCATTAAGCAAATGCGGATGAGTTCTGAAGGGCTGTATGGGTTTGAAAGATATTGATTCTTATGCAACATGTCTTCAAAATGTTTCACAAGACTGGAAAATTCAGATTGTTCAAAGTGTTTCATCATCATGATGCTATGTTTTACTCGTTCTTGTGTAGCTTGAGACCAATATGCTGAGAGGAAGGCATGGTAAAATTCTGCTTCACTGTGACAATCGTGAATGGCTGATCGCATTCTCACAGCTGGTTCATTCTCTAAATAGCCACACATAAATTCTAATCTTTGCTCTAATGACCAGTTGGGAGGAAAACAATGAGAGAATTGATGAAGCCACGCTTGTGGATGAATGTCGTTGCCGGAATTATTAAATGTTTTGAATTTACGTGTAGTAATAAACAGCTTATAGTCAAAATCATCATGTCGGCGAGTCGCATGTCGGTTATTGTTACGTCGTTTCGGCGGTTCCATTTCAAAATTCGGTGCACCTTACCAATTTCTTTCATAATTTCCGAAATTCGCTGTGTTATTATTTTGTGGCTGTTCCGTATTTCTATGTCCCTCTTCCCGTATTGGGTCGCGAGTGTCCTCTGAAATACGTAATTCTTGTATTACCTGTCAGCTGATCTTGTACTTCCCGGATTTCTCTTTGGTGTTGCGTATTAATTTGATTCTGATTTTGTTTGAATTTCCTAATTTGTTCGCACTCTTCTGTGTCATTAAAGACTACCGGTTTTGTGTCATTCAGATTATCATCTACCTTCGTAGATAAATTATTTAGCTGATCCGTAAGTTCAACTACTTTCTCTGATAATGAACTAATTTCCTCCATGTGTCTTTCTGAACCAATTTTCAGAGTATCTACTGTGTCCTTTAAGTTTTCCTGAGTTTTTGCAAGTTGCGTAACCGAATCGATAGATGCAACTGAGTCAATTTTAGCCCACAAGGTGTCATGATTTTCATGAACAATGGTTTGCAGTTCTTTTATGGCTGCTTCGTGATTCTGTAATGCATTTTCATGCCGCGAAAAAAAGGTTGAAAATGCTCACAAATTTGTGTTTTTACGTCATTACAGACTTTTTGGCATTTCGATTCAATGTTATGTAACTCAGTAGTTAAATCTTCACGTGTTTGTTCAAGTGTGGTGTCTAACTTCCGAAGATTTTGTTCCATTGTGTCTAACTTTTGTAGCCTTTGTCCCATTTGTTGCATTAACTGTAATAACAGTGCACTGGTGTCTGAAACATGTTCCTCAGTGCTATTCGGCAGTGCATTTGAACCGGCAATATTCGCATTTTGAAAAGCAGAAAATGTGTCTTGATTTATTTGAGAAAACGGTGAGGACGCAAAACCTGAATCTACAGTATTTGCAAGATTGTGTCCTGTCATTTCAGAATCCTGAGGCGAGCTGTTGCCGACCGATCTATCGATAATGCTTCCCTGTTTACTAATTGTTTCACTGCCTACACCATTATTTGCAGCCCACTCCATTTCCCTATGCGCAACTACCAAATTACTACTTTGAACATTAGTTAATTCATTACATGGTGGATGGCCGCGGTGGTCTCGCGGTTCTAGGCGCGCAGTCCGGAGCTGTGCGACTGCTACGGTCGCAGGTTCGAATCCTGCCTCGGTTATGGATGTGTGTGATGTCCTTAGGTTAGTTAGGTTTAAGTAGTTCTAAGTTCTAGGGGACTAATGACCACAGCAGTTGAGTCCCATAGTGCTCAGAGCCATTTGAACCAACCATTACATGGTGGCGCTAACACACTGCTTTCGTCTTCACTGTCGTTTCTCAGTTTACTTTGGAGCCTAGTATTACGTTTTTCACACGCCATTATTGTCACAATATTTCACACGACAACACAGAAAAACACAATTTGAAGAGCAAAAATAACATTAACATAGCACTGAATATAATATCTAGTTAATTGCAAGCGCAGCTGCGAAATACTTGGTGCAAATTTACATGCATGCCACACCTGTTTTACTGTACAACAATGAAAGACTGCAACTGCAAAGGAGATTCTCTCTACAATTACGCGCTAGCAATAAACAAAATCTACACTAATTACACAAACTACAAGAAAAAATCAGAAGATTCCAGTGAGGCATCCTCGGCTAAGGGTCGCCATATGAAACGTCCCCTTAGAACAATTATACATGACTGTGTTTAAACTGACACACAATATTTTTTTAGCGCAACGCAGTCTGACTTTCAATAATCCCTACAAAAGAATGGCCCTGACTAACATTAACCTATATCTTTCACAAATCACTTACCTCACAAAAATCTTCGTTACTCGAACTACTGCAATACAGCGAGCGCCACTACTGCCAGCTAAATAAAAGATTCAAACTACTGAAGGCACTAACTACTGATAGGCATAGTTAGCAAATGGGAAATTTTAATAGAGAACAAACAATGTATTCACCTTAATAGTCATAATATATATAGCAGTTCATGATATCCAGTCTTACAAATTTCAAAACTCCGCCATTTCTCACCCCACATCCACCACTGCTGGCGGATCACCTCCAACTGCGCAACGCTATGCGCTGTTAACAGCCAACTGTCCAACGCTACAATGGCAGACAACAATGCAAACTAGCCACAGACTGTACACAGCACAGCCTACTTACAGACTATGCGAGAGGCGTTCAATGAATTCTAAAGTAAAGTTCTATGTACTGACTTGGCAGAAAATCCTAAGAAATTTTGGTTTTATGTTAAAGCGGTAGGTGGATCAAAACAAAATGTCCAGACACTCTGTGACCAAAATGGTACTGAAACAGAGGATGACAGACTAAAGGCCGAAATACTAAATGTCTTTTTCCAAAGGTGTTTCACAGAGGAAGACTGCACTGTAGTTCCTTCTCTAGATTGTCAAAATGGCTGACAAAATGGTAGATATCGAAATAGACGACAGAGGGATAGAGAAACAATCAAAATCGCTCAAAAGAGGAAAGGTCGCTGGACCTGATGAGATACTAGTTCGATTTTACACAGAGTACGCGAAGGAACTTGCCCCCCTTCTTGCAGCGGTGTACCGTAGGTCTCTAGAAGAGCGCAGCGTTCCAAAGGATTGGAAAAGGGCACAGATCATCCCCGTTTTCAAGAAGGGACGTCGAACAGATGTGCAGAACTATAGACCTATATCTCTAACGTCCATCAGTTGTAGAATTTTGGAACACGTATTATGTTCGAGTATAATGACTTTTCTGGAGACTAGAAATCTACTCTGTAGGAATCAGTATGGGTTTCGAAAAAGACGGTCGTGTGAAACCCAGCTCGCGCTATTCGTCCACGAGACTCAGAGGGCCATAGACACGGGTTCACAGGTAGATGCCGTGTTTCTTGACTTCCACAAGGCGTTCGATACAGTTCCCCACAGTCGTTTAATGAACAAAGTAAGAGCATATGGACTATCAGACCAATTGTGTGATTGGATTGAGGAGTTCCTAGATAACAGGACGCAGCATGTCATTCTCAATGGAGAGAAGTCTTCCGAAGTAAGAGTGATTTCAGCTGTGCCGCAGGAGAGTGTCATAGGACCGTTGCTATTCACAGTATACATAAATGACCTGGTGGATGACATCGGAAGTTCACTGAGGCTTTTTGCAGATGATGCTGTGGTGTATCGAGAGGTTGTAACAATGGAAAATTGTACTGAAATGCAGGAGGATCTGCAGCGAATTGACGCATGGTGTAGGGAATGGCAATTGAATCTCAATGTAGACAAGTGTAATGTGCTGCGAATACATAGAAAGATAGATCCCTTATCATTTAGCTACAAAATAGCAGGTCAGCAACTGGAAGCAGTTGATTCCATAAATTATCTGGGAGTACGCATTAGGAGTGATTTAAAATGGAATGATCATATAAAGTTGATCGTCGGTAAAGCAGATTCCAGACTGAGATTCATTGGAAGAATCCTAAGGAAATGCAATCCGAAAACAAAGGAAGTAGGTTACAGTACGCTTGTTCGCCCACTGCTTGAATACTGCTCAGCAGTGTGGGATCCGTACCAGATAGGGTTGATAGAAGAGATAGAGAAGATCCAACGGAGAGCAGCGCGCTTCGTTACAGGATCATTTAGTAATCGCGAAAGCGTTACGGAGATGATAGATAAACTCCAGTGGAAGACTCTGCAGGAGAGACGCTCAGTAGCTCGGTACAGGCTTTTGTTAAAGTTTCGAGAACATACCTTGACCGAAGAGTCAAGCAGTATATTGCTCCCTCCTACGTATATCTCGTGAAGAGACCATGAGGAAGCATACACAGAAGCATACCGACAATCCTTCTTTCCACGAAGAATACCAGACTGGAATAGAAGGGAGAACCAATAGAGGTACTCAGGGTACCCTCCGCCACACACCGTCAGGTGGCTTGCAGAGTATGGATGTAGATGTAGATGTAGAGACGTGCCACCAATGGCACCCCACACCATCACGCCGGGTGATACGCCAGTATGGCGATGACGAATACACGCTTCCAATGTGCGTTCACCGCGATGTCGCCAAACACGGATGCGGATGCGACCATCATGATGCTGTAAACAGAACCTGTATTCATCCGTAAAAACGACGTTTTGCCATTCATGCACACAGGTTCGTCGTTGAGTACACCATCGCAGGCGCTCCTGTCTGTGATGCAGCGTCAAGGGTAACGGCAGCCACGGTATCCGAGCTGATAGTCCATGCTGCTGCAAACGTCGTCGAACTGTTCGCGCAGATGGTTGTTGTCTTGCAAACGTCCCCATCTGATGACTCAGGGATCGAGACGTGGCTGCACGATCCGTTACAGCCATGCGAATAAGATGCCTGTCATCTCGATTGCTAGTGATACGAGGCCGTTGGGATCCAGCACGGCATTCCGTATTACCCTCCTGAACCCACCGATTCCATATTCTGCTAACAGTCATTGGATCTCGACCAACGCGAGCAGCAATGTCGCGATACGATAAACCGCAGTCGCGATAGGCTACAATCCGACCTTTATCAAAGTCGGAAACGTGATGGTACGCATTTCTCCTCCTTACACGAGGCATCACAAAAACGTTTCACCAGGCAACGTCGGTCAACTGCTGTTTGTGTATGAGAAATCGGCTGCAAACTTTCCTCATGTCAGCACGTTGTAGGTGTCGCCACTGGGGCCAACCTTGTGTGATTGCTCTGAAAAGCTAATCATTTGCATATCACAGCATCTTCATCCTGTCGGTTAAATTTCGCGTTGTAGCACGTCATCTTCGTGGTGTAGCAATTTTAATGGCCAGTAGTGTAGGTAAATACAGGAAGGAGGATTTTGTAAATACCACTTTTTCTACAGCTCGTTATTGTACCAGCCATTTTAGGTCGACTACCTAGCGTACTTGTTGAGTGATAGCGGAATGTGGCCTATACTGGTAACTACTGACCCCCAGCGGCCGTCTCCAGTACTAGGTGTTGGAAAAACACCAATATCCCGCCTTTTCTTTCTTTGCGATGGGCACCGTAGCTCGTGCGTTTTGTGTGCTCCTCTGTACTCTGCTGTAGTTCGTTTTATTTGTGATTATACAGTTCAGAAAACTATATGTGTTGTTGACGTTAAGCGTTTATCTGTCATTAAAATTATGTTTCGCGTGTCACAAGTGGTTACTAAAAAATGGCTCTGAGCACTATGGGACTTAACATCTATGATCATCAGTCCCCTAGAACTTAGAACTACTTAAACCTAACTAACCTAAGGACATCACACAACACCCAGCCATCACGAGGCAGAGAAAATCCCTGACCCCGCCGGGAATCGAACCCGGGAACCCGGGCGCGGGAAGCGAGAACGCTACCGCACGACCACGAGCTGCGGGCACAAGTGGTTACTGCGAGCCTGCTTTAGTAACAAACGCGGTAATTATGAACTGTTACAGTCTGTAAGTCAGGTCAAGCACGTTTCGAGTCGTCTTTTGTAAGAGTCGGAATCTGTGCTGAGTTTACCAGTGATATGTTTCAATAGCCACTGGAAGAATTACTAAGATAGACGAAGTCGGTAATCTCCGACAGTGACTATGAAAGTGAGATGGTGGGACCATATAGTGTGGTATTTCTTTTATTTGGCTGTAGTCAATACCAGCATAATCTTCAGCTAAATTAATGCAGAAAGTGTACAATTAGGGTGGGGGTTGGGATATTATCGTATTCGTCAATAAGAGCAAATGAAACAGTAGCTGTAGCTGCAGTGGCGATTCTAGAAGTCGGTCAAGGGGGGTGGGGGTGGGGGCTAATGGTGGAAGGGGGGAGGGGGTTTGAGGGAATGGAATATCGCTTAACAAAAGAAGAGTTGGCGTCCTCCACCCACAAACTGGTAAAATTTGGTGTTGCTTAAAGTTGTTTTTCGTAACTGTTTTGGAGTTCAGTGTAAAAAATGTGCATAAATAAATAATAAAACGCCCATTTTAAGTTAAATGATATTTATTGGTTTAGGTAGAGAAGCTATTTGCCACTCTTATTCTTTTGTTAAAATGTGTTTCAACTATATTGCAACCTGTATTGCTACATAATTATAAAAAATGATTGAATCTGTTAGAGTAATATATTCGCTGATTTCTGAAGTCATTTTATCCAGTATAATCCACCCCTGCGCAGTTGCTACGAACGACAAGTGCCTCAAGCAAAACTAAAAATAAAGCAACACATTTATCTGTAAACGGAACAACTAGAAGGTGTGCATTGAGCAGCACAGTGAGACACCCCTACAACTGCATGCGGAAAACATGTGGTGTTCCTCCCTGCATGAGTAATGTTAAGAATCGTTTTGCAGAGTACCATAAAATGTGTGCAATGTCTGCTTTACCAGTCGTTTCACTGTGAAACCATATACGATAAGAACCCTGTAACACAGCTTTTTTTCCTGAGAATATTCGTAGTTTCTTCAATTTGCAAAGTACCTATGTTAAGAAAATAATATATTAACAAAAACATTTATTACTGGCAAACAAAAAGTTGACTAACTAAAGGAGAATGTGTTTTAGACTTGAAGTTTCACATTTCACAGTAATTTTATATTATAACAGATGAACAGTACATGATAAGTCAGTTCGAAACCGCTGTGTAATAAGAAAAGCAACAATGGCGCCAATAACCTGTAAGTTGGTACGCGTGTCCCTCTCTGTGTGCTGGATGTTCGCTAGGTGGCACCACTGAGCATGGAACATGGCAACTCCCCAAACAACTTGCACGGGAAAGAGAAACTGTGTCGTTATTGAGTTTCAGCTTGGAGGAGATATGGCTGTGAGCACTCCAAAGCGAATTCTTTTCTGTGGAAAATCGGAGGCTTTGTAAGTGCTAGCAAATTACGGTTGAGTGTGGGGGAGACATTTCTTCTCGTGCACTGAATTTTCCCACAGTCGTATCTGCCTCCATACCCAACGTCTGTAATGCATGCCCAAGGGTTCCCATTTGATTCAAACAATGATCTCTATACTACCTGGAAGTCGAGGTCCAGCAGTCTGAGCGTGCCGGCCAAATGTGCTCGTATTTCGTTTCTTTCCTAATTACGATATGGCTACCGCGACATGTCACGAGAACGTAAAAAGAAATTAGTCTTCGATTCAGACTGTTACATCGCATGTTGATATAAAGTTCAAAGCCATAAATAATTAAAGAATTCTTTATCAAGCACAGAATGATGCTAATTTGTTTTACTTAAGCCGGCCGGGGTGGCCGTGCGGTTCTAGGCGCTACAGTCTGGAGCCCTGCGACCGCTACGGTCGCAGGTTCGAATCCTGCCTCGGGCATGGATGTGTGTGAGGTCCTTAGGTTAGTTTGGTTTAATTAGTTCTAAGTTCTAGGCGACTGATGACCTCAGAAGTTAAGTAGCATAGTGCTCAGAGCCATGTGAACCATTTGTTTTACTTAACTACAGCAAGACTGCCTATTCAGATAACAAGAATCAGCAGGCAAGCCAAACTTCCGTGTTCTAAGATCAGAGTTCTACGTCTAGGTAGTATAGAGATCACTCGACTCAGAAGCAGCCAGTTCAAACTTCGTATTTGGCCGGTAAGAGGAGAAGAGATGGTGGCGTAAAGTTCCTAATCACCTGTGTTGCGCTATTTTCATGGATTAAATTGTAGACTTCTCTGAAATGCCTCATATGGTGACAGTGCGTGACATTGTTGTTGATAATCTATCAGTTAGATGGGGGCATTAAGCTTGGTGGTGATCTTGGTATTGTTCGAGTTGAGTGGGCTATGTACGGTTGCCAGGTTCCGTCTTGACACTACTCTCATAGCCGTACATACACCACGTGGGAAATTATGTGTGGAGGAAGAAAGAAAGCCCCTTTGGATTAGTTGGTTGCACTTGTCCTACAGGGTCTCCCAGGCAACAATACCACATGAACCTTTTCTTTTCTGTAGTCGTTTGTAGCAGCCCAAGTTAACTGGTTGTGCTGAACAAGAAGGAACATAATTAAGATGGCAACTCCCTAAACAACTTGCACGGGAAAGAGAAACTGTGTCGTTATTGAGTTTCAGCTTGGAGGAGAGTGCAGTAACCTTGATAGATTAAGACATGAAGCAGCAGACAAATTCCAACATTATTTGCATTCACATCGTGTTTCCATACGGAAAAGTTGACGGCAACGGCAGAAGTACTGCATGATTCAAAGTGTAAACGTTTTCCAACAAAAGACTCCGCATGATTCCACATTTGCAGAAATTTAGAGAAGTCTACAAGAGACTGAAAAGTTACCACGAACGTACCGCAGTTTACACCAGGGATTTCTACAAAATTGTAACTTATATCGACACCAAAGTGCATCTTCCGTATTTGTTAATCTTCCGTATGCATACAGTAGTACTGTGTGCTACTGATAAAATTACAGTTCCTATGGGAAACCTGACTGCTGTATAAAATATTCTGCGTTTCCGTCTGGTAGGCCAGTTACCGGCCACCCACACAAGGTTCAAATGGTTGCGCTTGAAGATTATGTTTTGGAAAGGAAGGGAAACTGTTCACCAGCACTCGACAAGCGGCTCAAGCTTCGGGTACGTGGAATCTCAACGTGTTTAGAATTGCTTTGGAATTACAGCTACAACCATACCATCCGCAAACAGGGATGTTACTTAGGACGTGGGGATGAGGGCTACACTTAGCATGGAAGGTCAAGGCCCCTGTAATGTCACACCCTAAACAACAACCACCAAATACATTGTTTATTCAAAACAGGTAAGAGACAATTAACGTGGGCATCTTTTTATAAAATATTACAAATATCTTGCTTCTCAAGCAAGACAGCAGATAACAATTACCAACAGACTTAAAGAGATGACCCACAGAGATTTCAAGTAAATTACAGTATGAAGCTAATTTTTAAAAAATGGCAAATTTAAAAAAAAAATTTACAATATGAAGGAAATTTACCAAAAGCATCAGTTCGTTTAGAACCCCCAAAAACCCAACCAGCACAACACGTGACTATAATAACAATTCATGTGCAACCAATTTAAAACCCTCTTTTTTTTAAAAAAAAACACTACATGAAATAGGTAATATTTATCAAACGGGCAGTGACCCCAGGCTGGCCTGGGCAAGGATGGCTTAACTTAAATGCCGGAAGCAGCCGACCAGCCGTCCAAACAACACGTAAACGTCGGGGCCCAACCGGGAGTCTCTTCCCATTAGACGACACGTCACAGCTTCTGTGCACCGAAGCGGGACGTGGCGCCGCACCCACGCACCCCCAACTCGCAGAAACTGGAACACAAACAGACCGCAGAAGACACGGCAAACGCCAACCAAACATCAATCAATATACGTTAATAAGTCGATAAAATACACAAACCAATTACTGTTCAAAAAATGGCTCTGAGCACTATGGCACTCAACTGCTGAGGTCATTAGTCCCCTAGAACTTAGAACTAGTTAAACCTAACTAACCTAAGGACATCACAAACATCCATGCCCGAGGCAGGATTCGAACCTGCGACCGTAGCGGTCTCGCGGTTCCAGACTGCAGCGCCTTTAACCAATTACTGTTGAGTGAGTGCATTCAATAAGTGAACGTATATAAGGAAGTACTTACAAATAAGTAGCATTACCAAATACAAACTTTACTGATAACAGAATAACTGGTTGCAAAAAAATTTTTTTTCTTTACATCAGTATGCCAGGGAGTCGCTTGATGGCAATAAACCCAAAATCACACGCACGCCTTCGTGCTAATCTGCCTTTTAATAGTCATCCAAGCAGCGGAAAAAAATGGTTCAAATGGCTCTGAGCACTATGGGACACAACATCTTAGGTCATAAGTCCCCTAGAACTTAGAACTACTTAAACCTAACTAACCTAAGGACATCACACACACCCAGGCCCGAGGCAGGATTCGAACCTGCGACCGTAGCAGTCCCGCGGTTCCGGACTGCAGCGCCAGAACCGCTAGACCACCGCGGCCGGCCACAACCAGCGGATTTTAAAGCAAATAGTAGCTGCTGGTCTCCATACAGTCACACAGACTCTGCCGGCTGCCAACCGACCAACAAGTTCACTCGCTGCAACGCAAATCGTTTGACGAAAGGAAGGCACCAAAACCACTTACAAGTACGATGGAGAGCGCTGTTCGAGACGGCCTCGAGGGACGGGTCTTTCCGAGGAAACAGGCCCCAAAGCAATGCGACGAGCAGCGCCCGAAGTTGACATCAGGCAGGTGCACCACAAACTCGCGACCGTCTTGCTAGGTAGACCGGCCTCGCCACCGCTGCCCGAGCCCGCGTGTTTGCCCCGTCGTCCCCTCAAGCACGTCCTAGCGCCTCGTAGAGAGTCCGGCGACCAACTCTCCTACCGCTGATACCGGCCGCCAGATTACAACACGGGCAAAGATAGTAGTACAGCCTGGCAATCGATAGTACTGCCAAAGAGCCGGTGTGCCAGAAAAGTCGCACCATGGCTCACGGGACCTTGCGAAACAGCTGGTTTTGTTCGTCCATAAGATCCAGAGAACTATTGGCATCGGAGCTCTGATTGATGCCGTGTTCCTTGACTTCAGGAAGGCATATGATACAGTTCCACACTGCCGTTCGGTGGCAGAAGATCAACAGCTTATCGAGTATCGGACAAGATTTGTGACTGGATTCAGGGATTCCCTGCAGAAATATTCCAACATGTCGCTCTTAACGGAAGAGAATCGACACATGTGAAGAAAATTTTAGGAATACGCCCAGGAAGTGTGACAGGTCCACCACTAAGGTGGCAGAAGTCATGGCATAGTGATATGCATATATTCAGATGGCGATAGTATCGCGTACACAAACTATAAAAGGGCAGCGCACTGGTGGTGCTGTTATTTGTACACAGGTGACTCATGTGAAAATGTACCAGAAGTGATCATGGCCACGCGACGGGAATTAACAGATTTTAAACGAGGGATGGTAGTTGTAGCTACACGCAAGGAACATTCCATTTGGGAAATCGTTAGTAAATTCAATATTCCAAGACCCACAGTGTCAATAATGTGCCGAGAATACCACATTTCAGGCATTGCCTCTCACCATAGACAACGCAGTAGCCGCGTGGTTTGAGGCGCCATGTAACGGATTGCGCGGCCCCTCCCGCCTGTGGTTCGAGACTTCCCTCGGGCATGGGTGTGTGGTTCTTACAGTTAGTTTAAGTAGTGTGTAAGTCTAGGGACCGATGACCTCTGCAATTTGGTTCCTTAGGAATTCACACACACACACACACACACACACACACACACACACACACACACACACAACGCAGTGGCCGAAGGCCTTCACTTAGCGACCAGGAGCAGCAGCGTCTGCAACACTGCAGAAAAGCAACACTGCGTGAAATAACTGCAGAAATCAATGTACGACATACGACGAACATATCCGTTAGGACAGTGTAGCGAAATTTGGCGTTAATGGGCTATGGCAGCAGACGACCGACACTGCTGCCTTTGTTAACAGCACGACTTCGCCTGTAGTGCCTTCCCTGGGCTCGTGACCACTTCGATTGGACCATAGACGACTGGAAAACCGTGCCCTGGTATGGTCCCGATTTCCATTGGTAAGACTTGATGGTAGGCTTCAAGTTGGCGTAGATCCCATAAAGCCATGGACTCAGGTTGTCAACAAGGCTATGTGGAAGGTCTTGGTGGCTCAATAATGTGTTTACATGGAATGGATTGGATACTCTGGTCCAACTGACCCGATAATTGACTGGAAATAGTTATCTTCGTCTACTTGGAGACCATCTGCAGCCATTCATGGACTTCATGTTCCCAAATAACGACGGATTTTTTGTGGATGGCAATGCATCACATCAATGGGTCACAGATGTTCGTGACTGGTTTGAAGAACATTCTGGACAGTTAGAGGAAATGATTGCCACCGAGATCGTCCCATATAAAACCCATCGAACATTTATGGAATGCAATAGAGATCAGTTCGTACATAATATCCTGCACCGGCTGCACATTAGCAATTATGGACATCTATACGAGGGGCGTTTGAAAAAGTCCGTGCTAAGTCCAAGAGATGGCATCACCGGCCCGTATCGAGGTCATGTTTAGTTAGTAGCATCTTTGGAGAGAACGCACTCCAAGTTTCAGCCACATTGGTCTGTTTCTTTGTGTTTGGCATTCGTGTGAATCAAGGAAGTCAAGTGATTGTCAACAAATGAACAAAAAAGAATTTCGTGTGGTGTTTAAACATTACTTTACGAAAGGCAAAACGCCTGAGGAGACTAAAGAGAAGCTTGATAAACATTACAGTGACTCTGCACCTTCGATTAGAACAGTTTATAAGTGGTTTCAAAATTTTCCGAGTGGCCATATGGGCACAAGTGATGCTGAACGTTCTGAACGCCCTGTGGAGGTTACGACTCCAGAAATCATTGATAAAATCCATCATATGGTGACGGACGACAGAAGAGTTAAAGTGCGTGAGCTTGCTAGTGCTGTGGACATCTCGAATGAATGGGTACATAATATTTTGCATAAACATTTGGATATGATAAGTTCCGCGATTGCTCACGCTTGACCAAAAACGGAATCGTGTGAAGTGTTGCAAGGATGGTTTGCAGCTGTTCAGGAAGAATCCTCAGGACATTAAGCGTCGTTTCGTCACTGTGGATGAAACATGGATACAATACTACACTCCTGAGACCAAACAACAATCTAAACAATGGGTTACCAAGGGAGAATATGCACCAAAAAAGGAGCACCGGAAAGGATATGGCGACTGTCCCTTGGGATTCGCAAGGGATAATCCTCGTCGATTATCTGGAAGAGGGTAAAACTATTACAGGTGAACATTATTCATCTTTATTGGACCGTTTTAAAACCGAGCTGCAAGAAAACTCCGGCGATTGGACCGCAAAAAAGTCCTTTTCCATCACGACAATGCACCAGCACAGACCTCAGCAGTTGTGATCGCAGAAGTAATGGAAATAGGATTCCAACTCGTTTCACATCCCCCCTGTTCTCCAGACTTGGCTCCCTTGGACTACTATTTGTTCCCCAATTTGAATAAATGGTTGGCTCGACAAAGATTTTATTCAAACGAGGAGGTGATTGTAGCAACTAATAGCCATTTTGCAGACTTGGACAATTCCTATTATTCGGAAGGGATCAACAAGCTAGAACAGCGTTGAACGAAGTATATAAGTCTAAAAGGAGACTATGTCGAAAAATAAAAACGGTCTACCCCAAACACGTAAGTAGTTTTTATTTTTGCACGGACTTCTGAAACGCCCCTCATAGAGGCAGCATGGGTCAATATTTCTGTAGGCCACTTCCATCGACATGTTGAGTGCACGCCGCGTCGAATGGATGCACTGCACTGGGCAGAAGGATGTCCGACACGATATCAGGAGGTATTCCATGAGTTTTTCATCTCAGTGTATATAAATGATCTTTATGATAATGCCAGAATTTCCATGAGACTCTTCGTAGGAAACGTGGTTGTGTATGGGGAAGTAGGAATGCCAGAAGACTGTAATGAACTGTCGGAAGACCTGCAGAGGCTTGATGATTGGTACGGGGAACAGCAGTGACCCAAAAGAGAACTAAATGTAACAAATGGCGCATAAATAGACGAAGAAATCCACTGTTATACAGTTACGCTATTGGTGACAAACCATAGGACACAGTAACTACCGTAAAATATCTAGGAGTAAACATGCCGAGCAACACAAACTGGAATGACCACATAAAAGATGAAGTCTCGTCGCCAGAATTAGAACGTGTCCCGTCGGGGCGATGCGTGGGTTTCTGGGGCAGAAATCAAAAGAATGAGACAACATAATCTCTGTATAATATGCTCAACATGCTACTAGTCAACAATCTTTTGACTGGTTTCATGTGGCTCGCTAAGAATTCCTCTCCGGTGCCAACCTCTTAATCTCAGAGTAGCAACCTGCTACCTCAATTAGTTGCTGGATCTACTCCAATCTCCGTCTTCATCTACAGTTTTTATCCTCTACAGCTCCCTCAACTACCACAGAAGTAGTTATTCCCAAATTTCCTACCATCCTGTCCCTTCTTCTTGTCAATGTCTTCCATACGTTCCTTCCCTCACCGATTTCCCGGAGTTCCTCCTCATTCCTTAACTTATCAGACCACCTAATTTTCAACATTCTTCTGTAGCGCCACATCTCAAATGTTTCTATTCTCTTATTTTTTGGTTTTCCCAACAGTCTTTGTTTCAACACCATATAATGCACACACATCCATGCGCGAGGCAGGATTCGAACCTGCGACCGTAGCAGCCGCGCGATTCCGGACTGAAGCGCCTAGAACCCCTCGGCAACCGCGGCCGGCCCTGGTCGTGTATTATTCTGCTGCCTAGGTAGCAGAATCCCTTAATTTCATCTACTTCGCGATCATCAGTCCTGATCTTGTTTCTCGCTATTTTCACTTCTGCTACTTCTCATTATTTCCGACTTTCTTCGATTTACTCTCAGTCCATATTGTGTACTCATTAGACTGTTCCATTCCATTTAGCACACCCTATAATTCTTCGTCACTTTCACTGTGAATCTTATCATTGATATCCTTTCATCTTGAATTTTAATCCCACTCTTGAACCTTTCTTTTAGTCCGTCATTGCTGCTTCGATGTGTAAATTGAACAGTAGGGGCGAGGTAACACCACTGTAACAGCCTAAAAAACGCGCATATTTGGTAATTTTTTTGGGGGGAAGGAAAGGTGATAGAGAAATAATACATGGGGTAGTCATTGAGCATATACGAGGTTTGGAACTTAAATAGTGGAAACTATTTATTCACAATCGATACAAAAGAGTTACATATTTGCACCTTTTACTGTCCTTCAAAGTAGTCACCAGCGTTGTATAGAACCCGTTGCCAGCGATGTGGAAGGCCGAGTATACGATGTGGAAGGCGGAGTATACCGTTAGCAGAGTGTGTTCTGTTGATGATGCGAATGGAGCGGTCTACTGCCTGTCGAATCTCTGGAACAGTATTGAAGCGAATGCCACAGAATGCTTCCTTCACCTTGGAATCAAATCAAAGTCACAGTGACTTAAGTCCGCGGAGTATGGTGGATGGTACACTACTTCCCAGTCCCATCGACCGAACGGAGCAGCCACAGCTTGCGCTGTATGCGCCCGCGCATTGTCGTGCAAAATTGTGAGTAGGTTGCGCAGAAAGTGTCGCCGCTTCTTTCGCAAAACTGGTCGCAGGCGATGCTCCAAAAACGAACAGTAATGTGCATTGACGGTCTGCCATGGAGGAACGTAATGGGTTAGGATAACACCAACACGGTCGTACACGAGAATCACCATAACTTTAGACCGTTCGTACGCCCCTCGTGGTCTCGCGGTAGCGTTCTCGCTTTCCGAGCACGGGGTCCCGGGTTCGATTCCCGGCGGGGTCAGGGATTTTTTCCTGCCTCGAGATGACTGGGTGTTGTTGTGTCGTCTTCATCATCATCATTCATCCCCATTACGGTCGGAGGAAGGCAACGGCAAACCACCTCCATTAGGACCTTGCCTAGTAAGGCGGTGCGGGTCTCCCGCATCGTTCCCCTACGCTCTGTAAAGAAGCATGGGACTTCATTTCCATTTCCATTCGCACCATCAACAAAACAGGTTCTGCTAACGGTATACTACGCGTTCCACATCGCTGACAACGGGTTCTGCACAACGCTGGTGACTACTTTGAAGGACAGTAACAGGTGTAAACATGTAACTCTTTTGTATCGGTTGTGAATAAATAGTTGCCACCTCAGTTCCAACTCTCGTATTTAAGTATATCACCAAAAAATGTTCTCGGAAAAAATCACAAAATGGCAACACTGCAGCAATTCTCCCCAGCCACGTTGAAGAAAAAAATCTGCGTAATCCGCGTGAGTGTAACCAGCCCACCACATAGGGGATTTCAGAAAAAAATTATTTTTGTGTAATTGTTGAGTGTTTGAATAAACTCTTTCAATTTTCAAAGAAAAAATGACAGTCATTTATTAAGAAATATTGTTTGAATTACCTAATCAAAAATCACCTACGTAGTTCACTTTTAAATGTAATTTTTAAGTTGTGGTTCAATTTTTGAAATAAAAAGACTGAAAATTGGGGAAGTTATGCTGCGTGCCGTTTTCTAAAGTCATATTCCGAGAAAATCACATTTGAAGTGTTGAAACGTGTTATAGACATGAACAAACGAAAAATTCTGCCTTTAAAAAACTTTTACCTCTAATCTGATAGTCCAGGATTGGTCTTTCGTACTGTTGCTGTTGCGATAGAAATCATATCCACTACTTTATCACAGACCTATTGAAATATCTGTCGTGGCAGTTCCATAAATGCACAAAACTTTACAATTTAGTTTAGTCCTGCTCCGAGTAGGGGCATTGCTAAGACGATTCGACGGTTCATTTCATACGCGTTCCGTATAAACTTACCAGTTGGTGTAACAACCTCTGGGCACAAAATTGTCAAGTTTTTCGTGGCCACTTGTTGGCAAACTGCCTGTTGGCTTCTGTCTCGGGTTCTTCGGTCGAAGTTTGCTTGACGATTTTTCTGACCTTTCGCCAGCACGAGTGGCTGGTCTTGTCCATTGGTGGTGGTGGACTGGAGTCGAGCTCACGGCCCCAGATTATGTTTACATGGAGCGCCAATGTCCGGAGACTTTTCCGTTGTCATTTCCGGTCAGGTTCTCCCCTTCCTGCCTGCAACAGTCGTTCGCTGCGCCACGGGAATCCACGATCCGTTCTCCTTGAGGCTTTCTTCTTTCTTGTTGAAGCTATTGTCACGTTTGTGTACTTCTACGGCGTCTCTGAACAAGGAGGTGTGATAGCGCCTCTCTATAGCAAGAACTTCCATGTCAGCGAATTTTACTGTGTGGTTGGTCTCACACAGCGCGTGCTCTGCCCCAGGGCTTATTTCTCCACTTGCCCCAACCTGCAATATCACTTTCGGCGACCCTGGTGTCGGCTGATTGTCCAGTCGCTCCAAAATAGACTTTTCCTCATGTATATGATATGGATATATTCCCGACATTTGCCGATGTGAGATACTCCTTGATCTTCTTTGTTGGTCCCGGCGGAGGTTCGAGTCCTCCCTCGGTCATGGGTGTGTGTGTTTGTCCTTAGGATAATTTAGGTTAAGTAATGTGTAAGCTTAGAGACGATGACCTTAGCAGTTAAGTCCCATAAGATTTCACACGCATTTGAACATTTTTTGATCTTCTTTGTTGGTTTATAAATAAACTTCACGCCATGTTTGCGCAATATATGGCTGATTCTGTCAATCACTCTGAGAATATATGTTAGAAAGGCCGTACCCGACATTTCTTTTTCCGATTTGTCACTTCGCCGAGTGTTTGTGACACTTCTTATGTAACTAGTGAGGTACCTATTGTTCCTCAGAACGCTTCCCAGGTCTTGCATCTCGCGTCTGAGGTGCTGCGGCTCACATATTCGTCTTGCATGTGTTACGAGAGCATAATCATGCATCTGTTGTGGCTTGCGTGGTGATTTAACAAAAATGGCTCGGAGCACTATGGGACTTAACATCTGATGTCATCAGTCCCCTAGAACTTAGAACTACTTAAACCTAACTAACCTAAGGACAGCACACACATCCATGCCCGAGGCAGGATTCGAACCTGCGACCGTAGCGGTCGCGCAGTTCCAGATTGTAGCGCCTAGAACCGCTCGGCCACACTAGCCGGCGGTGATTTAACAGTCTATGCAGGTATGTGTCGGTTTTCGATACACGCTGTGTTCCAGGTTTTCACCATTCCTCGTTACCAGCATATCTAGAAAGGGTAGCTGTTTGCCCTTTTCTTCCTCCATGCCAAACTTGGAGAGTTGATGAATCAGACATCACAAACTAGAATAGTGTATATCACTTTGTACTGATTCTAGGACACATCAAAACTAGGGAGTTCTTTTTCAAACACCCTGTATTTAAAAAGCCCACACATAAACACAATAATGCACCACACACACACTCACTCAAATACACACACATAAGAACACATACCTATATACAGACAGAAAGAGAGAGAGAATGAAACGAAATGGTCGTATGGCACTGATGGGCAGGAATTCGCACTTGGGAAAGTTCGACTGCCGACTTGGAACCTCATTGTTGATGAGGAGAACGCAACACGCAGTCCCCGAGTGGAGAAAGTCACCGACCTGGCTGGGAATCGAGCCCAGGCCCGCTGCATGTCAGTCCGACGTTTTGAGCACTCTGAGTGAGAGAGAGGAGTGAGCACAGAGAAGTGGGATGGAAAGGAATAGTCAATAGGTTACTAAAAAACAATAACGTCGGGAAAATGAATCACTCTGTAGCACATATTGACAGAAAGAAACAGACGCCATATCAAAGTAGAAAGTGATTAAATATCAATGAGGTATAAAGCACACGATATACAACGATGAAGAAAAACTTGTGAACGACTTTCTACAAGATTATGGAAGACTAACGAGTAGTGCGGCTGGTCCCCTGTGGAGGTTCGTGTCCTCCCACGGGCATGGGTGTGTGTGTTTGTCCTTAGGTTATTTTAGGGTAAGTAGTGTGTAGGCTTAGGGACTGATGACCCTATCAGTTAAGTCCCATAAGATTTCACACACATTTGAACATTTTTGAACTAACGAGAAAAGTATTAAACAAACAATGAACAGAATTTCGAAAACAAGAGGCCGACATTATGCCAGTCTGTCAACCAAACAAACAAACACTGCCCGAACAGGCCTCGAAGGCCTACTGACATCGACCGGCCGCCGTGTCATCCTTAGCCCTTAGGCGTCACCAGACGTGGATACGGAGGGGCATGTGGCCAGCACACCACTCTCACGGCCGTTGTAAGTTTTCGTGACCAGTGCTTCTACTTCTCAGTCAAGTAGCTCCTCAATTGACCTCACAAGGATTGAGTGCACCCCGCCTGCCAACAGCACTCGGCAGACCTGGACAGTAACCCGCCCAAGTGCCAACAAAGCCCGGCAGCGCTTAACTTCTGTGATCTGACGGGAACCAGTGTTACCACAGCAGCAATGCCATTGGCTATGCCAATCTATCTCCAGTGTTAGAATCAGATCTTGGTACGTGATGATCTATTATGACAGAAAGTTTGAATCCTCTATAGCATCGCTGAATTTCAATTATGCATGCTTCAGATGGCACATACACTACGTTAATGTCGAGCCATCATGATGTGAACGTGGAATGGTGGAAGACGTGAACTACCTATTGTTCGGCTGCGATAACTGAATAAAGTCCTGAGTACTGGTGAGGCATCTAATAGCTCTAAAATTCCTCTTTCGATATCTGTGTCTACATTCCTGGTGATAAGGACTTACAAGATGTACAATAAATTCGTTGTGCATGCGTGCACTGAATTATCTTTAAAATAGATAGAAGTAATTTGCAAAGTTGAATTTGCGTGTCAGTTTAGCAGATGTAACACGATAATTGCAGCTAACTTGTGTAGAATCTAAGCAGTATGTACACTGTTAGTAATCTATCGCCAGAGGGAACCTGTTATGATGTGGCACCCCAGATCATCACTTCTGGTAGTCAGTGACTGTTAGGTTGGTATCCCACTGTTGTCCGGGCGTCTCCAGACACATCTTCGACCTGGAATCGTCCTGATTGGAGTGGATATGTCTTCATTGGTAAATCCCGGTTAGAACTGAGCCCCAATGACTAGCGAACACGTGTCTGGAGACGCCCTGGAAGGCAGTGGAATACCAAACTGGCTGTCGCCCGCCATACGGCCTGGAAACCAGGAGTGATGGTGCCGGCCGCCATTTCTTTTCATAGAACAACCCTTTTGGTTGTCTTCGCCGGCACTCTTGCGGTACGACGGCGATATTCCACGCCACGTTTTGTTGCACTTACATTTCAGCACGATAATGACCGTCCACACACAGCGAGAGTTTCTACTGCTTTTCTTTGTGCTTGCCAAAAACTACCTTGGCGAGAAAAATCGCCTAATCTCTCGTCAATTGAGAATGTTACGAGCATTAAATGCAGGGCCATTCAATCAGCTAGAAATTGTCACGATCTGACGCGTCAATTGGACAGAATTTGGCACGATATTCATCAGGAGGACATCCAAGAACTCTATTGAACAGTGCCAAGCCGAATAACTGCTTGAATAGGGCCCAGAGGTGGATCAGTACGTTATTGACTTGCTCATTTTGTGAAACTCTCTCTCTTGAATAAATCACCCAATTTTTCTGAAACAGCAATAATTTTTTATCGGTGCATGTCTATCACATCTACCGATTTCTGTTCCATTCTGATAATTCCTTCGTCTTTGCCTTTCTTAGAGTCTATATCTGTT
Organism: Schistocerca nitens; assembly: GCF_023898315.1. Taxonomy (NCBI): domain Eukaryota; kingdom Metazoa; phylum Arthropoda; class Insecta; order Orthoptera; family Acrididae; genus Schistocerca; species Schistocerca nitens. The sequence continues at coordinate 581,932,846 of NC_064619.1, read as the reverse complement.
GATTATCTAAGTATTATACCGGGTGATCAAAAAGTCAGTATAAATTTGAAAACTGAATAAATCGCGGAATAATGTAGATAGAGAGGTACAAATTGATACACATGCTTGTAATGCAATGGGGTTTTATTAGAACCAAAAAAAATACAAAAGTTCAAGAAATGTCCGACAGATGGCGCTTCATCTGATCAGAATAGCAATAATTAGCATAACAAAATAAGACAAAGCAAAGATGATGCTCTTTACAGGAAATGCTCAATATGTCCACCATCATTCCTCAACAATAGCTGTAGTCGAGGAATAATGTTGTGAACAGCACTGTAAAGCATGTCCGGAGTTATGGTGAGGCATTGGCGTCGGATGTTGCCTTCAGCATCCCTAGAGATGTCGGTCGAACACAATACACTTGCGACTTCAGGTAACCCCAAAGCCAATAATGGCACGGACTGAGGTCTGGGGACCTGGGAGGCCAAGCATGACGAAAGTGGCGGCTGAGCACACGATCATCACCAAACGACGCGCGCAAGAGATCTTTCACGCGTCTAGCAATATGGGTTGGAGCACCATCCTGCATAAACATCGTACGTTCCAGCAGATGTTTACCAGCCAGGCTGGGGATGATGCGATACTGTAACATATCGGCGTACCTCTCACCCGTCACGGTAGCAGTTACAAAACCAGAATCACGCATTTCCTCGAAGAAAAAAGGCCCGATAACGGTAGATGTGGTAAATCCAACCCATACCGTGACTTCCTCATCGTGCAATGGAGCTTCCACGACAGTTCTAGGATTGTCGGTAGCCCAGATTCTGCAGTTGTGTGCGTTGACAGACCCTCGGAGCGTGAAATTAGCTTCGTCGGTCCACAACACATTACTCAACCAATCGTCATCTTCTGCCATCTTTTGAAACGCCCACACCGCAAATGCCCTCCACTTCACTAAATCGCCAGGTAACAGTTCATGATGCCGATGGGTTTTGTACGGATAGCATCGCAGGGTACGCCTAAGTTCCAACCAAACAGTAGTGTATGGGATGCCGGTGCGACGTGCGACTGCACGAGCGCTGGCTTTCCCCGTGCATAGACGAACCCGCTACAGTCTCCATTTCTTCCTGAACTGTCGTAGCAGCATTACGCCTTGTGCTCGGTCGGCCACTACGGGGTCTATCGTCTAAACAACCCGTGGCTCCGAACTTCGAAATCATTCTCGCCACAGCTGCATTTGTCAACGGACCTTTACCCGTGGCGATGGGATAGTAACGCTGAACTAGCACATTTCCCATTCTGATAATACAGCTTCACTAAAAGCGCATTTTCAGGTAACGTCAACATGCTGCGACTGCTGGCGCATCTGATTCTCTCTCTCATTATAGCTCCTTTTACACACGATTGTCATGCGCAGTCACTGACGTTTTGCTGTCCAGCGCCATCTATCGGACATTTTGTGAACTTTGTTTTTTTTTTTATTCTAATAAAACCCCATGTCATTCCAAGCATGTGTGTCAATTTTTACCTCTCTATCTACATTATTCAGTGGTTTATTAAGTTTTCAAATTTATACTGACTTTTTGATCACCTGGTATGTAATTTGCATTTCTGTATTTTATTTGCAACAGTGCATCTAATTCGGAATCTTCATTCTAACTCGATTATCGTTCAACGAAATGTAATGTATCTGATATAATGAACCCAATCAATAAATCTCCTAAAATGTTGTGGGAATTAAATGAAAAGGTACGTTTCTGTTGACTGGATGTCCATAACTGTTGCTCTTCATCATCAACGATAAAATCCAGTATTGTTGTAAAAATCATTGATTTACAAAACGGACAGCTTAATCCGGTTTCAAGACGATAAAATATCTTAAAATAACACACCCCTGGTACATGGCATGAAACAGAATATCCTCTTCAGTTCTAGACTTGCCAGAAAGCCTCTGGCAGAGATAGTCCTACATGAAAAAGGTTTCCAGTCAAAAGAGAGGAAACACTGTTGTATGGAAAGAAATATAAAGTATTTACCACCGACATCCCAAATCTCCATTTCAAATCTTACAGGGTCGGGGCTCAATGGCGTGCCACACATAAATCTGCGTGAAGGCAATTGGGTGATCTTTAGAACACTGAAACGTCCGAGGAACGGGCTTAAGTAGACTGTGCATCTGCAGGCATGTGTGAAAACACAATGTAACCCTATACGGGACGGTAGTATCTGTTCCCGAAAGAACAGTTACAGTAGATGACCATGCAGCTTTGCTAGAAATGAAATAATAATTAAATGGACACCCTAGCTGCAAACAGGCGTTGATGTACTTCATTGGGGCATGTTGAAAATGTGTGCCCCGACCGGGAACCGGGACTCGAACCCGGGATCTCCTGCTTACATGGCAGACGCTCTATCCATCTTTTTTTCCGTTTGAACGGTTATATTTATTTAAGCACCACATAATAGCATGAATAAATCATTAAAATAATCACAAATAGTTATTAGCGATAGGGCAAGGCTAATTAGTTGCTTACAGCAATAATCAGCTTCAACAAATTATTTTTACCTCAACAAACCGCAAAACACAGTACCAGAATAAATATAAAACAGTAACAAATTTTAAAAAACTTCTTTCCTTACACAACAGAAGCTACTCAAAAGGCAACAGCAAACATATCTTTAACAAAATTTAAGAAAAGGATTTTCGGAAAACTAATTAAATTTTTTAATCAAACAAGCTCCTAAGGCATAAGAATGAAAACACATTTCTAAAATCAACATAAAATGTACCGAATATTCTATCAAGTACCAAAACGTCAAATAGATAAAAGTTCTCCACATGTGAAGCAAATACTATCCTAATTTTGGCTTAAATCAGTAATTATAATTAAATGATAGGAAATATTTGCATAACATAACCAAGACAGTACTTTGTGCTTATGGAAGTTTACAGGAAACTTAGCTACCCGAAGTTCATAACATGGGCATCAACAGCATATTCCGAAGGAGATGTACAACTTTAAATAAAACTTTAAATAACGTTCCATAGAGCAGAGCACTAAGTAATATAGCCACTACTTAACTTAAAATTTATTAGCAGGTAGCACGAGACAGCGGGCTAAGGCAATTGCGGACGCGCCCCAAAGAAAGGCAGCAAATAAACACTAAGGCGTTGTGTAACAGCAACAAGTCCATGCTCCATCGGAGCCACAGACGGCAGGGACTTATCCCCTGCCCCTGCACGCTCCCCGTGAGACCCACATTCCCAACGCGTCCATACTACTACATTCGTAGTGCGCCTAATAGATGTTTGCCCATCATACTCATTACTCGTGGCAGATTAATCTACCAAGTCCCGTACGAGTTCGGGCATAGCGTGTGCGTTCGCACAAGAAGGTCAATGGCCGGGAAGCCATATTTTAACTATATGTGACGGTAGTATCTGTTCCCGAAAGAACAGTTACCGTAGATGACCATGGAGCTTTGCTAGAAATGAAATGATAATTAAATGAACACCCTAACTGCAAACAGGCGTTGATGTACTTCATTGGGGACATGTTGAAAATGTCAACATGTCCCCAACACCTGTTTGCAGCTAGGGTGTCCATTTAATTATCATTTCATTTACAATGTAACCCTCTGAGAAATGATTGTGATTCACCAGTGGGGCATACACACCCACCTGTCCCATAACCTCATTTAAACTCAGTTGCACATCCTTTATGGACTCATATTTTAATACACATACCAGTTTTCTTTCTAAGAATTTCTGTTGCTTCTGTCTAGCTTTTCTTATCTTAACAACATAAAACGGTGTCACCATTGCTTTATAACTTTGCAGATGCACCTGAAGATAGGAAACGTTCTGAAATTGGGTTGTGCTTTCCATTTCAGAAATAAATGACTTTTTCAAGTGTTGTGGATTTTGTCATCGATGACAAGTTCAAAATGGTTCACATGGCTCTGAGCACTATGCGAATTAACTTCTGAGGTCATCAGTCGCCTAGAACTTAGAACTAATTAATCCTAACAAACCTAAGGACATCACACACATCCATGACCGAGGCAGGATTGGAATCTGCGACCGCAGTGGGCGATCGGTTCCAGACTGTAGCGCCTAGGACCGCACGGCCACTCGGGCCGGCGATGATAAGTAAAACGGATTAAGAATTGTTTAGAAATTGCTATGTGGGTGGTGATCTAAAGCCTGATAAAGAAATTTAAAAAGGAAAACGTTTCGAAGAACAAGCCATGACAAAACTATTCCAACTGGAACGAGGAAGTATGAAACAGGGGAAATACCCTCATACTCCAAGAAGAACGTATCGCTATTACAAAGAAAGCAGTCAGTGACAGATTTGAATATTACCAAACCACTTGTTTAATAAGTCATAGCTGCAGAATACTAACGTTAATTATTTACAAAAGAATGAAAAGATGGTGGCCGAGCCCGGGGATGCAATAATAACCCTATGACTTATCGTACTGAAAAAAGGCAAATTTGATTAATAGCACTTGGCAATGCCAACTGGAAAAAATCCTGAAGTTCTGAAGGTCGCAAAGGTAACCTCATAATTTTATTACTACTTCCTGAATTTTAATTCCTTTTCCAAATTTCTCCTTGGTTTTCTTTACGAATGTACACATTGAATAACAAGAGGATAGGCCACAACCCTCTCACACATCCAAATATTGCTTTCTTTCCATGTAGTTTGACTCTTGGAACTGTATTCACAACTGATACAGGACTTTGACTGCAGTTTTCTTTTAAAAAAGCAACGTCAGGGTCATAATTATGCTGCTATTAACATGAAAAATTGCTTGAATATTTTATGTTTATGCTGCAGCCTCGTGCTGGCACCTGAGTATAAGCTGCTGACATATCGCCAAGAGCCGTACCACATTAACATCGCTGCTCGCTACTCGCCGTCAGTAATTACCCCGCAGTTGTTCACACAGCTAGCAGACTGCTATAGGCGGAGTCACGAACGATGGCAGTCGTGTTTAGACTCGTTCTGAGCACCTACGTCACGTATTCTCCGACAGCCAATGACTGTTCAGTAGTGTTCTGAGCGCTCTGCTCTGAATGCCCTAGCTAATGCGAGCATTAAACTTGATCCTAGCGTGTTGTTTAGTGAATCTTATTTCAGTTATGCGAGCTGTCATCGCTGATGGTGATGGTAAACGATAAATTCTGCATAAACAAGCGACACACATAATTTGCAGGATATAATCTCCCCTTGGGAGGAAACCGAGCGAGGTGGCGCAGTGGTTAGACACTGGACTCGCACTCGGGAGGACGACGGTTCAATCCCGCGTCCGGTCATCCTGATTTAGGTTTTCCGTGATTTCCCTAAATCGCTCCAGGCAAATGCCGGGATGATTCCTTTCAAAGGGCACGGCTGACTTCCTTCCCCCTCCTTCTCTAATCCGATGAGTCCGATGACCTCGATGTCTGGTCTCCTTCCCCAAAATAACTAACCAACCTTGGGAGGAAAGTGTTTTGGTTGGCAGGAGAGCCAACACCGTGTTACTAGAGGAGGCTGAAAGGCACGCGTTTTAGCTCACGCAGGCTGGCGTGAGGTCTGGAAGAGGACAAGGAAATTAGAATTTAGAAAAAAGGACGTAGCTGGTGGAATACTTAACTTTAATCCGTTAATGAAGAACGTCGGTCTTGACGGTACATGATTCATAATATCGATAGTAACTGATAATGGCGCCTTGCTAGGTCGTAGCAAATGACGTAGCTGAAGGCTATGTTAAACTATCGTCTCGGCAAATGAGAGCGTATTTTGTCAGTGAGACATCGCTAGCAAAGTCGGTTGTACAACTGGGGCGAGTGCTAGAGAGTCTCTCTAGACTAGACCTGCCGTGTGGCGGCGCTCGGTCTGCAATCACTGATAGTGGCGACACGCGGGTCCGACGTATACTAACGGACCGCGGCCGATTTAAAGGCTACCACCTAGCAAGTGTGGTGTCTGGCGGTGACAACACAGAAAGCGCTTGCGCATAACGCAACTGTCGCTTTGAACCGTCAACAATGTCAATCCCGTCTGTGCCTCGACGGTCGGACTATAGCAGAGTCGCACTGCTGGGGTGACCGTGCAGCAGCCAATCGAAGCCCAAGTTTCAGAACGTATTGCGACAGTTGCGCCGCAGAACAAAAATCAGCTTGATATCATCGCCTGTCGAGGATTGCAACGAGTGACGAACAGCCATGGTTGAGATTAAATGGGACGGTAAGAATCAGTGGATTTGTTGCGTCATCGCCGGGCCATGGCGACGAGCACCGAGCAGCGAGGTGGGAGCGTGAACTCATCCTCAGAAAATTCGCCACGTTGCCCACTACAGCTTAGCGACAACCTCAACATATTTACTTTTTCTGGATATATTTGTGGCGACCTCTCTTAGTTTCTCATCTGTTTATGCTGAGAGTCAGCTGACAATATTTTCACCAAGCACTAATTGACCCGTAACCCGTAAATCCAGATTACGCAATGTCACGTGAAATGGCTCTGAGCACTATGGGACTTACCATCTGAGATCATCAGTCCCCCAGAACATAGAACTACTTAAACTTACCTGAGGACATCCCACACATCCATTCCCGAGGCAGGATTCGAACCTGCGACCGTAGCGGTCGCGCGGTTCCTGACTGAATCGCCTAGAACCGCTCGGCCACAGCGGCCGGCTGTCACGTGGAATCCATATCCCCTGACTCAAAGGGCTGTTTGGATATACAGTAGGTGTCGATTACTGTCACATTTCTTCTCATCTGTAGAGAGCACAAACTAAATTTCCTAGAAATTACCCTCTCAAGTACATAATTGAAACAGCTCGACTGTAGTTAAAAACACTTACAAATGGTGACATTTTCGCAGTGTAGGAGAACTTTACTGCCATGTTGTTCTCTGTTTAAGTTTCTGAGGTTATTTTTTTTTTATATCAACGGCTTGCGTGTCAGATCCATTACCTATTTCATGAAGCATCCTCTCGCTTGGCAGCACGAGGCTAAGGCGTCCGCGATTCAGACGCCAGTGGAGAACCATCAACTGCATCCGAACAGCACAAGGGAACTGCGGATATCTAAAGCACAAATGGGGCTGGGCTACATCTCCAGATTGTGACTGTGGAGCTGTCCTGCAAACAATAAATCACATTGTTGGTGAATGCCCGACACCAGCGTTCGGGGCATCAATAAATGACATCCATCACCTGAAGCGCTTAACTGGATCAACAGACTGGACTTAGAAATCTAAGAACTTGTGTAATGTGCACATAATTTAGTATAATACTTTGAACATTTGATTCTGTACCTGTATTTTGCTTGTCATTTCTTACACTGTATACTCTTAAAATTACGTATTTGATCCAAGCTCTTGTAATGTCTCTTGCAGCGGTCTCTCCTCGATATTTTCAGAAATTTTATAAGTTATACAACTCAGTACATATCTCGAAATATCTCTTCTTATCTTACCGATTCCTAAACTTTAATATACGATGATTATCAATGCAAAGTAGTTTCAAGCCCTATTATTCCTTGGAGCGTCCATTTACTCTATGGAATAGCTTCTCTGCTATCTATGTTTTCTCTTATGAAAAGAATGAAGGGTCTTGCCGATTAGCCGTGAAAGAAGAAGGATGTATATGTATGTATTGTTGAGCTAGTCGCCATCTTGATGAGTTTCTGAATGAGAAGGAATTTAATACATGAACTAAACTAAAGTAAGTGTGTTCGCGTATTATTTAACTGATTATTATTGACAGTGTCTGCTTACTACGCTGTATTGCACGGGATCAGTGGGGAACGTCTGATTTACACTGGACGAACCTGCCGTTTTGTGTGCTCAAGGTGTCCAGTTACTTCAAATAAATAGGCTAACACGGTCTTACCAGCAGATCTCCGGTCTTCCCCATTGTTGCTGTTGTGGTTTTCAGTCCTGAGACTGGTTTGATGCAGCTCTCCATGCTAATCTATCCTGTGCAAGCTCCTTCATCTCCCAATACCTGCTGCAACCTACATCCTTCTGAATCTGCTTAGTGTATTCATCTCTTGCTCTCCCTCTACGATTTTTACCCTCCACGCTGCCCTCCAATGCTAAATTTGTGATCCCTTGATGCCTAAGAACATGTCCTACCGCCGGCCGAAGTGGCCGTGCGGTTAAAGGCGCTGCAGTCTGGAACCGCAAGACCGCTACGGTCGCAGGTTCGAATCCTGCCTCGGGCATGGATGTTTGTGATGTCCTTAGGTTAGTTAGGTTTAACTAGTTCTAAGTTCTAGGGGACTAATGACCTCAGCAGTTGAGTCCCATAGTACTCAGAGAGAGCCATGTCCTACCAACCGATCCCTTCTTCTAGTCAAGTTGTGCCACAAACTTCTCCCCAATCCTATTCAATACTTCCTCATTAGTTACGTGATCTACCCACCTAATATTCAACATTCTTCTGTAGCACCACATTTCGAAAGCTTCTATTCTCTTCTTGTCCAAACTATTTATTGTCCATGTTTCACTTCCATACATGGCTACACTCCACATAAATACTTTCAGAAACGACTTCCTGACACTTAAATCTATACCCGATGTTAACAAATTTCTCATCTTCAGAAACGCTTTCCTTCCCATTACCAGTCTACATTTTATATCCTCTCTACTTCGACCATCATCAGTTACATAGCTCCCCAAATAGCAAAACTCCTTTACTACTTTAAGTGTCTCATTTCCTAATCTAATTCCCTCAACATCACCCGACTTAATTCGACTATATTCCATTATTCTCGTTTTACTTTTGTTGATGTTCATCTTATATCCTCTTTTCAAGACACTGTCCATTCCGTTCAATTGCTCTTCCAAGTCCTTTGCTGTCTCTGACAGAACTACAATGTCATCGGCGAACCTCAAAGTTTTTATTTCTTCTCCCTGGATTTTAATACCTACTCCGAATTTTTCTTTTGTTTCCTTTACTGCTTGCTCAATATACAGATTGAATAACATCAGGGAGAGGCTACAACCCCGTCTCACTCCCTTCCACACCACTGCTTCCCTTTCATGCCCCTCGATTCTTATAACTGCCATCTGGTTTTTGTACAAATTGTAAATAGCCTTTCGATCCCTATATTTTACCCCTGCCACCTTTAGAATTTGAAAGAGAGTATTCCAGTCAACACTGTCAAAAGCTTTCTCTAAGTCTACAAATGCTAGAAACGTAGATTTGCCTTTCCTTAATCTTTCTTCTAAGATAAGTCGTAAGGTCAATATTGCCTCACGTGTTCCAACATTTCTACGGAATCCAAACTGATCTTCCCCGAGGTCGGCTTCTACCAGTTTTTCCATTCGTCTGTAAATAATTCGCATTAGTATTTTGCAGCTGTGGCTTATTAAACTGATAGATGGGTAATTTTCACATCTGTCAACACCTGCTTTCTTTGGTATTGGAATTATTATATTCTTCTTGAAGTCTGAGGGTATTTCGCCTGTCTCATACATCTTGCTCACCAGATGGTAGAGTTTTGTCAGCACTGGCCCTCCCAAGGCCGTCAGTAGTTCTAATGGAATGTTGCTACTCCCGGGGCCTTGTTTCGACTCAGGTCTTTCAGTGCTCTGTCAAACTCTTCACGCAGTATCGTATCTCCCATTTCATCTTCATCTACATCCTCTTCCATTTCCATAATATTGTCCTCAAGTACATCGCCCTTGTATAGACCCTCTATATACTCCTTCCACCTTTCTACTCTCCCCTCTTTGCGTAGAACTGGGTTTCCATCTGAGCTCTTGATATTCATACAAGTGGTTCTCTTTTCTCCAAAGGTCTCTTTAATTTTCATGTAGGCTGTATCTATCTTACACCTAGTGATTTGCGCCTCTACATCCTCACATTTGTTCTCTAGCCGTCCCTCCTAGTCCATTTTGCACTTCCTGTCGATCTCATTTTTGAGACGTTTGTATTCCTTTTTGCCTGCTTCATTTACTGCATTTTTGTATTTTCTCCTTTCATCAATTAATTTCAGTATCTCTTCTGTTATCCAAGGATTTCTACTAGCCCTCGTCTTTTACCTACTTGATCCTCTGCTGCCTTCACTATTTCATTCCTCAAAGCTACCCATTCTTTTTCTACTGTATTTCTTTCCCCCATTCCTGTCAATTGTTCCCTTATGCTGTCCCTGAAATTCTGTACAACCTCTGGTTTAGTCAGTTTATCCAGGTCCCATCTCCTTAAATTCCCACCTTTTTGCAATTTCTTCAGTTTTAATCTACAGTTCATAACCAATAGATTGTGGTCAGAGTCAACATCTGCCCCTGGAAATGTCCTACAATTTAAAACCTGGTTCCTAAATCTCTGTCTTACCATTATATAATCTATCTGATACCTTTTAGTATCTCCAGGATTCTTCCATGTATACAACCTTCTTTTATGATTCTTGAACCAAGTGTTAGCTATGATTAAGTTATGCTCTGTGCAAAATTCTACCAGACGGCTTCCTCTTTCATTTCTTAGCCCCAATCCATATTCACATACTATGTTTCCTTCTCTCCCTTTTCCTACTGCCGAATTCCAGTCACCCATGACTATTAAATTTTGGTCTCCCTTCACTACCTGAATAATTTCTTTTATCTCATCATACATTTCTTCAATTTCTTTTTCATCTGCAGGGCTAGTTGGCATAGAAACTTGTACTACTGTAGTAGGCATGGGCTTCGTGTCTATCTTGGCCACTATAATACGTTCACTATGCTGTTTGTAGTAGCTAACCCGCACTCCTAATTTTTTTCATTATTAAACCTACCCCTGCATTCCCCCTATTTGATTTTGTATTTATAACCCTGTATTCACCTGACCAGAAGTGTTGTTCCTCCTGCCACCGAACTTCACTAATTCCCACTATATCTTGTCCGCAGCTCGTGGTCGTGCGGTAGAGTTCTCTCTTCCCACGCCCGGGTTCCCGGGTTCGATTCCCGGCGGGGTGAGGGATTTTCTCTGCCTCGTGATGACTGGGTGTTGTGTGATGTCCTTAGGTTAGTTAGGTTTAAGTAGTTCTAAGTTCTAGGGGACTGATGACCATAAATGTTAAGTCCCATAGTGCTCATAGCCATTTGAACCCACTATATCTAACTTCAACCTATCCATTTCCCTTTTTAAATTTTCTAACCTACCTTCCCGATTAAGGGATCTGACATTCCACGCTCCGATCCGTAGAATGCCAGTTTTCTTTCTCCTGATAACAACATCCTCTTGAGTAGTCCCCGCCCGGAGATCCGAATGGGGGACTATTTTACCTCCGGAATATTTTACCCAAGAGGACGCCATCATCATTTAATCATACAGTAAAGCTGCATGCCCTCGGGAAAAATTACGGCTGTAGTTTCCCCTTGCTTTCAGCCGTTCGCAGTACCACAACAGCAAGGCCGTTTTGGTTAGTGTTACAAGGCCAGATCAGTCAATCATCCAGACTGTTGCCCCTGCAAGTACTGAAAAGGCTGCTGCCCCTCTTCAGGAACCGCACGTTTGTCTGGCCTCTCAAGAAATACCCCCCCCCCCCCCCCGTTGTGGTTGCACCTACGGTACGGCTATCTGTATCGTTGAGCCACGCAAGCCTCGCCACCAACGACAAGGTCCATGGTTCATGGGGGGAGGGTCTTCCCCATGTGATCACCGAAAGTTAATAATTATTACAAATGTTTTCAGGAGATCGACTGACAATTTTCGTCTCACTGAGACTTCGAAATTGCTTCACTGCCTTATGGAATTTAAGTTAAGCTCAATTTAATCAGGATAGAACAGTATTGAACTGTGTGAATGTGATAAGTCTGCTTTGTGAATGAAAATTCCCCTAACATACAGTTAAGCTCAATTTAATCAGGATAGAACAGTATTGAACTGTGTGAATGTGATAAGCCTGCTTTGTGAATGAAAATTCCCTTAACATACGCATATTTTTACTATCTTGATCAGTGAAGCTAAATCAGGCCGGTGTGAGAGAGGTTTTTAAATTTTTTGAATACCACAAAAATATATTAAACTCTGTATCATCATACGATAAATTAATAAATAAATAATTCAAAAATGGTTCATATGGCTCTGAGGTCATCAGTCCCCTAGAACTTATAACTACTTAAACCTAACTAACCTAAGGACATCACACACATCCATTTCCGAGGCAGGATTCGAACCTGCGACCGCAGCGATCGCGCGGTTCCACACTGCAGCGCCTAGAACCGCTCGGCCACATCGTAAATAATTCAGTAAAGTGTGATGCGGTCACAAGGAATTGATCCCAGGGCTGTTCTATCAGTAGCCGGAAAGACTGACCACCAGATAGCAGAAAAAACGGAAAGTAATTGTGTGCCAAATGAACAATGTGACGCAGGTCTCAGTGATTCTTCCATGGTGAATTCCAAGGCAACATTCCGATTCTTTAAAGCGTTCTTTTCTGTGCAGTATAGTTGGCTTCGATTGGGACTGGTTTTACTATTGTATTGTGCAATGATCAACAAAGCAGTTCATGGCATCATTCGAAGGGAATGTTATGCCGCTGTGTTTTTATCTGTTACGCTGTGATTTTCTGGTAGAATAAAGTGTTCTTAGATTGAAAGTGTCTCACATTCAGCGTCGTCTCGATAACGAGACTGCTTATCATAACTGTTCACAAATTGCAAGGTAGATCCTTTGTTTTCCTGGATAAAAACGGGTCTGAAAGCAGAGATTTTAAGTCTGCACAAATGGTTGGGTAAGCTTCGTCAGTGACTATTAAGCTGCATTCCAGAACACACATTTTAATTTAATTAGATTAGAGAAAAGAAATGTAATTGCCTTGACATATTCATGCCGTCCACTTAGCATAGAGACAAGTGCAGACGTCCCACTCCGACTCATTATCGCTATCAAGCACACTAAAACTGTGACCGTTACAGCTTACCACATTACGTATAGCTTCGCGGTTACTAGGCACTTCGTAGTTGACGTGCTCCCGTGAAAACTCACTTATCTACTTAAGCATTCTACACAGACACTTAAATTCAATATCTCTACAACATCAGTTAATTAGTACAGTAATTGGGGTAATAATGATGACAAAAAGGGTCTACTATATAGCAAAATACAGCGCAGTTGTAAGGAAACGTTTATGTTCGCCATTAGAGAAAACTGCCAGGTAAAAGTTCGTGTTTCATTCTTGAAGTTACAGACATCAAATAAAGTAACAAAACCACAAGTTGTTTTCCAAGGATGCAGCAACAAATGAGACAACCAAGTGTGCTTAATAAGGTACTTGGTGTAAATAATGGAAAACCCACGAGTTTGAGCAGAGTGGCTAACTGCAAGAGCCTCAGACGTAAATAAACAGCACACATGCAATTTCCCTCTCAGTAGTAAACGGTAAATAGGCCGTGCGCTAATGAATCTCGGAGTGCCGCCTGAAATTACCGCCAGTTTGAAAGGAGAAGCGGCCTCTTTGACACTTATAATACTCCTTCAATACGACATGTGATCGAGATAGGCGTACGATATTTCAATTCACAGTCCTCTCGTGAAGATTTAGGTTTTCCGTACTTTCACAAAATCACTTAATGCGAGTGCAAGGCTTTTTCTTTTAAAAAGACCCTATCTCGCCCTTGTCCGTTCTTATGACCTTTCCATCGACGGAGCGTTGGTTCTTTCCTGCCTTACAAAGAGTGGCAATTAAATATGGAGACTATTGTGAGAAATGTGTTTCATTAGAAACATGTTACAAGTTTCAGTCCGCTTCGCTATCTGTACGCTATTAAATAAAGCAATAAAGCAGTGTTGAAGGTCGCAAACAGCAGGTGTGCCCGACTCCGTAGTCAAGGAAGCTAACGCACACTGTAACAGATACCTTCAGCCACTCCTCAATCACAATTGTTTTCCTTGAGGCCTGGAAACATGGAGTAGTTAAGCCATTACCGAAAAGGACGTTCTCAGAGCACCCTCTGATACCGACATATTTGCATTCTTTCTGCCCTGTCCAAAGCCTTGAAATAAATAGTCCACAACAAGCTAACAAACTACCTGACTATAAACAACCTCTTAGACGAATACCAATAACGCTTCCGTAAACATCACTGCTCAACTTCTGCGTTAATAAGGGTAACAGCCGCGCGGAGTGGCCACGCGGTTTAAGGCACCATATCACGGATTGCGCCGTACCTCCCGCCGGTGGTTCCAGTCCCCCCTCGGGCTTGGGTGTGTGTGTTGTTCATAGCATAAGTTAGTTAAAGGGGGGACTTTGATGAAATTGACCAACAATGTCACTTTTCGATTTATTTTTTGTTTCTTACTACAACTAATGGACAATACGTTGCCAAAGTTTCAATGTTGAAATCGCATCCGAAGTGCCTGAAAATTAATTAAAAATATGACGTGGCTTCAGTGCCACGCCCACGTTTTGAAGCAGCACTTCAATACCAGCTCAGTGAACAACTATTCTGTGTATTACTTTCAGCCAAACGTGTGCGGGATACATCTAGAAGGCAGTGATACATACTCTTTGGTTTTACAGATCATCTTTGACTCTGTTCCGTATCTGATAAACAATAACAAACTAGTTGCATCATTTATGGCTTGTGATACTAACGGAGAATTATACAGGTGTTCGATTCTCTCTTCATTCAGTTATGCCACGATCACAAAGAGTGTATGGGCTACATATTTCCACTTGTTGTCAAAAGATGAACACCCTATTCATAATCTGTGCCTCATTAGCTGGTGTAAATATCTACAAGCTAAGAGGGATAACAACTCCTACATTCACAAGGAGAGGCTTCCAAATTGTATCCTGGATCTTGTCAAGCCCACCTACAGGTTTGGCCGATCCTGCTCTTCTCAAAAAGTGTGTTCATTGCAAAACCCAAAATCCAAATGAGTCTCTAAATTCACTCGTATGGAAACGATGCCCTAAAAACACATTGGCATCTGCTACAGTTGTCAGAACTGTAACTTGTGATGCAGTTATAGTACTTAATGAACGTCGGGAGGATGAAAGTATGAGATAGGAAATTTTACTCAAGACATCCTGAGAAAAATAGATTTACAAGCACGTCTCTGCAGCTGAAAAGTCAGTTGAAGATCTGATAAAGGAAAGAAGACAGACAACAAGAAACCAGACGATAAACGGTGAAGGGCAAGATGACCCATAGTACAAATGTGGTCCTTCTGAAGAAATGACGTAAGGAAAAAAGTTAAGTTGAACTTTAAATTGCATTTCCTGAAAAGTTTGTTTTTTAAAGTTTATGTACCCTTTCCTCAGATTCTATGATTGCTATAATTATGACATTTTGTACACTTGTTTCTGTAAACCTAATAAACGTTGTCTCAAAAGCAAATTTTGAAATTCTGATTACAAGCTGATATATGGGGCTAAGTGCTTGGAATTTTGCATGAATTTAAAATTGTACTTGTGGAATTATAATTTAAAAAATTATGAAAATTCTCATATTTGACCTATTCCAAAAACCTCAAGACAGACGCTTACAACATATAAAGAGATGAAACAGAGAAATTTTTGTAGAAATCCCTAGAATACTTCCTGAAAAAAAGGAACATACATTATTTTTTGAAAATCAAATTTGAAATTTCATAAAAAAGTTGAATATATATAATCAAAGGATTTTATATGTAAACATGTTACCTTCATGTACAGTGTGACACAAAATTTCATTGTCGTATCTCCAAAACAGTGGATTTGGTGCATTTGAACATTTGAAGGGTAACAGATGACCTGAAACTTGTCATGGATGCACAGGAGGTGACTATTACGTGCTTCTTAGACTAGAGCAAAGCTTTTGACAGTGTCGACTATGATATTTTACTTGCCAAGTTTAACAGCCTGAATTTCTCGACAAGTGGACTGCAGTGGTTTCGCACACACCTGACGCTTCGGCAACAATGCGTCATGTCCGGCACCATGAAGTCACTATGAAGTCAGGAAGTATAAGACGTCCGCCAGTGTACGGTACTAGGTCCTACACTCTTTTCATTGTATGTACATGATGTGTCATCAGTTATGTCCTGCTGCAAATGCCGCATGTACGCTGATGACCTGCAGTTGTATATAACTGCAAAACCTATAATCATCATTTTGATTTGCAGCTCCTTGTGTTGGCCGTGTTTGCAGTTAAAATTGCTAGATGTGAGGCTGCCACTTATGCAAAACACCCTTTTTTCTCAGTACCCAAACATGTTTCGGCACCACTGTGCCATCATCAGTGGGTTTTTGTATTCATTTATTCTGCAATGTGAACATTTTTGTTAAATGATTATAAAATTATGTGCATCTTTAGTTCAAACAACATATCGTTTCTTTTTGTAAATACCTTTGCATTTGGTGTGCATAAATTTTCTGGACAACACACACAGGTAAGAAGCGCACCACACACACACACACACAAAGATAAAAATGCAAACAAAATTCAAATTTGGCGACGAACTCTCTGGTGAACAAATGAACTCTGAATGGGCTGGGACACACAACAAACCACAATCACACTGTGTTTTGGTGAAGAGAAAAGTGATTTACTATGTTATTTGTGGAAAATACTTGTTATAGTTACGTGTGCATCACAACACCTCAGTATGATGCGCAGAATGGAAGTGCTTGCCACACGAAAACGTAAGTATAAACGAATATAGCCGCGAAAACATCGCGACAAACTAAATTACATCCTAGAAGATAGGTTAACTCCCAGCAAAAAACTTTCTCATCAACATTGTTTGGTTGCAGATGACAAGCTACCTGTAGTAATTAACACACAAGTGATCCGGAAAATTCGTGCACACCAAATGTAAAGGTATTTACTAAAAGAAACGATCTGTTGTTTGAACTAAAGATACACATAATTTTATAATCATTTAACAAAACTGTTCTCATTGCAGAATAAATACAAACGAAAACCCACTGATGATGGCACAGTGGTGCCGAAACATGTTTGGGTACTGAGAAAAAACGGTGTTTTGCATAACTGGCGGACCTCACATCCAACAATCAAAACCTATAAGCCTGAAGACAGCTATCAAGAATCTCAGTACTGACCTTCATGCACTATCAAAATTGGCGCAGGATATAAGGTTAAAGCTCAAGTCATTCAAAACCCAGACGGTACTGATCGGTCGTTCTAGACTCATTAGCCCGAAATATCGGCAATCCCTACCATTTTTAACACTAAAGGGGGAAAATGCCAACTTCCCTCCTTCATAAAGGTTTCTGTGAATAATAATAGACGAAAATCTGAATTTGACTGAGAACGTAACTGCAATATGTAAGAAGGTATCAGCGTCTCTCTACGCCCGACAAAAATGGAAAGAGCTCTTCCGTCTTGGCTTGAAAAAGAAACTAGTACATACACTTGTACTTCCAATTATTGATTACAGCGATGTTATCCTGCAAGGCCTTTCTCAGGAAAGCGCACGGCGCCTGGAACTAATTATGAATCCCTGTGTTCTTTATATTTGTCTTGTTCGACTCCTTGATCACATTTCACCATTATATGCTCAGCTGTAGTGGCTGCATGCAGACAAGCGCAGAGATTCCATACACTCTGTTTTCTCTACTGTCTTTCCAATGAACACTGTATCTGTCCTATACCTTAACGATCTTGTCTGAGCAACATGGCATAAATACTTCCTCTCATCGGAGGAAAATCCTTTCTGTCCCTCTGCATCATTCAGCCACTTTCTCGAAGTCCTTCCTAGTAACAGGAACCCGATTCTGGAATAAGCTCCCGGATTATATTACATAACTGAATAACATCTCCAGCTTCAGAAGACAGTTAATGACATGTCTACTAAACAACAATGAGGATCAGCATTGTCCCTGAACGCACTTGTTATTCTTGTAGTCCCTCCTGCCACTCTAATCTTCCTCACTTCCCAGTATTCTCAGCCGATGCAGTCTCCTTAAATACCCTTTTCCCCAGAACTCGCTATATCAAAATGCATCTATCTTGTACACCTATAAATAGTTCTTATATCTGCCAATATCATTATTCTTATTATTGTCATTATTTTACTATTATTATTATTATCACTATTAGTGACAGCTGCTCCAGTAGTACAAGTACTGCCAGTATTAACTTTACCAGTTCATAGTCAATATATTTTACCTGCACTACCATTTCAGATACTCAAATCATTTTAATAGTAGTTGCTACATTAAAATTATTATTTCTTCGGTAACTACGAGGTAAAAAAAGGTAGTGGATGTGTGAAGCATTGATCAGATGAAGGAGATGGCCTGTTGGCCCTGAACAGATCAGGTTAAATAAATGAATCAGTCAATAATAGGTAGCCGGTCTGAATCCCAGCAGTGTAATGATTTTCACCTCCGGCCTTTGGAAGCCAAGGGTAGGACACATGGTGGCATTAAGTACCTGATCGGCAAAATTCACGCCAGTATCTTGCAATAAATTCCACAGCTCTCCGATTTACAGGGTGTTTCAAAAATCACCGGTATATTTGAAACGGCAATAAAAACTAAACGAGCAGCGATAGAAATACACCGTTTGTTGCAATATGCTTGGGACAACAGTACATTTTCAGGCGGACAAACTTTCGAAATTACAGTAGTTACAATTTTCAACAACAGATGGCGCTGCAAGTGATGTGAAAGATATAGAAGACAACACAGTCTGTGGGTGCGCCATTCTGTACGTCGTCTTTCTGCTGTAAGCGTGTGCTGTTCACAACGTGCAAGTGTGCTGTAGACAACATGGTTTATTCCTTAGAACAGAGGATTTTTCTGGTGTTGGAATTCCACCGCCTAGAACACAGTGTTGTTGCAACAAGACGAAGTTTTCAACGGAGGTTTAATGTAACCAAAGGACCGAAAAGCGATACAATAAAGGATCTGTTTGAAAAATTTCAACGGACTGGGAACGTGACGGATGAACGTGCTGGAAAGGTAGGGCGACCGCGTACGGCAACCACAGAGGGCAACGCACAGCTAGTGCAGCAGGTGATCCAACAGCGGCCTCGGGTTTCCGTTCGCCGTGTTGCAGCTGCGGTCCAAATGACGCCAACGTCCACGTATCGTCTCATGCGCCAGAGTTTACACCTCTATCCATACAAAATTCAAACGCGGCAACCCCTCAGCGCCGCTACCATTGCTGCACGAGAGACATTCGCTAACGATATAGTGCACAGGATTGATGACGGCGATATGCATGTGGGCAGAATTTGGTTTACTGACGAAGCTTATTTTTACCTGGACGGCTTCGTCAATAAACAGAACTGGTGCATATGGGGAACCGAAAAGCCCCATGTTGCAGTCCCATCGTCACTGCATCCTCAAAAAGTACTGGTCTGGGCCGCCATTTCTTCCAAAGGAATCATTGGCCCATTTTTCAGATCCGAAACGATTACTGCATCACGCTATCTGGACATTCTTCGTGAATTTGTGGCGGTACAAACTGCCTTAGACGACACTGCGAACACCTCGTGGTTTATGCAAGATGGTGCCCGGCCACATCGCACGGCCGGCGTCTTTAATTTCCTGAATGAATATTTCGATGATTGTGTGATTGCTTTGGGCTATCCGAAACATACAGGAGGCGGCGTGGATTGGCCTCCCTATTCGCCAGACATGAACCCCTGTGACTTCTTTCCGTGGGGACACTTGAAAGACCAGGTGTACCGCCAGAATGCAGAAACAATTGAACAGCTGAAGCAGTACATCTCATCTGCATGTGAAGCCATTCCGCCAGACACGTTGTCAAAGGTTTCGGGTAATTTCATTCAGAGACTACGCCATATTATTGCTACGCATGGTGGATATGTGGAAAATATCGTACTATAGAGTTTCCCAGACCGCAGCGCCATCTGTTGTTGAAAATTATAACAACTGTAATTTCGAAAGTTTGTCTGCCTGAAAATATACTGTTGTCCCAAGCATATTGCAACAAACGGTGTATTTCTATCGCTGCTCGTTTAGTTTTTATTGCCGTTTCAAATATACAGGTCATTTTTGAAACACCCTGTATCTCGTTTAGTGAAGGTCTTCTTACACTGTTGATGGTGATGCCTTCCCTTGTGTCACACTGCACACACACACACACACACACACACACACACACACACACACACAATGCGAGCATATACACACACATAACAGTCGCCTACACGACACAGTTATTCTGAAGACACATGACTTGCATGCAGGCCAAGTGGTGGCAATTAGAAAACACTTCCACTAATCGGTAAGCCACAAGATTTTATTCAGCAATAGATGTAAGCTCTTTCCTTTCACCTCACCCACTGACAGGAAACGTGTTCCACTTTACTTTGGGCAATATGAAAGTAGCCGAAGCTAGAAATTTTGAATAACGACGGTCGAGTAAAGGAACGCGTACCTCTACTAAAAACTGCTTCTCTCGTAGAACGTTATTGACTGGAAGGTTGTCGTAGTAGAGAACCCATGTTCGGTCTCTTTTGCATGTTAACTACTCATTCAGGAAGACGACGGTTCAAACCCGCGACCGGCAATCCTGATTTACGTTTTCCGTGATTTCCCTAAATCACTCCAGGCAGGATGGTTCCTTTGAAGGGGAACGGCCGAGTTCCTTCCCCTTCCTTCCCTAATCCGATGGGAACGATGACCCCGCAATTTGATCCAATCCCCCGAAACAACCAACAAACCATACTAATTACACTACTGGCCATTAAAATTGCTACACCACGAAGATGATGTGCTACAGACGCGAAATTTAACCGACAGGAAGAAGATGCTGTGATATGAAAATGGTTAGCTTTTCAGAGCATACACACAAGGTTGGCACCGGTGGTGACACCTACAACGTGCTCACATGCGGAAAGTTTCCAACCGATTTCTCATACACAAACAGCAGTTGACCGGCGTTGCCTGGTGAAACGTTGTTGAGATGCCTCGTGTAAGGAGGAGAAATACGTACCATCACGTTTCAGACTGTGATACAGGTCGGATTGTAGCCTATCGCGATTGTGGTTTATCGTAATGCGACATTGCTGCTCGCGTTGGTCGAGATCCAATGACTGTTAGCAGAATATGGAAACGGTGGATTCAGGAGGGTAATACGGAACGCCGTGCTGGATCCCAACGACCTCGTATCACTAGCAGTCCAGATGACAGGCATCTTATCCGCATGGCTGTAGCGGATCGTGCAGCCACGTCTCGATCCGTGAGTCAACAGATGGGGACGTTTGCAAGACAACAACCATCTGCACGAACAGTTCGACGACGTTTGCAGCAGCATGGACTATCAGCTCGGAGACATTGGCTGCGGCTACCCTTGACGCTGCATCACAGACAGGAGCGCCTGCGATGGTGTACTCGACGAACCTGGGTGCACGAATAGCAAAATGTCATTTTTTCGGATGAATCCAGGTTCTGTTTACAGCATCATGATGGTGGCATCCGTGTTTGGCGACATCACGGTGAACGCACATTGGAAGCGTGTATTCGTCATCGCCATACTGGCGTATCACTCGGCGTGATGGTATGGGGCGCCATTGGTTACACGTATCGGTCACCTGTTGTTCGCATTGACGGCACTTTGAACAGTGGACGTTACATTTCAGATGTGTTACGACCCGTGGCTCTACCCTTCATTCGATCCCTGCGAAACCCTACATTTCAGCAGGATAATGCAGGACCGCATGTGCAGATCCTGTACAGGCTTTTCTGGATACAGAAAATGTTCGACTGCTGCCCTGGCTAGCACATTCTCCAGATCTCTCACCAATTGAAAACGTCTGGTCAATGGTGGCCGAGCAACTGGCTCGTCACAATACGCCAGTCACTACTCTTGATGAGCTGTGGTATCGTGTTGAAGTTGCATGGGCAGCTGTAGCTGTACACGCCATCCAAGCTCTGTTTAACTCAATGCCCAGGCGTATCAAGGCCGTTATTCCGGCCAGAGGTGGTTGTTCTGGGTACTGATTTCTCAGGATCTATGCACCCAAATTGCGTGAAAATGTAATCACATGCCTGTTCTAGCATAATATATAGTGGCCAGTAGTTTACTTTACCCCGATTAGGGTCTCAATGCAAGTTCCTCTTCGACAACCCGCTTGATCTGTTCGACTGTGTGAGGCTTCGTCCAAGGTCACCTTTCAGCCTATTAATCTTGTAGAGGCACTGAGACATATACGCTGGCAATGCTTTAAGGAATGCTCACGAAGTACTATTGTTGTCGTTTCGATCTTCGGCCCAAAACCGTAGCAACTTGCTGTTGTGTCCTTGGCAGAACTACCACACCTGTGCCTCCCCTCCCCCTCCCCCAACATCCTTCGTAAAAACTACGTTTATGCAAATGTACCTACGCATATTTAGAAAAAAATTGAATTCTGTAAATAGGTTTAATAAACTGAAGCATTATTGAAAAACAACTATTGAGTTAGACTTCATAAAATAGCTTCAGACATTAAACGTATATAGAGGAAAGATGCCAAGGTGGCCAATACGGGACACTCTTTTTTAAAATTACATTCAAGACAAAAAAAGTAAATGTAGTTACGTTTTTTATCATGGTAATAATTTCTCCCTCTGTTTAACTTTACCATATATTTATCATATTTGCAATAATAAATAGACTTTCAGAGTAATTGTTAAATCTTCACAAATAAGGTATTCCACAGAAATAAGATAAATGTTTCGTAATGTGAAATAATAAAGATACTTTTTTATTACTGGATAATATGACATATGAACATAGTTCAAGCGTATGTTCATAATTCATATTACTCAGTAATAAAAAGTATGATTACTGTCTCACATTAGGAAACATTTACCTTACTTCTATGAAATGCCTTGTTTGTAATTATGTTGAAAGTTGGTTTATTGTTACAAATATGAGTATGGTAAAGTTTACACCTTCATTCACTTCCATTATCCTTCACTCATTTTACATTATGTTTATTTTTACGACATTGCAGGCACACAAAATTGTCTTCTACGTCACTGCAATCTTCATGGGCCTAGCAATAACATTTAGTGCACTGTGCCCATTTCTTCCTTGTATGTTTTCAGAAAAGCGCCCTGTACTGAATAGGCAATCTGCATCATCGTCATCACTACTGTTTGTATCACCACTCGCATCAAGACAGGCATCGTATGCAGAATCACTGGAATTCTTCCACTTCAAGTTTGAAGATTTTCCATTCTTCTTCACAAAAAAGTTTTAGCTGCTTTATCCTTAGCTTCGGCTAGTGATTTCTTCTGTTTTGATTCTTGTAATCACTTCACATAAGGAGATAACGTTATTAACTCAACAGACCGCAAACGCGGCGTTACTTGGAAGACCAGCTGTCCAGATGGCTTTGCCATCTGTGGAAGAGGTCTGACATCTGTATTGCTGACACCTTGAACAATATCAACATGGCTATGAGAGACTGCAGGGCGCTCTCACTTCTGATTCGGTGTTGTGTCACTTCGTGGTCATAGGGAATACTATCTTTACTGCGATTTGACTTCATACGTTATGATTAAATGGTGGGCGGTAGCTAATGGTCTTGTTTGTGTGCTCTAGGGAAGGAAATACGCTAAGCTTTACCTGCGTTCAAAGGAACAGGGTGCCAACTTAAAAAACTGCAGTAAAAGCACGGCATTGGTGGGCCGACAAAGCGCGTTTTTCTGGGGAACGGTGAGGAGACATTTCCAGACAGCCGCGTGCCACGGCCGCCTAGTGCAAAACACATTAAGTTGGCGCCAGATGGGAGGCAGACGTCCAGGTATATGGGCCAGCGCCGAGAAGTCGCCGACAGCGCATTGCAGGCCAGGAATAAAGCAGAGGATGGGCCCTTGTGAGGGAGCAAGCCGCCAAAAGAAATGTACACGTTCTACGAATTTCCGTGGGACAGGGAAACTGATGTCCAGACATCCAAACTTTGTTTCAAAACATTTTGTGAAAGCACGAGGCTTTTGGCGAGTTTATGGCCGTTCTTTGGAAACTTTGAAATGGACACAACAGGGGAGATAACAAGCTGTTTATGAAGGGCTGCGCTTCCACCCTGTATTTTGTTAGCAAAAGACATGGCAAACTCTTGGAAAAGAGGCCATGAAGCTGGATCTTTTTTCCGTTTCCTGCCAATTAACTTTAAAGTCTCTGATTGGTCAGATCGGTTTGCAGTGCAAAGACCATTCTCCGAGCTTAGAATGCTGGGCTCCAGCTCATGATTGGCTTGTGCGAAAGTGGGTGAAGTCAAAAAAGAGAAATGTGCTTTTGGGACTGAGCTGAGGAGGAAGCGCAGAGAAAGGAAGAAGTATCACTCTATCACTAGTAAAGAACTGTACTGGCGCTTCACTAGTAAAGAACTGCAGGTCTCTAACTAAATGGTGAGACTTGTGTCCTTTGGTAGTGTGCGACTTAGAGCCTGTGCCAATCACCTTCTGAACCGTCAGAGGTACTGCTTATATCATCACGGTTACAACGAGCGATGCGTGCTTCCATTTATTTGTCTTGAGCCAGCCGTCTAAATATTTGACATATTCCGACACGCACAGTCGTCGCATGGAGTCAAATTGGTTTGGCAGACCAGCAAACGGGTCCACCTGCACACTGGAATCCATCTGGGCTTCAGAGGCTCATAGGGAAGTACCTGCGTTCTGAATTAAATGAACGCGAAACCGTGTACTTGCATTTTTCGGGAACGTGCATTTAATAACAGCTCGCCGCCCACCATGACTTGCATTGTGGTGTGCTGCCTTGACCAGCGGGAGGGTAAAGTATTCACTGCTGCGACGTAGGTCTATAAGATATATTTCTCAGCACCCTGTTCTTTTGAACCATATTTTTCTTTTTTTGTATGGTAGAATATAGATGCTTGGTGGTGGCATAGTTTTGTGCCATAACCTCAATTCATGTGTATGAAGTCAGAGAGGGCAACTAGTGATCTGGTTAGTGTCGTGTGTCGATCCCCAGCAGATCACTTTGTCCACCATATAGCCCATTTTAGTAAGGCGTTTGTTAAATAAAAATGTTTGTGTGATGTTTCTTTAATAATTTTGTGGTCTTGTCATGTTTAAGATGAATAAATAGGATGTCAATTAGGCTACAACTTCACCCTGAGTTCTAATTAACAGTTCCTTCCCATTTTATTATTGTAGTCTAGATCTGAAACATATGGAGTAGCTTTTCACTTGGTGTCCATTGCGTGGATCTTGCATTTCATTAACGATAATCTTCTTTCAACTAGTCTCATTCTCGCCATCTCCTTCTTGAGGAGGATCAGCGTGGTGTTTAACTGAAAAATCATGCCCCTAACAGATCTTTTTGTTGCACAGGATGAGACCTGATTTTCTGAATACATTCACAGACGCTTCCATTGTTGCTGCTCGGTTGTATGCTGACCCAAATAACCTGGCTATTAATAATGGCGTGACAATACGAACTGGGTTGCTTGCCAGCCATGTTTCTATCTCTCGGGCATAGAGGATTCTCAAGGATCCCATAAGTCCTACAAATTCCATCAGAAATATCCCTCAAATAATTTCAACTTTCCTGATTTTATTTGTTATATTATTTTTTATAAGTACTGTGAGATGAGCACTTTGAATTTTGGAGGAATAAGAAATGAAAGAAATGAAAGAGGAAGCCGCCTGGTAGAATTTTGCACAGAGCACAACTTAATCATAGCTAATACTTGGTTTAAGAATCATGATAGAAGGTTGTATACATGGAAGAACCCTGGAGATACTAAAAGGTATCAGATAGATTATATAATGGTAAGACAGAGATTTAGGAACCAGGTTTTAAATTGTAAGACATTTCCAGGGGCAGATGTGGACTCTGACCACAATCTATTGGTTATGACCTGTAGATTAAAACTGAAGAAACTGCAAAAAGGTGGGAATTTAAGGAGATGGGACCTGGATAAACTGAAAGAACCAAAGGTTGTACAGAGTTTCAGGGAGAGCATAAGGGAACAATTGACAGGAATGGGGGAAAGAAATACAGTAGAAGAAGAATGGGTAGCTTTGAGGGATGAAGTAGTGAAGGCAGCAGAGGATCAAGTAGGTAAAAAGACGAGGGCTAGTAGAAATCCTTGGGTAACAGAAGAAATATTGAATTTAATTGATGAAAGCAGAAAATATAAAAATGCAGTAAATGAAGCAGGCAAAACAGAATACAAACGTCTCAAAAATGAGATCGACAGGAAGTGCAAAATGGCTAAGCAGGGATAGCTAGAGGACAAATGTAAGGATGTAGAGGCTTGTCTCACTAGGGGTAAGATAGATGCTGCCTACAGGAAAATTAAAGAGACCTTTGGAGAGAAGAGAACCACTTGTATGAATATCAATAGCTCAGATGACAACCCAGTTCTAAGCAAAGAAGGGAAGGCAGAAAGGTGGATGGAGTATATAGAGGGTCTATACAAGGGCGATGTACTTGAGGACAATATTATGGAAATGGAAGAGGATGTAGATGAAGATGAAATGGGAGATACGATACTGCGTGAAGAGTTTGACCGAGCACTGAAAGACCTGAGTCGAAACAAGGTCCCCGGAGTAGACAACATTCCAATGGAACTACTGACGGCCTTGGGAGAGCCAGTCCTGACAAAACTCTACCATCTGGTGAGCAAGATGTATGAAACAGGCGAAATACCCTCAGACTTCAAGAAGAATATAATAATTCCAATCCCAAAGAAAGCAGGTGTTGACAGATGTGAGAATTACCGAACAATCATTTTAATAAGCCACAGCTGCAAAATACTAACACGAATTCTTTACAGACGAATGGAAAAACTAGTAGAAGCTGACCTCGGGGAAGATCAGTTTGGATTCCGTAGAAATACTGGAACACGTGAGGCAATACTGACCTTACGACTTATCTTAGAAGAAAGATTAAGGAAAGGCAAACCTACGTTTCTAGCATTTGTAGACTTAGAGAAAGCTTTTGACAATGTTGACTGGAATACTCTCTTTCAAATTCTAAAGGTGGCAAGGGTAAAATACAGGGAGCGAAAGGCTATTTACAATTTGTACAGAAACCAGATGGCAGTTATAAGACTCGAGGGACATGAAAGGGAAGCAGTGGTTGGGAAGGGAGTAAGACAGGGTTGTAGCCTCTCCCCGATGTTATTCAATCTGTATATTGAGCAAGCAGTAAAGGAAACAAAAGAAAAATTCGGAGTAGGTATTAAAATCCATGGAGAAAAAATAAAAACTTTGAGGTTCGCCGATGACATTGTAATTCTGTCAGAGACAGCAAAGGACTTGGAAGAGCAGTTGAACGGAATGGATGGTGTCTTGAAGGGAGGATATAAGATGAACATTAACAAAAGCAAAACGAGGATAATGGAATGTAGTCGAATTAAGTCGGGTGATGTTGAGGGTATTAGATTAGGAAATGAGACACTTAAAGTAGTAAAGGAGTTTTGCTATTTGGGGAGCAAAATAACTGATGATGGTCGAAGTAGAGAGGATATAAAATGTAGACTGGCAATGGCAAGGAAAGCGTTTCTGAAGAAGAGAAATTTGTTAACATCGAGTATAGATTTAAGTGTCAGGAAGTCATTTCTGAAAGTATTTGTATAGAGTGTAGCCATGTATGGAAGTGAAACATGGACGGTAAATAGTTTGGACAAGAGGAGAATAGAAGCTTTCGAAATGTGTTGCTACAGAAGAATGCTTAAGATTAGATGGGTAGATCACATAACTAATGAGGAGGTACTGAATAGGATTGGGGAGAAGAGGAGTTTGTGGCACAACTTGACCAGAAGAAGGGATCGGTTGGTAGGACATGTTCTGAGGCATCAAGGGATCATCAATTTAGTATTGGAGGGCAGCGTGGAGGGTAAAAATCGTAGGGGGAAACCAAGAGATGAATACACTAAGCAGATTCAGGAGGATGTAGGTTGCAGTAGGTACTGGGAGATGAAGAAGCTTGCACAGGATAGAGTAGCATGGAGAGCTGCATCAAACCAGTCTCAGGACTGAAGACCACAACAACAACAACAACATCTTATGAACGAAATGCTGCCCTAATAGAATGATCTACAGAAGTTCTCAAGTTAGCACTCATAGGTCTATTTGGTGATTTAGTAAGATATAATAATAATGTATTGTCGTCTTATAACGTTATTGCATAAATTATATGTAAAACTTGTGGGAGAACGATATCCCCCAATATGAGATAGGTATCTTAGAAATGCAACACTATTGCGTGTTTGGATCTCCATGCTATCGCATATCGGGAATCGCGCTATCATGCACAATCACATTCATGCTAACAGCGTCCGTTGGTAAATGAACGTAACTGTCAATAATTATAAGTAATTTTGTCACAAATAAGAAAGATAAAACAGTACAGTAATTTCACTTATCTTTAAGCACAAATATTAACTTAGCACAGATATCACAAAACCTCCAAACACCATAAGTTTTATTACAGCCTCTACTCACTTTGCCCAGCTTAGCAGTAGCGTCCTCGTCGCTATTTCGTCGTTGGACACGCTAGAGATCTATTCAATAAATTTCCACCAGAGTTCAGCACCTACAATGAGGAATGTCGAGGTGCTGCAAGAAAACTATCGCATAATAGGCCTCCTGCAGTGATTGGTAAATTAACTTTCGAAGCTTTACAATGCATCGAAGTTTCATTCGCAGAATAACATAATTCCCCAATACACTCGTATAGGTAAGGCCTACTTCTGGTGGTCTTAACGACACCAGCTGCTTGAAAGAAGAAGTCGAGCAGCAGTGGCAGAGCATATGTTTGTTCACAAAAGTATTTAATTTAGGTAGACACAACGACAAACGCGTCCCACAATACTATTAACCTGCCACAGAAGGCTTGTTCTTGAATTCTTTTTTACTTACACTTCTGAAACTTGAGAGCAGCAAAAATACTGACTGGGGGACAAGCTAGCTGTGTAGGTGACAGCTGTGTGAAAAGATCGCAGTGTTGTCAGATGAAGCACAGTTTTTTAGTTACTATTTCGACTAAATGATACTGTAGAAAAGACACAGTGACTACAGTCACGGGCCGAAGGGACGGTTTGTTCTCGTGAACAGAAAAGACAGGAACGCGAGAACACACATGCCTCTCTCGGTTGATTCTTAAACCTTTTTTTCCCTTGGCGAGTTTTTTTCGCCCCCTCTCCTCTTCAGCCTCGTCTGGGGCCCATTTCGCCGCGCCTACATCCTAAGATTGGCTTGATTCAGCTTTCCAGTTCTGCCTGTTTGCTACCTACCCTGCTGCATACCACGTAACTGGCAATCTGCCTTACACACTCATGTACACTTTTCTTCTACCGTCCCTTCAACTACAATTCGGAAGCGACTCATGTATTCATTCGTATGTGTCCAACCATATTGCGAGAGTCATTCAATAAGTAATGCAACACATTATTTCTTCGACCGATTTCTCTTGAAAAAATGCGGAATTCTTTGTGGGAAATCGTGGAATATTTCCGCTTCACGTGAGACCTGAGTTTCTCCTGGCGTACACAACTTTCAAATAACTTCCGGGAATTCAGCCAGGTAACACTTTCAGCGACCGCCGATATTTCGGCGGGAAAACACCCCGCCATTTTCCAGGCAAACTGCAACGGACAGGCGACGTACATGCAGATTTAAAACCTCGTTCTCGGACTGATGCAGGAGAGATAACACACATATTAGACACTAGTGCCACCAAAGATGACCAAAGTCAGAGATATCGAGAGTGAGACTATGAACTCGCAGGTGAGGTATCATTGACTCTGTCCTTCTGTTTTTTGATAAAGGAGAGAGCCGGATTCCAAACAGAGTTTAAACAAAAACCTCCATCCCTGTTAACGAGGTTGCTCGCTAATTTAATCTCAACTGCCTCCTTAATAACACTGTCCCAATAGCTGGAGGTGCATGCCAATATCTCGGTGTTATTATATAACATGGGGTGACCAGTATCCAAGCAATGTTCGGCAATAGCAGATCTACTTGGCTGCTGTAGTCGTCTGTGCCGTTTATGCTCAGTACGCCGGTCCTCCACGGTCCTGATAGTTTGACCAATATATGCCATGCCGCAGCTACAAGGAATGCGATATACACCCGCCTTACGCAGATCAAAAATGGAAAGGACCTTCTCCTTCTCCAGGACAACGCAACAACTCGCACGGGTCTGCACATCCGAGAGGAGCTCACAAAACATCTTTGAACTTCTCTTCCTCATCCACATTACATCTCGAATCTCACACCGTCCGACCTTCATCTGTTTGGCCCAATGAAGGATGCATTCTGTGAGAAGCAATATGTGGATGGCGGAGAGGTTATTGATGCAGCAAGACGTTGCCTCCCATATGACCAGTAGAGTGGTACCATATGAGCACGCAGGCCTTCCCAGTAGGGTCTCGTGAGGCCGTCGCATTGACTGGAGATGTTGAAAATTAGGGTTTTGTACTTGGTGTACTGGAATTTAAATAAAATCAACCTGTTTTCAGAAAAAAGTGTGTTACTTTGCGCCCCTCCTCTATTCCTTCGATTCATTATACTCATTATTAGACATTTTCTTTTCTTATTGAATGGCGTCTTTACTCCTTATTCGATCAGATCCTCTAACATTAAACAATCTCCTGTATCACCACGATTGCCTAATCAAATCGTTTATATTCCCCACGTTTTCCATCTATTGCACCCACACAGAGCTGTAATCTAAACGCAGCTCTTCATTTATTGTATTCTGGTCTCACGGTTTATGTTTTTGGATACTGGCACCAGTTTCTTTGAAAGGGTACAGTACCGCCCGACATTGAAAATAGGTACAACATACTTCATTATTTTTGTCAGAACAACACATTTTTTTTGTAAAATAACTCAATTTCAATTAATACAGCGAAGCCGGATACCAGTGTAGGAAAGAATGACAATTTATTTATTTAATTGACCACATGTGCACTCCCACAAAATAAATCCCTACATCCAGTTTGGTGAGATCTGTGAAATGAATGAATGTATGGTCGTCTGCTAATCGCAGATAGTGAATGTGAATATATGATCATCTTTGAGACGATCCTTTGGCCACCTTTGGTGGGACCAAAGAGATGAAATTTACCTGAGCTTTGAGCGCCTGAAATGTGGCTGACCAATACAGTAGCAAGTTGCTCCCCAACTTCAGCAGAGGTGCGAGAGGACCTGAAGAACGACCATGTTTCGGCACTCTGCCGCTGGATCTTGTGCTGTTAAGACCTGTCTTAGGTGTGCTTCGTAAAGACAAAAGAGTGTAGACATGGTATGCATGTGGAATATTTAAGAGTAGTTTGAAATAATAATTTCTCTATTTCAGGAACTTTTGTGGGGAGAATTAAATGTCAGGCAGGTAATATTAACGGGATCGTAGTAATCTTCGGAAGTGACCAACGGTCACAATGAAGCCACGTGTAGCAATAAGTTGAAATACTTCCGTGTGCTTAAGTTAAGCTGAATTACTAGCGTGTGTACAATAAGTTGAAATATTTAAGAAATAGCGTGTGTACCATAAGTTGAAATATTTAAGAAATGGCGTGTGCAGGGCTTGAAATTAGAGACGAGTACTTCCACGTGGTGAGTACTGTGTGGGTCCCAATCTGTGTATGAGACAAAGGATAAAGAGAAGTACTCGTCCATGGTATCAGTTGAGGACTCGCGTGTGTGATGAATATGTTCTTAATATTACTTTGCGTGATATGATTCCGTGTGACGCTAGATTCAAACTCTGAGAGAGAAGCAAGGTGAGTCGGCCGTCTATCCAGCAACGCCACTTGGCTTGCATTGCACAGGAAGACGTGCATATATCTCCAGAGTTCATAGTAGGAAAGTAGAATTACAAAGCGGGGCAGTGTCGTGTGAAACTGGGATAAATACTAACTGAAGTGGGAAAGCTGAAAGTGATAGTGTTGTGACTATTTATTGTATTGTATTCCATGTTGTAGTGTGGTGTATGTCATGTAATTTGGGTGTGTGTGGTTTGCATGGGAGAGTAGCAAGGTAGTTTCAAAAGATTAGTGGGTTATGCTTGTTCCTTCTGTACCGCTCGATCTGGAGGAAAGTTTCTTGATGATGATTGTGAGAGTCGAAGTGTGAGATATAATAAAAGATCCACCATCCTATCCAGAAAGTGCACTGTAGCGTTAAATAATTACGAGACCATAGGATAGAGAATCACCAATGTAAAGCCATGCCCACTGGGTGGAATTTCTCACGTGTTATTGTTGTAGGTTATAGAATTTGTGTGTTTAGGTTATAGAATTTATCGGAATAAATAAGATAGTGAAAAGAAAAAGATTGGTGGCCTTTTCCTTCGAATTGTATGTTGTCATGATATCCAGAATTTATAATGTGTGCGCCACTCATATTCAGTGCGATGGCCACGTGTTGACAAAAGCCGTTAAATAAAAAAGAAAGAAAATGTGGTATTGCCAGTGCGTAGTGAACAGTCAGAGTTCTGTAAATTACTGATAGTCAGATGCGTGTTTCCGTTGCGTATTATTCATACAGGAGGATAATTTGTAACTTAATTGTGAGTACGAGAGTTCATGTTACTCGATAAATAAGAATGAATCCACTCGCTTGGCAGACCACTCATCTTGCAGGCCTGACTGCTTGATGCCACAGTATGAGCAAGGCATGTGGGTGCCTCTCATCTTTCGTAGAAAGCCATTTTGCCATACACAATCATTGTTGCTATGAATTTTTTTTTCTTCCGTCTTTATTTATTCTAGAACTCAGATACCAGAACTAGTTCACCTCTTCGCGAGTTTCTCGTTCAAGTTTAACATTTAGCTACCCAGAAGGTCCAACGGCTGCATGCAATAATACCTTGGTTTTCTTTTAGTTTCTGTACTTTTTACAGCAATCAGTTACCTTATATTCCGTTTCATTAAGCACCAGACTCAATTTTTGTTGAACTGTAACGAGTAATGCTATATAATCTGCGAACCGTATCATGCCGATTTTCTGTTAATGACAAACAACTCCGAGATTGATATACTTCATTACTTCCCTCATTGCCTCTTTATTATAGCTGGTTGTTACAACTAAAGTGCAGCTACTCGGAGAGGTCTAGTGTGGGCCGTAATTATCGTACGGCAGCGCTACTTGTGTGGTAATGTGGAACCGATTTACGCTGGAAAAAAATTAGTTCGTATTTTGGCCGCTAGGTGTGAATGCAAGAAAGACGTGTGAAAGGCATAACGTTGATTTTATTACTAACCGCCACTCACACAGTTAGTTCGATATAAGTACCGTAGACGCCAACAAGATGCTGCAGCCGTAAAGCGACTTGGCCAACAGTTGCTCGCAGTTGTTTTGGTATAATCTGAACAATATGTTTCTGTATACTGATCTTCAGATCAGGTAGACACCGAACACGTCCCTGGTAAACGCGTTCCCCAGAGCCAAAGACCACATGGATTCATATCAAGCGATCTTGCATGCCATACATCTGGTTCAAATGGCTCTGAGTACTATGGGACTTAACATCTGAGGTCATGAGTCTCCTAGAAGGTAGAGACCGAACACGTCCCTGGTAAACGCGTTCCCCAGAGCCAAAGATCACATAGATTCATATCAAGCGATCTTGCATGCCATACATCTGGTTCAAATCGCTCTGAGTACTATGGGACTTAACATCTGAGGTCATGAGTCCCCTAGAAGGTAGAGACCGAACACGTCCCTGGTAAACGCGTTCCCCAGAGCCAAAGATCACATAGATTCATATCAAGCGATCTTGCATGCCATACATCTGGTTCAAATGGCTCTGAGTATTATGGGACTTAACATCTAAGGTCATGAGTCCCCTAGAACTTAAAACTACTTAAACCTAACTAACGTAAGGACAACACACACGCATCCATGCCCGTAGCGGCCGCGCGGTTCCAGACTGAAGCGCCTAGAACCGCTCGGCCACGCCGGCCGGCATACATCTGGAACACCTCTGTAGACGACACGTCCGTGTTGCGTTAAGTAGATTTTTTCACGGGGCGAGCGACGTGGGATGTTGCCCCGTCATGCATGGAAACAGTGTTTTCTCACAGTTGCGCCCCTTCAAAAGAGGACTTAATGGTGTACAAGGAAGTCTTGATAACGTGCAGATATTACGGTACATCTGACAGCCCCCCGCCCCCCCCCCCTCTGTGTGTATTCTCTTCAAAGAAGAACGGGCCAAGAACAAAGGTGCTTGTGAAACCACACCACACAGTCGCATACGGGGAATGCAATGGCTCTTTGTGCACAACACGCCGAATTCGCCAGTTCTTTGTATTCACTGCATCCTGTATTGTAAAACCTGCCTCTTCTATTGCCCGGCAATATGCCATCAACTTCAATGCGTACCTGAAACCGAAGAAGCTGTCCAGAATGTTGCTGCTGATCGTGAGGTTTGAGTTATTGCATCATCTGAATCTTTTAGTGGTACCAGCGCGAAAGAGGCCGCGAAACTTTCCGTACTATTCACCACCTGATGGACAATTCTCGTGACACTGGACGAGCACTATCGCTACCCGGGGCATATAGTGTATGGTCAGTTACAGCAGCAGTAACCTCGTCAATAATTTCCACCGGGATAGGACGCCTTCCACTTCCAGGTGCCACACCAAGCTCACCAGTGTTTTCGAGTTTCATTAACATCTTCTTTAAACCATTTAATGATATTGCGCCTCTCCGCAGACCTTTCAGGCGGCGATACCATCTCAATGCAGCATTAAAATTGTTGCCGTTCGCATACAACAGTTTCACTAAGAGCCTAGGGTCTCTCTTCTCGATAGCCATATTGTTCACTCACGTTGTAGCTTACCAGTCCGCAGCTCGTGGTCTTGCGGTAGCGTTCTCGCTTCCCGGGGTTCGATTCCCGGTGGGGTCAGGGATTTTCTCTGCTTCGAGATGACTGGGTGTTGTCTGTCTTTTATCATCATTGACTCGCAAGGCACTGAGCCAATAAGACAACTCTAATATTAGTTACATGCCACATAATGGCACCAGACCAATAACTCTACCTAAAGTCAAGAACTTAGAAGTGTTTGAATCAATAACCCATAAAATTTAACAAAATGCAAACAAAACTGAAAAAATGAAATATTTTTGCTCCACTGACTTACAAATCAGTGCAACTGTGTAAATCAACCTGCAAACGCACAACATATAACGAAACAGACAATAGCAACAAAGTTACATACCAGAAAAGAAAAGAAAAAGACTCGATAACTAACAGAAATAGAAATTGAAAGTACCTTCGAATCTCATAACTGTACTTGTTATTTTGTAAATAAAAGTTTATTACGTTAAAAAAAAAGTGGCGTCAGCTAAAAAGGACTTGCAATTTCGGCGGACGAACACCCCGCATGGGGTCTCCCGGCCAACAATGCCGTACGATCGTTTCATTTCAATGCATGCCTTGTCAAATGACAGTGTGGGTGTCATACCGTCATACGAACAATGTACAGCGCCAGATTTTAAACTGGGGCCCGAAATTAGAATTAATTTTTGCCCCAGCGTAAATCGATTCCGCATTAGCAAAGTAGCATACCTACCAAGCTGCGTTGCCACACGACGATTACGGCTCACTCTGGACGTTAATTATAACCCTCCGGCACAAATTAAATTGACAATGAACAACTTTGCCTCACTTCGTTCCGGATTTTCGCCTCTTGTATCATTCCATCAGTGTTAATTACTCCTTACTGCTTGACACGAACAGACTGAATTACCCTTCTAACTCTGCAGTTGTTCCTGCACTGCCTGAGAGAACATTTTATTCGACTCCGCAGTACCGAATGCTGTCCTGAAATGTACGAAAGCACTCTATATTTTCTGGTTTCCTGAGTGTCCTCCATTACTAACCTCATTGCTGGAAATGCTTCTCGAGTTCCCTGTTTCTCCCAAAACCAAACTGCCCTCTCCTAATCAACTTTCAATTTTCCCCATTATTTTCCGACATAGTTCTCTTGAGAATATTTTTCGGGCATCTGCTAATAGTTTCATTGTACTCGGCCCTCTGCGAAAGCGTAGTAAATACAGTACTTACAAAAACTGCTGGGATTCCCAAGTTACATAAATTTCACTCACGACTTTGTGTAGTTCTTGCTCCACACTGTGTCCGGTTGGCCGTAAGAGTTTGGTTGGCAGTTTGTCGATGTCCAGACGTTTCTTCTTTTCGAGTTAGTGCAAGGAAAATCGTAAATAAGGACTGAAATTTTCCTGTCATCTTCTTGTACTTTGTCCTCATTTTCAATCTGGCTATTTCCTTGTTGGATAGTACGTAATTTCTCCAAATGTAGGTTCCAACTTCTCGCTTTATTCTTCTGCATCCATTATCCAATTATTTTTTTCATCTCTTATCACTGTGCTGCTCGTTCGGAGCTTGTGTGGACTGTCTACATTACCCTGCTCCAATTTTGTGTATGTTTCATGACATTTGTCCTACACTAATTCTTCTTTAGCTTTTTTTACATTTCCAGTTAACTGTGTTTCTGAGTAACTTACATTGTTGTTGTCTACATTCAACATTTCCATCGATTTTTATTAATTCTAGCATCTCGTGTGCTATCCATCACTCTATTGTTCTCCTTTTGATCCTAGAACCTTTTATGCTGCATTTACTGGATCTTTTTAAGGACATTCCATTGACTGTTAACAATATTCCTTTAAGCGTCAGAATTTCTTTCGTCACGTTTCTTGAAGTCAGTCTGGATTTTTAGATCTTACACCATTTCTAGGTTCCACTGTTTCACGTAGCACAAATTAAAGTGCACAGTGGACTTTACACCTAACAATTAAGTAATCCAACGTAACTCGGAACATTTCCGATGCCATTAATCTCCTTCTCGAGTGAAATGCGTTAAAGGTTGTTAAGTTCACACGTTAAGACAGTATTCCAAGCGTCGTACTATGGAAGAATGCTACAAATCAATTAGAAAGAAATGGAGACGTATGGGGACGAAAGAAGTCCATAGAAAATCCTTACCAGAAGAAGGGACCTGTAAACGTGAGGTATGTAAGGGAATTCGGGAACAGTTAACTTGGCGCTGGAGAAGCACAAACGGAAAAAAACTGCAGGGGCAGACGAAGACATAACAGGGAGATCACGCTGTCTGAAAATATATCTTATCTCAACGACCGGTTTCCATCTCGGCTTATCATGGCTCATCAGAATTTCACATAAGAGAGTTGTAAAGCACAGCATAAACCAGAAAAAAGGGCCCCATGAGTTTGTTACGTATTTACAACACTTCGAACAATCAATAACATCTGCTATATTAAATCTAAACTATCATAACGTAAGAGCTTGCAAATCGCCTGATAAAAATATCTGGTAACAAGAAATGTCGGTTGCAGCTGTTAAGCAGAGGTGACAAAGGACAGAAATACTTGGTGCATCAGTCGAAAGAATTATGACCAAAATTTCTAAAGAAGTTAAAAATATATTGTCGATCTTTCTCAGTAGCAGAGACGTAGTTTTCATTACACTGATATTTTTCAAAAAAAAAAAAATGGTTCAAATGGCTCTGAGCACTGAGGGACGTAATATCTGACGTCATCAGTCCCCTAGAACTCTGAACTGCTTAAACCTAACTAACCTGGCGCTATTCACCGAACACGATTTCTGTTTTCCTTAAATTACGTAAGGTGGTAGCGGTCACGGAAGAACTGATATAAAAGGAGATAAATGGTTGCAGAAAGATGTCACTGAAGGTAAGAACGCATGTCCCCTCTATTAGAAGAACCTACACACGATCTTCCTCTGATTATCGAAATGACTTAAACCAGTTGCTGGGGGGTCTACAGTTTAACTTGGATTCCAAACCACGGTGCAGCTCGGCATTTTCCAAGTTAACAATCATTGCCAGAGGTGAAACAAATGATAAATGACTGATAAAAATCCTAGCACTGAGCAGTATTGAACAATCTCTTTGTATTCGTAATCTGACATTATTCGAGTTAGTCTACCAAAAGTCGCTCTAACGATAGCAGAAGAAAAACATGAAACGATAAATTCTAACTCTAATTTCTAGCCGTTGGTTTACAACGAAATTTCAGCACCTGCAGCTGAGCTTATGAAACAGACCTACGCAGCCCTTTTATGTTCTCAGCGTCAAAGTTCACTGTTTAAAATGCTTGTCGAGCAGTAAAACAATTTTTGTATGGTGCGACCTGTCATTACAGCTCCTCAGCGACAGAATAAGTTACGAAAGCATCCTTTCCACACATTAACTTTACGTATACTGTAATGGGACGCGAAATTAAAGCGTCACCCATCCACAAGGATCAGCTCAGTTTGCAGGTAAATATAAGTTTAATTTAGTGTTTTGTTTATGTATTTGTAATATTTTGTTATGTTTGTAAAATATTTAAAGTTTTGTATCTTTGTTTTGTATGTTTCATGTTTGAAGAGAGCAGCGCAACTCGCGGAAACAGCATCTTCACTGCCGGAACCAGAAAGAAAATTGCTGCCCACTAGACGTCGCGGGTCAACGGCCAAAGAGCAGCAAAAGATCCTGTGACCGGGTTGTTACGTCGAACCTCCAACATTCAAATAAGTAAAAATTTGCGACTTTCCATTGTAATGACGTCACAGAATATTTAGTTCGTGTTGTATTTAGTTCAGTTCTGTTTTGTCGAGTCTGATGTTCACATCTGTATGTAGCATATACGAAGACAATAAAACAGTGTATGCTCTAAAGCTTAAATACGTGTTCGAGAATTATTTATGATGAGTTATATTGAGGAAGAATTATTACTGAATTTTTCCAAGATATTAATTTTCAGAAGAGTTTGATTTCGATTTTTTGAATCTTAAAGGTTTTACAGTCTGATTTTAATATGGGAAAAATAAGATAACTTGCAAGAATATAATTTCCAAGAAGAAACAAACGACATCTAAACTTGAAAAGTTTGCGCAAACCAGTTGGACTGAGTGACGTAATTTTGCACAAACGACTCAACTGAAGGTGTTTTAATTACAGTTTCGTTCAAGAATCTTTTATAGAAAACTTTAAAAGAATTTAAATAATTCTTTTAAAGTGTTTTGTAAACGACGTAGGTGACGAAGTCTGCACATGGTCATATTTCAGACAAAAATCATTGAGTCATACGCGTCGTTACACTACAATACCTGACTGAGACGTCGAGGAACGTACGAAATTTTTCTCTGTATGTCTCCTGCATGAAAAGAGCACTGCGCAACTAAACAAAAACCGCAGTACACGTTGACTATATCCTTCCTCTTCTCTACTTGACGAAGCTCTCAAGCACGGTTTTACATTTTTCAGCAGTCGCGTAATGGAAGAATGATTTAGCGTACAGGAGGTTACGGGCTTTTAAACATTAGTTACGCCGACAAACAACCGTAAGTATAGCCCATAAGCTTTATGAGCCTAATTGAAGGTTGCTTGGAACGCAAGTAAACCTTCAATTACTAAATGAATGTTTAATTTCTTCCGCACAGGATTACTTGCTAATTACCGGCCAACAGCCTTTGCGTGCCGCGAGAGAACTTCAATTAGCTTCTGCTCCCTGCAGATCGGCTAACCCGTAGCCGAAGTGCATGTAATCATTCCAGGCAACTAATTCGTCTAACAGACTCGGGAAAGGCACGTAATGGTCCGCCGACACGCCTTTCTTCTTCGAACCTCACAATCTTGACTACTAATAAGCCTTAGAATTTCCGCTTTGCAAGAAATAGTAAGCGAACAGACTGTGAGCTCGGCAAAGACTCTCGCATTTGCATGCTCGTGCCACCTATCGGCGAGCAACGGAACTCGAATGTCTGCAAGTTATTGCGTCCAAGAAATCTGAAGGCTAATGAGGTATCTCGGTTAAAAGATCACCTAGAAGCAACGTCAAGGAGGAGATTGCATTGATCTACTCTGCACAGCGAGACGAAAATGTAGCGAAGTTTGACAAAAATTATTTTCTAATTATTTACGAGCGGAGTGCGCAGAAATAAAACTTTGCTTTTGCGAAATGACAGCAGCTTCGCCAGACGCCTATAATAGATACAATGTTCTATTCTCAAGCGGTTTCGAAGCTCCTTAGCCGAAATTAATCATGGAATAAACCGGACGTCCTGTAGGAAAGATCCAGTGGGAAGTAAAATTGTTTCAGATGACATAATGTTAGAACAAGTATCGTATTTAGATTGGCAAATTGGACATGATAATAATATTGATCTCGAAAGAAAGCTAGCCAGAGTTGACGTTACTCTTAAAGTTTTTAGAACAAAACTGGCAAGATATAAAGGAAGAACAAAAAGGTTGTTTGAGGGCGTTGCTGCAGTGTATACAGGAATCTCAAAACCGTCGGTGTTGAGAATGCTACATCAACATCGAGTGCACCCGTACCCTATTTCTATGCACCAGGAATTGGACGGCGACGGCTTTGAACGTCGTGTACAGTTCTGCCACTGGGCTCAAGAGAACTTACGGGACGATGACAGATTTTTTGCACGCGTTCTATTTCGCGGTAACGTAAACCGGCATAATGTGCACT
This sequence comes from Schistocerca nitens, assembly GCF_023898315.1. Lineage (NCBI taxonomy): Eukaryota > Metazoa > Arthropoda > Insecta > Orthoptera > Acrididae > Schistocerca > Schistocerca nitens. The sequence goes on along the minus strand of NC_064619.1, from coordinate 581,892,444 downwards.
ATTGGGCAACTGAAAATCCACGATGGCTGCGACAAGTGGAACATCAGCGACCTTGGCTGGTTAATGTATGGTGTGGCATTATGGGAGGAAGGATAATGGTCCCCGTTTTATCGATGGCAATCTAAATGGTGCAATGTATGCTGATTTCCTACGTAATGTTCTACCGATGTTCCTACAAGATATTTCACTGCATGACAGAATGGCGATGTTCTTCCAACGTGATGGATGTACGGCACATAGCTCGCGTCCGGTTGAAGCGGTATTGAATAGCATATTTCATGACAGGTGGATTGGTCGTCGAATCACCATACCATGGTCACCGGATGTGACGTCCCCGGATTTCTTTCTGTGGGGAAAGTTGAAGTATATTTGCTATCGTGGTCTATCGACAACGCCTGACAACATGCGTCGTCGCATTGTCAATGCATGTGCGAACATTACGGAAGGCGAACTACTCGCTGTTGAGAGGAATGTCGTTACACGTATTGCCAAATGCATTGAGGTTGACGGGCATCATTTTGAGCATTTATTGCATTAATGTGGTATTTACAGATAATCACGCTGTAACAGCATGCGGTCTCAGAAATGATAAGTTCACAAAGGTACGTGTATCACATTGGAACAACCGAAATAAAATGGTCAAACGTACCTAGGTTCTGTATTTTAATTAAAAAACCTACCTGTTACCAACTGTTCGTCTAAAATTGTGAGCCATATGTTTGTGACTATTACAGCGCCATCTACCATAAAGCGAAAAAAGTGGTCCAACTAAATCATTCATATTTCTTTACGTACTACACGAATATGTAATAAAAAAATGGGGGCTCCTATTTTAAAAAATGCAGTTGATGTCCGTTTGACGAACGGCAGCGCCATCTAGCGGGCCAACCATAGCGCCATTTGGTTTTCCCCTTCAAGCTAGACAAGTTTCGTTCTTTGTAGTTTTTTCGTTTGACGCTTATTTCGTGAGATATTTGACCCGGTCACGATCAATGGACCTCCCTGTATGCAAATGTACGGGCAGCTAGGCAGCGACATGTACGCAATGGATTACTGTGGCATTTGTGTCTTTCCGACATGCGTGCGGTAAAAGCGGAAACGAACTTTGGCGACGTTATAACAGATGCTTCCAAAAAGGACCAACGTGCTGTTATTCTTTTCTTGGTTGCTGAAGGACAAACAGGTAGACATCCATCGGAGAACGAAGAATGAGTGTGGGGCAGTACGTCAGGTGAAAAACACCACTGCGGAATGGTGCGCCGAGGGGGCTGGGGAAAGGGCTGCTGCTTCGTGATAACGCACGCCACCAAATGTCATATCGTAGAAGTTATGCCAATCCAAGTTGGAGACGCTCGAGCATCCACCCTGAAGTCCTGGTCTCTCCCCATGCGATAGTCACGCCTTCGGTCGCTTAAAAAAGGCTTTGAAGGGTCGACGATTCGTGTTGGACGAGGATGTGCAGCAGGCAGGTTACGGACTTCTTCACGCAACAGGACGCTATGTTTTACCAAAAGGATTCCTTCAACCTCGTCCGTTGGTGGGGTAATTGTCTCAATGCTCACAGCAGTTTTGTCTGATTGGCATACCGATTCTGGACTGTGTGGCCTTCGAACGGAAACATTTCGATCGCATTTATAACAGAATACGGAAAAGTGAGTGAAATTTTCGGAAGAACGAGAGGTTACCCTAGAACATAATACAGTGTGTTTCAAAAAAGACTTTACAACTTTAAAAATTCGTATAAATTTATTGAAAGAAGATACAGAGCTGGGGTTAGTGTTATTTTGTAGGGAAGCACATCAAGTTTTTTTACCTTAACCTAAAGATGTTGTATGTGGCTTCCGTTGGTTATCCTGCACACATCCCATCGGAAGTCAATTTCTTCCCAAACTCGCTGTAGCATTGCAGGTGTAACTTGCTCAGTGGCGGCGTAAATTATTGCTCTAAGTTCAGGTAGAGGACCCGGCACAGGAGGTACAAACACGATATTGTTGATGAACCCCACAAAAAAAAACGAGTGGGCTCAGGTCTGGTGAACGTGGGGGCCACGTAGTTGGTGCATCATAACCAATCCACTGATCTGGAAAGCAGTCACAGAAAATCCCGGACATCAGCCATCTTGCATGAAGTAAACATTTCTTTCTTGGTCATCCTCATCGATCTGTGGTATCAAAAATTGTTGTAACATATCCAACTACACTTTCCTATTGATGGTTCTCTCATGGGAAAAAAAGGGGGCTGTACACTTTGTTCTTGCTCAATGGACACAAATTGTTCAGTTTAGGGTTATAACGAACATTTTGCGCTGTATGAAGTGAATATTTACTGCCCCAAATCCTACAGTCATGTGTTTTAACACTGCCAGTTAAGTGAAAAGTCAACTCGTCAGAAAAGATGATTTTGTCCAAGAAATGTTCATCCTCATGTAATCAGTTTAACATATTTGCACAGAAGCTCTTGCGAACGATTTTATCAGTGTGTTTTATTGCTTGTAAGATCGTCAATCTGTACGGTTTCAAATGAAAACGGTTTCTCAACACACGCCAAACAGTCGTATGTGGGTGTTGCAGTTCGCGAGATGCACGCCGGGTCGATTTCGTAGGTCTGTTGATAGAACGTTGTTCAAATGGTTCAAATGGCTCTGAGCACTATGTGACTTAACATCCGAAGTCATCAGTCCCCTAGGCTTAGAACTACTTAAACCTAACTAACCTAAGGACATCACACACATCCATGCCCGAGGCAGAATTCGAACCTGCGACCGTAGCAGCAGGGCGGTTCCGGACTGAAGCGCCTAGAACCGCTCGCCCACCACAGCTGGCAGCCAGAACGTTGTCTCACTCGCTCAATGACGCCATCAGATGTGCTTGGACGACCTGATGAGAACATTTATGCCTCTCATAAACTGTAGGCCTGCTAGGAGGATCTTTAGCGTACTTGATACGAAAATTACGCTGAACTGTTCTCGCCGACTTCGATTCTTCAAACCAAAAGACACAGCTAGCAGGGTCGAGTCCAGTGAAGGCAGCCATCTTTAATGCAACTGCCGTTAGCGCTCCTTACGGTGCGATTCGGCACTAGCGAACTACGCGAGACATAACTTGATGTATTTCCCTACAAATTGACACTACAATCACCTCTGTAGGTACTATGATTTAATTTATATGAATTTTCGAAGTTGTAAAGTCGTTTTTCAAACCTCTGTATTTTGGAAATGCCAAGTCCGCTGCTTCCCTGCAGAAACACAACCCAACTGAGAGTGTTGTTCTGAAGTGCACGCACCTCCAGTCCTGATTAGTGTGACGCCGCCGAAGCATGTCGACGCCAATAAATTGCTGATTTCACGGGTACACGTGAAAACAAATAAAACGATCAGCTGAAAATGTAGTGGAGGCGAATCGAAACAAATCTGGTGTTAGGTCTGATTTAATTATTAATTGACCATGTTTTGTAGTCCACATAAAACAACCACTCTGTCCATGAATTAAGCTGGATAATTTCGCTACATATATTCTCTCTGCTTCTATCCAAGTTTGCTTCAAAGATATAGAAATTAATTTTAAGATGTTGTCGCAGGTTTATTCATCGGCACGAGACAGAATAGATGGTAGGAAAAACGTAGGAATGAGGACTATAATAAACTTTTTCTACATTAACTGCCGTCACTTGACTTAAATACATGGTCGATGGGATATAGGTCAGGAGAACGGGCAGGGGAGTCCATTCGCCGAATATTCTGTCTTTCCCAAAACTCTACCACCTGCGATGTTCGATTCATTATTATCCGTAAAGATGAAGTCAGAGATGAGTGCACCCCTGAAAAGACGTACTTGGGGAAAGAATACAGTTTCTCAATAATATTGACTGGTGACGTTGCCGTGTTCAAAGATTCGAAAGGCACTTCTCCCATGTAACATTATGCCTCCCAACATCGTAACACCTGGACCACTAAAACGAACATGTTCGACTGGATTCTGAACCTACGCTCATGTGGAAAGAGGTGGGAACGCCCTGGAACTTCGTCGGAGGTCATAATCCTGGTGGTCCAGATGTTATGGTGTGGAGTGGTATAATTCAGTGGATAAACTGACCTCAACGTCTTTGAATACGATACACTAAACGGTCAGTGTTATTGTGACACTGTACTCCATGCCCATGTGCGTCTTTTAGGGGTGCATTCATCCCTGACTCCATTTTTATGGATGACAATGGGCGACCCGGTCCAGAAGCGCTGGTGGTGAAGCTCTTGGAACGACAGAGTATTCGATGAATGAATTGACCCGCCCGTTCGCCGATTTACATCACATCGAGCACTTGTGGGATACAGACGTATTGTAACACCTCCATGTGCACCAACGACCATCCAACTGTAATCAATCGCGCTGCTGGAGGAATGGAACTCCTTATCCACCTTTTGTCCAGCGTCGGAGCGTGATTCAGAGCATGCAGTGCCGTCCGTGACAATCACATGAAACGAACAGGAGACCATTATGGATCTCGGTGACTTCAGTCTGAGTCAGATCGCTGGTCGATCATCAGCGATCGGCTTGTTATCTTTGGCGCGTCCCCGGGCATGAGCATCTATGCGTTTTCGGCTGGGGCGCGCGGGACGGCGAGAGGCAGTCGGTTTGGGGCGGCCGGTGAGACTGGCGGAGTTGTGGCTCGGGCGTAAGCACATGTGTGATGTCTGTTACGCTGCGGCTGGCGGTTACTGGTTGCCTGGAAGGCATTTCATATAAACGGTGCCAAGCCTTGCAGTGAGAGGGGAGTCCGGAGTTGGTGTTGGCCTAGATGTTTGTACAAATTGAGGTGCCTCTGTGAGAAACGCGGCGTGGGTCTGTTGGTTGCTTCGTCCTTCTGGCAGCCACCGCAAGCAGATGTTCGGCCGGAATGTCTACAGTTTTTGGTGAGCATAGTGTGAACAAGTTCCCGTAGGATTTGCTCCCAGCCTGACTCTTAGCCGGTGTTGTTTGTGGGTGCCGACCCCTTGTCTGTTACTGCTTCCGGGTGTCCTGTAAGATATCACAGCAAAACTGTGTTTTTGTGGCATTCTGTGTTTCTGGCTCAGCCTCCGCCTAGAAAGGGGAAAGATTTGTGCCTCAAGTGAAAGGGGGGACGGGTGGGTTCGATTGGACATCATTTGGAATTCCTTAATGCTGTAATTTAAACATATAAAAAAATTGTTCTTTCAGAATAAGGGCCTGATTCTTTGGGACACTGCAGTGCAAACAGGAGTGGTGTAATGTTAATGAGTATTTGTTATTCGTCAAATGAAGTGTATTTAATGTCTTGCAGTTTTCTGGGGCACGCAGCTGTGTTATTGAACTCATTTTGAAGTGTTCTGTCGGGTGAATGACTGCTCCCCACTTTAGTGTATTCTTTTGAGTAGTATTGTAAGGTTTTTTGGATATTTGTCAGTGGGGTGTATTGATTCAATTTTGTTTTTCTCCTTCTTTTGAATTACGGAGAATTATTTAGTTTATCTGGTTGTTGGCTTAACTCACGCTTCACGCACTAAATCAGCTGATATTGAATTTGGTATTTTTAATGCCCGTTTTATGTCACACAGATTCAAATGTAACTTCATTTATGTTATTTGAAATAAATGTGTTGGATTGACCTTAATGAATTACGTGCAATTGAAGTAAGGGACCCAGTCCTTCATTAGTGCTTAACAGTGGCGTGTGGTTCGGGTTGTGAGCCTCGTGCATAAAAGTGTCCTTTCTGTTGGTTCATTGCGTATTTCTTTCAGTTACCTTCTGTGCTATACTGCAGTCCAGTGTATATTCACATTCTTTAAAAACCAAGCATCACTTTCTGTGTAAAATGTTCCACAGAGGCACCTTCTTGCAGAATGAAAAAATTAGTCGTTGAAAAAGTCCTTTCTAATATTAATAAATACTTTCACTAGTCTGAAATATTCTCTAACTGCACAGAATCGGCAACTTGCGATCAACATACAGTGTTTACTAATATTGATGTTCTACGACCTCACAGCCAACAAAAAAGTGATACAACTTCGTCATTAGATCAAAACACCTCCTTTTGCAATACGAAAAGAACGTTGCAAGACAATATGTGCGCCTCTCCTTCGACGCGTTTGCAGCTCATAGCCAGCCATTCGGCACACCTCAGTCTTGTAAACATCACATACTTTTCCAGCAATCCCCAGTTACATAGAGAAAAACAGGACAATTTCTCTTGTAGTTACTAAAGAAACGTACGTCTACTTTAAGCCATAAAAAAACCTTTTAAAATATGTAGTACATGTATTTCGTCAGCTGCTGCGGAAAAGAGCTCGCAAATGAATTTTTAATTCTAAAACAAGTATCTACCTTCACCTGTACTGCTGGATCTCTACACCGAAGAAGCAATGACGGAAATGAAAGCTGGAGTCGGGAGTGGAAGGATCAATGATAGCGCTGATGCCATTTCTGTCATCCAGGGACTCGAGCATTAGTGTGTGTATTACTTCTACGTAAGTATTTGAGTAAAGCATTACCTGTGAGCGCGACCGCTACAGTCGCAGGTTCGAATCCTGCCTCAGGCATGGATGTGTGTGACGTCCTTAGGTTAGTTAGTTTAGGGGACTGATGACCTCAGATGTTAAGTCCCATAGTGCTCAGAGCCATTTGAACCATTACCTATGAGACCAAGTGTTTCAACGCCCACCAATATACAGGATGGTCAGAAACAGTGTGAAACGTTTGTAGATGTGTTGTATGGTAGGTTGTTCCGAGAAATAACCGTTAAGGAAAAAAATGGATGTGTTGCGCGCCATTTCCAATGAAACGTCCCCTTAGAAAAATTATAAATGTCTGTGCTTAAGGTGACACACAATATTTTTAACGCAACGGAATCGGACTTTTTCAATAATCCCTACAAAAGAATGGCCCTGACTAACAATAACCTATACTTTTCATGAATCACTCACCTCACAAAAATCATCGTTACTCAAACTAATGCAATACAGCGAGCGCCAATACTGCCAGCTGAATAAAAGATTCTAACTGCTGAAGGCACTAACTACTGATAGGCATAGTTAGCAAATGAAGGATTTTGATAGAGAACAAACAATGTATTTACCTTAATACTGTTCAAAAGTCATTATATATATATATATATATATATATATATATATATATATATATATTTACTCTTTCTGGCGGATACACTTCCAGATCGACCGATCTTAAAATTCCGCCATCTCTCTCCCCACATCCACCACCGCTGGCGGCTCACCTCCAACTGCGCAACGCTACGTGCTGTTAACAGCCAACTGCCCAACACTACAATAGCAAATATTCCAACAATTCAAACCAGGCACAGACTTCACACAGCACAGCCAGTGATATTCATACACTGCGCTACGTGGCGTTACCAACATAAAAACCTAAACAGCCTACTTACACCAAGCGAATTAGTATTGAAGTTATCCAACCCGGCAGTTACGCGCGTAAATTCAAGCGGCCCGCCAGATGCAGTTAGTGTCGGTTGTTATCATTGTGTACGAGACTGCTCAGCCTTTGGCTCGGATTCGATCCTTACTAGTATTCCATGTCCAGTCTTTGCATCGCTCTCTTGTCCGGATTTGGGAAACCAAACAAAGAACACGCCTCTCGATACCGTCTCTGGCAGGCCGCTCGAATATGCGCGCCCAGCTTCCTGATTGGCTAACATCAACGCTAATTGACTCGGTAACGCGACAAGGTATCATATTTCTTTCTTAACACAGCAACATCCTTATAAGCTTTTCAGACTGTTGCTGACCACCCGCTACATTGAAGTGGAATAGTTATTCAATCAAACAGAAAATTACTTCTTTTTATAGCCACAGCCTAACAATTCATACACTGGCGAAAAAAAAAATCGCAGTACCAAGAAGGAGTTGTGCGACATAAACGAAAGTAGGTAGGCATGTTTCTGCATCTGAAAGATTACGTCTGTTCAAATCTCGCGCCCGGAGCGTAAGAGTGGCGCTAGTAGCGCTGCTATGGGGATGAAAATTAGGTTTGGTTTAAATACACGTTGTAATGGTCGTGAGCGTTAGTAGTGAGCTGATGTTAGTCAAGAACGCCTTTAAGCCGACAAAGATGCCATTATCACTGAACGTGAACGAAGACGAGCAATAGGGCTACGAGATTCTGAATGTTCCTTCTGCGATATTGCGGAAAGACTTGACAGGATTGTAGCCACTGTACATGGTTGCTGGAAGCGGTAGCAAGAAGGCTGGGATCCGGACGGCCACGAGACAGCAGCAGTATGAGCAGCTTCTGGCACCACAGTGACTTAGGTTAGGTTAACAACGAACTCATATAAATTGGTTAATCGAGGGCAGCTCCGAGCCAGACATCCCGTAGGGTGTATCCCACTGACCCCAACCACCACTATTTTCGACTTTACTGATGTCAAGCGAGAGCTTATTAGAGAGCAGGGTGGAGGTCTGTTGTGTTTTCTGATGAAATCTGGTTCCGCCTCGATGCCAGTGATGACCGTGTGTTGCTTAGAAGAAGGCCAGTTGAGAGCCTGCAATCAACCTTTCTGCGTGCTACACACACTGGACCTACACCTGGGATTCGATTTCGTTTGACAGCAAGAGCACTCTCGTGGCTATCCCACCCACCCTAACTGCAAATTTGTACGTCAGTCTGGTGATTAAACCTGTTGTTCTGCCTTCATGAACAGTCTAACAGGGGGTGTTTTCCAACAGGATAACGCTCGCCCATGTACTGCTGCTGTAACCCAACATTCACTACAGAGTGTTGGCATGTTGCCTCGGCCTGCTCGATTACCAGATCTGTCTTCAATCCAACACATGTGGGACATTATCGGAAGACAGCTACAGCGTCATCGACAACCAGCATTAAACGTCCCTGTACTGACGACCAAGTGTAACAGGTATGGTAACCATCCCAAAAATTGACATGCGGCATCTGTACAGCACAATGCATGCACCGTTGCTTGCTTGCATTCAACAATCTCGCTGTCGCACCCGTTATTAAAGCACCAGCATTTTACATTTGCAATGGCTTATCTTGCGATTACATTAACCTGGATCTTGCAGTGTTAATCACCTGAATATGTTACCAAGAGAAATGTATTCGCGGAATTTCGTTACTCTGCATTAATTATTGAAGCATGAAGCATGGCCCCGTGAATAAAAAGAGTTGTGAAAATGTTTGCAAGCACTTTCTCACGGGTAATCCCTAAAACCATTTGGGGTCTCACTAAAGGTTGTCTCTGATGCGAAGGTCGATGGCAACATGTCATGACCTCACACAAATGCAGGATGCTTTTCGATCGGTACCCCTGGGATTTGCAGTGGGATGATAGAAGCTAGCACGAGTGGGGTGGTTGTAGGAATCTGGAACATTCCTTAATAATTAGTGCTGGAATACTTTCGTAAATAATTTTTACTTAACTTTGTCCTGTTACAGCACTCCAGGAACATAATTGATAACAACTATCTTTCTTGAATACAAATCACTCATTAACAAACATTAGCTGGATTATACAACAAGCAAGATAACACAATTCTGGTATCACTTGCGTAATCCATGCGCGAACTAGAGGTTGCGCACCTAGCGAGCTGAAGGCTATTCTAATCTGACTTCGCTCACGACCTATAGCTGACTCGGCCAGTCTCTGTCCGTGCCATACAGCGGCGCTGCAAGCGCCAGAGAGTCCAGAGAGGTTGCAAGTACTGGACCGCTTTGGATTATCGCAACCTTTAGCGTGGTGTCTAGCGCTGACACGACAGTTTCGGCCCACATGCGTTTCCAGGTTGCTGTACATGCTGGCCAAAGACTCTTTGCACATCAGTGCAATGATACACATTGAGTATCTGGTGCTGGAGATCCTATGGAAAACACCTCTTCGTGCTACTGAGTTAACTGATTCCGTAGTCAGGCGGTGGCAGGTAACACGCTTTACGAAAACAGAAAGGGTGCCAAGCACGCCGACATGGGTACCTTTCAAACAGACTCAAAATGGCGAGAACTGGAAGCGGAAGCACTCAAAGAGAAAATAAAAAATTCAACTGTTTTGAAACCATGAAAAGGCGGGAGAATAAAATATTTCCTAAACCAGCTTTTGATTGTAAATCATGTGGGAGGAAGAACGTTAGAAGACCTAAGAAGAGATGTAAGGAAATTGTGAAAACGGACCAGATATAAAGGCCAAATTCATCCAGTGAAGAAGAAGAAGCCCTTTACAGTCGTCTGGTGAAAATTACGTCATTCCATAAATACGTACAATGTCACTGTGGCACCAACCAGCGTGGAAACCCTCGCTGTGAGCGTCATGTACCTTCACATACCCACTTCCCATCATCCCTCCACACATAATGGATTTCTCCTCCTTTCCCGTTTCCTGCTTTTCTTCTTCTCAATAATTGTGATGTGCCCTCCATACTAAACTTTTCTGTCCCATATGCCATGTCTCCTACCATCCAGTCTCTCACACTACACATCCCCACATGCAAACCAATCAAGCCCCTTTTCAGCTTATTCCTTGCAGCATCACAAAACCCCGCTGCTTCCAGTTTATCTTATCTCCTACTAGTGCACATCTTAATGCTTTTAGTGTAGTACAACAAAGTATTTCAGTCACGTTATAAAGATATTGACAAATATTTCTTTAAGGACAACCAACAACTTCCGACATCACCAATGTAAACCGTCCATGTTTACCAACTTAGAAAATCGATTCAGTACTTTACCATTTAAATCTTTCAGAAACTTCTTATTTTAAAATGCTTTTGGCTGAAGAGCTTAAAATTCACCACTGCTAGCACACTATCGCCCTTCAGGACAGGGGAATGAAATCAAAATCAAGAGAAAAAAGTCACCAGATCATTTCGACGAGCTAACTCAAACTCTTTATTATTTGTACCTCCATGTCTTTTTTCATGAACTGTGTAAGTTATCTTAAAATTTACAGTGAATCGTAGCCCTGAAAAAGAAAGCAGCATGCCTTGCTTCGGCTTTCAGGTAAACAAGAGCTAGAGAATTAAGAAAACTCACCAGTTCTTGATCTTATGTTTCGGGCTAAGAATTGTCTTTTCGCCCACGTTAATCGAAAAACTGTATCTTTATAAATTAAGGAGTATAACTTTTCACTACCGTAACTTATTTCTTTCTTCGTTGCCTGCTTGCGCTGTGAATTTTCTCACGGTAAATATTTAAAGAATCGGTACTTTCCATCATTTCACTATTTTGAGTGCTGCAGTAATATTTATTTGATGCACTTTTCTGATAGACTTACCGGTTCGATTGTCTTTCTTGTTCTTGGGCCCACAGCAGCTATAAATTTCTTGAAAGAAAGTAAAAACCAGCATATTCTTAACGAATTGTTTTTCGATCTTAAAGCAAATCAAAATGTTAATAACTTAATTACAGACCACTAATGATGCTTTACCTCACAAAGTGAAACGCGTCTGGTGAAAAAAAATGCATTCTTGTAGTTGCAACAACAGAACAAAAATACCCTCAAGAATTGTAAAGCAACTACAGACAACATGGCCACACAAACGAAGAATTTCTTGAAAGAAGTCATTTCGTCCGTGGGGCTGTTTATACAGGGTGCGTCAAAAACATGTATACACACTTTGAAGCGTCATAGAAAATTTATTTCCTGTTCTACAATGTTAAATTTCTGGAAATGGAAAGCTTCGAGTACAACTGGAAAAATAAATGTACTTTGCAAATGTGATTAATGTTGAAACTGGTGGCCTTCAGTATCAATACATTTCTGAGTACAAGTCACCACTGATTCCGTACTTCGTACCAAAGTGTCCAGTGAGATTTCTGCGCACACCGCCTGAATCTCATTCCAAAGTGTGTCCAGGTTACGTGTTTTACGTTTGTACACCTCATCTTTTACTGTGCCCCATAAGAAGAAATCCAGCGGCGTGAGGTCTGGAGAACCTGCAGGAAACTCGATTGGTCCCCTGCGTCCTATCCACTGGCCTGGCACATTGTGATCCAGGTATGCTCGTACGTCCCTATGATAGTGCAACGGGGCGCCATCTTGTTGGAAATAAAACTCATCATTACCGTATAATGCACGAATGGCAGGGAATACGGAGTCAGCAAGCATTGTTAGGTAAGTATCTCCAGTAACAGTACCTTCAAAACAGAAAGGCCCAATGAGTCCCCTTGCAGACAAACCACACCACACATTTACACCAGTCAAATTCACAGCCTTTCAACTGTAATGTGAGGATTATCTTCAGCCCAGTACACACAATTGTACCAATTGACAGTTCCATTGAGTTTGGATTGGACTTCATCTGACCAAATTATGCTACCCATAAATCCCGGTTCACGTCTCACCATCTCCTGAACCCATTCACAAAATTCCAACCTTCGATCTGGATCGTCGTCACTTAGCTATTGCACCAGCTTTGGAATGTACACACGAAACTTGCCTTTCTTCAGAATGCGTAGCACACTACTAGCACTTACATTACTCTCATGTGCCGCTTGCCTTGAAGATTTTTGAGGCGAACGCTGAAACAATTCCAAGACCGCAGTTGTGGAATCATCACTTGTAGCTGTAAGAGGTCGCCCTGATCGACCATTATGCACATCACACACTGTTCCATGAATTTCGAATTTGTCTCGTAGACGAGTAATTGTTAATCTTGAAGGTGATTCTGTACCATACTCACTTCTCCACTGTCTTCGAACCGCAGCTACATTCTCAAACTTCCAGTACCACTTAATTATCTGCTTCCGCGCTTCAAAGCTCAAACGCACGTCCGCCATGTTGCAGTTACTTTCTTGCCACTGCTGCCACCTGTTGAAGAAACATAACATTACTTTCTCACAGATATTTAACCTTGTAGAACGGGAAATAAATTGTCTATGACAGTTCAAAAGTGTGTATACATTTTTTGACGGACCCTGTATATGAAATAAACCCTTCATTTCATTTCTTTTGCGATTGGTTAGTTCCTCCCCATCCTCATTATGAAGCGTCATCACAAAAAATTGTGTTATATGGTTCAGTGTGTCATGTTCCTTACAAATGTGTTGTTCTTTTCACTGTACAGTGTGGAACAACACACGCTGTACGGATATAACGTAATTTACGTCCGATGTCGCTTGATAAAGGCCAAAGAGGCGATATCAGCTAATCTAAGATAAAACGGCGCAAACCAGTACAACGACATACAGAGCTGTTCTCCTTACAGAACAAGCAAACGCCGTATACAGTGGGAAAGAATGTATTTCAAATAGAGTCTTTTAGAGAGTCTTTTTCTTCACATTTTCTGTCCAAGGTTTTTCGATAAATCATCGCCGTAATTGTGTGCTCGCACTCTGTCAGTTGTGAGAGAAAGTTATACATCGCCACGACTCATTCGCTTTTATAGCATTATTATATTTTTAATTAATTTTAATCATTCCAGTTTCCTCACAAGGCTTTTGTGCTCCCAAACAAATGCATCATCATTATAATTGTCATCAGCATTGTTGTCGTCGTCGTCGGAATTCACCTAATCGAATTACGGCTACGTAACTAGAATTATAAAGGATTTGCTTTTAATGCGGAAACTCTTCAAGGACTTTGAACACAACGTTCACATGATGCAGACGATATTGAACAGTGACTGCAGCTAATCTAGAAGCTGCTTGCTTCTTGCTGACAAGAGATGCACAAAATTTTATCCAGAATTTTTCTTAGAAGGTCATAATAGTCTTACCTGGATAGTTTGCCTGAGATTCACAGCCAGATAACCTTGCATCTCTGTCTACAGGTGTCGACATTTATGTACACTTGCAAAATTTATTGGAATATTGCTTTCGCAATATTCCAAAAGTTTTAATAAAAAACTGCTATACTATCCTCCATAAAATAATGTCAGATGCACATTAGATATCTGCCGTTGTTTATGTGCTTTCTTTCTCACTGTAGTTAATCAACAGAATCACTACGATTATTTGGCTGCTGCATGCAATAATTTAAAACAAAACGTTTTGCACCCATTTTTCTGGTGCTTTAAGCTGCTCTGTTTGTCGTTATCGCCGACAAGATATTTCAGATGAATATGGGATGTTTTGTCGAGCACCGACTCTCGAAATTCAGATGATTTTCAAAAGCTTTTTTTTTGGGAAATATGGAAAGTTGGAAGAGCATCAGAGTTCGAGATAAACACAAAGGTTTCACCGTGTGAAACGTAAGTAAAAGTAGTATTTAGGGAATACATTTGCACCAGATGTACACTCTAAGATAAAACAAAAAAACGACATACCACGAAGGATATTTCTGAATGGAACGGAAATCGGTAGATGTGACGTACATGTACAGACAAACAAATGATTACAATCTCAGAAAGATTGGATGATTTATTCAAGAGAAAGAGCTTCACAAATTGAGCAAGCCAATAACGCACTGGTCCGCCTTTGCTTCTTATGCAGACAGTTATTAGCACTCCGTCTTCAGGCCACAAGTGGCCCATCGGGACCATCCGACCGCCGCGTCATCCTCAGAGAAGGATGCGTATAGCAAGGGCGCGTGGTCAGCACACTGCTCTCCCTGTCTTTATAATGGTTTTATTTGACCGGAGCCGCAACTATTCGGTCGAGTAGCTCCTCCGGTGGCATCACGAGGCTGAGTGCACCCCGAAAAATGGCAACAGCGCATGGCAGCCTGGATGGTCACCATCCAAGTGCCGGCCACGCCCGACAGCGCTTAACGTCGATGATCTGACGGGAACCGGTGTATCCACTGCGGCAATGCCGTTGCCTAAATAGTTATTAGGCTTGGCGTATATTGATAGAGGTGTTAGATATCCTTCTGAGGGATAACGTGCCAAATTGTGTCCAATTGGCGCTTTTGATCGTCGAAATTCCGAGTTGGTTGTAGGGCCCTGCACATAATTCCCCGAACTTTCTCAAATGGGGAGAGATCAGGCGACCTTGCTAGCCACGGTAGGATTTGCCAAGCACGAAAACAAGCAGTAGAAACTCTCGCCGAGTGCGGGGTGAGCATTATGGTGCTGAAATGTGAGTACAGGATGGCTTTCCACAAAACGAGGCGTAGAATGTCGTCGTCGTACCGCTTTGGTGTAAGCGGTTTGGATGACAACCAAAAGGGTCCTGCTACGAAAAGAAATGGTTCCCCTGACCATTGCTCCTGGTCGTCGGGACGTATGGCGTATGGCGGGTCACAGTTTGGTTCCCTACCGTTGCCTGGGGCGCCTCCAGACACTTCTTCGCTGGTCATCGGGGCTCAGTTCGAAGCGAGACTCGTCACTGAAGACTATTGTACTCTAGTCAATGAAATTCTATTCCAAATATCTCCGACACCACTGCAAACGGGCTTGTTGGAGTGCGGATGTCAATGGCAGTAGGCGCAAGAGGGACCGCGAGGTCTACCATCTATGAATGGTGCTTATGGTCGCTGAAGAACCAGTTGGACGTCGGATTGATGATAATGACGGATCCGGAGCTCTGAGTGCCTCTCTCTGACGATTTTTCGCTCCTCACGTTCTGCCGTCTCTCTAAGTCGACCACTTCCTTCGGCGTGTTCGGCTATTGCTCCTGCCAACAGCGTGGCGTGGTGGCACCGCTCCTATTCAAATGTCGAGTGATTCGCCGATTACTCCAGCCGGCTCCTTTGAGCCCGACTGCACAACCTGCGTATATTGCTCACGCGTCTGTCTACGAGACATAGTTACTGTCCAACTGAGCACACAGTACGAAATTCGCAAACACGTTATGTCTTGGTATCGACATGTTCCCTGTTTACTACCCTTGTCAGCTATCCGGTGAAATTGCGCTGCGGTATCATACATTCATCCATCGGCCAGCAAATCTTACAATTTTGCATTTTCCACGGATACATGTATGAATATCAGTTGGTAACCAATTTGCATTAGCCCTTCGTCTTGCGACTTCTTTTTTGTCTTAGGGTGTATCAGCAACCTTTGAATTTTAATGACGGTTTACATCTTGTCGATACTGTCGACGTCCAGTGATGTACTCATAAGCTCATCGAACAAAGTATTTTGTTAAAGAAGCGCACTTGTCACTCAGCGCTGTAGTTAATGTATAACTTCATTAGTGTACAGGTAGTACCAGGCGTTTATATGACGCTCCACCGCTGACGAAACTCAGAGCAGGGAAATGGTGTGAACGTGGGAGCCGGTTGTATGGAATCAGCGCAGAAAGGTACTTAGAAGTGAAGAAGTGACAGAATGGCAGGAAAGAACTATTGTGTTTGGATATGCCCATGACACAACATGAATGAAGTTGCAGATTCGTCAACATGAACTGTCCAACTTGTCTGCAAGGAATGGTGCACCACTTGCAGCCATGTGACACTACATAAACAGTGTTTGTAACAAAATCCTAGCCCATTTGGACTGTAGACAAGTGCCATACCTTCTCAGTGACTGCTAGTTTCAAGTACGATAGGCATTACCGCTCTCAGTAACAAATTCAAATGGCTCTGAGCACTATGGGACTTAACTTCTGTGGTCAGCAGTCCCCTAAAACTTAGAACTACTTAAACCTAACTAACCTAAGGACATCACACACATCCATGCCCGAGGCAGGATTCGAACCTGCGACCGTAGCGGTCGCGCGGTTCCAGACTGTAGCGCCTAGAACCGCTCGGCCACTCCGACCGGCGCTCTCAGTAACACAATTACGTTTCAACCTCCTTCCGAACAAACACTGTAAACTGCATGCAATGGACAACTGGAGTCAGGTACCTTGTATTACACCATAATATAAAGCTGCAGGCTCTCAAAAGCCCAAACAACACCGAAAATGGACAAAATGGTTCAAATGGCTCTGAGCACTATGGGACTCAACTGCTGTGGTCATAAGTCCCCTAGAACTTAGAACTACTTAAACCTAACTAACCTAAGGATAGCACACAACACCCAGCCATCACGAGGCAGAGAAAATCCCTGACCCCGCCGGGAATCGAACACGGGAACCCGGGCGTGGGAAGCGAGAACGCTACCGCACGACCACGAGATGCGGGCGAAAATGGACAGTACTTGATTGGAGGCATGTAGTGTGGTCCAACGAGTAGCGATTTTTCGTCTTTTTATTTGATGCACGTGTCGAGTGGGCAGACAACTCAACTAGGCGTTTACCCCTGCAGTCTGTGAAGGGTGTAGTTCTTGCTGGAGGTGGTTCTGTGCTATTATGGGCATGCTTTTCGAACCATTAACATAGCCCACACATTCAGATTACTGTGAAGATCAACCTTGTGTTGATTCCACATTCTTGACGACTAAGTGCTGCCCTGTCTTCATAGATTACAACAACGGTGTATAAAAGGCTGCACACATACATCTCAGGTTTGACAAACATTCACGTACCCTATCACAGATCGAGTTCCCTGCTAAATTACTTGATCTTTATCCGACTGAAAATATATATTTGGAACAGAGGATGAAGCATAGTAATACACAAAAATTTCGTAGCTTTATGGGATCTAATCGTCAATGATTCCAGTGGAAGGTCTGTGGAAGTTCTGATGCAGCCAGCACTATCGCCAGATTTCCCCTCCTCCCCCCCCCCCTATGATATCATTAGCTGTTGCCAGATTTCTTCTCTGTCCTCACCCCTCTCACATAGGCCAATTGCACCATGTATAAAAAGACGAGAAATTCAAAAATTGGTAGGAAATCCAAAATACCAAAATTGTGTTACTACGTCTTCCCACCACTCCTATGGTGTCACAGTTCAGAGCCCAGTTGTATTACGTGTTAAATGGTAGACAATTCAAACGGTCCAAAAGGGGTCATTAACCTGTTGGTGTGAAAATCAAAAATTTCAGGATGGGGGACCTGTGGATGCGACGCAGCCTGCATGGTCGTCAGATTTCCCCAGCTCTGTTACGTTGGAAGCCAGTATTGTGGATGTAGGAATATAGGTGCAGCCTGCTTTGTTTCCAGGTTGCTTGTGCTAAGTGTAAAACGATGGGAAATTGAAAAACCTTTGTTTTCAAGTCAAGTCACACTTCACTTGCTTAAGTTTAAAAAGAGTCCAGTCTGCATGTTCCCAAAATTCGCTCCACACTTCTGACTCAGTTTAAACAAATTCCCCCACCCTAGTTACCTTGAATTTTAAACCCAAGGGCTGACTTAACTTAAAAAATGTGCTGTGTAGTTAGAATGGAGTAGGAATGTTTATATCATTATTTAAACAAATACTTTACTGTGAGGACCCCTGCCACTTCTATGCCATCCTCTGTGTGTCAGAGAGATTCCACATACATCATGAAGTTCATTAGCACCATGCTACCACTGCCATGCCACATTGGACTTCAACAGCAGCCATGCAGGGCCATGCCACTACTTCATCATCTGAATGGCCCATGCCACTTCATCACACCATGCTGCTGGCAGCAGTCCACTGGTCTGTCTGATGTTAAGCGTAATCACGTTTCAACACTTTTAATGAAGTGGAAGTGCATCTCTTCAAGGCATGCAATGCAGATATGTGTCTGTTTACTGTAAAACTGAACACTTTTTATGCATGCAATGCAGATGTAAGTGCACAGTGTAATCAGTTATATATATGAGAGGGCAGAGTGAAAAGAAAGGAATGACTAGATTTGTTTGTTCCATCTTTTTTCTACTCTTCTAAGTAAATGTAACGCATCATATAACATTCTTTTTACACAAATACATGTTCCATGTGTTGGACTTTTCATATGCTACACATGTCAGATAATATTGCATTCAACACAAGCTGGACTAGTCCAGACATACACTCCTGGAAATTGAAATAAGAACACCGTGAATTCATTGTCCCAGGAAGGGGAAACTTTATTGACACATTCCTGGGGTCAGATACATCACATGATCACACTGACAGAACCACAGGCACATAGACACAGGCAACAGAGCATGCACAATGTCGGCACTAGTACAGTGTATATCCACCTTTCGCAGCAATGCAGGCTGCTATTCTCCCATGGAGACGATCGTAGAGATGCTGGATGTAGTCCTGTGGAACGGCTTGCCATGCCATTTCCACCTGGCGCCTCAGTTGGACCAGCGTTCGTGCTGGACGTGCAGACCGCGTGAGACGACGCTTCATCCAGTCCCAAACATGCTCAATGGGGGACAGATCCGGAGATCTTGCTGGCCAGGGTAGTTGACTTACACCTTCTAGAGCACGTTGGGTGGCACGGGATACATGCGGACGTGCATTGTCCTGTTGGAACAGCAAGTTCCCTTGCCGGTCTAGGAATGGTTGAACGATGGGTTCGATGACGGTTTGGATGTACCGTGCACTATTCAGTGTCCCCTCGACGATCACCAGTGGTGTACGGCCAGTGTAGGAGATCGCTCCCCACACCATGATGCCGGGTGTTGGCCCTGTGTGCCTCGGTCGTATGCAGTCCTAATTGTGGCGCTCACCTGCACGGCGGCAAACACGCATACGACCATCATAGGCACCAAGGCAGAAGCGACTCTCATCGCTGAAGACGACACGTCTCCATTCGTCCCTCCATTCACGCCTGTCGCGACACCACTGGAGGCGGGCTGCACGATGTTGGGGCGTGAGCGGAAGACGGCCTAACGGTGTGCGGGACCGTAGCCCAGCTTCATGGAGACGGTTGCGAATGGTCCTCGCCGATACCCCAGGAGCAACAGTGTCCCTAATTTGCTGGGAAGTGGCGGTGCGGTCCCCTACGGC
The DNA here is from genome assembly GCF_023898315.1 of Schistocerca nitens. NCBI lineage: Eukaryota > Metazoa > Arthropoda > Insecta > Orthoptera > Acrididae > Schistocerca > Schistocerca nitens. Next base: position 581,872,768 of record NC_064619.1, on the reverse strand, counting down.
ACTGTGTAGGATCCTACGGTCTTGGCGTGCATCCGTGCGTCGCTGCGGTCCGGTCCCAGGTCGACGGGCACGTGCACCTTCCGCCGACCACTGGCGACAACATCGATGTACTGTGGAGACCTCAAGCCCCACGTGTTGAGCAATTCGGCGGTACGTCCCGCATGCCCACTATACGCCCTCGCTCAAAGTCCGTCAACTGCACATTCGGTTCACGTCCACGCTGTCGCGGCATGCTACCAGTGTTAAAGACTGCGATGGAGCTCCGTATGCCACGGCAAACTGGCTGACACTGACGGCGGCGGTGCACAAATGCTGCGCAGCTAGCGCCATTCGACGGCCAACACCGCGGTTCCTGGTGTGTCCGCTGTGCCGTGCGTGTGATCATTGCTTGTACAGCCCTCTCGCAGTGTCCGGAGCAAGTATGGTGGGTCTGACACACCGGTGTCAATGTGTTCTTTTTTCCATTTCCAGGAGTGTAGAAAAACAAGGTAAAAAACTGTTTATACAATATTTACAAAATACTTTAACAGTATGCACAAAGAAATATATACAAACTATGTTTCACTTACACTTGTTTTCATAATACCCTTTACATTTCATGCATTTATATGTTTTTTGCAACAGTTTGGAATAGCTGCAGAACAATTTGCAGTGTCGAACAGTTGATGGACCTGTATATTTTTGGAGTATAGTTTACAGTTGATGCACTTCAATCACAGTTGACATGGAATAGTTAAAACTGTTCTGTGAGACATAAAATGAAACTAAATAAATCTTTTTTTAATATGCCCAGTAGCAATGAAACTTAGCCTAATTTGCAGACAAGATACACAATGCACATAGCACACACTATATCCAGCATACACACTATGTACTAACACACATGGAATGCTAAACAATATAACTTACACACAGTATGCAAAAACAGAGACGGTAAGCAATCTCTCACACACTAACTAATGCACTCTTAGATACAGTCACAGACATAGGCATTTGCAAGGAGGGGCTGGAGTCCGGAGTACAGGGTTTTTATTCATATGCTGAGTGGATAACCATCAATTTTCTGGAATACAAAAAGTTTTTGTGTCACTTATAGAACTGAATTCTTATTGCATTACACGCTTCAGAACTGACAGACTCACTTGCATAAAAATGACGATTTTTAGAGTCTTGCCTCCTGCTGCAAAAATTTCTGCAGATGTCCTTGCTCACAGGTGTATACACTTCACATACACATATACACACATATTCACCATAATGCAACACATACACGTGTTCATACACATACACACATATATTCACCATAATACAACACATACATGGGTACACTCTATCACTCAAGTTAATAGCATGTATATGGGAGGTTTCTGACCCCATCAACACAAATGACCTGCTTTTCATCACATCACAACAGACTGATTCTCAGTTGCAATACAGTATGCATATCATCTTGGTGATTGAATACTGACTTCTCATACCATATGTGGAGGTGGGAGTAGGATGGAGCACAACCAACATGGCAGTCAAGCAGCCTTCAACCCTTAGCCTGTCAAAGAGTGGCACCTGTGTCAGTATGGTATGCATACATTTTTGAGTGGAGACCTGCAAAGTCCACAACTGGTGAACTACTTGCCACATCTTTCATCAAGAAGATAATCTTATTGTTAGCCAGCTTTGTGCAATAAGAAATGCATCAGAGTGGCATCTTATTACTTCATACAAATCATAACTCCTTACACAATAGATGAAACTGTCTACATCTGTATAAAGTACCTTTTGATCTGCAAAATTACTTTCTGCAAAATGATAACAGAACTGGTAAATGTGGACTTTAGATATATCTATTACACACATACCTACATAATCAGGTTTTGTGAATATGTGACATGAAGCTTTCCCAACCTATGAAGGGTTCTTGGGTGTCCAGCCAGATACAATTGTCGAATTCCTACAATATTTTATCGAATAACTGTTTGCTCCTGTGAGATTAACTACAAATCTAGATGTTGCTGATGCCGACCAGTGAGTCTGGAAAAATAAAGACATCTAATGATTTTGGGTGTAACAACACCATCATCTGACTTGCATTCCTTCAGGCTGTATACATGAATATATAGAGATATGAGGATTCTGTCTCTTAAATTTATCAGTTTCCTGAATGCTCATAGGGAATTCAATACCTTCATGTTTATAATACCCAAGAGTATCTACAGAGTGTTCATTTTTACACTCAGGATTTTGTTTAATTTTTCTCTCACAAGCCAGAAGTAATCATAAAAGCAGTATTTCTCGTTATTTTGAATATTAATAAAGCCCTGATCTCTAACTATGTCCTGTGAAAGATGAATACATCTACTAAGAACTTTCCCAGAATCAGTTGCTTGCAGTTCACAGAGACGGGCCTGAAAGAGCTTCAGATCAAAGGTTTCAAACTACTTGTTGATTCAGAGCCCCTCTAATATGTATAACACCCTCCATTGATGGGAGAATGAACTTGCAGCAAATTGTAGCAGTACACTTAATGCACAGCTTGAACAAATTCCCCCGCCCTAGTTGCCTTAGTTTTAAACCCAAGAGCTAACTTGCCTTAAGTTTAAAACATTGTATCAGTATTGGTGTACCGAGAGATGTGGTGTGGTGGTTAGGACACTGGTCCTGCATTCAAGAGGGCAACGGTTCAAACCCATGTCCAGCCATCCAGAATTACAAAATCTTGAAAAGGTCCCTTTCCTAATCATGTAGGCACACATTCAGGAAAATTACCAGATCTTTTTACCTGACCACATTACAGATGCAAGTAACTAATATCGTGTCCTCAAGTGCACCTCTTATCATCAACCACATTAACTCTGCAAGGTATATCCAAACATCTTCATCTTCACTATCATTATCTGAATGGGCAGAAAGACTGCTGCTGGCTGATAGAGGATTTTCAATAAAACTCTGAGGACCCCATCCAGAAGGCCAAGGGCTCTACAATGGCACTGTTATTCATAACAGTCTGGGTGCTGGTGATGGTGATGCAGACACTGACAGCACATGTGGCAGTGCACATGCTAACAAGGATCTGGCAGCTAGCACTTCCATCACTGTTGGTCACAGTAGTCTGATCATTGTCACCAGTGGTGCTGGTGCAGCCCATGCCATCAATGGTGTGGACCCCAATGCTGTAGATCATAAACGCCCAGGTGCAAGTGCTGGTGAAGGTGGTGGCACTTCAGTTTCTCGAGCATTTCTGAAAAAAGAGCGCAATTGTCTATAGGTATCATGTGAAAAATTTTATACATACATACTCAGGCAGAGAGAGACAGACATTCAGGGTGAAATGGGTATAAGTGCAGATATTTCTATTGGAGACTGGGAACAGTGTGGTGAAAAACATTGTATCAGTATTGGTGTACTGAAAGATATGGTGCAGTGGTTAGCACACTCATCTCACATACGGGAGGATGATGGTTCAAACCCATGTCCAGCCATCCAGAATTAGGTTTTCTGTGATTTCCCTAAATTGCTCCCGGTAAATGCTGGTATGGTTCCTTCAAAAGGGCCCAGCTGATTTCCTTCCCCCTTCTTGGAACAATCTGAGCTTGTGCTCCATCTCTAATGACCTCAGTGTTGAAGGGACATTAAGCTCTAATCTTCATTTCTACATCATGGTGTGCCAACTCACAGAATATGATGATGATGATGATGATACCCATGATCTGGCCACCTGTGATGAGCTCATGAAGCAGCTAGAGGAGAAGAGGAGGGATGTACACCCTTGACTGATGGGTGCAAGGCAGCATTTTATGTAAGTATGCGTATACAGGGTGCAAACTTGTATAAATGCAGATATTTTTATATGTAGTACATTAATATGTACACAGGTCAGTGTGTTGGTTGGTTTTTCTCTGTGTCAGTCTTCCCACAAACTTTACAAGCTGGTGTTTTCTGCCTGGTCGTAACCATATTACTAAATGGACTATGCCTAGCAGTATAGACTAACTGTTATGTCTTCACACAATCACACTTCAGCACCTCACCTGCTGCCCAGGGGAACACTTACTTGGAGGTACTAACCAACCTAAAAATATATGACTTGTAGTTTTTACAATTATTAGTTTGCAAATTATCTATTGACCCATTACATACCACATATTACATCTTGCGAGGTGCTGGGGCTAGTAGTGTATTTATCACTAAATTCTACTAGAATCCACATGTGTAAATCATGCTCTAAGCCCCCCCCCCTATTCTAACTCCGACTTTTGCTGTTGCACAAGGATAGAACAAATACGCGAACTGACTCTAATCAACCCTGCTAGTGGAGTAGAAGAGAGTTTGGCACCTGCAATAATTTAATTTGATAAATAAGTTAAATAAACAAAGGTTTCATTAGCATAGTGAGGAATGATAGGGTTGCTCTATTGATTAACAGAAAGAAAGTTCTGTCCAAAATAACAATATGATTTATTAAGATTAAACGCAGAATAGTAAAAGAGACACAGGAAATATAAAACATCAAATTGGCTAAAATTGGAGATTCATACAAACACAGTAAAGGTGAAGTTGTCCCTAACTTAGATCGTGAGGTTTAAGACGAAGTGGTATGTGGAGCCAATTCCTTTCCACTCAAATCTCAAGAGAGACACACAGCTAACCCAATAGTAATTGCTGCTACTCGAAACTGAACAAAGTTAGAAAAGGATGAACAGGCGCGCTCTGCTGAGCTCTGATTATCACCTAGGAAAATCCCTATCTGCCGGTGCTGCGGACGTACATTACCAACAGTCTTCTTATCTCCCAGAACACGATCTGGCGTACCGCAGGCGAGGGCTGGTTGCTCCGACGTCCTCGACCGAAAGGCGACCGCCGACTACCCAGAGCACCCGTACAGGCCGAACACCGAACATTCCCGCCCCCACGACAGTGGCCGTGGTTACGTTCCAATCAGCAACTCGAAAACCGGCGGAAATTCCACTCCATTGCCGGAGCACTACCATTCCACCAATGGAGATTCTTGGCGCCAATTTCTGTGCTGATTTTTCAGAAAGTGCGGGAATTTTCCCGCCACAACTGCGTGGGTACACACGTCATTCCCACGCCTCGCTGGTAGCCCGCCAGAAAGTGTTTTCGCAAAGTTTCTCTGAAGTAACGGAACCTCTAGCCCAGCCGCTACTTCACACCCCAGCGGGCGTGTCTCTTGACAATGTCGGCGTCTGAAAAGCATTCACTCGACTGCCTCACACACGTCGGCTTAACTCTCTCCAGTTCCACAGAGCCCGCCTGTCACCGGCCCACCCGGGTGACGAGAGACGCTGCGTGGGAAGTACGCGTGTTAAGGAAAAGCAACCCTCCACCGCATGCAACTAGAGAGGAGAATCGTAAGATAGAAATATGAGAGGGGGCTCATGCCACCTCTCATTGCCCCTACGCCATTTTAGATTGTAATTGGTGAGCGGTTGGCTCACTTAGGAGCAAGGTAGTGAGTCAATCGCCCAAGAACAATCTTACAAAGTGACTCCACATACCGCACTCTATAAAAAAGATCATTGCAACTGAAAAATGCAACTCATAGAGGGAGGATTATTTATGATGTAGCCAACTTCACCTTCTTAATATGGAACACTAACACTCACATCACACATCCATACCCAGGGAGCCCCTTCCAAACACCGATTCACGCAGACATTCACGCTCTAAACATGGCCCGGGCATCTGAGCCAAATATGGAGCAGTTTATTCTTTACAATCAGAGTTGGAGTGCTCCGCAATTAAATGCCCAAGATGTTACAACAATTTTAATCATTAAACTAACCTGACCTCACTCACACATGATAATATTTAAGTTAACAATCTCTTTGTGAGTTTTCAGAATCTAGTTACAACCTCCGATTCATTCTGTCTCCCTGCAGCAAGAATAACCTTTACAAAATGTTCCCTGAACTGATGGTCCATTCACAATGACAGTGGTGGTATCTGCTTCAGTTTATGGGGACTTCAGGCACACTGTTAGCATACACACAACAATAAACACAAAATACAAAAAAAAACATGATGTGGAGAACAATACAGTAATCTGTAATAAGAATTACAGTGTAAAACACAAACGCATACAAGGTATAACATACATTACAGAAACAACATAAGAGAAAGAAATTTAAGAAAAACAAAAAAAACAAGGTTCATGGGGCATCAAATTGTGCGTGCACATTGCACAAAGTTCACGACTGTGCTGAGAATGAGGCACTAAATCACATTGTTAGAAATATCCGTGGCACTTCACAAATTCCACCGTACTGACATCACATAAGGCTAAACGTCGGGTGTAGTTGCTACGTTGTGGCAACAGCAATAGGGAGTTCTGGAGTGTCTGCAGTACGCTGTTGAGATTGTAGTCAGACCCACGCATATGATCACGGCAGTACGGTAGGAAGACACAGTGATAGGTTCTCCTCACGTCGATTAATTGTCTCTGAGATCTCCTTGTTGGGATACATCACTAGTCTAGGTCTCTTCTCTCGCTGGACAGAACTTTACGTTTCCCAATATTGCAGTTCGACGAGGGATGATGGCACGTGGAGTGACTCCACAAGTGTGTGAGGTCATCCATACAGGATCGAACTAGGAGCGACTATTGTTAAAAACTGCTCTCTAATAGAGAGGAGAAGTAAGACATGAGACCATACATTTGTTAGTGTGGCACGATACTGCTTTGTGTATGCAGATCGGCCAATGCTAGTGAGTTGTAAAAACCCAAACAGGTGAGTATAGAGCGTCCCTTTCTGTCCTGAGGCACATGAGGCGCAGGTTCTGACACGATATGTGATGTTCTTCGTGTACTCACGACAACGTGGTCTGCCGCAGGGAATCCCTCCAAGCGGCTGCCGCGTCCGGAGAGCTAGCAGGCTGTCGCGTGTCAGGGTCAACGGCCAGCCCCACTTTCGCTTGTGGCGGGGCGAGGGTCCCGTGTAATCCCTCAGGTAAGCAGCCGGGTGACTGTCAGCGTGTAGGACGGGACGCTCGCCCTCTAGCAGGTAGCCGAAGACCTCTTGTTTTTTGCGCTGGCTGGCCTCTGCATTGCCACGTTCCTCGTCATCTGTACAATTCTTACAAAAGTCTTATGCCTAACTTTTTCCCATGACCTTCTATGTTATAATAAATTTACATAATGAAACATTGATGGTCTGTCATTTCAGACACTCTTATTTTACTTTTATAGTTATTAATCTATGGCAATCATTATAACATCTAATCTAGACATGGAAATAATTTATTTTGATATATGTGTAGAGACCGATCTCAGTATGTACATGGTGTGTGATAACTGATGCTTTGTAATGGATGAACAACTAAATGTGCGGGCCCGCACTAATATTACTATTAATTATATAGATCGACAGTAGACATGCTTCAAGAATTAACTACCATATCCCAACGATCTACATTCTACGTCTTTTAATTAAATTATGTTGTTATGCAGGTCTAAGTTTTACTGTGCTATAAAGAACATGCAACTACGCTACTTTCGCTCGCCCGTCGTCCCTCCATCTCGGGTCTGTGGTTTGGTGACCTGAAAAATAGCAACTCAACAGGCGCGCGCCACACTTGTGGTAGAAAACCCCCACAATATTAATCTAGTTATTGTTAAATCCTACAGTTTAACTTATCCTAGTATCGTACTTTCCCTTTTATTTATTTATTTATTTATTTTATTTATTTATTTATTTATTTATTTATTTTTTTATTTACCTTATACAATACCCTTACATAGTTCCTGTTACGCTGAGATGTCTTGCTGCTCGCCGCTATTGACGACAGTGATGTGCGCGCCGTACGACATGACCTCCGAGTTTTCATTACGCCTCACTGCAACTCCAGAGACTGGGTTAGCCATGGCTATACACGACAATAAATTTATAGTTGCAACTTCCTTCTCTATGTGAAGCGGTTTTCGCGATCGAAGTACACCTTTCCAGAAGCAATGTAATATGACCAAGCCAGGACTGGTTCCTGTTGAGGATTCAGACACCCAACACACGCCAGCTACACAGTATGTCACGAATATCCAAGTACAATTCCTTGGTGATTCATCTGTGACAAAAACGAGCAGCACGCTAAATCCCCAACCAGCACATTAGCATGGTAGGCTTTTATGCCCTCATTTCTCTCGTCTAGGGCACCATTAGAGTCAAATGCTCACAGGTTCACCCCGACTTGCAAGACAACGATACCGGCGCAGCTCTGCAAAAACTATACTGCCCATATTCACCCTCGAAATCGCGCAATATACCACAATCGTGCAGTGCACTGACGCGTGCCTGCAAGCATTGGTATGAACGTCTCACGAACTGGTTGTGGCCGCTATGGAGCGTATCACGACCTCTCAGAACGCTTCTAAGAGCACGTTCTTGTATGCGCCCGTTTGTGCGACGTCTCGTCACTCATCCTTATCCCTTAACATGGACACCAGATAGGAAAGGACAAAAACATTGCTCATGAAAAGGTAGTGTCTCCTACTCCATCGACATTGGAGATCGCAAACATAAACAAAAAGAGGATAGCAGCAGTAAATTCTTATGCAAGACAACGCAGCGTGTTAATACTTTAGCAATCTTAATCTATTAATGTAACGATTATTGTTCCCCGAACAAAGGTTCATATATTTGCCTATTCTACTATGTACATTTCTTACACTACTACTATTCTACGAACTCCTTTATGTGAGATATGTGGTGGAGTCCTATGGACTTCTTTCCTTTCAGCGTCTCCAATTCATAAGCATTGTGGTGAGCTGCTCTCCTTATACGGTACGGGCCGTTGTAAACAGAATAGAATTTTTGGCATTTCATTTTTTGTTTGTTCGAAAGTCGGAAAGACTTAACGAGCACCTTTTGTCCAACTTGGAAGTGTGGTAGACGAGCTCCCCTGTCGGCACGTCTCTTCCTGACCTCTGCTGCAGCCCGTATCCTCTTGAGAGCCAAATCCACTATGGCTTGGTGCTGCGTTCGCGCCCTTGGTGGGAAGTTTACGACCTTGGTTATCAAGTCCTTAGGAATCCGGTTTTTCAGTACTGTAATGGGTGCCAATTTTGTTATCCCATGGGGTGCCTCATTGATCACCTCCTGGAAGTCTTTAAGGAAAACGTCCCATGTCGTGTGCTGTTTGTTACAGTACAACCGGCACAAGTTTCCGAGTTCTTTGATAACCCGTTCTGCAGCATTCGAGCTCGGATGGTGTGAAGATATAAAAATGGGATCAATTTTACATCGACGCAACATCTCCTTCCATGTTTTTGACTTAAACTGTGGCCCGTTATCAGAAATGATTCTACTCACATGACCAACCTGTGGTAGGAAATCCCGGATGAGGGCTCGTGATACAGTTCGTCCTGTCGCCCTCTTCAGTGGCGTAAAGGTAACGTATTTGGACGTTAGTTCAACAAACACTAATACGTAAGTATATCCTCTTCTTGTTCTTGGCAAAGGTCCCATCAAATCTGTTGCTGCTAATTGTCTTAATTTGGTCGGTACGATTGGGTATAATGGTGCCTGCATGCTCACAGTAGTGTGCTTAGCCTTTTGGCAGTCTTTACACACCGACAGTACCCTCCGAATTCGACGCTCCATGTTTCGAAAGTAACACATGGTCCTTAGCTTGAGATTGCACTTGCGTGGTCCGAAGTGTCCATAGCTGAGGTGAGTATGCCATATAACCTTGTTTATTAGGTGTTCAGGGATGCATACCCCCCATTCAGTGTCATTGGTATAATTTCGGTGGAAAATTATGCCTTTCCGCAAGAGGTAGAACTGCCTGATGGTGGCGTGTCTTCTGTCTATCCATTTCTGTTTCAATAACACTAGGGCAGGGTCCTTGTCTTGCTCCTCCTTGATGTCCTGCATACTACAGGTAATAAAATTTTCAAAGGCTACTTTCTGCATATAGTAAAGGCAGTAGTGATTTTCCTCTAGATCTTCTTCCATGTTGTGCTCAAATCCGATCGGTGACCGTGATAAGGCGTCTGCAATAATGTTCTGACTGCCGGGGATATATTCTATCGAAAAGTTGTACTGCTGTAGATATGATGCCCACCTAATGAGCCGCCTGTGGTTAAGCTTTGCAGTCATCAAGAACTCGAGTGCCTTGTGGTCTGTGTAGACTTTCGTCTGGCGACCAAACAGAAGGTATCTGAATTTTTCAAACGCCCATACAATAGCCAGCGCCTCTAACTCGGTTACTGAGTAATTCCTCTCACTCTTGGCTAGTACTCTGCTAGCAAACGCAATTGTCTTCCACACCCTGTTTCCTTCATGTACATAGTCTTGGAACACCATGACACCCAGACCGGAGTATGAACTGTCCGTTACTATGCAAAGCTCTTCAGCTAAATTAGGGTGTGATAGGATGGGTGCTTGTAATAATGCGAATTTTAATGTTTTCCATTCGGATTCGGCCGCCTCATCCCATTCCCAAGGAATCTTCTTTCCTGTAAGTTGATGCAACCGAGGACTGCTCTGAGTTTTGACATGTATAAAGCGGTTGTAAAAATTTATGATCCCCAAGAACCCCCTTAACTGCTTCTTTGTCGTAGGAATGGGAAACTTTTCAATCGCTTCGATCTTTTCGGGATTTGGCGCAATGCCCTCACCCGTGATGATATGTCCTAGAAATTTCACAGAGGACGTCCCAAAATTCGATTTTTCGATATTGATAGTCACACCGTATTCCTTGAATGTCGCTAGGAGTTCACCGAGGACCGCATTGTGCTCTCCCCAAGATTTCTCCGCGATCAGCAAATCGTCCACATAGCTGGTGACATGACGTTTCAAATTATCGCTTAGTATGCCGTCCAGCCCCCGAATGAATGCGGCAGATGAAACGTTCAAACCAAATGGTAGACGACGAAACCGGTAACATCTTCCAAATGCTAAAAAGGCTGTGTACTGTCTGCAATTTGGATGGAGCTCGATCTGCCAGAAACTCGATTTTAGATCAACTGATGAGAAGATTGATATTCCATGGAAGTTTTGTAAGAGTTCCTCTAATCGTTCCGGTCTGTCTGTTTCGGGTTCTATTATGGTATTAATTTGTCGCGAGTCCAAGACTAAACGAATACTACCATCTGCCTTCTCGACTACTCTTAACGGGTTATTATAGGCTGAAGCCGTAGGTTCTATTATTCCTTCACTCAGCATTCGCGTAATTTCAGCTGCTACTTTCTGTCGATATGCCAAGGGGATTGGATAGGGTGGCACACGAAACTGGTTGTGCGGACGTACACGAAATTCATATTGGAAGTTCTTTATTGATCCTGTCTTGGGAAGGAAGACCTCCGCATGTTCTACTAGTAATTTATGAAGTTCTTTGCGGTGTTCGCCCCTTATATTCTTTATTGCTTCCACTTTTTCTCCTATTTTCTCCTTTATTTCTCCCATTATTCCGACTTCATTCTCATCCGTGTCCTCTCCCCTATCCGCAACGTCGTCCTGTTCTTCCTTTCTGTCTTTCAGACACGCATAGTTTATCCGAACACAGTTAGACGGTAGTTGAGCCGGGATCAGCTGATCGTCGAACTTAATGTGGACGGGATTCCCTTTCCTCAAAACCACTTCACCTCGTCCTAGATCAACTATCGCTTCATGTTCATTTAGGAAGTCCGTTCCTATTATCATGTCGATCGCCAGATTTGGCACGATCCAGAAGTTAGACTCTATTTTGTGTCCTTGGCAGGAGAATTCCAGTCTTGTTTGTTGGGTGACCTCCGTACATTTACCCGCTAATGCCCCTTTTATTTTGGTTTTCTTAACCGATAGGACAGGCCAGTCCATCTCCTGAGAGCACCTCTTGTATGCTGCCTCAGATATTGCTGTTATGTAGCTTCCACTATCTATTATCGCATTCAGACTCTTTTCAGCTATTGCTACTGTGATAAGAGGCTGCCGATCATGTCGAGGAGTTGCTTTATGTTCCTCGAGCAGGATTTCTGATAAATCTTCGTAATGTATCATCCGTAGTTGGCCAGGTCCGAGATTACGTGCGAAATTCCGGCGGCCTGTGTTCGCACTAGTCTGGCGTCAATCCCTAGTTAGGCTCCCCCTCCTCTGACGTGCATTAGGATTTGCGGGTCTGGTTTCAATCTCCTGGTTCCACCGTTGTCCTTGGTTTCGCTCTCTCCAATTACGGTCGCTTTGCCGTTCGTTATTCCTTCTATCCCAGATTCCTTGTCTAGATTGACCCTGCTCCCTGACGTTCTGGTTTCCGTGTCTTTGGTTTCCATAACCTTGAATAGCGTAACCTTGACTTCCGTAACCCTGGTTTCCTAACTGACCAGTGCGATTATGCAATCTGCTGTCGTCTTCTGTTCCTGGCCGGTGGTATTTGTTACTTTGCCCCTTCTTCCTGTCCTTTGCGTCTTGTTTATCAAAGACTACTTCGAGTTCGCGCAATAGAATCTTGAATGCTTCTATGTCAGCTCCACACTTGCCGACAAGTGTCTGTTGGTACCTAACTGGCAATTTGGAAAAGCAAAATTTAATGATTTCTCCGTTACTATATGGACTATCTAAAAATTGATTCTTCTTGAGTAAATCATCAAGAAATTTGGTTGCGCTCCTATGCCCGGACACTTCCAGTTCAGGACAAAATATTATTTCCTCTTTAATCCTATCTTGCGTTTCCTTTGACCAGTAGGTCCGCAGGAATGCACCAACAAATTCCTGATAAGTCCGACACGTCACTGCCACACCCCGCATCTTTTCCGCGGCTTGGCCTTCGATGTGTCCACACATGAATTCTAATTTTGCCTGGGTTGGCCATGATGCCGGTAATGAATTTGTAAACTGCATCACCCAGCTCTTCGGATGCATCGACCCTCCATTTTCTTTGAACTTCTGGAATTTCAGTATCGACAGGAAGTGATTGTGATCAAAATCCTGTCTGATCCTCGCACTGGTGTTGTCACTCGTTTCCGATACTTGCACGTCTGCTGAGTGTCCTGTTCTATCTTGCTGATAACTGTGATGTGCAACCTCTGTATCACAGTGGAAGTGGCACTCAGAATTCACTCTCCTAAGTGGGCTATAATTATTGCAGCTATTACTTGCTGTTTCTGCTTGTGCATTGTTAGTTCCGCACTCTGTCACTGGGCTAGAGCACGGCGGGCTTTTCCTCGGAGACACAATTCTGTGTACTCCATCATGGGTATCCGAACGCGCAGTGCTCGTGTGCCCGTTTTGCTCTAGTTTTGCTATCCGACTCTCTACTTCTTCCATTCGTTTCGTGGAGTTCGCAACCGCGATATTACCTTGAGTTTTTAAGAATGCTAGGGATTTTGAGTGGGATTGTGTTGTACGTCGCAAGCGCCCTGCGAGTTTAGAAGTTGCTTCCGCGACTTTCATTGCCCCTGTTGCTGCAGTTTTGGCAAGGCCTGCTACTTTTTGTGCTACCGTTGACATTTGTTTTGCTTCTCCACATTCTTTCTTTATTGTTAATAATTCCCCACGAATTTCCCCTATATGCGAAATTATTGCCTCCGTGTCCTTCTTACGCTGTTCGTCAGCTTCTTCCTTCTCCTTCTTACGTTGTTTCTCCTCTTCTTCCTTCTCCTTCTTACGTTGTTTCTCCTCTTCTTCCTTCTCCTTCTTACGTTGTTTCTCCTCTTCTTCCTTCTCCTTCTTACGCTGTTCGTCAGCTTCTTCCTTCTCCTTCTTACGTTGTTTCTCCTCTTCTTCCTTCTCCCTCTTACGCTGTTCGTCAGCTTCTTCCTTCTCCTTCTTACGTTGTTTCTCCTCTTCTTCCTTCTCCCTCTTACGCTGTTCGTCAGCTTCTTCCTGCTTCTTACGCTGTTCGTCAGCTTCTTCTTTCATTGATCGAAGGAAGCTCAGTATTGGGTTTACGTCATCTTCTTGATCCTCTTCAAACATGGGCGATGTAACTCTGGACACCTGGGCGCTAGAGCTCTGACGTGACCGAGCTGGCCTCTGTCTGCACTCGTTCGTTTGACTATAAACTTCTGCTACCGTCTCGACCTGTGTGCCTGTCTCTGTTTCATCCTCTACTTCACTATCATAATCACGGCCGCAACGCTGCTCTGAGATCGCGTCCAAATCACCTTCCTCATCAATGCCCCTGGCGTCCTGTCCTGCTAAAAATGTGCCCATCTCATCTCCGAACCTATTCCCGTCAGTAAACTGCCCCTTATCCATTATGCTATCCTCTTTTGTTTTAGCTTCGCCCGATAATAGTCGTGCCTTACTTCTCGTTATCATTCATAAAAACAAATTCATCTAAAATGCACAATAAAATTAATCTACTCCATATATTTTTTTACACATAAACATAAAATTTCAACAACGCTGTTCCAACGCTGTAATCACAAACACAATATGATGTGGTACAGAAACCACACACAAATCCGACAAAGTGCGATGCGGTACAGACACCACATCAGCGAAACACCAAAAAAAACAATGAACAAAAATATATATACTGAAAACAAAAACTGTAGTCATGCGCCGCTACTTAAAACTAAACGCGGAACTACCAAAAAAAACTTGGGTATTAATCATTAAAAAAAATAGAGAGAAAAAAAATTGAATGTTCCTACTAAGAATCCTGTTTGTTTATCAGAGATTCACAGGAAAGATCCGAGGCCAAGGGTCGCCATATTATGCGAGGTGCCGGGGCTAGTAGTGTATTTATCACTAAATTCTACTAGAATCCACATGTGTAAATCATGCTCTAAGCCCCCCCCCCCCTATTCTAACTCCGACTTTTGCTGTTGCACAAGGATAGAACAAATACGCGAACTGACTCTAATCAACCCTGCTAGTGGAGTAGAAGAGAGTTTGGCACCTGCAATAATTTAATTTGATAAATAAGTTAAATAAACAAAGGTTTCATTAGCATAGTGAGGAATGATAGGGTTGCTCTATTGATTAACAGAAAGAAAGTTCTGTCCAAAATAACAATATGATTTATTAAGATTAAACGCAGAATAGTAAAAGAGACACAGGAAATATAAAACATCAAATTGGCTAAAATTGGAGATTCATACAAACACAGTAAAGGTGAAGTTGTCCCTAACTTAGATCGTGAGGTTTAAGACGAAGTGGTATGTGGAGCCAATTCCTTTCCACTCAAATCTCAAGAGAGACACACAGCTAACCCAATAGTAATTGCTGCTACTCGAAACTGAACAAAGTTAGAAAAGGATGAACAGGCGCGCTCTGCTGAGCTCTGATTATCACCTAGGAAAATCCCTATCTGCCGGTGCTGCGGACGTACATTACCAACAGTCTTCTTATCTCCCAGAACACGATCTGGCGTACCGCAGGCGAGGGCTGGTTGCTCCGACGTCCTCGACCGAAAGGCGACCGCCGACTACCCAGAGCACCCGTACAGGCCGAACACCGAACATTCCCGCCCCCACGACAGTGGCCGTGGTTACGTTCCAATCAGCAACTCGAAAACCGGCGGAAATTCCACTCCATTGCCGGAGCACTACCATTCCACCAATGGAGATTCTTGGCGCCAATTTCTGTGCTGATTTTGCAGAAAGTGCGGGAATTTTCCCGCCACAACTGCGTGGGTACACACGTCATTCCCACGCCTCGCTGGTAGCCCGCCAGAAAGTGTTTTCGCAA
Organism: Schistocerca nitens; assembly: GCF_023898315.1. Lineage (NCBI taxonomy): Eukaryota > Metazoa > Arthropoda > Insecta > Orthoptera > Acrididae > Schistocerca > Schistocerca nitens. The sequence continues at coordinate 581,857,142 of NC_064619.1, read as the reverse complement.
AGTTTCTCTGAAGTAACGGAACCTCTAGCCCAGCCGCTACTTCACACCCCAGCGGGCGTGTCTCTTGACAATGTCGGCGTCTGAAAAGCATTCACTCGACTGCCTCACACACGTCGGCTTAACTCTCTCCAGTTCCACAGAGCCCGCCTGTCACCGGCCCACCCGGGTGACGAGAGACGCTGCGTGGGAAGTACGCGTGTTAAGGAAAAGCAACCCTCCACCGCATGCAACTAGAGAGGAGAATCGTAAGATAGAAATATGAGAGGGGGCTCATGCCACCTCTCAATCTGACTCACTAAATCAAACGAAACAATGACATTGTCAAATATACAGGAAAACAATGGCACTCTGGAATTATATATCCACATACATATGGAAACAGAGATATATGTGCATTACTTACCATCATCATCATTAGAGCTCTGGGATGTTATGGCAAAATCTCAATGCATCAGTTAATGTTAGGGCACTAGTCCTCCAATGCCAATGAAGCTGAGAAAAGATTCAGTGGCAATATATCAACATTAATCGACACTAAATAACAACAACAGCACTGGCAAAGTAAAAACACACATACAGAGATGTGTTACATATATCATTATCATCAACAGGATCATAGAATGGTTTGGTTAAATCAACCACATCATGAATGTCTTGAGATGGTGTACTCAAGTCTACAAAGGTTGGTTTCAAGTCAATATCGTTCATTCATTGTTCCTAAAACAAAAAAAACAAGCCTCAACAAGTAAAATGTGAATGAAAATACACACACACACACACACACACACACACACACACAGAAAACAATTCCAACTTACATGCCAGATAATTGTTTGCAACACATTCCAGTGAAACTGCAAACACTACCTCACCAAAGAGTTATATAGCATGCTATCATCAACCTTCATCTCACCGAAACCAGTGAGCTTGCTGACACTGCCACTGCTGCTGGCAAATCTCTTCATGATGATGATGAGGACGCTAGCGACATGCATGAATGCTGTCAACAGACTGAAGTGAAATATGGCCTGCTTGCCTGCCTTATATAGCTGAAGCCAAGGAAGTGATGATGGGTTAAAATGTAGCCAGCAGCATTGCTGTCTCCACTGGGAGTAGGCACATGATTCTGTGGATGGTGATGGTGCGAGCACGATTGTCATTTGGGAAATAAGAAGACATGAGAGCCTTTTTTAGATCAGTTGAAACATCCCCTTAGAAAAATTTATGAATTACTGTGCTGATAAACCTCTTACATTATTCTATTTTCAAACAGCTGAGCAAAACTGAACATACTCAGATATTTCTCTCTTTACTTATTTTGATCATCACTAAACTGACACACAATCTGACTTTGAATAATCTCTACAAAAGAATGGCCATGACTAACAGTAACCTATACCTTTCATGAATCACTTACCTCACAAAAATCTTCGTTACTCGAACTACTGCAACACAGCGAGCGCCACTACTGCCAGCTAAATAAAAGATTCAAACAACTGAAGGCACTAACTACTGATAGGCATACTTAGCAAATGAAAGATTTTGATAGAGAACAAACAACGTATTTACCTTAATAGTGTTCAAAAGTCATTACAAATTTCGTTTTTCTGACGAACACACGTCCAGATCGTCCGCTCTCAAAACTCTGACATCTCTCTTCCCACATCCATCTCTGCTGGTGGCTCACCTCCAACTGCACAACGCTACGCGCTGTTCACATCCAACTGCCCAACACTACAATAGCAAATATTCCAACAATGCAAACCAGCCACAGACTGCACACAGCACAGTCAGTGATTTTCATACAGAGCGCTACCAACATAAAAACCTAAACAAGCCTATTTACACAGTTATTTGTAACTGGTTTTAATAGCAGTTTTGCGTTATGTAATACACACACAAAACAATTATTTCTCTTATTTTTCTTCAGTGTGCAGTAAAGGACACCCATATCTTTCTAGATTTCTAACAGTTGCGTTCTTGTAAATATTATGTACCATAATGATTTGTCACTATCTTTCAAGTAAACAATCGAGTCAATATGATCAAGTCTATGTAGTGATGTCACTATATTTCTGAACGTCAGCTTACGATCGACCCAGTTGAATCCATGAACATTTCGACTTAACAATAGAGCACTTTTACGCGTTTTGATGCACCTCACGCCTCTGAAAGTTTCCTCAAAGTGACGTTTGTAGAGGGTGATGTGTAAACTCGGCCCTCACTCATGATGGTGATGAAGACGATATCTTTAAACACAAACTGTCTGTACTCATCCAGGAAGATGTAGACATAGGTTATGATGTTCACAGATTGAGGGGCCACAGTGAGATGGTTTAGATGTGATACTACACTGTAAAATCAAACACGACTCTGCATGTTTCTGGTAAGTGACCTCATGATACAACCATGTAATATTAATTAAATGCAGCTGTGTTTGCTGTGAATTTTTGAGAGGCTTCCAATTACATATGAACATCAATCAGCCCACTTCTCACAATTTCTTTCCGTTATGAGCAATCTATAATGCAGGTTGGAGCTTGTTTCTTAAATTCCTTTGGACTGAGCAGATTCTCTTCACTCACATAGTATGCCTGATGAAGCCTTGCATACATGTTAAGACATGCGCGGAAAAACGGGCTAATCCTCAAATGTAAAAGCTTGGAGATAATTGTTGCCATCTGTTTCTGTGTATGGGATCTGTAAAAATTGACTTTGGTCTCACCCCTAAATATCGTAATGTGATATTTAGGGGTGAAACCAATTCAATTTTGATAGTTCCTGTACCCAGCAATAGATGGCAACACTCATGTCTGAGCTTTTACATTTGAGGGTTTGCCCGCTTTTCCGCGCATGTCTTCTTGTCGAAAAGTAGGCTGTGTACATTATTAGACACATCTTGCTGAAAGTTGTTGTATGGGTAAAACATGGTATTAAGGTTAATTTTTTGTGTTTGTTAAATTTCAGTTTTTGAATTCACTCAAATCACATTTCAGGTTCGCTTTCCTATTGGTCTGAAATGCAAGTATGATAAATCACAATGTTTCTGACTGAACTGATGTTTTAATAGACCATCATTGTCGGGGTGAGCTTGGAAGTGCAAGAATTACAAATAGCTCCCACGATCTGAAATTCGGAGGCAACAACAACACTGAATTACATTCGTGAGAGCGACTCTGCCACAACATTCAATATTTCTGTCAGACAGGTTTCGACAACTCAATTTGGCTCCCCTTCGTGTTAGGAACGCAAAACTGTTACTTTATGTCCAGAGTTGTCGCATGAGAGTAGCTCCGTTTTAATGAAATCTCTTGCACATACAAACTATTGCTGCTTTCACATATACCAGATGGTGAGAAACAGTGTGATTAGTTTGTAAGTATGTTGCAGGATAGGTTGTGCTGAGAAGTAATTGTTAAGAACAAAACTGGATACTGTGTGCTGTTTCCGAGTTACTTAGAATTGAAGTTAGCCACTCCAGTCGTTGCACACGGTAATGTAAGTCACCCACCAGAGAAGTAGTCGGAAACGTTCTCTTCATTTGATTTCCTAAACCTAAACAAGAGAGTAATAGAAAAATCGGTCATGGGACGGTAGTAAGGACTGAAACTGACCCAAAGGCGAGCCGTCCCGTGTGCCATCATCTATGATATGAGAACAACTGACACTAATTGTATCTGGCAAGCTACTTGATTCTGCGCACACAACGGCCTGATTGACTAACTTCAATGCCAGTTAAAATGAAAATGGCATAACGTACCGAATTTTTTACTGGACAATTATTTCTCAGCACAACCTACTCTGCAACACTCTTATAAGCTTTTCAGACTGTTTCTGACCACCCTGTACACACTTGCATAGTTCTCCCTCTCTCTCTCTCTCTCTCTCTCTCTCGTTTCCTCAGCTTGTGTAAATGCAGCCTCTTCAGTAGCACACCATGTCACATGATAAGAAAGAACATTTTATTACTATCACAGTCACGAGCGGACTAGGCAGAAGCCACCGTTATTGTTGTCTTTCCAAATTTGCAAAAGTACAGCCAATGACTGCGTGCCTAAGCACCTCATTGGCTAGGCTACATACGCGCCGAAGAACCTCAGCAAATACACTACCATAGCAGACACCGCCGTAACGAAAGCTGATCAGTGGGTCAAAGATAAGAGCAAAAGTCGGTCGTGGATAATCGACATGGAACAAAATGAATCCATGGGAGTTGGCTAATAAGCGAATAAACACAAAAATTTCAATTCATATGGCCCGTGAGACTAGTATTCGGTCTGTCTCCGTCTTTTCTGGGGGATGCCGCTGTAAATCGTATAATTGCAATAACAACATACTTGTTTCATTGTTTTTTAAAGGAACAAATCGCCATTCGACTGTTTTATTGTTTATCAAGTACAACTCAGGTTTCGGCCTTTTATCCCATTTTCAAGTATTTGATTTTAGTCTGTAACATATATTGCAGGACACTTAACATGTCAAGCAAGTGTCCTGCAACATATGCTCAAGACATATAATCAAATACTTGAAAATGGCATAAAAGGCCAAATCCTAAGGTTTACTTAAATAAACAATAAAAAAGTCAATTGGCGGCGTTTTCCTTTAAAAAATACTGTATGACTGTTACTCAGCAGCATCAAAAATTGTTTCATTGTATTTACGTCTCTCAGTCGCCCCCGACACAACTATCTACTCCTTCCTGCCCACAACCCATTATGCATTCTGTACAGACACGTCGAAAGGCTTAGACCAGGATGCTCTCCTAAAAGTTATGAGTATCATTATTAGTGTTGTATTCTTCCGATGTCGTTTACGCTCTCCAGACAGACTTTTGCTGTTTACCCAAAAACTTCTAAGATGAAAGGAGAGAGATCGATACAGCAATATTATATAGACTATCTGATAAAAACTATCCGTACACCCCTATATAATGCAGGAATGACCACTCAGTGTTACGAGAGGGTGGACCTGCCAGTAAAAAAGGAGGTGGGGAAAGTTGTGTTCCCAGTAGAGAAGTGTGTCAGATGAATGAGTTGGTAGGAGAGCTAGGTGACTTTGAACATTGTAAGTAGGCTGTTTAGGTTTTTTTATTGGTAACGCCACCTCTGTATGAAAACCACTGGCTGTGCTGTGTGCAGTCTGTGGCTGCTTTGCATTGTTGTAATACTCGCCATTGTAGTGTTAGGCAGCTGGCTGTGAACAGCACGTAGCGTTGCGCAGTTGGAGGTGAGCCGCCAGCAGTGGTGGATGTGGGGAGAGAGATGGCGGAGTTTTGAAATTTGTCTTGAACTGCTATATATATTATGACTATTGAGGTAAATACATTCGTTGTTCTCTATCAAAATCTTTCATTTGCTAACTATGCCTATCAGTAGTTAGTGCCTTCCATAGTTTGAATCTTTTATTTAGCTGGCAGTAGTGGCGCTAGCTGTATTGCAGTAGTGGGAGTAACCAAGATTTTTGTGAGGTAAGCGATTTGTGAAACGCATAGGTTAATGTTAGTCAGGGCCATTTTTTTTGTAGAGATTTTTGAAAGTCAGATTGCGTTGCGCTAAAAAAAATATTCTGTATCAGTTTAAGCACAGTCGTGTATAATTGTTCTAAGGGGACGTTTCAACATGTACTATTCACTGGATGTTAACCTGAGTAACAAGTCCATCAGGGACATTTCAGCCCTTCTACAGCTTCCCAAGTCGATTGTTGGTAATGTAAGTGTGAAGTGGAAACCCAAATGAACAACCACAGAAGAAAAAGGCCAGGCAGATCTTATCTAGTGACGGACAGAGTCTGTCGACCATTGCAGCGGAAGATCGTAAAAAGTCTACATCTACTTCTACATATACATGGATACTCAGAAAATCACATTTAAGTGTGTGGCAGAGGGTTCATCGAACCACCTTCACAATTCTCTATTATTCCAATCTTGTATAGCGCGCGGAAAGAATGAACACCTATATCTTTCCGTGCGAGCTCTGCTTTCCCTTATTTTATTGTGGTGATCGTTCCTCCCTATGTAGGTGGGTGTCAAAAAAATATTTTCGCATTCGGGGGAGAAAGTAGGTGATTCGAATTTCGTGAGAAGATTCCGTCGCAACGAAAAACGCCTTTCTTTTAATTATTTCCAGCCGAAATCCTGTATCATTTCTGTGACACTATCTCCCATATTTCGCGATAATACAAAACGTGCTGCCTTTCTTTGAACTTTTTCGATGTACTCCGTCAGTCCTATCTGGTAAGGATCCCATACAGCGCAGCAGTATCCTAAAAGAGGACGGACAAGCGTAGTGTAGGCAGTCTCCTTAGTAGGTCTGTTACATTTTCTAAGTGTTCTGCCAATAAAACGCAGTCTTTGGTTAGCCTTCCCCACAACATTTTCTATGTGTTTCTTTCAGTTAAAGTTGTTCGTAAATGTAATACCTAGGTATTTAGTTGACGTTACGGCTTTTAGATTAGACTGATTTATCGTGTAACAGAAGCTTAACGAATTCCTTTTAGCACTTATGTGGATGACCTCACACTTTTCGTTATTTAGGGGCAACTGCCACTTTTCGCACCGTTCAGATACATTTTCAAAATCGTTTTGCAGTTTGTTTTGATCTTCTGATGACTTTATTAGTCGATAAACGACAGAATCATCTGCAAACAACCGAAGACGGCTGCTCAGATTGTCTCCCAAATCGTTTATATAGATAAGGAACAGCAAAGGGTTTGTAACACTACCTTGGGGAACGCCAGAAATCACTTCTGTTGTACTCGATGACTTTCCGTCAATTACTACGAACAGTGACCTCTCTGACAGGAAATCATAAATCCAGTCACATAACTGAGACGATATTCCATAAGCACGCAATTTCAGTACGAGTCACTTGTGTGGTACAGTGTCAAAAGCCTTCCGGGAATCCAGAAATAAGGAATCGATCTGAAATCCCTTGTCAATAGCACTCAACACTTCATGTGAATAAACAGCTAGTTGTGTTTTACAGGAACGATGTTTTCTAAACCCATGTTGACTGTGTGTCAATAGACCGTTTTCTTCGAGGTAATTCATAATGTTCGAACACCATATATGTTCCAAAATCCTGCTGCATATCGACGTTAACGATATGGACCTGTAATTTAGTGGATTACTCCTACTACCTTTCCTGAAAATTCGTGTGAGCTGTACAAGTTTCCAGTCTTTGGATACTGATCATTCGTCGAGCGAACTGCTGTATATGATTGTAAAGTATGGAGCTATTGTACCAGCATACTCTGTAAAGAACCTAACTGGTTTATATCTGAATCGAAAGAATTGCTTTTTTTAAGTAATATGAGTTGGTTCACTGCCCGAAGGATATCTACTTCTACAAGTATGTTACTGATGTTGGCATCTGTTCTTGATTCGAAATCTGGAATATTTACTTCGTCTTCTTGTCTTCTTTGCTGAAGGAATATCGGAAGGCTGTGTTTAGTAACACTGCTTTGGCAGGATTGTCGTCGATAGTATTTCCATCGCGCAGAGAAGGCACTGATTGTGTCTTGCCACTAGCGTATTGTATTGTAATGTATAGAACTGGGGACCTAGAAACAACGGAGAAGCATCGTCCCCGCCGTAGCCCACAGTGGTTCACAACCCCACAACAGGCTACAGCAGTCCACTCACCCCGCCGCCGCCCCACACCGAACCCAGGGTTACTGTGTCGTTCGGAGCCCAGTGGACCCCCACCCCCGGGAACGTGTCACAGCAGACGAGTGTAACCCCAATGTTTGCGTGGTAGAGTAATGATGCTGTACGCGTACGTGGAGAAAGTGTTTGCGCAGCAATCGCCGACATAGTGTAACTGAGGCGGAATAAGGGTAACCAGTCCGCATTCGCCGAGGCAGATGGAAAACCGCCTTAAAAACCATCCACAGACTCACCGGCACACCGGACCTCGACACTAAACCGCAGGACGGATTCGTACCTGGGACCGGCACGCCTTCCCTCCTGGAAAGGCCGCTAGCGTACTTCAAATACGACCAGAATTTCTGCCAGGTTTCGAGACAAAGTTTCGTTCTGGGTAAAAGATCACCTGTCTTGGAGATTTTGCGTCCGCTTAATTTTGTCATTTTTTTCCGTTGTTTCTGCAACAGTGTTCTGTCCTGTATCGTGTATCAAGGAGGATCAGCTCCGTCATTAGTTCATTTATTTGGTGTAAATCTCTCAACTGCTGCCGATACTATCTCTTTGAATTCAAGTCACATCTGGCCTACACTTACATTTTTAATGAAATGTGAGGAAGGAAACACTCGTGAGGTCCAAAGTGCTACCTGCAGTCCAGCTAACACAAAAAAAGACTTGGCGTACAATGGCCGAGCAGCTTTTCATTAGCCACACATCTCTTTAGTCTGTGCTAAGCGATCCTTGGCTTGAGGTGATGTAAAAAACAACGCCACTGGTCAGTGGACGACCGAAAACCAGTGATTTGGAGTGATGAATCACCTTGTGACAACCCGATTCTAGGGTTTGGGATTGGCGGATGCCTCGATAACGTCCCCTTCCCTGACGTGTAACGCCAACAATGAGTAACAGAGGTGGTTCTGTTACGGTAGTGGGATCTTTTCGCGGTTGGGGGGGGGGGGGGTGAATTCCCTAAATGCTGATAAGAAAATGTAAAATGCGGAATGATTTGAATGCATTTTACAGCACTGTGTACTGCATATAGTAGAGAAACATTTCGAAGACGGTGATTGTATCAACAATACAATATTCCCGGCCACAAAGCTGCATCTGAGAGGTAGTGATTTGTGGACAATAACATCCCTGCAGTAGACTGGCTTGCTCGGAGCTCCGACCTAAACCCAATGGAACACGTTTGGGATGAGTTAGGACGAATATTTCGCAGCAACCACAGCATCCAACATCACCGCCTACTATGGTTTCGGCTGTTGAGAAATAATGGGCTGTCATTCGTCCATACGCCTTCAGAAACCTTATTGAAAGCGTCCCCAGCGGAGTTCAAGACGTCATATACAATCATGCTCATAAATTAAGGATAATTGCAGAATGTGGTGCCACACAACGTGGCTCTACACAAAACTGGTGCTAATAGCATAGGCACATAGGGAACGCACACGACACAGATCTTTAAGTCCACGGTCTTGGTGATAAGTTGAGTAAACCGTCCCGAAACACATTTGCTACGCCACTGTTTCCTGGGCATGTACCCCGACATCAATATGGGATATGATCACCATGCACATGTACACAGGCCGCACAACGGGTTGGCATACTCTGCATCCGGTGGTCGAGCAGATGCTGGGGTATAGCCTCCCATTCTTGCACCGTGCCTGTCGGAGCTCCTGAAGTGTCGTAGGGGTTTGAAGACATGCAGTGATACGTGGACCGATAGCATCCCAGACGTGCTCGATCTGGTTTAGGTCTGGAGAACAGGCAGGCCACTCCATTCGCCTGATATCTGCTGTTTCAAGGTACTCCTCCACGATGGCAGCTCAGTGAGGCCGTGAGTTATCATCCATCAGGAGGAAGGTTGGACCCACTGCACCCCTGAAACGTCGGACATACTGGTGCAAAATTACGTCCCTATACACTTGACCTGTTACAGTTCCTCTGTCAAAGACATGCTGGGGTGTACGTGTACCAATCATAATCCCACCCCACACCATCAAACCACGACCTCCATACAGGTCCGTTTCAAGGACATTAAGGGGTTGGTATCTGGTTCCTGGTTCACGCTAGATGAAAACCCGGCGAGAATCACTGTTCAGACTATACTTGTCCGTGAACGTAACCTGGGACCACTGTTCTAATGACCATGTACTGTGTTCTTGACACCAGGCTTTACGGGCCCTCCTGTGACCAGGGGTCAGTGGAATGCACCTTGCAGGTCTCCGGACGAATAAAACATGTCTGTTCATTCGTCTGTAGACCGTGTGTCTGGAGACAACTGTTCCAGTGGCTGCAGTAAGGTCCCGAGCAGGGCTACCTCCAATACTCCGTAACCGCCTGCAGGCACTGATGGTGAGATATCGGTCTTCTTGTGGTGTTGCACACTGTCGACGTCCCGTACTGTAGCGCCTGGACACGTTTCCTGTCTGCTGCAATCGTTGCCATAATCTTGAGATAACACTTGTGGCACACGGGAGCCCGTGCTACGCCCTGCTGTGTTTGGCCAGCCTCCAGTCGCCCTAGTATCCTACCCATCATAACGTCATCAATGTGTGTTCTTTGAGCCATTTTCAACACACAGTCTCCATAAGCACGTCTGAAAACGTCTGAAACCGCACTCTGACATGCACCAACACACCTCTGCGTATGTGGACTGCTGTCAGTGCCACCGTGCAATGACTGCAGGTCAAACGCATCTCATGGTCATACCCCGAGGTGCTTTAAACCCGCAAACCGCCCACCAGAGCGTTGTTTCACCGCGTATCAGCATTATCCTTAATTTATGAAAATGGCTCTGAGCACTATGGGACTGAACATCTATGGTCATCAGTCCCCTAGAACTTAGAACTACTTAAACCTAACTAACCTAAGGACACCACACACATCCATGCCCGAGGCAGGATTCGAACCTGTGACCGTAGCAATCGCGCGGTTCCGGACTGAGCGCCTAGAACCGCGAGACCACCGCGGCCGGCCCTTAATTTATGAGCATGAGTGTAAACAAAGGGTGGATGCATCCACATATTAGTGTCCACAAATATTTGTCTGGATACATAGTATGTATTTACTATACATACTGTGTATTTATCAAATATATCCAGTTAGTGGCCATAGTTTTCAAAGTAGGACCCATTACAGTCTGCACATACCTATTGCTCCTTTCGCTGCTTAGAACATTTTTCATATCCTTACACGTAAGGCCGGTATTTCGCTATCATGTTTCTTTGTCAAAGTGGGTATGTCAAATATTTATGTCAAAGAAATTTGACAGTGTGATTGGGACCGTCGTCAAATCTCGCCTTTCGTCAAAGAACTTTGATCAATTCTAGAGCCTCACCGTAGATTTTATCACAAAAGTCGTTCCTCTTCTCTTCACTGCAATGCGAAATATAACCGCTTGGAGCGGTGGCATCACTGCAGCTATTTGACGTCTCTGTAGAGTCTTTGTAAACATTGCTTCAAAGTTGGGACCAGTGAAGGTTGGGATTCTTTTCAATAACCTTGCGTCTATTGCAGTGGTGGGGGGAAGGAGGGGGAGGGGGTTGAGAAAGGGCACATTAATCGTGTGCTGACGGGCAGGTGGAATACCCCGTGGGTGACTTCACATCCATATCCACATCCACAGCCACAGCTACAGCCAACCACATCTACAGGGTGGTCCATTGATAGTGACTGGGCCAAATATCTCACGAACGTGACCGGAGCAAATATCTTCAGAACTAAGCGTCAAGCGAAAAAACTACTAAGAACGAAACTTGTCTACCTTGAAGGGGGAAACCAGATGGCGCTATGGTTGGCCTGCTAGATGGTACTGCCATAGGTCAAACGGATATCAACAGCGTTTTTTTTAATAGGAACCCCCATTTTTTATTACATATTCGTGTAGTACATAAAGAAATATGAATCTTTTAGTTGAACCACTTTTTTCGCCTTGTGATAGATGACGCTGTAATAGTCACAAATGTATGGCTCACAATTTTAGACGAACAGTTGGTAACAGGTAGGTTTTTTTAAATTAAAGTGTAAGTAGCCTGTTTAGGCTTTTGTATTGGAAACGCCACCTCTGTATGAAAATCACTGGCTGTGCTGTGTGCAGTCTGTGGCTAGTTTGCATTGTTGTCTGCCATTGTAGTGTTGGGCAGCGGCAGCTGGATGTGAACAGCGTGTAGCGTTGCGCAGTTGGAGGTGAGCCGCCAGCAGTGGTGGATGTGGGGAGAGAGATGGCGGAGTTTGGAAATTTGTAAGATATACAATGATCTGTTATGTATATTATGAGTTTTCAACATTATTAAGGTAAATACATTGTTTGTTCTCTATTAAAATCTTTCATTTGCTAATTATGGCTATCAGTAGTTAGTGCCTTCAGTAGTTTGAATCTTTTATTTAGCTGCCAGTAGTGGCGCTTGCTGTATTGCAGTAGTTCGAGTAACCAAGATTTTTGTATTTTTTCAGAACCATTGTGATACTATGAGAGCTTTGAATGATGTACTATTTAGTATGGGATCATGATTTTAAAGTACATATGAGGCAGATGACACTTTTGACATGAGCAGAGAATTTTTTTTTAGGTTTTGAAATTATTGGAGGAAGTTGCGACGATTTTGAGAGTTGACTGAGGTGTTATGATGTTATTATTACGATGACTATGTGTATTATGCTGTTGCGGTATGTTTATGATCAATAAGCTGATGCTATATGAGTTATTTGAGTATGCCTCGTATCTGTTATGATGAAATATTGAAGAAGTGTCGGCGAATAAGGTAAGGAATAATGAGTAGTGGTTAGGGACTCACTCTGGTTTGTGAAACAGGTTGTTGGAAACCAAGAATCGTACTTTAAGAGTTATGAAATGTATGTAAATGCGTGAATGTATTACAATGCCGACGAAAACTTTTTGGACACTGTTATATCAATAGGATTTTGTTTCTACAGATTTGTAACGCAAATTCTTGACCTGTGAAATATTTTTATATGAGACTGTCACTGTAGCGGAAACTGCTGTCGTAAATATTTCGGTAAGAAAGTTAAGTGACCACCTGCACGTAATGCATCGTGGGCACCCAGTTTGGTGACAGTCGCCTGGAAAAAAGCCATTAGCGTGTGCCCCTTTCAGAGGTACAGGTGGAGAAAAAAAAGGGAGGCCATTATCCTCGCTATTGACGTTCCTTTGTAGAAAGTATCGCAAAAACGACATGGTCGAACTTGAAAACAAATGATTACACTGTGGAGCTCTTAATTTATGATATTTACTGAAATGCCTAATGAAATGACGAGAAATATTTTTATGTCTATACACCTGATTATGACTACTGTCTCTCTAGTTGAGAGATTTTTCTACTAACGTATGAAATGTCACATGACTATTGAATGATATTTTTATGCTTTGGTTTGCGTAATTGCTTATTTCATTTGATATCTGTTTTCCAGCTGTGTTGCAGCATTGGTTTTATAAAATAAACTTAAAGGCATTTGCTAATGTGAACACTTTCTGTCAACAGATCTATTAAATAATTATTTTATGACCCACATTCTTCGAAAAAGGAGCTCTTGGAATGGCAAGAACAATAAGAAAGGACTAATAACAGTAACTGCATATTATATATTATATAATTTTCTTTTCAAGTACTTGGTAATTTCTTTTGTAGAAATAGTTGTGGTGCACCACTTTAATTACTTAGACATTAAGATGTGATTATACATTTCCCTTATCTGCATTGTTGTCTTTAGTGTACTATTTTTTTTGCTTGAGCTTTGTCATGTTTAGATATAAGCTGCTGTTTGCCAGGCATAGTGTTACTGAATTTGACTTTGTGTTACTCTGCTAAGCCAGTTTACTACTGATTTATTTTTATTGTTTGCTGCTCATTGCCTTATATTAGTTGTAATATTGTTGCTTACTTTGCCAATTTGTATTTTTTTTTGTCATTGATGTTTGTGTTAATTGTTTTGTGCTGCTGCATTGCCTCGTCCCTTAGTTTAGCATCTGAGCTCAGTAGATTTAAGTTAGCTTAAGAGGGGGTAGCCTATAAGAGAATGAGTTGCGATGAATTTGAAGAAATGCACTGAGAGGCTATACGAGAAAAGTACAGAAAGCAGGTATAGATAGGACTTTTTGGAAATAATGAAGAACGAAGGGAGATCTCCGAGAAGTAAAGAAAGTTTTGTTTGCAAAATACTGCAGTACAACAAACCCTGTCCTTTCCTTGTATTAACCCACTATGTGTTTGTGTACCCTTGTGTATTTATGTTCTTCCTGTCTTTATATGTTTATCTGATGAGAGTTACATAGTAGAATTTTTCTGATAATATGTTATTTTCTTTGTAAAGATGTTTGGACATTATTTATTCTGTTTTGTTTTAATGCTCATGTGTGAAGTTGATGTTTCAATAATTATTCTGATCTTTTATTTATTTACTTATGTCATAATTCCTGTAACACTGATGTATATGTATATTTCTATTCTTTTGTAAAGCCTGTATTACTACAAATTTATCTGTATTGTTATGTTCTTTAATTATGTATTTTGTACCTCTGTAATTGTATTCTTATGTTATAAAATTGTAATTTACACCAGTTCATCATATTAAGTAACTTGTAAGTTACATTTCACTGCACACTTTTCTGTTGGTCATAGTATATGGACAATATGTGAGAAGTAGGGACTGTTAGTGTTTGCACGTGTGTTAATAATTCAGCAAGGGACTGGATAACAGCATTGCTGGTTCTAAGGACAATTCCAAAAACTTTGTGAGTGCGCAAGTGGTGGTTATGGACTTGCTATATTGTCTGCAAGACTCTTCGATGGTGATTGTGCACCTGCACAGTCGCAACAGATGGCTGCTGGCCATCTCTACAAGGACTACAGTGGGTCTACACCTTTGATGATCCACCAATACCATTATTTCTACAAGGACTACAGTGGGTCTACACCTTTGCTGACTCACCAGTACCATTATTTCTACAAGGACTGCAGTGGGTCTGCACCTCTGGTGGCCCACCAGTACCGTAATCTCTACCAGGACTACAGTGGGTCTGCTCTGTGATGACCTACCTACCAATACTCTTCAAAACTTCGACTGACTCTGCTGTGGGTTTGCTCTGTTGTGGCCCATTACCTGTCAGCATGTCAAGAGTCAGCACTGTCTTTCCGTTGGAAGGACAACACTACTTCTTCAAGACTGCATGGAAATCCACTACTTCTGTGTGCAATTTCTTTTACTAATGAGACTTTGTGAAAAAAAACTGTAATTACTATTATGATGAATGATCACCCGAGGGGGAACCTGTTCCCCTACCGGGCGCGTCCCCAGGTGGCGGATAGGGGAAAGCTCTACAGATATGTAGGGTAGGTGGGAAATAAAATACCACCCGTGGACCAACACAGGACCAGAAATCCAAAGGCGACTGTCTCACATTGGGCGGTCTTTGGTCAGCGTCTGTTCCCCAGGTCAGGGGCGGCTGGGAAAAACCTCCAGGGCTAACAACCGTGGTTGTAAATTTGTGGCTCGAAGAGTCACCCCTTACATAATACTATCAATCATGGAAGAGTGTAATGTGAAACAAATTACCCCAGGTGGACAATCCACCGCACCAAGGTGCGCAAGCAGACTATCGGATTCTGGGGAGTCTGCAGCATTGCACAGAGATGAATCGGGACATGATAAGACATCAAGCAAATTGAAATGTAAAAAAACAAGTTACATAGCTACTTTCAATGTAAACTCTCTTTTAAAAACAGGAAAATTAAAACATCTTACAGATACCCTCAAACATCATAGAATACTCATAACATCACTACAAGAAACTCGATACATAGATGAAAACAATTTTGATTCCGGAGGTTTCAGAATATACAAAGGAAAGGTAGGCAAAAGAATAATGAAAAACACACCCCACCTCGGAACGGGCTTTATAATAGATAAAAGTATTTTAGACTCCATTATCAGCTTTCAATCACAATCGGAAAGACTCTCCACGCTCACTTTTAAATCTGCTAATAGAGTATACACAATTGTGAATGCACATGCCCCCATAAATGAAGACAATAGGAAAAATAAGGAAAAAGTGGAACGTTTTTGGGAACAACTAGATGACGCGGTGCAAAAGATCCCAGACAAACACAGCATCATACTTACGGGGGACTTCAATGCTCAAGTAGGAAAAGAGAAGAAATACAAAAATATTGTTGGAAACTACCCAGCGCACAATAGAACTAACCAAAATGGAGTCAGATTAGTAGAACTCTGCCAAGCGCATGGCTTGATCCTGAAATCCACAGCCTTTAAGAGACTACCCAGAAAACAGAAGACATGGACCTCACCAAACCCACACTTGGGTGAATTTCAACTTGATCATGTGGCGATAAAATGGAAACACCATACAGAAATACAAAATGTCAAAGTACTCAGAGGAGCAAACTTGGATTCTGATCACTATCTTTCTAAAATAAAACTCAAAATTATCCCCAAAAGGAATGATAGAATCAGTAAACCCAAAAGCAGAAGATACGATCCAGAAAAGATAATGAATTCGAAGGAGTTTCCCCTCGCGACTCAAGATATAAGGAACCAAAATTGGGATCAAATGAAGGAAAGCCTACTAACCAAAGCTGAACAAATAGCACCTATAACCAAAATCAAAAAACACGCATGGTGGACAGAGGAATGTGACAAACTTATTGAGCAAAGAAAGAAAGCATGGCAACAGATGCAGTCTCAGAAAAATGAATATAATAGGCAAAATTTCCTGAGTGTAAGAAAACTAGTGAGTAAAAACCTCAAAAGAATTAAAAAAGCACAAGAAGATCAACTCCTTTTGCAGATCAACGAAGACTTCAACAAAAACAAGACTAGGAGCTTTTACAGAACTTTTAAACAAAAAATAACCAAGTACAGCCCACCGACACTCCGATTACAAGATAAAAATGGTAATATTGCACACAACAACAGGGATAATTGCAAAATTTTGAGGGAATATTTCAGAAACCTTCTCAACTGTAAAGAACCAATTGAAAAAATGGATTTCAGCAACTCAACTTCAACAAGTCCTAACTCAGAACCACCCACCGTCGAGGAACTACAATCAATCATTTTGAATCTCAAAAACTATAAGGCTTCGGGAGAGAACCAAATTACAGCTGAACTGTGGAAAAATGTCAATAGAAATGCCATAGAATCTCTCCAAAACATATTTGAAGAAATATGGAAAACAGAAAGAATTCCGGATGAATGGAAGATGGCCCTCATTCACCCAATTCATAAGAGGGGATCCAGAACAGACCCCAACAATTACAGAGGGATTTCGCTCCTTGACGTAACATACAAAATACTGTCTAAAGTCCTTTTGAACAGAGCAGAACCCCAGCTAGATTGTCAACTTGGAGAATACCAGGCAGGCTTCAGAAAGGGAAGATCCTGCCCAGAACAAATTCTAAACCTCAAAAATCTTATGGCCTACCAAAAATCGAGAGCAAAAGCGTATGTCATCACATTCATTGACTTTCAAAAGGCGTACGACTCCATAGACAGGGAATCTCTAATCTCCATATTAAAAGAATTGAACCTAGACAATAAAACTACAAACCTAATTAGAGAAACCATCACCAACACATACTCCAAAATTAAATTTATGGGAGAACTCTCAGACCTATTTGAGATAAAAACTGGAGTACGACAAGGTGATGGACTCTCTCCATTGTTATTTAACTGTGCCCTAGAAAAAATAGTAAGAGAATGGAACAAGAAAATCAATAGTGGAATCCGACTAGGAACAAAAAACAAAGGCATCAAGGTTAATTGCCTAGCATTTGCAGATGATATGGCCCTACTAGCTGAAACATGGGAAGAAGCCAAAGAACAGATCCTCGAATTACAGAAACAAGCAGAGAAAATAGGCCTTAAAATTTCTTTTGAAAAAACCAAAATAATCACAAATATAAAAAAGCCAATGAAATATCTTAAAGTAAGAGACCAAAAGATCGAAATTGTTAAAGAATTCAAATATCTTGGTGAATGGATTAGCTGGAACGCCCTGGAGAAAAAAGCAATAGAATTAAGAAGAAACAAAGTTGAACTAGCCTTTCAGCTTACTAAAAATACTTATAATAAAAAGTCCCTCTCATGGAATTCAAAAATAAAACATTACAACACTGTCATTAAACCAGAAGCACTATATGCAGCTGAGACATTATCTATCACTAACCATGGCCGAATTGAAAGGCTAGAGATCAAAGAAAGAAAAATATTGAGAAAAATTTTAGGCCCCAAATTTCATAACGACAAACTAATTCATACCAAAAATGAAACACTCTACAAAACCACAGAAAAACTTTCCGATACAATGAGGAAAAGAAGAATTGAGTTTTATGGGCACATTCTCAGAATGAACCCAAATAGACTTACAAAAAGAATGTTTCACTACTTCAGGAATAAAAAATCCAAACCAAATTAGTTTATCCAAACAGAGAAAGACTTAAGAGAACTACACATCACAGAAAAAATGCTCACAGACAGGACCGCAAAAATGATAAGCAAAGACAGAAAAGAGGGATTCCAGCTCCAAAATAGGAAGAAAAGAACGATTGTCATCTCTGATGAGGAAAGAAAAGCAAGATCAGAAAGAATGAAGCAGTACTGGGCGAAAAGAAAGGCACAGAACACACAGAAGTGATTGATTCAACGTACCCCAAAGTTGGGTGAAACGAAGAAGAAGAAGAAGATGAAGATGAATGATCAGAACTATCTTTATGGACTGTGAGAAAATTTTAGCTTTTGACCAACATTGTATCAATAAGTGTGTGCATTTGATTTCTTTGTTATTGTAATTACGATTATGAAAAATTTTAACAAATATGTATTGCCCAGTGCCCAAAACAATTTGTAAAATTTTTTGTGGGGAGCATGGGGGCTATGTAAGTATTGGAAACGCCACCTCTGTATGAAAATCACTGGCTGTGCTGTGTGCAGTCTGTGGCTAGTTTGCATTGTTGTCTGCCATTGTAGTGTTGGGCAGCGGCAGCTGGATGTGAACAGCGCGTAGCGTTGCGCAGTTGGAGGTGAGCCGCCAGCAGTGGTGGATGTGGGGGGAGAGATGGCGGAGTTTGGAAATTTGTAAGATATACAATGATCTGTTATGTATATTATGAGTTTTCAACATTATTAAGGTAAATACATTGTTTGTTCTCTATTAAAATCTTTCATTTGCTAACTATGCCTATCAGTAGTTAGTGCCTTCAGTATTTTGAATCTTTTATTTAGCTGCCAGTAGTGGCGCTCGCTGTATTGCAGTAGTTCGAGTAACCAAGATTTTTGTGAGGTAAGTGATTTGTGAAAGGTATAGTTTAATGTTAGTCAGGGCCATTCTTTTGTAGGGAATTTTGAAAGTCAGATTGCGTTGCGCTAAAAATATTGTGTGTCAGGATAAGCACAGTCTCGTGTATAATTGTTCTAAAGGGGACGTTTCAAAAGTACAGAACGTAGGTACGCTTGAACATTTTATTTTGGTGGTTCCAATGTGATACATGTACCTTTGTGAACTTATCATTTCTGATCATTTCTGAGAACGCATGCTGCTACAGCGTGATTACCTGTAAATACCACATTAATGCAATAAATGCTCAAAATGATGTCCGTCAACCTCAATGGATTTGGCAATACGTGTAACGTCATTCCTCTCAACGGCGAGTAGTTCGCCTTCCGTAATGTTCGCACGTGCATTGACATATGCGCTGACGCATGTTGTCAGGCGTTGTCGGTGGATCACGATAGCAAATATCCTTCAACTTTCCCCACAGAAAGAAATCCGGGGACGTCAGATCCGGTGAACGTGCGGGCCATGGTGTGGTGCTAGGACGACCAATCCACCTCTCATGAAATATGCTATTCAATACCGCTTCAACGCTAGCTATGTGCCGGACATCCATCATGTTGGAAGTACATCGCCATTCTGTCATGCAGTGAAACATCTTGTAGTAACATCGGTAGAACATTAAGTAGGTAATCAGCATATAGTGCACCATTTGGATTGCCATCAATAAAATGGGGGCCAATTATTCTTCCACCCATAATGGCGCACCATACATTAACACGCCAAGGTCGCTCATGTTCCACTTGTCGCAGCCATCGTGGATTTTCCGTTGCCCAATAGATCATATTATGCCGGTTTACGTTATCGCTATTGGTTTCGTCGCTAAATAGAACGCGTGCAAAAAATCTGTCATCGTCCCGTAATTTCTCTTGTGCCGAGTGGCAGAACTGTACACGACGTTCAAAGTCGTCGCCATGCAATTCCTGGTGCATAGAAATATGGTACGGGTGCAATCGATGTTGACGTAGCATTCTCAACACCGACGTTTTTGTGATTCCCGATTCTCGCGCAATTTGTCTGGTGCGAATTAGCCGCGACAGCACCTAAAACACCTACTTGGGCATCATCATTTGTCGCAGGTCGTGGTTGACGTTTCACATGTGGCTGAACACTTCCTGTTTCCTTAAATAACGTAACTATCCGGCGAACGGTCCGGACACTTGGATGATGTCGTCCAGGATACCGAGCAGCATATATAGCACACGCCCGTTGGGCATTTTGATCACAATTGCCATACATCAACACGATATCAACCTTTTCCGCAATTGGTAAACGGTCCATTTTAACACGGGTAATGTATCACGGATCAAATACCGTCCGCACTGGTGGAATGTTGCGTGATACCAGTTACTTATACGTTTGCGACTATTACAGGGCCATCTATCACAAAGGGAAAAAGTGGTCCAACTAAAACATTCATTTTTATTTACGTACTACACCAATATGTAATAAAAAATGGGGGTTCCTACTTAAAAAAAAACGCAGTTGATATCCGTTTGACCTATGGCAGCGCCATCTAGCGGACCAACCATAGCGCCATCTGGTTACCCCCTTCAAGCTAGACGAGTTTCGTTCTTTGTAGTTTTTTCGTTTGATGCTTATTTCGTGAGATATTTGGGCCGGTCACTATCAATGGACCACCCTGTATATATGGAAACATGCAGGCAGTTTTTCAGCAAGCTGGAATAGTGGTGGTGGTCACACTCTAAAATAAAAAAAATTCTCAACACTCCATTTTATTTTCTCTGTTTTTGAACTATGGATGCCACAAGTTAAAAAGCGCTTCATCTGTTTCGTACTTTTTATTAATTTTGTATTTGTTGCAACAAGAATTCTATTAATTAAATTATTCAAAAATAAAAATAGCTTTTATTGCTCATATAGTGTACTTACTAAACATTTATTTATACATCCCCCCTTCAGTGCTTTATAAACCGTTTCACACGTTTCTGGAATTATTTTGGTTGATGTGCAATGTGATATTCTAGGGCTATTAAAGTAACACTTTCCTGTATCGAGAAATCGTAGTATCATGGTGAGCCCATCTTTGCACATACAGCATTTCTCAAGCGAGTATTTTGTTCTGCAATATGAGAAGGCACCTTACTAAAAAAATATTGAAACGCACTCTCATCCATTCGTAATTAATTTATATGAGACTTGATGTCCTCCACTTGCAGCTCTCGTAAGAAATTTTGCTGAATGCTTTTATTATCTCGACGTAATACCCGTGGCTTCATGCAAGTATGCTTCCTTTTTTTCCTCCGCTTTTCTTCCAAATGCACACACAATGCAACGCATGATAACAAGTAGTAGTGTCTGCCAGCTTGAAATTTGGCGAAAAATATGACGACAGTGTAATACCCCTTTTTAGCGCCACGTCAAAGATCTTTGTCGAAGTAATTTGACGAATATTTGATTATATTTCTATATCAAAGAAGTACGATCGTGTAATACCGCCTATGGCTGCACAGATGTTCCGCCATTTTGCCTTCCAACGGATTGCAAGAACACGTTAGTAGTAAAATGGTCGTCAACTGCCACTGAACAGATCGATTTTGATGAAACTCGTCACAGCGTAAGGACACAATACGAGGTGGAAAAACAATCGCCGACTAACACACCACGACCCAAAGTTCCCTGACAAAGCGAGGAATCTCGTTTCTTGCTCTTGGAAATAGAAGACTGAGTTCAAAGACGAATCTATAAAGTAAGAAGCAGTGACAATAAGCATTTCAAAGTGAAGAGTAGTGGAAAGTTTAAAAATCCTTTTCCTGCACGCAACTCAAATGCAGGAAGATATTTTGATAGATCTTCACCTGAAAATTGGAGTAGCACCGTGAGCTCGATATTCGTAGATTTGGAAACGAAAGAACTAGTATAACCAGTGAGTCACTCCCATTACACACATGCGGGAAACGCTACGGCGCTCCTGGCAAGTGGTCTCGCTCCAGTTCTCTTTCCACTTATACAACTGTGTCATTAACTGCTACTAAAGTCTTATATATCATCCTTTCACTGAAGTTGTTGTGGGCGTGCTGATCTAGCGGTAAAGCCCGCGCGTGGAACCAGGATCGAATCCTTGTGGGGCCACTGATTTTTAAATCTACCTTTTAACCTAGCTTTTACCTCTCAGTGATGTGGTGACTCTCCGGATTCCGCGTTAAACTGTAGGTCCCCTTTCCCCGGTTATATAACTAGAGGTTAGGGACAGGCACGTAGCCGAAGTGGTGTCTAATTGAAAGACTTGCATCAAATCATTGTAACGCTCGAAATTATTATTCTTATAATACTAAAGTTGTTTGTCCATATGATTACTCCGTCTTGTCTAGAAACATTGGGCTGTCTAAAGAACACAAGGAGAGTCCACATTTATGGAGAAGTCATTTTATGCTCCATTCTTGTAGCTTGAGTATACTGTATAGTACAGTACACAAATGCTTTAGGGATAAAAGAGCTAACTGACAGAAATACTGGTACTGTGGTTCACATCTGAACTGGTTTTAAAAAAAATGTCGGTTACAATGCCCGTCTTCTTAGGAGGAAACCATATGTCAATCGCGTGAACCAGAAAAAGTGAAAACACCAATATTCTGGAATCACATTCTATGATCGGACGAGAGAAAATTCTGCTTCTACAAGCGTGGTGAACATGTCTCAGTGTGGAGGCTACCAAATACAGAATGGGAACCTAAGAACATGGCAACGACAGTGAAGCATGGAAGCAGCATTGTGTTAGTATGAGGCTGTACGGCTTCATCGGGCGTTGGGGAACTGGTTTCCACAGATGGCATCGTGGACAAGTTTGAACACAATAGGATTTTTTAAAACAATCTTAAGAAGAGAACAGAGAGACCGGAATTGGGGAATAATTTTTACTTCCAGCAGGATAATGATCCAAAGCTTACTGCTGAAGTTGCAAGGCTTTGGATCGTGTATAACACTCCCCACAATTTGAAGGTACCGCCCCAATCGCCAGACTTAAATCCTATGGAGAACATCTGGAATGAATTCGAAAATCGTGTCAGTAAACATTACATCAGAAGTAAGAACCATCTGAAAGAACTTCTTCAAACATATTGGAAAAATATGGACTCCGCAGTCACCAATATATATATATATATATATATATATATATAGTCAGGTCCAATAGATTAACGGCAGTAATTCATAGAAAAGGGATGATTACTAAATGCAGACACAATGTACAGATAAGGGTATTGTCAGGAGTGCTCCAGGAAAGTATGATAGGACTGTTATTATTTACTATATACATAAATGATCTGACGGACAGTGTGGGCAGCAATCTGCAGTTCTTTGTTGATGATGCCGCAGTGCAGGGGAATGTGCCCAAGTTGAGTGACTGTAGGAAGATAGATTATCACTTAGACAAAATTTCTGGTTGGTGTCATGAAAGGCAGCTGCCTCTAAATGTAGATGGTTCAAATGGCTCTGAGCACTATGGGACTTAACAGCTGTGGTCATCAGTCCCCTAGAACTTAGAACTACTTAAACCTAACTAACCTAAGGACATCACACACATCCATGCCCGCGGCAGGATTCGAACCTGCGACCGTAGCGGTTGCGCGGTTCCAGACAGAACGCCTAGAACCGCTCGGCCACACCGACCGGCTCTAAATGTAGAAAAATGTAAGTTAATACGAATAAGTAGGAAAAACAAACACGTTATGTTCGGATACAGCATTAGTAGTGTCTTGCCTGACACAATCATGTCGTTTAAATATCTGGGCGTAAAGTTGCAAAGCGATAGAAAATGGAACGAGCATGTGAAGATTGTGGTAGGGAAGGCGAATATTTGGCTTCGGTTTATTGGTAGAATTTTGAGAAACTGTGGTTCATCTGTAAAGGAGACCACATATACGACGCTAGTGAGCTTAATTCTTGAGTATTGCTCGAATGTTAGGAATCCGTACCAGGTCGGATTAAAGGGAGACACCAAAGCAATTCAGAGGCGGGCTGCTAGATTTGTTACCGGCAGGCTCGAACAGCACGCAAGTGTTACGGAGATGCTTCGGGAACTCAAATGAAAATCCATGGAGGGATGGCGAAGTTCTTCTCGAGGAACACTATTGAGAAAATTGAGGGAATTGGTATTTGAAGCTGTCTGCGGTATGATTCTGCTGCCGCCAAGATACGCTTTGCGTAAGAACAACGAAGATAAAATACGAGAAATTAGGGCTCATAGCGAGGCATACAGACAGTCGTTTTTCCCTCGCTCTAATTACGAGTGGAAGAGGAAAGGAAATGACTAGTAGTAGTAGTACAGAATACTCTCCACCACGCACCGACAACCCAACGTGTGCTGGCTTTCGGAGTACGTATATAGATGTATACGTAGAGGTAGATTATGTTCTCTGTTCGAATACTTATGTCCACATGCAAACAAACTATTTTCGTTTATTCTGGTAGTGGAAATACGTGTAATTGCTTTTCACGAGATTACATTTCTAGTCGAAAACTAGTTTGTACCAGTTGTATTTATGTCTACCGCCTTTGCATCACTAATGAATTGACAATACTAGTAAACATGTATATGTTCGAATATTTATGTCGGCCTCTATATGCCGTCGTATTCATTAACTTGCACGTAATGGCGGTCGAGTACGCGAATGGGGCTTATCTGTTTGAAAGGCGTACTAGAACTAACAATCCTTGTGCATTGGCATTGTTTTCCGAAAAAGGAAGTATTCCACAGGTTAGTTATCATTAATATCACGTCTGATCCACGTAATCATAGGTTGTATTTACTGATTGTTGATAGCTTTATTTGTTTCAAAACTACTGATTTAATTCACAGCCACGTTGGACGTGATTACAGATAGTGTTTTATTTTCGTTATAGGAAGCGCCGTGGAACTACTACGCGGTGTACAATTATTCCCGAACTACGTACCATCAAAATAACTGTAGGTTTCAGGAACAGAATATTGATGCATTTGTTTTTTATTTCATTTTTTGAAATTGTGCTCATGTAATATTTATTCTCATGGACATAATCCATTTTTCCTCGTTGGTTTTCATATGTCCTCACACATTTCTAGTCGCATATCCATTATTGCCTTGTTCGCTGTGCCCCTCCATGATTACCTGAAAAGATAAACGACTACGAGAGTGACGGAAAAAAAAAAACAAATATCAGCTGCGATCACGACAGAATGAATAACAAAAGCGCACAGTCTTTAAACGTCGCTGCATTTCCAATCTTGCGATCAACTGCTGTCTACAGGCAGTTATGATAGACGTTGTGTCGGAGGCGTGGGGGAGGGTGCGTGAAGGCACAACAGGAATTGACATCATCGGAAACTTCACGGGAAAAAGGAAGGAAGGAAACATCTGAAAGAAGGAAAGCCAGACACGCTCGCCGATCCGTAAATGCCTGGCCCCGGCGTGACTCATTTAAAAATCGATTTGCGTAACAGAATATCTCTCCAATCAGCTCCGTCAAGCGCAGCAATTACCGACCAGCGGCCGTATTATAAAGTCAGGGTCGCGCCGCCATTATATCTGTTCATCAAGAATGGGGGAAACTTTTGTTGCTCTCGCTGCGTGTCGATAACGATACGATCCATGTTTCATTTCGAGAGATTAATACATAGACTCCGTCAATCAGACGAATAAAACGATGGAAAGTGTGCAGCCGCCTTCACTTGTCCCCACGTCGAAGCTCTGCAATATGCACTCTATTTCCTCGTTCCATGACTTCGAGAAATACAAGCCTCAAAAACCGAGCAGACTGTGTCGTTCTGTTGACTTTGCCAACTTTATGTAGGCTTATAACACTACACTATTCCTTATGAAAAAGTAAAATGGTTGCTCTTTGTTCTTGTATATTATTTGCTTTTCTTTGGCTCTCCCTCTGTGTACAGTGTAAGGTAATTTCTAAATGTAGGTAGTTTTGCAGTATTTTCTTATAAGTAGTGCTCGGATTTATATGCACTGAAAAGTATGAATATATGCATGCATCTATGCATTAAAAATCTGATAAATATGCTCTAAAAACTTTAAAATATGCATAACAAATAAAATTCATTATTTCAACTTTTTCACATCTTTTAATCCTCCTAAAGTAATCTGATTATAGAATTATTCTTAAAACATTAATTAAGAAAGTTAATATTTATTACTGTCTGTTTGTCTCTTTCTCTTAGTCTATTTTAGCATCGGTTGCTTTTATTCCAATACACAATTAAATATTTTTCACAGTTTTCTGGAAGAAATCATTTCCTTCTGTCACTTAAAATGTTTTTATACGAAGACAAAGATCTCTCTACATCACACGAAGTCACAGGACAGTACCGAAAAGAGGCTATGTCACTTACAGAATAACCACTAACCTGTTTTTGAGATTCTCCTTGTAACACCTTATTCACATCCTCAAGAAACATTAAACCTGGATTCATTGCTTCACTTTTCTCAATTCTGTTGCGAAGATACTTTTTTATTTCTCCTGGTATGTCTCCGACGACAGCTGTTTCGTAGACCTCAAGGGCAGAAAATAGAGGCATTGCTTTTTCTTCCAAACGAGTGATTGTGGCTGGGAGTTTACTGAAATAGGTCCTAATAAACGCTAATTTACTCTGGAGACTCTCCTCAATGCAAGCAATAATTGCAGCTGGGATACTTGCTGCCTCGTTTCTGTCCATCACGTCCAGCACTCTTTTCACGTCTTCTAAGTGCTCACTGTAATACAGAGCTGCTTCTATCCATGTTCCCCACCTCGTGATGATCGGGTGTGGGGGTAAACGAATACCTGGCATCATTTCAGTAAATAATTTCACTCTTGATGGCGCCTTCACAAACACTTTTTTCACAGAGGAAATTAAGGCATTTACTTCTGGAAAATACGCTCGAATTTCTTCAGCCAGTCGGTGAAGAGCATGTGCTAAACAAGTTATGTGAACTGCCTTGGGATAAAATACCTGCAAAGCTTTAGCAGCCTTAATCATATATGTTGCTGCATCTGTAAACATCACCCAGAGTTTTTCCTCGTTTTCTTTAGCGGGCCACAAAACGCGTAATGCATCACGAACAACCGTAGCAATAGTAGAATGGTTTGTTTTTTGCAGTACTCTGGAAACAATGAGATGAGGTGTTCCTGGTAGTCCAGTGAAATTGCAGAAATACCTTGCAAAAGGTGGGGTAGAAGAGTTTATTTTTTCTACTCGTTTATATTGTTGTAAATATTAGAAAACCGAGTTTTGCCAACAAAATTTCGCTTGGGAAAACTTTCTGCAGGCAAAAAACTTGGAAAATTTCGGCCTTTTTTCCGTTTTTTCAAAATATCTCTGTTTCATTTGCTCCTATAGTTGTAACGTCTATTTTCTTTTTTAAAGAGCGCAAAATTCTCTACAAATTTGATTCTTGCCATTTTTTTCTACTCCCAATATCTAAGGCGCTACAGCGCCTCAAAAAATACCAATTTTTCAAATTTTGAGCATAGTGGCAAGATACCTTATTTTTAACACTATTTTTTCAGTTTCTGTTTGTGTAGTATAAATACATTATACATCATGTTATATGTTGGAATTTACCACCTCACTTTCAAGTATTCAATTTCTCTGTATGCAACATGAGGGTTGCTGGGCACCCAACTATTGTGATTCTTACATCACTACCTGAAGTTCACTATGGGCCACCTCAGCCTTGGTATTTGTAAAACTATAAACATAAAAATACATCATTAAGAGACATAGACACACACACACACACACGCGCGCGCGCGCGCACACGCACACAAAATAAATTGTCTCAGGAAACTGAACTATTATTAGCTGCAATAGGCAACCTAATTAGGTAGGTAATTATTTTTGTGTATAAAAGCCACACAGTTGACATTTAAAATAAGTAGCTTTATTACAGTTAAAATGCATTGTCAGTTACTAAAAAATGTTGACAGTTCTGGGTGTGTAATACTTGTAATATAGCACATTAGCGCACTTGAGACAGATATGAGCATCACTTCCAACGTTTTGATGGGCCAGGTTCCTCTGTGTCACCAGAAATACCTTGAGTTACGGATTCAGGGTCTGTACCTAGAGTTGATCCCAGATTGACCACTTCTTTAAACAGCGAGTCAGCCTCAGCAAGTTCGTTGATTTCGTCAGCGGTTTCCTCAACATCCTCAATAACATCTTCTTCACTGCCTTCATATAAAAATTTTGGCACGTTTTCACAGTTGACCCCAATGCATTTCTTGCAAATTGTCACAGTTGACCCCAATACATTTCTTGCAAATTGAAGAACATTTCAAACCTGCTTTTCTGCAGGAGCACGCTCCGCCACAGTTCAGCTTGCATGAGCATGAAACAATGTGAAGAAGTGCTTCAGGTGCTGGATCGTGGCTCATTATAACGGGTATTGGACCGTGGTCACTGTGATTCCAGCCCCATTTCTCAGGAAGTTTCCAGTTTCCCATCCAGCTTTGGACTTGTTGCTAAGTCCGCAACGAATGATGTTGTGCAGCATCTAGTGTAGGTGGCAACCGTGCAAGATTCAGTTTGCTTTTTGTGGCAGGACTTGGCGAATAGCTGGTACCGCAAGTGGTCTAGTGTGTGGGAACTGCTGACACCTCCACTATACAATGCGAAAGTAACCTGTTCTGTTGCTGTTATTATTTATTCACGGGTAGCATGTGGTTCACTGAACGTGCAAAGCGCTGAGGTTAGGTGTTCATTTTTCGCAACAATATTACAGCACTTAATTTTTCCTTGACCAAAAAAAGCGGATGTTGTATCACATCCGCTAAAGTCGTGAGTGAACAGAATATATTCACTGTTAAACTTGTAAGATGCAGTGGAAAACCACTTGTCTTCTTCATTTCCTCTTCCTGGCTTTAAGAAAAATAAGTTTTCAATGCCTTGCCCCAAACCGGTCATGAGCACAAGCAGGTCAACATCTTCTCCTACAATGACCACACTTCCAAAATCTTTGGTTCTTGAAATGACAGATGTTAGAATCGTAACGTCAGCATTTTCTTGTGCCCGGTGCACTTCAACGCTACACTCCAGAAATTCCTTTTTAAGAAGCGTGATCAAACGCATCTTGTTTCGTTCGTTGTACAAGAACTTGCCTGAGGGACTTGGTTCACCATCTCTGATTCAACCACAACGTCAAGAATGTTTTTGGACCTACGAATCCTCTCAGCACTCTTTGTGCTACATTTGTCTCCCTCACATGGATACCCATCAAATACAATAGCAAATTGAGATCCAAATTGACTTTGCAGGTAAGAAACATAGCATTCGGCTATTGACTTGAAGCAAACATTTCGAGTCCAAGTCACTTTGTGGATAAGGTACCCTCCATCAAAATTTCGTTTGGCATGTGGCAGTCTTAACTGCTTGGTTAAAAAGTCATCAGAATTCCCTTTTGCACATAAGAAGCATTTCTCTTTGAACTTAAACTGACCTTTTCCCTGCGACCGACGTAGCACGCCTGTTGGTTCCTGAGGATGTCGAAGGCTAGCTGCTATCATTCTCTCATTAATGTACTTCTTGTAGCATGCTTCATGCACCATCACTTCACTGAGCGTTTTCAAAAAACGGGTGTGAGCAGACTCCCTGCGTTTAGCACTACAATCGATAAGTGTGCTCAGTCCTTTCTTTTTCACATTGCATCCACCACTCACCACAGTTTTTTCGCAAATGAAACACAAATTCGTGTCAGACATACTCATTTTCAGCACCACAACATATTCTGAATGGAAGCAACTCTAAACTGTAGGACCCTTATTGTTGTGTGCTAATAGCTGTCAGCGCGCTGTGAACAATCACCAGAGATAATCGCCTTCCGCCTGCCAAAGAATAAATACGTTTTTGTCCGCTAAAGAACAATTCCTACATACTTTTTCTTATAACTGATCATTAACGTCAATCAACTGTAGAAAATGTACGGCACCTGCATGCAATCGTATTACATATTGTAACACAAATAATATTCTCGCAATCCGACGTGAATGTGTTCGTAGTTACTGAATATGATGCTGCTTGTCCTGGCCCTGCAGCAGAGTGAGATGGTAAATTCCAATGAACAACATGATGAGTAATATGTTTGTACCACACAAATAGAAACTGAAATAACAGTGTTCAAAAATAAGTTAATTTGCCACTTTGCTCGAAATTTGAAAAATTGGTATTTTTTGAGGCGCTGAAGCGCCTTAGATATTGGGAGTAGAAAAAAATGGTAAAAATCAAATTTGTAGAAAATTTTGTGCTCTTTAAAAAAGAAAATAGACGTGAAAACGATAGGAGCAAATTAAACTGAGATATTTTGAAAAAACTGAAAAAATTCCGAAATTTTCGAAGTTTTTTGACTGCAGAAAGTTTTCCCAAGAGAAATTTTGTTGGAAAAACTTGGTTTTCTAACCTTTCCAACAATATAAACGAGTTAAAAAAATAAAATCTTCTACCCCACCTTTTGCAAGGTACAGGTTTTTTTCTGGCAGTTTCACTGGTCTACGGATCAGATTCCGCCATTTTTCCGACGACAACGTTGGCAATATATCTCCCACGTGAGTCAGTCGTTTCATCTACAGATAACCACACGTTTGAATCCCCAATATCATCTCTGATCTCTTGCATTACCTGAAAAGAATTATTTTATTGAAAATTTGTAAAGAACAGCCATGGTAATATGGATTTCACTTTTTTTGTGTGGGGGGGGGGGGAGCACAAGTTTAAAATGGGGTGGAGGGATAAGTATAGCAAAAAATGTTTCTTGATCGTAAACTCGTTGACACTACAGGCCATACGAAATTTTATGTTTCGACTTTAAAATATTTTTGTGTAATCGATTTAAAATTCTTAAAATAATTGAAAAGTTTTAATGAAACTTAAATGGAGGGTGGGGGATATGGGGGTAGCTGACATGCAAACTAATTTCATTAAATAAATGTTTAAACTTACCTTTTCGTAAACTTTGCCAAGATAGTTTTTCCTTATTGTTGATTCATCATGAACTTTTCGTTTGGTGTATTTTTCGAGAAACCCTCGAAATTCTACATTATATAATTTATTGAAATGGATGTTGGCTGAAACTAAAGCGTTGCAGAGATCTTTCGAAAAATTATCATTGCCATCATTTCCACTTCTGCTTGCAGCAAATGCTGCTGGTAAGGTTGTCTGGACGTTGGAGATATTTTTGTTAGCAGCATTTCTATGAGCATCTGTTTTTAAATGTTGTGTAATCTGGAATTTCCGTCACAGGGCGCGTATAACAATGGTATAAAAATAAAGCGAGTTTATTTTCATTAAGTAAAAAACTAATTCGAAAATCACATTGATTTTTAGCTTTGAGAAAGCAGAAATAGAACTTACGTGCTTCTCACACACTTGGCACAATACTACATTTCCATCTGCTGTTACAGTAGGATTTCCATCAATCCACTGTCGAAGTAAATAAGCTTTACTGTTCTTCTCCTTCGGCATTATGGTAATAAGGTCTCCTCCTGCGCTCACTTCAGAAATCACGAAGAATAGCACACTAGTTACTGATTTATAGCAGTCTGACAATGGAACTTTTTCATTCTTGGAAATGTCATTGTTGCCGCCGGCGGCTTCGTTTGTTACACAATACAAACCGTACTGACTTATGACGCGATGGCCGACCGAACTTTAAAAGTTTATCGCATGATTGTTGATCATATTTAGTTTTTGTTAAGCTGCCGAGAGAAATATTTTTATAGTACCTGAACCGCTCATTGCTGATTGCTATGTTCGCCTCATTTTAGGCGCCTTTTTATGTATTTGTAAATATGACAGAGAAGTAATTCTACACAAACAGAACAATAAAAGATAAATTTGCTCAGGTCTTACTCTTCTTCTTAAACTATTATGGTGAAATACTTGTATTTTAAGAATCCTTGCTGCAAAAGTAAAATAATGCATTGATATGCAAAAGTTATTAATATATGCAATAACCCCTTAAATATGCAGTTATATGCACTATCATGCAAATATGCAAAACTCCTAGCTCTACTTATAAGCTTATTGCGATTAACCCATCCAATGTAGCGGCCTATAATTGGCAAGAGATGGCATGACAATGTCTTCTCGAATTGCACTAAGCTGCACTCTCTCGCTGTCAGTGGATTGCAGTGACAAAAAAAGTTACTGTTGTGTGGCGCACCCCATGGTGGAGGCAGGGTGGTTGTTCCTTAGTGACTCTAAATTCATTTTAGACCTCCAAGAACCAAGTAATATACATTTTATTTACACAAAATAGGTATTATGGAACCTATAGTGTTATGTGCACAATTTACTTGGTTTATTTTTTAAAATCTGTGAAAAAAGGGACCTTCGAATTCCATCAAGGGTCAATCATTTTTACGGTTGCTTTTACATCAGTTCTATGCATTTACTCAAGACCTGTATTGCAAATATTAATACATGGCTACAAACAAATTTGAATTTTAGGCTATTACCAAATTACGTAACCACTGTTGCTAAATTACCTTCCCTTGCAAAAGAAAGATTTTTTTAAATACACAGCAATTTATCGTGTATTTTAAGACATTTTGCTAACTATTTTATGTTGAAATTTTCAGGGTTCGTTTCAACATGTCCTCTAAGAAAAAAACTACTGATATTCGAAGCGTGCACTTGAGTTAAAACCTGAAGAAGTGAAGGAAGTGCAAAGTGAAAAAGATGTACAAAAATTATGAAACTTCTAACCGTTTGGCTGCGGCTAGAGGAGTGAAGTATGGAAATATGACTATAATATATAATTTGTGTGAAATCTTATGGGACTTAACTGCTAAGGTCATCAGTCCCTAAGCTTACACACTACTTAACCTAAATTATCCTAAGGACAAACATACACACCCATGCCTGAGGGAGGACTCGAACCTCCGCCGGGACCAGCCGCACATTCCATGACGCAGCGCCTTAAACCGCTCGGCTAATCCCGCGCGGCGAAAATATAACTATAAATAAAGCATCAAAACTACATGGTGTTCCCTACAGCACTGTCAAAAAGGTTTTGTTGGACATTTAAGACAATGAACGTCCACAAATGCAAAAACCGGGCAAGCCATCTGAATTACCAGGTGAAATAGAGCACCGTACTGTCAACTATACAGGGTGTTACAAAAAGGTACGGTCAAACTTTCAGGAAACATTCCTCACACACAAAGAAAGAAAATATGTTATGTGGACATGTGTCCGGAAACGCTTACTTTCCATGTTAGAGCTCATTTTATTACTTCTCTTCAAATCACATTAATCATGGAATGGAAACACACAGCAACAGAACGTACCAGCGTGACTTCAAACACTTTGTTACAGGAAATGTTCAAAATGTCCTCCGTTAGCAAGGATACATGCATCCACCATCCGTCGCATGGAATACCTGATGCGCTGATGCAGCCCTGGAGAACGGTGTATTGTATCACAGCCGTCCACAATAGGAGCATGAAGAGTCTCTACATTTGGTACCGGGGTTGCGAAGACAAGAGCTTTCAAATGCCCCCATAAATGAAAGTCAAGAGGGTTGAGGTCAGGAGAGCGTGGAGGCCATGGAATTGGTCCGCCTCTACCAATCCATCGGTCACCGAATCTGTTGTTGAGAAGCGTACGAACACTTCGACTGAAATGTGCAGGAGCTCCATCGTGCATGAACCACATGTTGTGTCGTAGGTGTAAAGGCACATGTTCTAGCAGCACAGGTAGAGTATCACGTATGAAATCATGATAACGTGCTCCATTGAGCGTAGGTGGAAGAACATACTGACGAAACTAAAATGAGCTCTAACATGGAAATTAAGCGTTTCCGGATACATGTCCACATAACATCTTTTCTTTATTTGTGTGTGAGGAATGTTTCCTGAAAGTTTGGCTATACCTTTTTGTAACACCCTGTATTGTTGAGATGCAAGAGTTGGGCTTTGAACTAACCGTGACACAAGTCAGAAAACTTGCGTACGATTTAGTTGCAACACAGGAACGTATATGTTTAATCTTGCAAAACAGGTAGCTTGTAAATGGTGATGGCCAAAGGTCAAACAATTTTATGGTCTGAGTTTCAGGATTCCAGAGAATCTGTCAGCGTACTGTGCATCAATGGTCAAAGAGTTTGTGATCAGAGACTATTTCACCTATGGAGTCAACGCCGCAGCAGGACAGGTGGAGATAGGATTCAGGGGCAAATGTTTCAGAGTAGTTGAAAGCAACCAAGAGTCCAATCCAGTTACACAACTGTAAACACTGCCCCAAAATTTGCAGCCAGTTCACCCAAAGAACAACGTCCAGACAACAGGAAACGTGACGATTGGATTTGTGAAGGCTGCTTGAAGACTAACTCCTCTGATGAGTTGCTGTAAAGTAAAAAAAAAGGGGCATCATGGACGCAATGCTGTTTTCGGCTAACTCCCTACGAAGACGGCTGCCAAAAACAACCGACCAAGGAAGATATCTACATGTCTGACAATTATTGAGAACTTTCCACTTCTAAAGACGAGGAACGATGTAGTAGGGTGGATGAAACTTTGTGGTGCGAAGTTACCACTACTGCAGAATTACTTGACCTATGTTAAGCAATAAAAGCTTCCAAATTCTGTTAGTTAATAAAATGAGCCCTCTAACGAAGCTTAATAATGCCCTTCCATAATGATCTGATTTCCCTGTACACAGCACACACGCCTAAGACAACGTCAACGAAAGTTGTATACGCTGAGATTGTGCTCTTGCTGTGACCCACAAAGACCTGGGCGTTGCTCAATCTGTCTTGACTGAAGGCCTAGAAATTGTCGACAGATACTTCCGTAACTGGAGGTTACAGCCAAGTGCTACCAAAACCTTAACAAGCTTGCAAACAAGGAAATAAAGGTATATTTTGAAGGAAAACAGCTGTGCAATAATAAATGATAGCGTTTTCTAAGGGTCAGTCTTGACAGGGCGCTCACCTTCAAAGAGCACTTGCTGAAAAGTGCCGCTAAGATGAAGTCAAGAAACAACATCTTGCAGAAACTTTGTGGCACAGCAAGGGGATCATCAGCTCCAACAATAAGGACATCTGCTCTTGGACTGGTGTACCCTGTGACAGAACTGTGCTCTGTAGTCTGAATCAACAGCTCTTCACCAGATTCGTCGACACGCAGCTCAACGAAAACTGAATCGTCCGGAACTTTGTAATCTTACCCGTTCGCAGATTAAAACTATGCAAGTCACTGAAGCTACTATCCTCATACATTCATAATCCGGAGAG
This sequence comes from Schistocerca nitens, assembly GCF_023898315.1. NCBI lineage: Eukaryota > Metazoa > Arthropoda > Insecta > Orthoptera > Acrididae > Schistocerca > Schistocerca nitens. The sequence continues at coordinate 581,821,909 of NC_064619.1, read as the reverse complement.
GTATTTCTCATAAACCGTATACCAATGATCCCAAGCGGTTTACCCAATAATTTTAAACGCCTACAGTTCCCAATCAAGCTTTCATTTGCAACAACTATAAACAAGAGTCAAGGTCAGAGAGAGTGGAGGAAGAGGAGATGGACAGAGAGGAGGAGAGAAAATGGACGTTCTCGAGTGATGTCTCGAGTGATTTGGGGAGAGTGGAGGAGGAGATGGAAAGAGGCAGGAGTAAACAGAAACAGGAAGGGACGAGGAGGTGATGGACGGAAAGATAGGGGGTGGGGGAAGAGGGACAAAGAGAGGGGAGAGAATGAGATTAGGACGTTTATCCAATTTCAGACATACATTCTAAGACGAAAGAAAAGACCCACCAGGAAGGAATCACCTGAATGGGACGGAAATCAGTAGATGTAATTTACATGAGCAGACAAACAATTTCAGAAAAATGGATGATTTTTTCAAGATGAAGAGCTTCACAAACTGATCAAGTCAGTAACGTGCTACACACTCCCCGATCCTTATGCAAGCAGGTATTCGGCTCGGCAATGGTTGATAGGGTTGTTGGATGTCCTCTTGAGGGGCATCGTGCAAAATTCTGTCCAACTGTCACGTTAGATCGTCAAAATCCCGAGATGGTTGGAGGGCCCTACCCACAATGCACCATCGCTCTTAGCTGGTGGGAGATTCAGCGGACTTGCTGGCCAGGGTAAGGTTTGGCAAGCACGAAGACACGCAGCAGAAATTCTCATCAAGTGCGAGAGGGCATTATCTTGCTGAAATGTAGGCCCAGGGTGCTGTGCATGCTGTGAAAAGAGATGTCACCCTTACGGCACAGCGGCACGTCGACCATATTGTACGCCACGTTTTGTTGCTCTTCATGGCAAGCCATCCTTGGTTTACAATAAATGTTCAAATGTGTGTGAAATCTTATAGGACTTAACTACTAAGGTCGTCAGCCCATAAGCTTACACACTACTTAATCTAAATTATCCTAAGGACCAACACGCACACCCATGCCCGAGGGAGGACTCGAACCTCCGCCGGGACCAGCCGCACAGTCCATGACTGCAGTGCCTTAGACCGCTAGGCTAATCCCGCACGGCCTTGGTTTACATTTCAACACGACAATGTCCGTCTGCAAACGGAGAACTTTCTATTGCTTGCCTTGGTGCTTGCCAAGCCCTACCCTGACCAGGAAGGCCGCCCGATCTCTCGCCAGTTAAGAACGTTTAAAGCATTACAGGCAGGGCCCTGCAACCAGCTGTTGATTTTGACGACCCAGCCAGACAGAATCTGGCATGATGTCCCTAGGAGTACATCCAAAAGCGCTATCAATCTATACCAAGCCGAATAAGTGCTCGCATAAGGGCTAGAGGTAGAGCAACGCGTTACTGAGTTGTTTAGTTTGTGCTGTTTCTCTCGAATAAATGGCCCAATTTTTCTGAAATTATAATCATTTATTTGTCTGTGCTTGTACATCACATCTACCCATTTCCGTCCCATTCGGATAATTCCTTCGTGGTGTGTTATTTTTTCAGAGTACATTTAGCAATTACGAAGCATTGCCGGGTTCACTAGCTTAAGCACAAACGTTCTAGTAAACATGACGTCTGTAAGTGAAATTTTTGTGAGATATTTGCAAATTTGTGGATGGATATACTAGGTTATCGTTGCATAGGGCCACAATTTTTTCCAAGGAGGAAAGCCGCATCTTCAATTTCTGTGTGTGTGTGTGTGTGGGAGGGGGGGGGGGGGGGCGGTTCTTCCAGGACAGCTTGGGAATGTGACTTTGTGGAATGTGGTACACATGATGGAGCATCAGTATATTTTTCTGTTTGTATGCAAGACGACATCCAAGGCGCCAGTATGGTCTAAGATGGACAGCTCAGGCAAGTGCTGTACCTTGGCCTCCGAGATCATATGACCTCCAAACCACTGGATTTTTTTGTGTCTGGGATAGCAGAAGCAAAGCGCACAATACTC